>NC_090272.1:88379343-89032979 GCF_040414725.1 Anabrus simplex | reverse complement strand
CTATATCACAGTAAACAAATACCAAATTGATCCGTTGAATGAGAAAAATGACAGCGTTCAACTTTAGCCACACACACAAACTTCTACTAACTTTAAAACAAACAGACATAGTTAATATACATACAGAGAAAGAAAAAAACACCACAGATTATAGGCAAAGACAAAAAGAAAAGAACACCACATAAAAACCTACTGTCCGGCCTAGTCATCACCCCTGGTGAGAAGAAGGCCGCCCTCCCGATGATGACCCGACCGGCCCTGCCCGTGGAGACCTCCTGAAGGCCCCAAGATCTAACCAGATGACAATGTTTTCCCTCTCACCATTCCATTTCCAAACGTACCCCTTGGACATGCCATGAAGTCAGTCGGATACTCCGGATATGTGACTCCCTCTGATAGGGTCACCCAGTAGTCATCCTCAGTGTTTTCATGTCATGTCCCGCCTAAGTATATTTGTCTTGGGCCTTTCCCCACCCCGACTTCTTACGGGTGAGTCCTCCTCACCCTTGTCCCTCTTTCCTTGCCATCTACACCATCATTTCTCTATACTTCTCCTGCACCACCTTCCAGCATAAAATTCAGCCTTAAATAATCACTTCAAAAATACCCAGCCCTTACCATTACGACCACCCTTACATAAAAAAACGACATATAAACAAACAAATGGCCCACGGTCAAATCCCTCGAGGAACCGTTAGCCCTAGAAAGAAGAAAAAAAGACAAAAAGAAAGGCCAGGGCATTCTTAAAAATAAACATAGAATACCACATATGCAATCCTGAAGCAAGACTACACCTTCTACCCAACTGTCCTTGTCGACACGGCACATTCCATCACCGCCATTGTTCTTCTGCTTGACCTACTCCGGATTGCTGAGCCCAGACAACCTTACCTCACCCGCCGTGTCTGTGTTTACATTGTTCCTCTCCTGTTGCAACTTCTTCCTTGCTTAACCATGCTTGATCTAATTCAAATACCAATCCATACTCAACATTAAATTTGCCATCTCGTCCACAAAACCACAAGCAATAAGTACACCACACACTACTCCATCTCCACAATTCCGCCACAAATTAACATCTTACCCCTATTTCCAATACCCACACATCAATAAATCCTACAACAATACATATACCACCTCTTGCTCTTAAATTCCATACCGGCACATCTACCATCACTCTACCAACATCCACTTATGACTTCATTCCTTACTAACAATTTACTCGTAATTCAACACCCAGACATCGTTAACTCATCACTCTCACACTCGCATCTTCACTCACTCATACCAAGCTCTCTTATACCGTCACTTCTCCATCATCACATTTCAACCTCCACAATCATGACTCTGCTCCCTCTCCACACTCCTCATTATACATCCAATTACAACATTACTTCTCCATCACCACATTTCAACCTCCACAATCCCAACTCTACTCACTCTCAACACTCGCATATTTCATCAATAAATAGCCCTCCACAAACTACACATTATACAACCAATTTCAGCTTCTGACATCACTATTCAAAACTCTAATGTTTTTTACTTCGCGTAATAACACCCCCTTCATTTCCACCTGTACCCCACATGTCTGTCAATTTTTTATTCCTTCCTGCTTCTCTACCACCTCTCTTGGCCCCCATTTCATCACTATCTTCACTCTGTTGACTTCCTTTGCCACCAACTTCAGCTCCCTTCAGGTCCCTTAAGCTTCTGCTCCTACTCAGGTCAAGATTCCCCCAAGTTGTCTCTGACCTTGCCTTTTCCCCCTGCGCTTCCCTTACTACACTGCCTTCACTTTCCTGCCTTTCCTCTTCACTGTTTCTGGTCACATTTTCACTTGGTACCTCTCCCTGTCTCTGTTCACACAGTACACTGTTACTTTTGGTATTTTGCCTCTCTTCCCCACTGATCGTACCACTTCTCTCCTTTTCTTCGTCTTGTTTTATCTTCCTTTCTAAGTCCTTCAAACTATTCACAGTCCAGATTCTCTTCCAGTTGCTGCCTGACACCACCAGTTCCTGTCCTTTGATAGTTGCTCTCAGCCCCTGATTTATAGCTAGAATCCTGTGCTTTCTAAGTATTTTTTCATTCCTAATCGCCTCCCTTCCCACGTCTCTCTTAATCCATATTTTTTTCCCTCTGCACATTACCCGCATTGCCTATCACAGCATCAGCCATCAGCGTAGAAAATAGTTGAACTTTGATCGGCCTGTTGCCCCTAATTCTTCCCACTCTCTGCACATCGTCTATGTCCACTTCACTAAAATTAACTTTCAATTTCCCCTGGATTAAGTCCACTACTTTATAGGTTGTAAGCACTCTGTCTTCTCTCCGCTCCTCCGGCACACCATATATAAATAGGCACTTCTTCCTTCGATTTAAAGTGTTAGCCTCCACTTCTGCTTTCAGTTTCTGCGTCTCCTCTTCTAATCGTCCTATTTTATCTCTCAATGTTGCCACGTCTTCGGCGTTACTCCTCACTTGAGATGTTATATCATCAGTCCTTTCCCGTAACCATACCTTCATTTTCTCAAACTCCCTAGTTTTTTCTTGAATCATCTTTTTCAGTTGCTCAAAGGGGCAGGTTTCTTCAACCACTTCTTTTACTAGGCTTCTGAATTCTTCAAATTCTACCCATTCCTCGTTTCTACTAGATGTCTGACCTGGGTTCAGCTCGACCACCCAAATCCATAGCAACATCATAACCACCGCCGCTGAAAGCAATAATTCTCCTTTAATCTCCATTTCCATTTTACACCCACCTGATTTCACTTCTTCTTTCTCCCCTGCCATCTTCCTATAGTAGCTCTATATTGTTCCACACCAATCATTGTCGATGGAACTCCACACAACCTTCCAACACTCTCTCTCCCTACTCCCACTCCCGGGACCCACCACACTATACGTCCGCGCTCGACCGTGGCTTAAGCTGAACTGAATACTGTATACTTGTGATATATTTCTTCGTTACTATATATATAAAAAGCTTTATCCTTAGATTAATTGTCAATGTAGCCAGCAGTGCATAATTTAGTTGTTCATTTGTTTTATTCCAAAAGTAGCCTGCCAAATTGGATATTGTGTTGCTATCTGTTGTGGGAAATGTAAACTATTTGCGCTATCTCGTTCGTTCCCGGAAGTCATAAAGAGAGGCCGGAAGTTATGAAGAGCGAACGGAAGTCATACAGAGCCGTCTGCCCTAAACCGGAAGAACGAATGAGCGAACGAACCTGGAGGCGGAGAGCGCCGACTTCCTCGGCTCGCTCCAAGCTTCCCGCTCCCAAGAGTCGACTCTTTTGAACGACTCTCACCTGGGAGCGGGAGCGAATGAGCTAGCTCCCTCGAAAGAACTAGTTCGACCCATCACTAGTAGATAAGATGTACACCTGAGTGGAGACCTCAGTTGTTGACAGGGTAGCTTCTTGTGATGGCAGACTGGGTTGAAGGTGCTCTGATATGAATCCCCTTCTGTGATGTCCCAGATCATCCCAGAAATATTTCTGATGTATTTCTTCTTTTGAACAAACTAATCTCATGTCCACGAGTTGCATTTTGGACATGGTCTTAAAGTTGTCATGTACAATTGAGACTTTTTAAAATAATATTTATAGACTTATATGGCGTGACCCAGGTTATGGAGATTGCTGTTATGCCAAACCATATATGTGGCTATTGGTATCAAAAGGAGCAATCTCCACCATCCCGCACTTTACAGTGGGAGTGATTTTTTACCTAATGCATTTCTATTCACTCTATCTGGGTGATTTTTGTCTTATATACACAACAGACGTCGAAATTGACGAGCAGACAGCCAGATGGCGTCAAATCGAAATGTCTGCAAACGGTAGCTGAGGCCATACGATTATTATTATTATTATTATTAACAGACAGGTTGTGAGCGAGTAATCAAAGAAAACCTAGCATATAATTAATGGTTAATTAGGTATTTTAAATTGTATTTCGGAGATTGTCCCTTTTGATACTAACTTTCAGATTTTAGTGGATATTGCTCTTTTTGATACCAACATGTGAGGAGATTGCTCTTTTTGCTACAAACAGAATTGTAATACCTACACTATTTTCTTTACACTAGATTGAAAGGTCAAGAATGTCACTATAATGTATTGTAAATTGATTTAAGAGTTACACAAGTGATGAATAATATTACCTAGACTGAAAAACGGAAGACCACCAACACGAAACCCATCAGTATATATTTCCAAACAATCTTATTACCAATACATTCAATATAGGGTACCATAAAATTTAAAAATTAACATTATCCTTCAGATAGTCTGTAAAAAAATGAAGAGAAGTCTCTAAACTAAGGATAGCTGTTATAATAAAGTGCCGTGTGTTTGTGATCTTTTCATATGGATACTGACTATACAAGAGTATATAAGTCCATTTCCCAATTGAATTTCTATATGGTAAAATAAATTTACTGACTGAATGTTATTACCACTTTCTTTGCAACGAGTGATTTCCATTTCCTTTGATCGTGAGTCTATTTCCTCGCTTTTGTGGGTGACACAGGTGCCACGTTTTGCGGTAGCATGTCCATCACAGAATACACTGAAGAAAGCTACAGTTTGTTTTGGTAATATAATATGTTCGTGCACGTTCATATACTTTCAAAACACCGAAAATACCTCCAGTATAACTCTAAAACCGAAAAATAGGCATGCATAAGCAAGACAGTCTCAATTTATAACTCAATTGAACCAATATGGCAGCACTCACATGGCATGAGCAGAAAGAACTGATTGGTAGTTCTGGAGATTGTCCCTTTTGATACCAACAGATGGCGGAGATTGTTCTGTTTGAAATTCACACTGTACTTTCGTGCTCTGAAACGATGGGATTTTATTCTTTTTGAAAAAGACAAACAACATAGTTTTAAAGACAGCTATTAATACAATACAACAGTATCAGTAACTAATTTCCAGCGAAAAGTGGAGATTGCTCCTTTTGATACCAATAGCCTCATAAATGCTACAGTCGAACCTCCATTACTCTAATATTCACTATCTCGAAGTAACATAAATTTCCCAGCCGTTTGTCCTATTCTTCACTTGTATTTATTTCTAGATTTCTCGAAGCAAAAATGTCCTCCCTTGAAGCAAAAAGTACTCTGCAATTAGAATTTTGTGCAACATTAACTGTGTATTACAGCATTTGTGAGGAACAGTTAACAAGAAATGTTTGGAGTGATGCTGGGAGCAAAGCCTCGTTTCTTGTCTGTGAATGACTGGTCACGTACGAAAGTAACCCCGGAAGTCGCGGATGGCAGGCTTATTTACGAATCTCTGCTGCGTGGTATTGAAGAGAAATTTAAACATGAAGGGAGGAGAGGTTAGCGGTAACAAACAGAAGGGACTGTCGGATTTTTTTCCAAAGGTGTTAACGGAGGTGTGTTTCTTGTTTCACTATTGTGTGTTCTGTATGCTGTCTTCTAAAAGGTTACTATAATAAGGGTTATAATTAATGTGATGCCGTAAAATAGTTTGATTGTATATGTGTAAATATTAGTGATGGGCAACGCTCTCACTCGAGACTGACATCGCAGATCTCGAGAGACTCGCGAGAATCCTGAGACCGGTCCTCCTGTAGCGCAAGCTGTGCGACGTACCAGTAACTACGACTGTAAAGTTGATACTATATCATTGGCAGTTATTGCGTGAAATAACGTTATCTTATGAAAACGTGTGAGCGAATACATTTTGTTAAAAGCCTGGAAAAGTACTGCATGTTCAACTATGAACCCCTTAATGCCATTAACTAAAGTGGAAACAGAATGTCGGTATCTTAAACTGTTCACAACTTATTTGGGGTGGACATCTTGGGTGAATAACTGTAGATAGGATGTACACCTACTTGGATACTAGAGGCGTGCATTATTCGAACCTGAGACGGGGAAGATGTGCGTTGCTACATACGCAATCCCCATTACACATGAGTGGAACGTGTAACAGGGGTGATGGGCAACGCTCTCGAGACCGATTCCCGTGTGCTGCGAGCTGTGCGACGTCCCAGTAACTACGAATGTAAGCTTGATAGTTATCATCAGCAGTTCTCACATGGAAACGTGTGACGATAAATTTTGTCACAATCCTATGAAAGCACTGCATGATGAACTATGAGCTCCTTACCATTAATGAAAGTGAATACAGAATGCCAGTATCTTAAACTGTTAACGAGTTATGTCAGGTGGTCTTCTTAGCTGAACAACCCGTATATTGTTAATTGTTATTAGTATGTAATCCTACCTGGATGCCTCACAATCGTTGTCGGCAGGGTAGTTTCTTGTGATTCAGACCGGGCCGGAGGTGTTCTGTGACGATTTCTCTTCATTGATTAGTGATGGGCAGTCTGAGATTAGGTCTCGAGACTAGCGCAGACACTATTTCTTGCGAGAAATTTCGAGAGCGTTGCGCGGCGAGCAGCGTGTCGTAGGCCTACAGGTACTCGGAGCTGAATGTTGTGTGTGCCGAGTATGCGAACAGCCAACCACGGGCCTTCTCCATTTCGTAAATACGTGTCAGCAAGCGACTAGGGTGTTCATTTCTACCGAGGTCTATTTTGACGCAGTATAACATAATTATAAAGGATACGCATTCTGGCATTGTACGCACTGGTAGGTACACGAATGATTGGTTTAAGCACAGAAACTGACGGCTTCTGTAGATGTACGTACCTGGATACCAGAGGCGGGCATTATTCGAACTCGAGACGAGGTAAGATGCGCCTTGCTGCATAAGGAACCACCATTACGCAGGAGTGGAATGTGTAATGTAAAATACTTCAGTTTGCTCCAATTCTTTCGACAGATAGGTGTACATCGTTATCAGACCCCATATTCAATATCACATTATGACCACTGCTTATGTTTACCGATATTTTGGTGACGAAGAAAATACTTCCTTACAATGTTATAGAGTATTCACGTCATACGTAAAGTTAGCATAATTACCCAATAACAAGCAATTCCATGGAAAGAAAATATTAGAAGAAATACTACTAATTTAACATTCTAAATCCAGCATCATTGTAAACAAATTCAGTATTTAGCAATTCTATGGAAAGAAAATATTACAAGAAGTACTACTAATATAACATCCTAAATCCAGCACTATCATAAACAAATTCAGTATTTCCAGTGCTTAACACTACCGCTTACAATACTATAGGTTGAACTTTCTACTAGCCTAACATTACAAGTGATAATAAAGTGAAGTTAAACCATCATTACTCTACAACTATAACGACAACAACAACGAAAGAAAATATGGCAAGAAATACTACTAGTTTAACATTCTAAATCCAGCAGAAAATTACAAATTCAGTGTCCGTTGTTTACAGCTTTTACTTTTCATTTTACACTAGCACTAATCATCATTTTAAACGATTTGATACCGGAAGATAATCTATCAATGACTGCTGCAGGTAATTTATTCTAATCCCTTATGGTCCTGTTTATGAAGGAAGACTTGCCGACGTCACTATGCTGGTTATTATTTCACTACTGTTAGTGTCAATTGCCACCGGGATATTTCCCATTTGCGATGTATTTGTTAATAATAATAATAATAATTAGGTACTTCGGTATATGACATTGCGGTCTGGCTCCGCGGTGTAGGGGGCAGCGCGTCTGCCTGTCACCCGGCGGCCCCGGGTTCGATTCCCGGCTGGGTCAGGGTTCTTTGATTGTAAATGATTATCTCTGGCCTGGGGACTGGGTGTTTGTGTCATCCTTAACGCTCATTTCCTCACATTCAGCACTCTACACTTCCTCCATTCCAATTACACGCAGGTTCATATCACATGGTGCAAGTAGGGGCAAAAAATCTCTTTAGTTTGACGCCCCGGACAAATGTAATTTAAAAAAATGACAGTGCAATGTGTAATTGTGTCTAGTTGTACGCGAAAACTTGAAGACGATGTCCGAAATGCAACGTAAGTCGTGGATGTTGGTTATTTTGAAGAGATGCCACACAGCACAGCCCGCTGTGTTATTCAAAAGAAGTAAAATTCGTCGACAAAAATACTTCTGGGATGATCTGACACTTAAAAACATATAATATAAATGAAGAGGAACAGTCACAGAACACATCCGGTCCGGCCTGTATCACAGGAAGCTACCCTGTCGAAAACGATTGCGAGGCATCCAGGTAGGTTTACATCCTACAGCTCGCAGCACACGGGATTTTTTTATCTTTAAAAGTATTTTTATACATTTTAGACTTTTACGGATATCTTTTTCTTATTTTTTCTTATTCTTTCTTTGTTTTTCTTGTAGTCTATTATCTGTTTAAGGACGACACACACACACCCAGTCCCCGGGCCAGTGGAAGGCCAGCACGATAACCATTCAGCCATGAAGCCGGACAAGTTCACATTGCACAGTCATATATCGAAGTACAGTACCTACCTAATTATGACGCGAATACTATCTAGCAATTTAGACTGCACATTCCACTCAGGCGTAATGGTGGTTGCATATGCAGCAAGGCGCATCTTGCCTCGTCTCGAGTTCGAATAATGCACGCCTCTAGTATCCAGTTACGTGTACCTACAGTAGCCGTCAGGTTCTGTACTTAAACCACTCATTCGTATACCTACCAATGCATACAATGCCCGATGCGTATCCTTTATAATTACGTTATACTGCGTCAAAATAGACCTCGGTATAAGTGAAAGCCTAGTCGCTTGTTGACACGTATTTACGAAAATGAGAAGGTCCGTGGTTGGCTATTCGCACATTCGGAACAAACAACATTCAGCTCCGACTACGTGCAGACCTACGACACGCTGCTCGCCGCACATTGTGGGGACAACGCTCTCGAGATTTCTCGAAATTTCTCGCGAGAAATAATGCCTGCACTAGTCTCGAGAAATCTGGAGACCTCGTCTGACTGCCCATCACTAGTAAATATTGTTAAAAATAACTTATTCGTATAAGCCTGTGGATTCATAAGATTCAAAGATACATGCTCAGAAACGGTATTCTCTATATCTCAATCTGATCATTCGAAATAAAAATTTACCTCTTGAGGTGATTTGAGATTGAGGTTCCACTGTACATTGTACAAACTTAAGTCTTAACGTTCCTAATTACATATAATTATGAAATTGAACTTAAATAATACTTATGTCTAATTACACAATAGCATATAGAAGGAAAAGGGTTCGCTCTTTTCGCCCTATTTTTGGGCCCCGTAAGTGGGACTGAAGAGAAATGGGCCTTCACCAGTGGCAGAACAGGGTTTGCCGGCAGTAGATAAGACTTGCCGTTAGTGTGCATTGCATGTTTAATATTTTGAGAGAAAACAAACCTACACTTGTTGTACCAGAGTACATCACATCTCTTCACTTGTATAAGTTGATATTTTAAAATACTTTCTAAACCTGGAATGTGGTAAGAGTTCATATTTTCCACCGGTTGTTTGTGATACCGTACCGATTTGTTCAACCAGCTGCACGAACTCCTCTGTCACAGAAGTTTTAGAAAAATCAATTATTTTGTGGTTGTCATAAAACACTACTTGCCTCTCAGAATCTGGCACAGTTACTTGAAAGTCTGGTGGAGAAAAATCATCCCTCCGCACAAAAATAGTGATGAAATAGCTTTTGAACTCGCCGTGTTTTTCCTTCGTTTCTTTCCCACTTACAATATTTTCAGCACTCTCTGTATCACTCACTTTAAAAGTCACTTAACAATACATTAAAATCATCACTTTCCGCTGTGGTTAATAACTGAAAGATGCTTTGATCCGAAATAACACCGCTGCAAGAGCAACTAGCTTGTTCGTTCTGCTGGTGAATTCCGCAGATGTCTACAAAAAGTTCTGTAAGTTACTTCCCGAAGCAATAAGTTTTGATCAATTAGTTCTACATAATACCCAACAGATGGCTGAACATGCCAGAGATTAAATCTGCACTTGAGAGTGAACTGGGAAACTCAAAGAAATTAAAGTTCTCGTGCACCGTCTACAGGCGGGCTTAGCACTCATCGGGTTAAACTTTCCTGTAAAATGAATGTGATAAATCTCTAGAATTTTCTGGATTGAAAGTTTGCTGTAAACTCACCTATCCACTTGGATCCTAATTTGTTTCAGTGAATGAATGTAAGGTGAGCATTTCAACTATTCAGTAGATCTGTCATTTAACTGTATTGAATTATGTAGGGAGTCTCTCGAGACTGACGTCGCAAATCTCGAGACTCGCGAGAATCTCGAGACCGATCCTCCTGTAGTGCAAGCTGTGCGACGTACCAGTAACAACTACGACTGTAAGCTTGATAGTATATAATTGGCAGTTATTGCGTGAAATAACGTTCTCATGTGGAAACGTGCGAGCCAATACATTTTGTTAAAAGCCTGCAAAAGTACTGCATGTTCAACTATGAACCCCTTAATACTATTAACGAAAGTGGAAACAGAATGTCAGTATCATAAACTGTTCACGGCTTATTTGGGGTGGACATCTTAGGTGAATAACTGCATAATTTGTGAATAACTGTGGATATGATGTACACCTACTTGGATACTAGGGGCGTGCATTATTCGAACTTGAGACGGGGAAGATGTGCTTTGCTACATACGCAACCTCTATTACACATGAGTGGAACGTGTAATCTAAAATGCCCGACTTTGCTCCAATTCTTTCAGCAGGGGCGACGGGCAACGCTCTCGAGACCGATTCTCCTGTGCTGCGAGCTGTGCGACGTCCTACGAGTGTAAGCTTGATAGTTATCAGCAGTTCTCGCATGGAAACGTGTGTGACGATAAATTTTGTCAAAATCCTAGGAAAGCACTGCATGTTGAACTATGAGCTTGTGGCGGCATCAGGAAGAACGAACTCGCCCCACATACAGAACGCACCCTTGTGCACGATGCAACATTGGATCAGGGTGTAGCTTGCAAAACTAGCGTCATTCGGCTGCGTGGAGTGAGCATGAGCATCACGCTTGTTTGTGTCTTGTTGGTATAATCAGTGTAACCTATCTCACATGCAAAGGTGTACTAAAACTGTGTGTGGTGTAAATAAATCTTATTATCCATGAGGGCTGGTTTATTTATGAACGATGTGGAGCCGCCTACAACCAAGACTCCATAAATGGTGACCCCGAGTATGGAGAACACGCTCATACCATAACCTCTCTTGGACCACGTGCTTCACCACAGATCACGGTATGTTACCACACTTTATTTCAAAGAGGCATTAGACTGTTTACTTCATTGGAACTACCACGTCTTCCGAGTATGAAACCAATTCGACAAACGACAAAAACAGTCGCCAGAATCCCAACGGTCGTCGGTGATACTCATCGCTTCAGTCCTCACGCGGCAACTTTACGCCACTTCTCTTTGTTACGCCGCATCTGCTACTCTTCAAGAACGCAACATATCATCTAAAAACTTGTATGTATATAACCTACGTTTTACTTGTTCCGGAATATTGCAAATTATTCACAACATAAATTCGTTGTGAAGTTGTACGAACATCACAAAGAAATGTATAGGCCTACAATGGACAGTACCTAGTTTTCTAACCATAGTTACAATCTCGGTGTTAAATTGATGTACGTAATCCAGCAATCTTCTGTGCAATTTTCTTTCTCTTTTTGCTAATTAAGGCCTAAGATACAGACTACTCCACAACATAGGCCTACCTTATTTGCTGTTCAAACAAGTAAAATTACTTTAAAATAACCTACTTCTCATGCATTACAACTGCTTGAATTGTTGTACTATATATATATATATATATATATATATATACACTGACCGACAGTGACAATGCAACACCAAGGAGGAGTGGTTCGAAAGGGATGAAAGTTGGGGAAAAAACAGAGACGGCACGGACGAATAATTGATGTTTATTTCAAACCGATATGCAGGTTACACAATGCGCACGGCATCGACTCAGTAGGATGTAGGACCACCGCGAGCGGCGATGCATGCAGAAACACATCGAGGTACAGAGTCAATAAGAGTGCGGATGGTGTCCTGAGGGATGGTTCTCCATTCTCTGTCAACCATTTGCCACAGTTGGTCGTCCGTACGAGGCTGGGGCAGAGTTTGCAAACGGCGTCCAATGAGATCCCACACGTGTTCGATTGGTGAGAGATCCGGAGAGTACGCTGGCCACGGAAGCATCTGTACACCTCGTAGAGCCTGTTGGGAGATGCGAGCAGTGTGTGGGCGGGCATTATCCTGCTGAAACAGAGCATTGGGCAGCCCCTGAAGGTACGGGAGTGCCACCGGCCGCAGCACATGCTGCACGTAGCGGTGGGCATTTAACGTGCCTTGAATACGCACTAGAGGTGACGTGGAATCATACGCAATAGCGCCCCAAACCATGATGCCGCGTTGTCTAGCGGTAGGGCGCTCCACAGTTACTGCCGGATTTGACCTTTCTCCACGCCGACGCCACACTCGTCTGCGGTGACTATCACTGACAGAACAGAAGCGTGACTCATCGGAGAACACGACGTTCCGCCATTCCCTCATCCAAGTCGCTCTAGCCCGGCACCATGCCAGGCGTGCACGTCTATGCTGTGGAGTCAATGGTAGTCTTCTGAGCGGGCGCCGGGAGTGCAGGCCTCCTTCAACCAATCGACGGGAAATTGTTCTGGTCGATATTGGAACAGCCAGGGTGTCTTGCACATGCTGAAGAATGGCGGTTGACGTGGCGTGCGGGGCTGCCACCGCTTGGCGGCGGATGCGCCGATCCTCGCGTGCTGACGTCACTCGGGCTGCGCCTGGACCCCTCGCACGTGCCACATGTCCCTGCGCCAACCATCTTCGCCACAGGCGCTGCACCGTGGACACATCCCTATGGGTATCGGCTGCGATTTGACGAAGCGACCAACCTGCCCTTCTCAGCCCGATCACCATTCCCCTCGTAAAGTCGTCTGTCTGCTGGAAATGCCTCCGTTGACGGCGGCCTGGCATTCTTAGCTATACACGTGTCCTGTGGCACACGACAACACGTTCTACAATGACTGTCGGCTGAGAAATCACGGTACGAAGTGGGCCATTCGCCAACGCCGTGTCCCATTTATCGTTCGCTACGTGCGCAGCATAGCGGCGCATTTCACATCATGAGCATACCTCAGTGACGTCAGTCTACCCTGCAATTGGCATAAAGTTCTGACCACTCCTTCTTGGTGTGTTGCATTTGCTCTGTCAGTCAGTGTATAAATCGTAATCGTGCCTATTAGTGGTTTCTAAGTTGTTACATTACTGGTATAACATACAGTTGCATTATATGGACATTCCTCAAGACTTAAAATGGACATTGGAACCCATGGTTTATGCTTAATATTTTCATATATAACCAAAATCAGTGTGTAACATCTGCAAGATTATTTTGTTAACTTATAGTTTATATGTTTGTGAATCTCTTTATCATATGCTAGGCCTACCTGCATAATATTTAGTTTTCAGCTAACCTATAAGATTGTTTCAAACTATTTGTAAATTTGTGCTTGTGTTGCTCATCCTCACATCTTCATTACACTTACACAACTACACATCGTACCTCTGACTACTTCTTTGTCATCTTGTCCGGTATTTTCAGAATTCTTTTTCTCTTTACCCCTGTGTTGTGTACCTACCCATCTTGATTATGGCGGAGGATAGATTAAAAGCGTTAGAGGAACAAAATAACAATTTACAAAACCAACTTCAACAACTCATTGCTTTGACGAAGCCTTTGCAAGAGCAGAACGAGGCATTACTAGCCCGGCTCCAGGAACATGAGTCTGCTGGTACCGTTGCCACATCTAGCAACGTTGGCCAAGTTGCCAAAATCTCTGCAAAGCTACCACCATTTTGGTATGACAGACCAACTGTTTGGTTCGCCCAGGTTGAGACTCAATTCAGGCTCGCAGGGATCACGGCCGACCTGACTAAATTTGATAATGTAATTTCACAGCTTGACACCAAGGTCATAGCCGAGGTAGAAGACATTGTCATTAACCCCCCTACCACAGGACGTTACGAAAAACTAAAATCTGAACTAGTCCGTCGTCTTTCCATATCCGAAGAGCAACGAGTTCGCCAACTTCTTGGTGACGAAGAACTCGGTCATAGGAAACCATCACAATTTTTACGTCACTTAAAGTCATTAGCCGGTAGCTCACTTCATGACGAAAGTATATTAAAACAACTTTTCATGCGTCGACTACCCCAGCACTTGCAGGCTATATCAGCGGCCCAGTTAATGCCTCTAGCTGATATAGCAGAGCTTGCAGACAAGATCTTGGAACTTTCACCTACTGTCACACCACCATATAGCCACTTGGCCGTACATGCTACAGCTGCGCCGAACACTTTAGCTGCCCAGATGGAGGAATTGACACATAAAGTCGATGCCCTGGCCCGTAACCAGCCCCGAGGCAGGAGTCACAGTAAAAGGAGATCTAAAAGCCGTGACCGTTCCCTTACGCCACAGAGCCGGCTTTGTTGGTTCCACAAAAAGTTCCAAGATAAAGCTGTAAAATGTACTAGTCCCTGTTCCTGGCAGGCGGAAAACGGAACGAACAGCCAGTGAAGACGGCAACTGTCTGTTCTACATCGGGCCACCGTCTATTTATTTTTGATCAGAATACCAAAGCAAAATTTCTGATTGACACCGGATCTGACCTTTGCTATTTCCTGCGTAAGCTTCTGGGAAGCACTTGCAAAGCTTCTGGGTATGAGCTGAGCGCTGCAAACGGTAGTGCAATCAGGACATATGGTAGCCTTCCCATGAACCTCAACCTTGGTTTACGTCGTGACTTTCGCTGGCAATTTGTCATTGCTGATGTTAGCACAGCCATCATTGGTTCTGATTTTCTGGCTTACTATAACTTACTCCCTGACTGCCGTAACAGATGCCTCCTCGACGGCACCACCGGACTACACGTTAAGGCATCTGTAGCCTCTATCGAACAGGCCAGCGTAAAGACTGCTGCAGTATCCACCGACTCACCTTTCAGCATGTTGCTCGCTGAGTTTCAGTCCATTACTCGCCCACCTGGGATCCAACGTGATATTAAACACAATACTGTACATCACATTAGGACAACCGAAGGCCCACCAGTCTCTTGTCGACCTCGTCGTCTAGGACCCCAAAAATTGCAGATAGCGAAGAAAGAATTCGAGGACATGGTAAGGTGTGGTACAGCGAGACCTTCTAATAGTCTCTGGTCCTCACCCTTGCACCTTGCACCTAAGCGGGACAACTCATGGCGTCCATGTGGCGATTACCGGGCATTGAATGCAAGAACAATACCCGACCGCTACCCGATACGACACATAGGAGATTTTTGCCATAACATTGCTGGGTCAACCATTTTCAGTACATTTGACCTTATCAAGGCCTACCTACAGATTCCAATTCACCCCAGTGACATTTGCAAAACAGCCATAACAACCCCTTTTGGGCTGTTTGAATTTCCCTATAAGTCGTTTGGGTTACGAAATGCTGGACAAACGTTCCAGCGTTTTATGGATGAGGTCACTAGAGATTTAAACTTCTGTTTCCCGTATATCGACGATATCCTGGTGTTCTCACGGGATGCTGAAGAGCATATGCACCATCTCCGCATACTTTTCCAGAGATTAGCTGATTACGGTGTAGTCATAAATCCATCCAAGTGCGTATTAGGTGCAAGTGAGGTAACCTTCTTGGGCTATCGGCTCTCAAAGGACGGTACAAAACCCCCACCAGAGAGAATCCAGTCTCTCTTGGAATACCCTCTACCGAAGACTGTCCAGGGCCTCCGCCGGTTCCTGGGCATGGTCAACTTCTACAGACGTTTCCTACAACATGCGGCTGAATTGCAGGCGCCGTTGGTGAACGTCCTAGCCAATTCTAAGCTTAAGGGTTCTAAACCTGTCCCCTGGATTCCAGAATTGCAACGTGCTTTCCACGAATGCAAAGAAAGCCTAGCGCAAACCACTCAACTCGCTCATCCATTGCCAGATGTGCCCCTAGGTCTTTTTACTGATGCATCAAATACTCAAGTTGGAGCATGTTTTGCAACAGAAAGTCGGACACCATTGGCAGCCCCTAGCATTTTTCAGTAAGAAGCTTTCAGCGCGTCAAACAACGTGGCCGGCCTATTACAGGGAACTGTTAGCTGTGTACGAGGCTGTCCAGCATTTCCGCTATATACTGGAAGCACAACACTGCACCATATATACGGACCACAAGCCTCTGCTTTATGCATTTTCTCAAAGCAGAGAAAAACTACCCCCAGCCCAACTAAATCAACTGTCCTTCATATCCCAGTTCACAACTGATATTCAGCATATAAAAGGAGCAGATAACGTTGTCGCTGATACAATGTCTCGTGTTGAAGCTATCTCACTAGAAGATGACTACGCTGCGCTGGCTCGATCCCAAGCGGACGATGACGAACTCAAAGCCTTATTGCATGGTGGTACGTCGCTGACATTAGTAAAAGTAACCCTTCCGGGCACCACGACTACCATTGTATGCGATACATCAACAGGAAAACCTCGTCCGTTCCTGACACTTCCTTTTCGACGCAAGTTCTTTGACAAGCTCCATAACTTAAGCCACCCAGGTATTCGAGCCACCTCTCGTCTAGTCTCAGATAGATTTGTTTGGCTATCTATTCAGAAAGACATCCGTGCCTGGACTCGTGCTTGTTTGTCGTGTCAACGCAATAAAGTGACGAGGCATAATATATCTCATTTGGGGAATTTCGGAGCACCCACAGGCCGTTTCAGCCACATTCACTTGGATATTGTTGGTCCACTGCCTGTCTGCGAAGGCTATAATTATATCCTCACTGCTGTTGACAGATTTACTCGCTGGCCAGAGGCATGGCCGATGCGCAGCATCACTGCCGAAGAAACAGCCGATACGCTAATAAGTGGTTGGATCTCCCGATTTGGTCTCCCAACTCGCATAACTACTGACCAAGGAAGACAATTCGAGTCTACACTCTTTCGCACACAATTTGGTACAACAAAAATCCGTACAACCAGCTACCACCCATCCGCTAACGGTATGGTGGAGCGTCTTCATAGACAGCTAAAAGCTTGTCTGATGTGTCATAGTGCAACGTGGATAAAAGCCTTACTCCTAGTGTTACTTGGCATGCGCGCAGTTCTAAAGGAAGATCTGAAAGCTTCCCCCGCCGAACTAGTTTTTGGGGAGCCTCTACGCCTCCCTGGAGAAATGGTCACTTCTTCGCCCAGTTCTTCTACTCCAGTTGACCCTTCTGATTTTGTAAATCACCTAAGGAAGGTAATGGCCGAACTAAGACCTGTTCCTGCCTCCCGCCATAGTCAAGAGAAAATATTCGTCTTCAAAGACTTGGCAACTGCCTCCCATGTTTTCCTGAGAGTTGATCATGTGAAGCCTCCCTTGCAACCCCCATACTCTGGTCTTTACCCTGTAGTCAGCCGTAATGAGAAGACTTTGACGCTAATGATCGGAAACAAGGAAGTAGTAGTGAGTACAGACCGTGTGAAACCTGCATACATAGAAACAAACCTTGCTGTTCCTACCCGCACCAACACACCTGACACATCTGCTACCCCCATTTCATCCGGTCAACCTAGCACTTCTTTTACACCTGACTTACCTGATGCGTCATCAGCACCCAGAAAGTACACAACACGATCAGGACGAAGAGTTCGCTTTGCCCGTCCATTCGATTTGTGAACTTTCCTTCTCCGTGGGGGGGTGATGTGGCGGCATCAGGAAGAACGAACTCGCCCCACATACAGAACGCACCCTTGTGCACGATGCAACACATTGCATCAGGGTATAGCTTGCAAAACTAGCGTCATTCGGCTGCGGGGAGTGAGCATCAGCATCACGCCTGTTTGTGTCTTGTTGGTGTAATCAGTGTAATCTATCTCACATGCAAAGGTGTACTAAAACTGTGTGTGGTGTAAATAAATCTTATTATCCATGAGGGCTGGTTTATTTATGAACGATGTGGAGCCGCGTACAACCAAGACTCCATAAGCTCCTTACCATTAACGAAAGTGAATACAGAATGCCAGTATCTTAAACTGTTAACGAGTTATGTCAGGTGGTGGTCTTAGTTGAACAACCCGTATAATTTTGTTCACTGTTATTAGGATGTAAACCTATATGGATGCCTCACAATCGTTGCCGCCAGGGTAGTTTCTTGTGATTCAGACCGGGCCGGAGGTGTTCTGTGAATTATTTCTGCCGATGTATTTTACTTCTTTTGAATAAGGAACACAGTGGGCTGTGCTAGGTGACATCTGTTAAAAATAAGACATCCACGACTTACGTTGCGTTTCGGACATCGTCTTCATGTTGTCGCGTACAGTTAGACACAGTTCACATTGCACCGTCATATATCGAAGTACTTACCTAATTATGACGCGAGTACTCTATAGCATTGTAAGTAATTATTTCCTTCGTCACCAAAATATCGGTAAACACAAGCAGTGGTCATGTGTTATTGAATGCGGGGTCTGATAACGATGTACACTTGCCTGTCGAAAGAATTGGAGCAAACTGAAGCAATTTAGATTGCACATTCCACTCATGCGAAATGATGGTTGCATATGCAGCAAGGCGCATTTTGCCTCGTCTCGAGTTCGAATAATGCACGCCTCTAGTGTCCAGTTACGTGTACCTACAGTAGCCGTCAGGTTCTGTATTTAATAATAATAATAATAATAATAATAATAATAATGTTATTGGCTTTACGTCCCACTAACTACTCTTTTATGGTTTTCGGAGACGCGGAAGTGCCGGAATTTTGTCCCACAGGAGTTCTTTTACGTGCCAGTAAATCTACCGACACGTATTTGAACACCTTCAAATACCACCGGACTGAGCCTGGATCGAACCTGCCATGTTGGGGCCAGAAGGCCAGCGCCTCAACCGTCTGAGCCACTCAGGCCGGCAGGTTCTGTATTTAAACCCCTCTTTCGTGTACCTACCAGTGCATACAATGCCCGAATGTGTATCATTTATAATTATGTTTTACTGCGTCAAAATAGACCTCGGTAGAAATGAACGCCCTAGTCGCTTGTTGACACGAATTTATGAAAATGAGATGGCCCGTAGTTGGCTATTCGCACATTCGGAACAAACAACATTCAGCTCCGACTACCTGTAGGCCTACGATGCGCTGCTCGCCGCACAATGTGGGGACAACGCTCTCGAGATTTCTCGAAATTTCTTGCGAGAAATAATGCCTGCGCTAGTCTCGAGAAATCTCGAGACCTTGTCTCAGACTGCCCATCACTAATGTAGGGCTATTAATTGAAGGGGTTTAGAAGACAGTGAAGCAATGGAAAATTTCACAAGTGATTTATACTGCCTGATTGATGCATTAAATTCATCCATCCCTAGTCCAGCACTATATAGGATTCGAGGCACATGCCACTTCAGTGAATTGGCAGAACATCAGATACTCAAAATACATTTGCTTTGCAATGAACGCTAAAAAGAGTCCTTGAAACTTGCCTTAGAGAGCACTAGGAGTCTCTCAATATTTGTGGCACCTGCTGTGGCTGGGGGAAAAATACACCCACAGTATTCCCTGCCTGTCAAAAGGGCTTATGGAATTAGAACCATGAGACTACTTGTGATTAGTACTAACATACAATAAAGTAGAGTACAAATGATCCACCTTATATCAATACAAAATATGTTGGTAATACAAGATCACAACATTTTTATTAGGTACCGGTACTAGTTTCAATGTCTTTGGACACCATCAGCCACAGTAGGTGAAATGAACGAATATATATTCATATTATAATACAAAATACTGGATGATCATACGCCATGCTGAAGACTTTTAGGCATTACATAGTGAAAAAGACTTTTAAAACCATTTGTTTATATTTTTTCCCTTCTGTTTTATTATTCGATCATCAAGTCCCTAACTTTGTAAGAATGACTTTTAAGCACCATCACGTATATTTCATCCAAGTAATGTCATTTTATTACTAATGGACTATATTTTGTACTATAATATATATATATATCTTTGTTCATTTGACCTATTATGGGCAAGGATGGTGTCCAAAGACATTAAAACTGGTACCTAACAAAAATGTTGTGATGTTGTATTAGCAACATATTTTGTATTGATATAAGGTGGATCATTTGTACTCTCCTTTATTGTATGTTAGTCTCCTTTCAGTACCAACCAAATATGAAGTTTTTAATATTATGATTAGTACTGTAATGTGAGGAACACCATGAGTTTGCATTACCTAGGAGCAGTACCATTATGTGAGGAACACCACCAGTCTGGGCGTTGCATGTGATTAGTACCATCGTGTGCGTCACACCAAGGTGGGGAGCAGGCGCTTTGCTGCGACTAGTGTGTAGCAGGAATAGGTGCCGAGCGCTGCGCTTCAGTGGGTTGGTTCCACTGTGTTCAAAATGGGCCTGAGTTTCCTCTGAGTAGTATCATTATGTGACAGAACACCATGCCTGTTGGTGGTTCCGTATTGTGTGATACACTGTGGGGCTATATTGCCTATGTTTAGTACCACCAGGTGAGTGGGCCATGCGGTTAGGTGTGTGCAGCTGTGAGCTTGCACCCGGAAGATAATGGGTTTGAAACCCACTGTCGGCAGCCCTCAAGATGGTTTTCCATTTTCACACCAGGCAAGTGCTGCGGTTGTACCGTAAGGCCACAGTCACTTCCTTCCCACTCCTAGGCCTTTCATATTCCATCGTCGCCGTAAGACCTATCTGTGTTGGTGTGATATAAAGCCAATTGTAATTATTAGTACCACTGTGCAAGGAACACGGATCTAGCCGACGCCTGTCGTTTTTAGCCCCACTTTGTAAGGAACACCATGGGTCTGCATTGCTTAAGGGTTGTACCCTTATGTGAGGAACACCGCGAGTCTGTTTCCTGTGATGTGACCTACCATGAGTCTAAATTACCTGCAATTAGTACCACCATGCAAGAAACATCGTGAGTCTGCCTTACCTGTGTTTAGAACCAGTGTAGGAGGAACACCATGGTTTTGCTTTACCATTGATTGGTACCATTAAGACCCCCTGTAGGTGGGGGGCGGACGCAAGCGAAGAACACACCAATGGTATCCCCTGCCTGTCGTAAGGGATGATAGTATTAGAACCATGAAACTACTTGTGATTAGTACCATCACGTAGGGAACACCATGGGTCGCCTTTACTTGCGATTAGTACCACTGTTAGGTACACACTAGTTTAGTGATTAGTAGCAGCAGAGAGAGGTTCACTGGGTTTTTAGTACCCATGTTTAGTACCATTGTGAGAAACACCATAGGTCTGGGCATTGCCTGTGATTAGTGCCACTGTATAAGCAACACGGTGGGTCTGCGTTGCCTGTGATTAGTACCCACTATATGAGAAACACTACGGGAATACCAGCGCCCATGATTGGTACACCTAGGTGAGGAACACCATGGGTTTGCATTGCCTGTTAGTGGTGCTGTTATGTGAGAACACCATAGGTGTGAGTTACATGTGCGACATAAACTTCGGAGCAGAACCATGTGTGGAACACCATGCGTACATACTATTGTTTAGTACCGCAACATGACAAATACCATGGTTCTACTTTGCTAGTGAGAAGTACCATTCTGAGGGGCCGTTGACCTGGATTTTGGACCGCTTTAGACAACAAGCATCCTTGATTCAGGATTATGCTTGAGAAGCAGTCCCTTGGCCAGTAATACTATTGTTTACGATAGTTTCTGGGTCAGATCCACTGATCATTTTAAATCCATTCATTCTTCATCACATTTTTTATTCTGGTCAGTAGATGTTTTTGAACTTATAAATCGTCATTTCGTACCATTAGGGGCCAATGACCTAGATGTTAGGCTCCTTTAAAAAACAATTATCATCAAGCAGTACTGTTATGATGGGCTGTTAACCTGGATTTTGGACCCTTTTAGAATACAAGCTACATCCCAGAAAATGAGGCATTGTGAATTGGATCCACTGATGGGTTTGGATTCATGGTCATTTTTCATTATTACTTTTTAGATTCTACTCAGTGGATACATTTTGAAGTTTTAATTATTGTTACAGTTCATTGCACCTTGTACCATTAGGGGCTGCTGACCTAGCTCTTAGGCCTCTTTAAACAACAAACATCATCACTTAATATTTGTGGAAAAATAATTACAGCTACATTTTGACGGGAAAATTTAATAAAGATCCTCTAGAATGCCATTTTGGTATCCTGCGATGATCATCTGTCCACTATTGACCTACATTTACATATGCTGCAGTCCATTTACATACCAACTAAACTTGCTTTATCCTCTGGCGGAAACTGTGAGTACTGAGTTGGACCCACATTAATGTCTTCTTAATCATATACATATTCTTGCAAGAGCAATGAGTACAAACATTGTGCAGTAAAAATGCAAGCTGAAGATAAAATTGTGAATCTTGAAGATGAAATTCAAATACTGGACTGGGAAAAACAGTACCTGAAGAGTGAGCAGTGTTTTGGGAAAGAATGCTTAGTGTACCATTTAGCCAGATACATATTGCGAAATATTTCAAAAGTGGCGCAGTGTAAATTATGCTTACCTATCCTCCACAGCGACTAGACTAATAGTGTACCGGTACCTGCTTCGTTATACTAATTAAAGATCACGGTTTTACACAGCGGCACTTATCTTATGCATGCATCGGAAAGTGTTTATCATGCACTGTTGCATATAGAAAAGGTTGTTCTGGAAAAACTATTGTGTGCTAAGAGTTTATGGTGCAATATATTTTTTGTGTGTTTCGATAGTATGTCATCAATGTTGCAGTTGGGGTGTTGTGTTCTTGCTACTTAAACTTGTGTGGCATAATCACACAAGTAGCTTTCCCACTCAAGTATAATAATTTAAAAATATTATGTTATTCACCAGGCTCGATTTCGTTACCTCTTATCCGTTATGACTTGAGTCAGCCTTCCTTTCGAGGAGGAAGGAAATCTAATCATCGTCAAATGTACTCAACTGTATTTATATTTGTGCCGACAAGCACTAACTGATGTTAGTATAACGACCCTAAGTGGTTTGTTCACTTATCGTAACGACCATTGCAGTCTTTCCTTTCTAAGAGGAACTTCACACTTTAGTGATATCTAAATTAAACTGGTCAATAGGGCAGGTCAGAAACCCTCCGTTGTAAAGGTATCCAAACCTTAGGAAATACATATGCTTTTGTCAGTGCACAATCATAACATCTGCTTTGTACTTGTAGCTGTGCGCTGGAGAACTTCACGTCTTGAATGTCTATCTACTTTGAAACTTCAGTTCTAAGACTTCATATTTAAGCTTCTCTGTGTCTTAAGAACTGCAACAAGAGGCCAATGACCTCGATGTTAGGCCCCTTTAAACAAGCTAAATCATCGTCAAGTACTGCAACTACATTAGTTGGCCTACGCTTGGCAGCTTAATCTATCTTCTGTAAGATTTAACATTTTTTTTGGACTTGAGTTAAGACTCAGGTCCGAACCAAATCCATTTTTGGAAATAGTATCAAGATTTAAAACGTGTCACGGCTCGCTACACAACATACTTATCTGGTGGCAGCGGCTTGAATCAATGACGATTTCTCCAAAAAGTCACAACCTTCAACATTTTTCGGCGATCTATATCGAGGTGTCTGGTTGTCAACTTCATTAGTC
Source organism: Anabrus simplex (assembly GCF_040414725.1). Taxonomy (NCBI): domain Eukaryota; kingdom Metazoa; phylum Arthropoda; class Insecta; order Orthoptera; family Tettigoniidae; genus Anabrus; species Anabrus simplex. The sequence goes on along the minus strand of NC_090272.1, from coordinate 89,009,305 downwards.
CTTTCCACTTGAGAGACCGGGACATTTTTTCCCCCTTCCTCTAACCAGAGGCCGACGCAGCTTGCCCCATCCTCTGGTATCGAGAAGGTCCGAACTTCTGCTAGAGTGCCAGTTGGGGTCCTCAAGGGGACACTGCGCAAGCCTACAGCTATCCTTCGCAGTGGTATTCATCTTCAAAGGCAGCTCCGAGGAGTGACCTTTCTCCCTTACATCTTTACAAGTCCGTCCTTAGCGTTGTTGTATCCGGCATTGTATTAGAAGTAATAACTGTGTTAAAGAGCAGCAGATAGTAGTAGCATTAATATGCTTGATAATTTAGTAGGAAGTTCAGCTCAGAGCAGATGAACAAACAGTCCAAAATAGAAGAGGCTCGGTCAGTACAGCGGTCAAGTTATTGAAAACCACTCTCAGTGGAATTGCAAATAAATTACAGGAATTTATTGATAACATTGAAAATGCCTGAAGTATTCTAAACCCTAGGGGACCACTCAACTTTCAACTTTGTATTAGTGATGTGGGCTAAGTTTTTGTGCAATTCCAGAAGAATTTCAAACTTCGGGAAACTATTAAAGATAAATTAGAGTTAATCTCCTCTCTGTGGCCTCAGTCAATACCCATGCCTCACTCCCATACATAAGCACAGGTTTAATTATTGTTTTGTAGAGAGTCAGTTTTAATTTCCTGCTTAAGTTTTTACTTCTCAGAAGGGGATACAGTGCCCTGTAGGATCTGTTGGCAGCCTTAATTCGATTTACAATATCTGTCTCAACTTTATTTTCTGATGTTATTACTGAGCCAAGATATGTGAAGCTATCTACTGCTTCAAAGGTGTAACCATCCACTTGGAGTTTTTCAGTGTTCCTTCCATTTTCTCCATTATCATATATTTAGATTTAGCCTCACTTATCTCCAAGCCCAAGGACCCAGCCGCATCTTTCAGCTCCCTCAAGGCAGTTGTAAGTGCCTCGTTACTTCTAGCAGATATCACCACATCATCTGCATAAGCCAAACTTTGGATCAGTCTAGTGTAAATATTACCACCCAGATTAGTAGTTACTGATCTTACAACTTTCTCCAACACTAGATTAAATAACACTGGTGATAAGGGGTCTCCCTGCCTTAGGCCTTCTTCAGTTCTGAAAGATCTTGCCAGACTTCCCTGCACTTTTACCTGACTTCTGCTGTTCTCCAGGGTCATCTTAGTCAATTTTATTAACTTCTGTGAGAATTTAAACTCCTTCATTGTTTCCCACAATGTCGATCTCTTAACTTTGTCATAGGCTTGTTTAAAATCTATAAAAGGATGCCCTAGTCGAACGTTGTATTCATATGTCTTTTCCAGAGTCATTCTCATGGTGAAAATATGGTCCATCGTCGATCTTCCAGGTCTGAAACCAGCTTGGTACTCCCCTATAATTCTTTCTGCTCTACTACTAACTCTCTTTGTTATGGCTGTAGAGAGGATTTTGTATACTATACTCAGTAAGGATATACCTCGATAATTCTTGCATTGTATGCGTGACCCCTTCTTATGTATAGGACATATATTTGCTAGTGTCCAGTCCTCCGGCATTGTACCTGTTTCCCATACCTTTTTCATTATCTCGTGTATTTTCTTCACCAGCACTTCTCCTCCATGTTTTACCATTTCTGCTGTTATGAGATCATTCGCTGGGGCTTTACTGTTCTTCAATTGTTTTATAATATCTCTTATTTCTTCAATCGATGGTGATCCCATATCGTCTTCATCCTCATCTCCATTCTCCCCATCCCTCTCTTCCTCTTCACACTCATCTCTATATTCACCCTCCTCATATCTCTCTGAAGTTTCCATACGGTCTGATCCTTCTTTTTCTTCATTTATTGGTCTGACAGAAAGTAATGTTTCAAAATGTTTTGCCCAATTTTCCAGAATTCGTTCTTTCCCAACAATGAGTCTATCAGTCTCATCCTTAAGCATATTCACTCTGGGTTGATATCCCTTCTTTACTTGTCCAACCCCATGGAAGAATTTTCGGCCTTGTTTGTTTTCAAAATTCTTCTGCATTTCATCCACTCTCTCCCTTTCTTCTATTCTTTTCTTGTTCCTTATCAATGTCTTTGCTATTCTCCGTTTCACTTTAAAAACTGCCATATTATTTCAAGTGGGTCTCTGTAGCATTCTTTGTCGGGCAAGATTTCTCTCTTCCAGAACCTTATCCACTTCTTCGTCATACCATTTATTTCTACTCTGTTTCCTTCTTTCTCCCAAGTACTTCCTGCGCCGTTGTATTTATTGCTAGCGTGGTTTCCTCCCACATTGTGTTGATGTCCACATCTCCGTTTCTGCCCATCTGTAGCTTTCTTTGCAGCTGGTCTCTATACTCCTCCTCCTTCTTCTCATCCCTTAACAGTTCTACATTATAGATCTTGCTCTGCTCAGCTCTGTCCCTGGGTTTAATTGCCATTCTCAGAACTTGATCCTCACCAGTATGTGATCTGAATCAATGTCTGCACCACGCATGCTTCTCACATCCATTATATTGGAGGCATGTCGCGCATCTGTCAGCACATGGTCTATCTGGTTCTTTGTCAGACCGTCCAGTGATATCCATGTCTCTTTATGGATCTCCTTATGGGGAAAACATGTGCTCTTAATCACCAGCTCCTTGCTAAAGGCAAAGTCAATCAATTTCCACCCGTTTTCATTTGATTCTTGGTGTTTACTATGATATCCTGCCACTGGGTGGTTTTCTTTCTCTTTGCCTACTTTGGCATTATAATCCCCTGGGACAACTTTAACATCATACTTGGGCAACTTGTCATATACTTCCTCCATTTTTTCATAGAAATGTTCTTTCTCTTCCTCATCGGCATCCTCTGTTGGGGCATGGACACTAATTAGTGATATGTTGGCAAATCTCCCTCTCAATCTTAACCGGCATAGTCTGGGCCTTATTGCTTCATATTCAATCACATTATGACTGACCGATTTCTTGACCATAAACCCTGTTCCTATTCTATTTTCTTCCTCCCCACTATTGAACAAAATATAGTGCTGTAAATCTGTCACCTCGATTGTCTTCCATCTTATCTCCTGTAATGCTGCCACATCTATCTGATATTTAAGTAATTCCTCCTCCTATTTTCTACTAGCCCCGGCCTGAAAGATACTTCTCACATTCCATGTTCCAATATATCCGTATTGTTGCCATTTAGCGCGCTTTAGTCGTCGTAAGTTTGGGACTGTCCGGTTATCTTGATTTGGTTTCTGAACAATATGTAGTTTTGTGGTAGTGGAGTTGTTAACCCCATGTACCAACCCCCAACCTGGAGGACCAAGGTATCACTCTTAGACCTGTCCGGCTTGGGTGACCCTACCAGGAGCATATGCTCCCGCCGGCATAGCTCTAAGGATCATTTGAACATGAAAGCCTCCAAAACACCCGACAAAATGTATTTTGCCTTCGTCAAGGTGGTGATACCATCGGGAGGATAGATATATACCTAGGTACCAGATATTGTAATAGTTCAGTCATGAAATGATATAATGGATGCAGAAATTTTCTCATGGAACTGGAGTATGTATCATAGAGATAGGATAGGAATGGTGGGAGGGGGAGTATTCATTCTGGTGAAAGAAGAATTTGCAAGCTACGAAAAAGTTAAAGATGACAAACATGAAATTGTAGGTGTAAGGCTAATTTCTGAAGATAATAGGCAACTTGATGTCTTCAGAGTGTACAGATTGGAAAAGGGTAGTGCTGACGCTGATTCAGAATTATTTGATAAGATAATCAGGTATGTGGGAAACGGCGTGGAAAGAAATGTAATTGTAGTGGGAGATCTGAATTTACCAAATGTCAATTAAGAAGGTAATGAATGCGAACGACAGGAAGCATGACCAACAAATGGCAAATAAGCTAATATGGGAAGGACAGCTGATTCAGAAAGTGATGGAACCAACTAGAGGGAAAAATATCCTGCACGTGGTGCTGATAAAACCAGATGAACTCTATATAGAAACCGAAGTAATAGATGGTATTAGTGATCATGAAGCCTTTTTTGTCGTAGCTAAAATGTGATAGAAAGGAAGGCCTTAAAAGTAGCACTATTAAGCAATACCATGTGACTGATAAAGCAGACATGAGGGAGTTTTTAAAAAGTAATTATGATCGGTGGAAAACGGTAAATAAAAATGTAAACTGACTCTGGGATGGGTTTAAAGCAATTGTTGAGGAATGTGAAAAGAGGTTTGTACCTTTAAAGGTGGTAAGAAATAGTAAAGATCCACCTTATTACAATAGAGAAATAAAGAGACTAAGAAGGAGGTGCAGACTGGAAAGAAATAGTTAGAATTGGCTGTGCAAGTAAGGAGAAATTGAAGGAACTTACTACGAAATTGAATCTAGCAAAGAAGTCAGCTAAGGATGACATTATGGCAGGCATAATTGGCAGTCATACAAATTTTAGTGAAAAATGGAAGGGTATGTATAGGTACTTTAAGGCAGAAACAGGTTCCAAGAAGGACATTCCAGGAATCATTAATGAAAAAGGGGAGTGTATATGTGAGGATCTTGAAAAGGCAGAAGTATTCAGTCAGCAGTATGTAAAGATAGTTGGTTACAAGGATAATGTCCAGATAGAGGAGGTGACTAATGCTAAAGAAGTATTAAAATTTACATATGATAACAAAAACATTTACAATAAGATACAAAAGTTGAAATCAATCAATGCTGATCTGCATTTAGGGCAGTCGCCCAGGTGGCAGATTCCCTATCTGTTGCTTTCCTAGCCTTTTCCGAAATGATTTCAAAGAAATTGGAAATTTATTGAACATCTCCCTTGGTAAGTTATTCCAATCCCTAGCTCCCCTTCCTATAAATGAATATTTGCCCCAGTTTGTCCTCTTGAATTCCAACTTTATCTTCTTATTGTGATCTTTCCTACTTTTATAGACGCCATTCAAACCTATTCGTCTACTAATGTCATTCCACGCCATCTCTCCGCTGACAGCTCGGAACATACAACTTACATGTTATAAACTTCATTTTAGGTACGTATTGAAAATTTAACAGTTCAACAATGATAAAGGTGTTTTAATTTATTCCACCTATTCAATACTTATATTATCACGTATAGTTGTTACATAATTAAATTCTTAGTTACATGGGACATGTTTCGCCCTCAATTAAGGGCATCTTCAGCCTAAATACAATAATCAAAAAATACAACTAAATTAAAAGTGGACGTTAAATACAATCATCAAAAATACAACTAAAATAAAAAGTGGAAGTTAAAAGTTTAGTCTGTTCTTAAAATTCAGAACAATAAAATTGTGAAAAATGATAAAATAAAAAGATGCTAATGGAAAACTGTCTTATGATTAAACTATAATCTTGTCAGAGACTAAAACTTCTATTAAAATTCGAATTAAAACAGTTCATATAAAATATTGGAAAATCAAAGCGGTAGTAATAAAAAGCCAACGATATGAGGGCGTGTACACAAGCATAAACTTGATTGTCATGAATACAATCTTTTCAAGGCCGTTGATGAAATTCGTAGTAAGTAAGGCAGAAGCGTCTATTGAAAAATTGTAAGAGGCCGTTAGCACCGGTAGGTAATAAAATGGCTGAATCCTTGCCAGAAAATGTCAACAGATGCAGAAATAAGTTTTCTGTAAGAGAAGGAAAAGAAGAAATAAGAAATTGAACGTAAGGAGAGAATTCAGTCTTACATAATTTTGAAACAGATGAGGACTTACATGTAAGTGGAAGTTGTTATTTCTTAACTACTGTTGAGTTGGTTGCTGCCCGTCTGTTGGCTCTAAGTCTGGTGTTATAACTGTGTTGCAGAGGCGGTAGCGAACTCGGAGGGGAAGGAATAGGGGAGTGCGGAAGGGTGGAGAGGATGGGTGGAGTCAAATGTGACGAGGCTGACAAAGGGGCGGAGTCAACTGCATTGCTGGAAGTAGGCCTAATATCTGTAGGTATGGGAGGAGTATTAGGGTTTGAAGAATTAAATATATTAGGTATCCTAAATTTATTCGAACTAACTGACTTTAATAATTTCGGCATTAATTCATGTAACATACTTTTATTGTCCGTGGTTTCATTGAGATTCTTTTGCTTATTGTACGTCTGATCTAAATAGATGTATAAACTTTCTAATTCATTCAGCATTCTTCCTTTTTGTATGTTTCTAATTATCGTTAAGTCTTTCTCTATGGATTCAAATCTGTGGCCAGTCTCCCTCATATGCAAACTCATCGCTGAGTATTTCCTATGTTTTTCCGCGTTAACATATTCCATGTATCTTGTCATAAAATTTCTCCCAGTCTGTCCAACATACGAAAAATTACACTGAGTACATTTAAGTCTGTATACTCCCGATCCTAAATAACGATTCTTATCATAATTAACTTTTTTATGATTAAAGAATATGGACTGGTTAGTATTAGTAGTTTTAAAAGCTATATTAAAATTATGTTTCTTGAATACGCTAGTAATCTGGTGTATAGCTGGATTATTAAAAGTGAATGTAGCATACTCAGTTTTTTGGTCTTTTCTGGTATCAGATTCGTAGATAATTTGTTCTTAATTTTATTGATTAATTTGTTGATCATTTCTATTTTGAAACCATTTTGTTTAGCGAGGTATCTAATATAATTTAATTCTTTCTTCAAATTCATGGGAGATAGAGGGATTCTAAATGCTCTATAAATTAGACTGTGAAAAGATGCTTGTTTATGTGAACTCGGGTGTAAAGAGGAATTGTTTATAGTTGTAGATGATTGTGTCGGTTTTCTAAATATTTGGAAATCAAAAGTGTTAACCTTACGCGTAACTGTTATATCTAGAAAATTCAATGAGTTATCGACTTCGTCCTCTTTCGTAAATTTCAAATTAGGTTCGATTTCATTTAATTTATTTAAGATTTCTTGACTATTAGTGACATCTTTGTTTATGATTACAAATGTATCATCTACATATCTCAACCATAAATCTATTCCTTTAATTTTTGCTATTATTTCATTGTGTTCGATTGAATCCATAAATATGTCGGCAAGGATGCCCGATATTGGGTCACCCATTGCTAATCCATTCTGTTTATAAATATTATTGTTAAATGTGAAGTAGTTATTGTCTAATACGAACTTTAACAATCTAGTGAATTCTTCTACTTCCATTTTACTAAGATTACTGTGTTTACAAATATTATCATGAATGATATTAACAGTTTTATCTGTCGGAATATTCGGGAACATATTCACTACGTCATACGAACGCATCATCTGGTTTGGAAGTACGCCAAATCCAAGCAAAATGTCACACAAGTCAATGGAATTTCTTAATGGTTGTTTATTATTAAAAGTGTAATGTCTTTTCAAAAAATTGTGAATGTATTTGGAGACTTTATACGTGGGAGAATTACGGCAATTGATAATCGGACGAATCGGAATATCTTTTTTATGTATTTTGGGCATAGCTCTAGTTTCCGGGAGCCTAGGATTCATATTGACAAGTTTTAATTGTTCTTGTTCAGTAAAGAGAGATGTGGATCTTTTAAGTAAGGCTTTTAAGTTACGTTGAATTTTAGTTAGCGGATTTTTTGTTGCTAATGTGTATTTATTATTATCAAAAAAATCTTCAGTTTTTTTGATATATGTATCTTTATCCATCAAAACGATCGCACCCCCCTTTGATTTTCCAATATTTTATATGAACTGTTTTAATTCGAATTTTAATAGAAGTTTTAGTCTCTGACAAGATTATAGTTTAATCATAAGACAGTTTTCCATTAGCATCTTTTTATTTTATCATTTTTCACAATTTTATTGTTCTGAATTTTAAGAACAGACTAAACTTTTAACTTCCACTTTTTATTTTAGTTGTATTTTTGATGATTGTATTTAACGTCCACTTTTAATTTAGTTGTATTTTTTGATTATTGTATTTAGGCTGAAGATGCCCTTAATTGAGGGCGAAACATGTCCCATGTAACTAAGAATTTAATTATGTAACAACTATACGTGATAATATAAGTATTGAATAGGTGGAATAAATTAAAACACCTTTATCATTGTTGAACATACCACTTAGTCGAGCAGCTCTTCTTCTTTCTCTCAATTCTTCCCAACCCAAACATTGCAACATTTTTGTAACGCTACTCTTTTGTCGGAAATCACCCAGAACAAATCGAGCTGCTTTTCTTTGGATTTTTTCCAGTTCTTGAATCAGGTAATCCTGGTGAGGGTCCCATACACTGGAACCATACTCTAGTTGGGGTCTTACCAGAGACTTATATGCACTCTCCTTTACATCCTTACTACAACCCCTAAACACCCTCATAACCATGTGCAGAGAACAGTACCCTTTATTTACAATCCCATTTATGTGATTACCCCAGTGAAGATCTTTCCTTATATTAACACCTAGATACTTACAATGATCCCCAAAAGGAACTTTCACCCCATCAATGCAGTAATTAAAACTGAGAGGACTTTTCCTATTTGTGAAACTCACAACCTGACTTTTAGCCCCGTTTATCAACATACCATTGCCTGCTGTCCATCTCACAATATTTTCGAGGTCACGTTGCAGTTGCTCACAATCTTGTAACTTATTTATCACTCTATAGAGAATAACATCATCCGCAAAAAGCCTTACCTCCGATTCCACTCCTTTACTCATATCATTTATATATATAAGAAAACATAAAGGTCCGACAACACTGCCCTGAGGAACTCCCCTCTCAACTATTACAGGGTCAGACAAAGCTTCACCTACTCTAACTCTCTGAGATCTATTTTCTAGAAATATAGCAACCCATTCAGTCACTCTCTTGTCTAGTCCAATTGCACTCATTTTTGCCAGTAGTCTCCCATGATCCACCCTATCAAATGCTTTAGACATGTCAATCGCGATACAGTCCATTTGACCTCCAGAATCCAAGATATCTGCTATATCTTGCTGGAATCCTACAAGTTGAGCTTCAGTGGAATAACCTTTCCTAAAACCGAATTGCCTTCTATCGAACCAGTTATTAATTTCACAAACATGTCTAATATAATCAGAAAGAATGCCTTCCCAAAGCTTACATACAATGTACGTCAAACTTACTGGCCTGTAATTTTCAGCTTTATGTCTATCACCCATCCTTTATACACAGGGGCTACTATAGCAACTCTCCATTCATCTGGTATAGCTCCTTCGGCCAAACAATAATCAAATAAGTACTTCAGATATGGTACTATATCCCAACCCATTGTCTTTAGTATATCCCCAGAAATCTGATCAATTCCAGCCGCTTTTCTAGTTTTCAACTTTTGTATCTTATTGTAAATGTCATTGTTATCATACGTAAATTTTATTACTTCTTTGGCCTTAGTCTCTTCCTCTATCTCGACATTATCCTTGTAACCAACAATCTTTACATACTGCTGACTGAATACTTCTGCCTTTTGAACATCCTCACATACACACTCCCCTTGTTCATTAATTATTCCTGGAATGTCCTTCTTGGAACCTGTTTCTGCCTTAAAATACCTATACATACCCTTCCATTTTTCACGAAAATTTGTATGACTGCCAATTATGCTTGCCATCATGTTATCCTTAGCTGCCTTCTTTGCTAGATTCAATTTTCTATTAAGTTCCTTCAATTTCTCCTTACTTCCACAGCCATTTCTAACTCTATTTCTTTCCAGTCTGCACCTCCTTCTTAGTCTCTTTATTTCTCTATTATAATAAGGTGGGTCTTTACCATTCCTTACCACCCTTAAAGGTACAAACCTGTTTTCGCATTCCTCAACAATTTCTTTAAACCCATCCCAGAGTCTGTTTACATTTTTATTTACCGTTTTCCACCGATCATAGTTACTTTTTAGAAACTGCCTCATACCTGCTTTATCAGCCATATGGTACTGCCTAACAGTCCTACTTTTAAGACCTTCCTTTCTATCACATTTATTTTTAACTACCACAAAAACAGCTTCATGATCACTAATACCATCTATTACTTCAGTTTCCCTATAGAGCTCATCTGGTTTTATCAGCACCACATCCAAAATATTTTTCCCTCTGGTTGGTTCCATCACTTTCTGAATCAGCTGTCCTTCCCATATTAACTTATTTGCCATTTGTTGGTCATGCTTCCTGTCGTTCGCATTTCCTTCCCAATTGACATCTGGCAAATTCAGATCTCCCGCTACAATCACATTTCTTTCCATGTCGTTTCCCATATAGCTGACTATCCTATCAAATAATTCCGAATCCGCATCAGTGCTACCCTTTCCCGATCTGTACACTCCAAATATATCAAGTTGCCTATTATCTTTAGAAATGAGCCTTACACCTAGAATTTCATGTGTCTCATCTTTAACTTTTTCGTAGCTTACAAATTCTTCTTTCACCAGAATGAAAACTCCCCCTCCCACCTTTCCTATCCTATCTCTACGATACACACTCCAGTGCCGTGAGAAAATTTCTGCATCCATTATATCATTTCTCAGCCATGATTCAACTCCTATTACAATATCTGGTAAATATATATCTATTAAATTACTTAATTCTATTCCTTTCTTTACAATACTTCTACAGTTCAACACTAACAATTTTATGTCATCCCTACTTGATTTCCAGTTCCCTGTTCCCTTATCACCGCTCCCTAGGCCATCCCGTTTCCCTGAATGTACTTCCCTATTACCCTTCCAAACAAATTTCCTAACTTATACGTACCACTGCGGTTTAAATGAAGGCCATCCGAGCGCAGATCCCTTTCTCCTACCCACCCATTAGGATCTAGAAATTTCACTCCCAGTTTCCCACATACCCACTCCATAGTCCCATTTAAATCCCCAATCACCCTCCAGTCAGTATCCCTCCTACACAGTATTCCACTAATAACAATCTCCGCTTTCTTAAACTTCACCCGTGCTGCATTTACCAGGTCACCCGTGCTGCATTTACCAGATCCCACACATCTCCAACTATGTTGGTACTTATATCAGCTTGCCTTACGTTGTTGGTACCAACGTGAAACACTACCACCTTCTCCTTCCCCTCCTCCGTCTCTTCTACTTTCCTCAACATCTGCCTCAACCTAATTCCTGGATAACATTCTACCCTGCTTCCCTTTCCTCCACACACTTTCCCCACGTGTCTAACGATGGAATCCCCCATGACCAGAGCCTCAACCCTACCCACCTCATTTGATCCCCTCCCCTCCTGGTCAGCCCTATCTTTCCTGATAGCTGCAGAAGCTACTTCCTCCTCCCTTTTCTCCTTCCCATGACCCTGTTCCACCTGTCTTTTCCTATCCTCTACTCTACATTTCTCTTTCCTACCTTTTCCCTTCCTCCTACTTCCACGCATCTCAGCAACAGTTCCCTGTCCCTCATCTTCCCTCTGTTGTTCTACCTGGAGTGACTCGTACCGATTTCGCACAGACACCTGTCCTGAATTCTGATCCTGAATAGAGCCCTTGGCCTGCAATCTCCTTCCCCTTAGAACATTAGACCACCTGTCTTCTACAACTCTTCCCTTTCCTTCCCCTCCCTCTTGTACACCTACTGTAACCTGTACATTGTTTGAGGGAGTCCTATCTTTCTTCCTGTCTTCTGTGAGAATCCTAATTATCTCCCTCAAACTTTCCAACTCCTCCTTCATACCCCTCAATGCCTCACCACACCCACAATAAGTACACTCGCGCTCCTTAGCCATTCTTTACGGGGGGAAAATTTTAAATTAAAAAAAATAAAATAACTTATTTGCAAAAAAAAATAAATGAACGGAGGGATATATTGTCTGGGATAGTACACAACAATAAGGTAATTAATATACGACTACACTACAATACTACTTAGTCGTGCTCTATTATTTTTATTTTTATTTTTTTATCCTACAACCCCTAACAGGATAAAAGCTGCTGTTATTTACTGAATATCGAAAGTAATACACAAGAACTACACAATTCCAAACTGCAATTAAGCCTATCCTAATTTCAACAATATTTTAGTAAGAGTTTCTACGGATACCTCTACCACACCAGTACTACACAAATATTTTACAATAATAAAATAAGCACAATAAATTCTAATAGGATATTACTCGTATACTACTGTACAGTACACTACAGTAATTTTTAAACTACTTTCAGACGTATCCTAATTACGATACCGGTACCGTACCGTATGATATAGATGTTGATTCCCATAGGGAATCTGAAATATTTGTTCCGAATGAGTAAATTTATAATACCAATATAAATGGTCCGTTATTGGACATTATAAATTTTCCAGCTAACTCATTCCAAATGAAAATTTATAATGTCCAATAACGGACCATTTATATTGGTATTATAAATTTACTCATTCGGAACAAATATTTCAGATTCCCTATGGGAATCAACATCTATATCATTTGATGGCCAGGCAGGCATCAATTTTTAGGAGTAAGACAGGGTCTCTCATAGTGCATTGGCACTGCCGGTGGCTACAATTAGCCTACGCAGTGGCCTCCACGGTATGCACTAGCCAGCGTCATAAAAAACCAGGAATGAGTTAGCTGGAAAATTTATAATGTCCAATAACGGACCATTTATTATTAGTATTACGGTCTAATAGATATACACGAAAGATAACACACGAATATAGCACGCAAGATACGGCACTATCTAAATGTACTGCATCTATACTACAATGTATCTACACTACACTACACTGCGTTTGGTTAAATTGCATAAGTATCAAAAGGATTGCCGTACACAAAGAAAAACACGAATATAACTGGCAAGATACTATCTAATATATTATACCTTATCTTCACTACAATTCTACTGAAATGTGGTTATGTGATTATTACAGCTGGTGGATTACTATTATTTTCCCTACTCCACGGGACGGAGAAAAAAAAAAAGTGTTCTTAATTAGGCCTACTGAAAAATACGAGGTTGTCTACAATAATTTCTCAAATATTTCTATCAAAACTACTACTACTACTACTACTACTACTATTCCAGGGACTAGAGAAACTAGAAAATCAGCTGGAATTGACAAGATTTCCGGGTATATACCAAGGAAAATGGATTGGGATATAGTACCATAACTGAAGTACTTATTTGATTATTGTTTGCATGAAGGAGGTATACCAAATGAATGGAGAGTTGCTATAGCAGCCCCGGTGTATAAAGGAAAGGGTAATTAGACATAAAGCTGAAAATTACAGGCCAGTAAGTTTGACAAGCATTGTATGTAAGTTTTGGGAAGGTATTCTTTCTGATTATATTAGACATGTTTGCAAAATTAATAACTGGTTCAATAGAAGGCATTTGGGGTTTAGGAAAGGTTATTTCACTGAAGCTCAACTTGTAGGATTCCAGCAAGATATAGGACAGATAACTTGGATACAGGAGGTCAAATGGACTGTATCGTGATTGACCTGTCTAAAGCATTTGATAGGATGGATCTTGGGAGAGTACTGGCAAAAATGAGCACAATTGGACTAGAGAAAAGTGTGACTGAATGGGTTGCTATATTTCTAGAAAATAGATCTCAGAGAATTAGAGTAGGCGAGGCGTTATCTGACCCTGTACTAATTAAGAGGGGAATTCCTCAAGGCAGTATTATTGGACGTTTATGTTTTCCTATATACAGTAGGTATATAGTATGATATGAGTAAAGAAGTGGAATCAGAAATAAGGGTTTTTTGCAGATGATGTTATTCTGTATAGAGCAGGGGTTCTCAAAGGGAGTGCAGTGAATTTGTCTGACTGTGCCACGAAATAATTGCTTGTGTATTCAATATTTTAGTAACACTATTTAGTAACATTACAGAACAGCATAAGCCTACATGCAGTAAGAAATCAGAAAATAAGATAATTTGTCAATAATATTACACTATTGTTGCAGTTTTGTGGGAAATGTGGGCTTGTTTACTTCTGCACAACTGTTCATTGCAGGAGGAAACATAGAAAAAACACACACGTAATTCTTGGTCTACAGAATGAAGTCGCTCACATTTTTTACCTTTAATAAAGGTCAGTGCCAAAAATCCCTGTTATCACAGACATGTTGTTGAAAACTGTATTAATATAGATATGGCATGCTGTGATAACACTGAGAACTTTCTTTTCAGTGAAATACAGAACTGGAGTAGTTTCTTCTTTAAATTTCAACTTCAAATTTTGCTCGGCTTGAAGTTCAGCCAATTCTTTTGCCTCTTCTAATGGTACATGTTTTGTGTTGTCATCAGTAACGACAAAGGGATTGCGAACCCATTTGCATTCGTTCACGTTGAGGGAAGGAAAATATTCTTACAGTTTATTCTCCAAAAGACAAGGATGTTCTAAAATCAGACTGGAACAGATGTCACTATCAGTTGCGAGAAGAAACAATTCAAGATCACTTTATTCAACTTCTGACTTCCACAGTTGAATTCTTCTTAAGAACCCATTCAGCTTGTCAGTTGATTTAAGAATTCCCTGCATACAGGTATTGAGATTATTCAAAATGTCCAAAAATATCAGCTAGGTATGCAACTTTTGAACACCAAGTTTCATTGCTAATGAGGTCAGCAAACTCAAGTTTTCTGTGGCAAATATTTGTAATAACTCATTTTTAAGTTCATAAGATATGGAAAGTACACTTCCTTTGGACAACCAGCGAATTTTGGTGTGAAGGACTAGAGATTCATGAACAGCTCCATTTTCCTGACACGACTTTGAAAAGTCTATATTTTAGAGCTCTACTTTTAATGTAATTAACCATTTCAACAACTGAGCTCATTACGTTCCTTAGATCTGAAGGTATGGTTTTTGACACAAAAGCTTCACGATGTAAAAACAATGCGTGAATCCAGTGTGCGGAAAAATCTTGCTTCAGCCTTGAAGTAAAACCTCTCATTCAAACAGTTATTGCTGGGGCTCCATCAGTGCACACTGAAATTCAATTGTTTCAACTCAGTCCATTTTCTTCCAATGTCGCTGTCGTAGAATTATATATGTCTGATCTTGCTGACGTCAGAGGTAATTCTTTGCAGGATAGGAACTGTTCAGTAAGGGAATCTTCGTTTAAAAATCTAATGTAGCTCATTAATTGATTTTTTATGTCTGTTAATTCGTACAGTTGAAGTGCAAATTTTTTACTGTCATGAAATTTTTCTGCTAGTTGTTTTGAATATCAGCTGACATCGGCAGTTGTATCGTTTGACAAAGGTACTTTGGTAATCTCCCTCTCGGCAGCCTCTCCTAACATGGATTTAACAATTTTTCTTTACAAGCAGCTAAAAATCAAAGTTTCTGCTGCTGTATGTGTCTGCATATTCCTAGCAATTATTACTGCTACTTTATAGCTACCTACTAGCGTTTTTCCTGTAGTTGTAATTATTTTATTCATTGCTCTGTCTTCCATAATTTGAGAACAGAGTAAACGACTGAAATAAGCTTTATCTTGATTTTCCAGGTGACTGTGTTTCGTTTTCAAGTGTCTCCTTAGATTGCTTGGAACCATATATTCATTGCATAATTTTTAGCTACATACAACACACTCAAGAAATTCACGATTTCCAGATTCAGGAAATGTAAATCCGAAGCTTAAATCAGAACCCTGATACCTGCGCACAGCGCCGGACGATGAACTGCTCTGCTGCAGAAGTAGCTTCTCATTGATACTTGATCCGGGTGATTCACTTGTTCTGTTTTCACTCTGATGTCCTTCAATGCTGTTTAATTGTTGGTGTTTAATTAAAAACTTCTTCATATTACAACACAATATCTGTACATTTACTTCAGTTTTATGGTAACACCAACCATTGCAACTTATTCAACAATCAATTGCACTAAGTTATTTACTACATTTAAACATCTCTGTTTCAAACTGAAGTACTGAATTAACTGCAGGTAGCGTTGATTGGTTTATATATGCTCTACTAGGGTTCGGGAGTGATCGACATATTTCTCTACTAACGTTCCAGTGGTTTGTGTACCCTCCGCGAGGGTTCTCATTCTTTCGGGTCTGTTCTGTAGCATTCGAAATTCCTCTAAAGCAGTCGTAGTTACTTGTATGTTTGGAGGTGTGCAACTATATTCAGTACAGCAAAGCTGTGCTGCAAACGAAACAAGTTTGAGAACCCCTGGTATAGAGTAATAAATAAGTTACAAGATAATGAGCAATGTTGTGAGATGGACAGCAAGCAATGGTATGATGATACACTGGGTTAAAAATCAGGTTGTGAATTGTAAGTATCTGGGTGTTAATATAAGGAAAGATCTTCATTGGGGTAATCACATAAATGGGATTGTAAATAAAGGGTACAGATCTCTGCACATGGTTATGAGCGTGTTTAGGGGTTTTTAGTAAGGATGTCAAGGAGAGGGCATATAAGTCTCTGGTAAGACCCCAACTAGAGTATTGTTCCAGTGTATGGGACCCTCACTAGGATTACTTGATTCATAAACTGGAAAAAATCCAAAGAAAAGCAGCTCTATTTGTTCTGGGTGATTTCCGACAAAAGAGTAGCGTTACAAAAATGTTGCAGAGTTTGGACTGGGAAGACTTGGGAGGAAGAAGACAAGCTGCTCTACTAAGTGGTATGTGATATTATTAAATACCACCTATTCAATACATAATAAACTAATGAAGACTTAAATTGTTAACATGGTACATGTTTTGCGCCTTTTTGTGAGCATCACCAGCCAATTAACATTTATCCAAGGTTTATTACGATATTGAACATATTCTATTGAGCTAAAATTGCTTTGTGAGCATGAGTGACAAATCTTATAATATTTTACAGGTCATGTAACAATAAAAGTTATGTGTTTAAGTTAAAACACATTTGTCTAAAATCTTAGTATTATCATTGTCCTATTACTCTTATGGGTAAAACTCATGTGTTGAACATCTTTTTAAACCATTTTAAAAACCCTTTGAGATCTGGCCAATTATATTGATTCAATATTTCTTGATTTGTGTAATTGTCCTTGAACCTTCATTGTATATATTAACAATTTTATGAAGTTAATAATTGCCTATATTTTGAACCATTGTCTCTTTCTCGATGTTTGTAGAGTAACACTAGTACAATATGTATTGGCATAAATCCAATATTGTCAGTACATCAGTCTTGTTTTTGAATGAACTTGTTAGTAAAATGAAAATGTTCTAATGTGAAGTAGAATTTTAATGAACACCGTTAAGTTCCAAATTCAGCCGGTTGATATACATAGAAAATAAATAAGGCTTCGACTATAATTTTGTATAAAGTTCTTATTGAAAGAATTATCACTTACTCTTCCTTCTGCTGCGTAATTGTCTAGTGTTACTCACAACCTCATGACAACTACTTGTTGTTCCTTTTGTGCTCCTTGTATTATATGAGTGAGTGTGAATGAGCTTGCGTTTTGGTGGGTAGTGGGAAGGGGAAATGAAGGTAGGCGGTGCATTGATAGCTACAGTAGATGGTGGAGAGGGCTGCCTAGGAGTAGGGATTTTTGTTTGTTTGTTTTACGTCGCACCGACACAAATAGTTCTTATGGCGACGATGGGATAGGAAAGGCCTAAGAGTTGGAAGGAAGCGACCGTGGCCTTAATTAAGGTACAGCCCCAGCATTTGCCTGGTGTGAAAATGGGAAACCACGGAAAACCATTTTCAGGGCTGCCGACAGTGGGATTCGAACCCACTATCTCCCGGATGCAAGCTCACAGCCGCGTGCCCCTGACCGCACGGCCAACTCGCCCGGTCCTAGGAGTAGTAAGGGTGGGAGTTGAGTTTATTTGCGTCAATTCAATAAGCTACTAACTTTTGTTGGATTAAAATAATTATAGATCTTCAATACTGACAAAAAATGAAATTTAAAACCTGCAATAAGTGGTATGTTCCGAGCCGTCAGTGGAGAGATGGCGTGGGATGACATTAGTAGACGAATAAGTTTGAGTGGTGTCTTTAAAAGTAGGAAAGATCACAATATGAAGATAAAGTTGAAATTCAAGAGGACAAATTGGGGCAAATATTTGTTTATAGGAAGGCACTGGAAAAGGAAAAACAAAAACAGGGACAAGAACGAAATGAACAAGAAATACAATGACTTCAAAGAGTATACAGGAACAAGAAACTTGCTGTAAAGAACATTGTAAGGAAAGAAAAAAAGAAGAAATGGAATGAGTTTGCAGACAAACTGGAAGAGGACAGTAGAGGAAATATGAAATTGCTATACAGAGTAGTGAGAAACAAGTGAAGGGTTCAAGAGACCATAAAAGCAATAGAACTTGATGATGTAACTCTGGCACAAGAAGAGGGAGAAATTAAACAAGAACTCAAGATCTATTTCGAAAAGCTGCTGAATGGAGATACAGAAAACATAACAACGGATAGAGGAGAGCCAAGTCGAGGAACCACAACTGAACCACCAATTACAGGGCTTGAGGTTGAAAATGTGCTCAAGAGCATAAAGGAAGGAAAGACAGTGGGCATAGATGAACTAAGTGCAGATATGCTGAAAGCAGCGGGAATTCCAGGAATCCAATGGCTCTACAGACTGCTCAACAAGATACGGGAGGAAAATACTATTCCTGAGGACTGGAAGATGGGCATCATTGTACCTCTGTTCAAGAAAGGAAGCCGACGAAAATGTACTAATTACTGTGGTATCACACTACCGTCTCATGTCCTGAAAATATTGGAAAAAATAATAGAGACCAGAATCAGAGATATTGTTGAAACCAATTTTGGAAGAAGAGCAGTATGGTTTCAGACCAGGAAGTTCAACTACAGACCTTATATTTGCAATTAGGATGCTAATGGAAAAATACTGGGAGAAGAACAAGCCTTTATTTCTAATATTTTTGGACATTGAGAAAGCATACGATAGTGTACCAAGGGAAAGAATTTGGCAATGCATGAAAGAATTTCAAGTGCGAGACAGCCTCATAGATAAAGTGGGAACAGAAGCTGTATTCAAGTAGGATGTGGTTTGTCGGACTGGTCTGAAACAAAGAGAGGAGTGCAGCAGGGCAGCTCACCACTTCTATTTATTATTGTAATGGATGTAGTAATGAAATCTATTCAAAGGAAAGAACATGGAGATATCAAAGCCTTCACATTTGCAGATGATGTTGCGATCTAGAGTGACTCAGAAGAGGAATTGGGAGAGAGAATACAAAGCTGGAATGAGGAGTTTAAGAAATATGGTTCAGACATTAGCAAGACCAAGACGGTGGTGATGAAAGTGTATGGGGAAGGAGCAGAACCAATAGTCATGTTAAATGAAGCTCAACTGGACAGCGTTCCAGTTTTCAAATACTTGGGTAGCGTTACATCAAATAACAAACTAGCAAAACATGAGGTGAACAATCGAATCAATAAGGCAACACAATTTTAGCACCAGGTAAGACACCTGCTGTGGGATGAGCAAATACCCATGAAAACAAAAATGACATTGTACAAGTCCTGTTATACACCAATTCTTACATACAGTCTCGAAACCACAACACTGACCAATAGAGATAATTCCAAACTTCAGGCAGCTGAAATGAAATTCCTACGCACTATGATCCAGAAAACCAGGAAAGACAAGATCAGGAATGAGAAAATTAGAGAAGAAGTAGGAATAGATGATTCTCTCCTCAATAAGATTCAGATATCAAGACTGAAATGGTTTGGTCACATTAAGAGGATGCCAGTAAACAGAACTGCAAGGAAGGAATTTGACAGAAAGGTAGAAGGAAGACGACCCGTGGGAAGGCCACGAAGGAAATGGATAGATTTAGTTAAGAGCGATGTACTGCTGAGAGGTCATGATTGGGACAAGTTGGTGGAGGAAGAATGGTACAAGGACAGGATGAGATGGAGGAGGCTCATATACCACACCCGGGAAACTGGAGATGGTTTAGGATGATGATGATGAGGAAGGGGAGTTAGGGATTGGAATACTTACCAAGGGAGATGTTCAATAAATTTCCAATTTCTGTGAAATCATGTAAGAAAAGGCTAGTAAACAACAGATAGGGAATCTGCCACCTGGGCGACTGCCATAAATGCAGATCAGCATTACTTGATTGATGGGTTGTTTGATCGAATGGAATGGAAGCCAAGAGGGCACATAGTATTGAGTTATTAAACCTACGGGCATATAAGACCCTAGTGAATGCTGTGAAAGCCATTGATGAAAATATGAAGGCCATGAGCGCCAATGTAGTTGAAAGAAGTGTAGAAATAGATAATCCATATGCAGTATGTGTGTTGAATGACCATTTTTCAGGTGGTTATGGAGAAGCATTAATTGACACAGGACCGGCTGAGTTGGCTATGCAGTTAGGAGCGCGTAGCTGTGAGCTTGCATCCGGGAGATAGTGGGTTCGAATCCCACTGTCGGCAGCCATGAAGATGGTTTTCCGTTGTGTTCCATTTTCACACCAGACAAATGCTGGAGCTGTACCTTAATTAAGGCCACGGCCGCTTCCTTCCCATTCCTAGGCATTTCCTATCCAATCGTTGCCATAAGACCTATCTGTGTCGGTGCAACGTAAAGCGAAATAGCAATTGACACAGGGTCACTTGTATCTGTAGTTAGGGAGGAGAGTCTAATAACTATAAGAATAAAACCTGTAAATGTATCCTTTCAGTGTAACTGAAGTATTTGCAGTAAGAGGTGTGGTTAATTTGTGTGTTAATAATATAATTCATGAAAGAGAAGTGCCATTTTATTCATTGCCACATAATGTTGACATGCTATTGGGACAAGACTGGTGGAAGATTCATACAAGTGAAATAAGTATTATGTGGAAAAAGGATTTTGTAAAATTACAACCTTCAAGTAAGACAATAGTTCAGTTTCCAACATTAGCACAGAACACGACACTGCTAAAAACAAATGATAGAAGAAAATGTAATTCGTGCAGACACGACAGTGTGATGAAGGTAAATTTTGTTGTTTAGTAATCACTTGTAACGAAGAAGAAATCCTGATAGAAAAAGTACCAGAACTAACAACCATTAGCTTGAAGGAAAATATTTCAATAGAAAATTATGGTTTTTACATATAAACTAAGACTTGGATAACTTAAAGGAAATTTGTACCCAAATTTAGCAAAATATCATAACCACTTTATGATTTATCAAAGAGAGATCAGAACTGGAAATGGGAAACAGCAAGAGGAAAGTTTTCAGTGTCTAAAAGACAAGATAACAAAAAACCCAGTTTTAAAGTTTTCAGATTGTACACATCCTTTTGTATTAACTACAGACAGTAGTAACTGTGCATTAGGAAGTATATTAAGTCGAGGAGAAATTGGTCAAGATCAACCACTAGCACTTGCTAGTAGAACTTCAAATAATGCTGAAATTAATTACAGTACGATTGAAAAAGAGTGTTTAAGCTTAGTATAGAGTTGTAAACATTTTCAATCTTATTTGCTAGGAAAAAAATTTACAATAGTTACAGATCATAAACCACTAACTTGGATATTTAACGTGAAAGATCCCATTTCACATTTGTTATGATGCCGATTGCTCTTAGAAGAATATCAGTTTGATGTAGAGTATAAGTAGGCATTAAAAATGTAAATGCTGACACACTTAACAGGTATCCAATTATAAGTAGTATTCAACATGCTAACCAAGAAATTTCAGAAGAAAGGAAAGCAAAACTTTTAAAAGAAATGCTTGAATACGCCATAGGAGGATATCGGAGCGTACAAAGAACATATGAACGATTTAAATTATGTCTTTTTTTCTTTACGTTGCACCGACACAGATAGGCCTTATGGCGACGATGGGATGGGAAAGACCTAGGAATGGGAAGGAAGCGGCCATGGCCTTAATTAAGGTACAGCCCCAGCATTTGCCTGGTGTAAAATGGGAAGCCACAGAAAACCATCTTCAGAGCTGCCGACAGTGGGGTTCAAACCCACTATCTCCCGATTACTGGATACTGGCCGCACTTAAGCGACTGCAGGTATCGAGCTCGGTAAATTATGTTTCATGGCCTAATATGTTCAGAGAGATTGAATCCTATATGCACAAGTGTTCAGTTTGTCAGTTAAATAAACAAACATTTCCAAAAATAAGGGTGGAATTACAAATAAGAGACTCACTACAGGCCATGGAGTAAAATACACTGATGTAGGAGGCACATTCTCCATGTCAGAAAAATAATAAATCTCTTCTCACATGCCAGGATAATTTAAGTAAATATATTATTGGCATTCCCAATTGAAAACATGACTGTTGAAACAATAGCTCACAAATTTTTATTTGAAATAGTTTTAAAATATGGAATACCAGACCAACTCTTAACAGACTGTGCACAGTCCATGAGTGATGTGTTCACAAACTATTGTGAACTGTTAAAGATTAAGAAACTTAAGACTAGTGTATCACCCAGAAACAAATGGTAGTCTGGAATGCTCACACAAAGTCATAGTTGAGTATCTTCAATATTTTGGCAATAAATTCTAGAATGATTGGTATCAGTGGATTCCATTTGCTTGTTTTACGTATAACCTTTCTCCACACAGTATTACAAAATTCACATCATATGAATTATTGTTCAGTAGAAAAGCAAACGTTCTAGGACACTTCAGAATCCTCAACCGTTGTGTAACTCTGGAGGTGTAGTACATGACGTTAAGCAGAAGTTCCAAACAACATGGCAACAGGCAAAAGATAAAACATTATGATAAATGAAAATAGAATGTGAAAGTAATATGAAGTAGGAGACTTAATATTGGTTTTTAATTAACAAAGAAAGAAATTAAATCCTTTATGGAAAGGTCCATATGAAATTAAGAAATTATAGGGAACAAACGTAACCTTTAATTGAGGTAGGCTGAATGTAATACAGACTCATATTAATAGAACAAAACTGTATGTTTCAGATCAGAACAAAACATGACGATGTGGATAATTCTACTACTTTTTATTTGGTGGTGGACAATTCAGCAAACGGCAGCAGAGCTCAAACCAATAGACCTCGGCAAGGACTCACAAGTCAAACAGGTGTTTACTTTGATTATATTGGGAACGTATGTTTCTATCCTACAAAATGGTATTGCATGTAGACTTAAGACCTGTTTAAGATTTATGGAAAAAATAAATTAAATTACCTCTCTAAATGATGTACTGTATGTAACAAGTTAAAGAGACCTGATTTGCGTATACTGATTGTAGAACAAGTAACCTTATTTCCAATCTAAAAGATAAATTATTGATGGATTAAAAAATAGATTAATGGATTTATTTGGAGAGGATACAAGTTTTGATAGATGTAAAAGAGATATATTCAGTTTTGGAGGTAAAATCTTAAAATTCCTTTTTGGGACAATTACGGAAAATGAAGTAGCTAATAACTTTGAACATATAGTCAATGGAAAAAGACCATAAAGAATTCCTAAGAATAGCTTCAGAACAATTACTAGTTTGGAAATCACCTATTGTTACTATGAAAGCAACTTAAAAATGTGTCAGATAATGAACAAAAATTAACAGATGCTTTACAGATATTAAATAAAGAGATAAAAATACAAACCACAGAATTAAAGGAGGAAATTGATACTAATCTTGTGTTAAATTAATTAATTAAGCAAATTGAGAAATGTCAACACACGTTTGTCTTATTAATAGGTGTATATTTGCATGCTCAGTACAGTATTCTCCAACCTCAGATAATGATGATTCAAAGAATTAGAGAACTTCTAACCCAACAAACAATGCCAGAGTCGACAATGTTCCCACCTTTCACTTCCGAACTTCTATCCGTAATACAGAGAATTCTTTTGATTCTTTCCACCGTTTTCTTGGAGAACATTGAATAATTGTTCATATTTGGTTTATTCTGTTAAAGTGCCTTTGGTAATGGAAACAAAATTTATATTACATTCCTGTTATGAAAACCAATATGACAACAAAAATTTTAAATGTAGAGAAAGAGTATATATATTTTTTGAAATGTTAAATGAGAAATATGGACATATTACTCAATATGAACTAGAAAAGTGTATCAAACCAAATCAACTTACAGTAATTATGTGTGTATACAGATAAACCCTTTTCTTCCCTATATTCCTAATATGGAATGTGTACCCACATTAATGCATCCTAATAATTTTCAGATGCCGATACCCAGTGTTTGTACTTTAAATTACTTACCTCCCAGGCAAGTGATGTGGTTACCACTTCACAGAAGTTATTTATGGTTATTTGTAGCACCTCAAATGGAGTTGTTTACAACTACCAGTATATGTCAAGATGGAGAAAAATCCTCCAACCAATTACAAGATTGAGGTATATTTACCTTAAGAACAGACTGTAAAGGTCTAGGTCAGGGCCTCTCAGGGTGCATGCGCCGTGCAGTGCACGGGCGCAAGGTGCAGGAGACGACTTCACTAGGTTGACCAGAGTACAAACCCCCACTCCACTTCCCCTACACCTGTCTCACCCGTTCGGCCTGTCTTCGCCTTGTCCACCTTCCCCGCAGATCCTCCCATCACTGCGAAATGTTTATGTGCAGTGAGCGGTGACACTGTTGTATGGGACAACGTTACCGGTGTTAAAACACTCTTCTTTCAATTTGGTTTGAGCAGACAATTTATCTTCTCTAGCTCTTCTTTTCCTATATCTTTGTAATGATACAAGTTATACCTGGAACAAGGGACCGGCTGCCAGCATGAGAGCCTTCTTTACAATCAGAAATAGGCCTACTCACACACAATCTAGTTTTCGTACAAGACAAAACAGGAAAAAATACCTTTCACATATGCATGTGGAACCAAACATAGAAATAATCTTAGCTGCTTCTCGATGCAGCTTAGGAAAATCTTCCTTAGAAAAATTCTCGTAGAATTTGAGCAAAGCCTTTGTATTGGAAAATAGATCTTTTTGATTAACTTATCACATAATTATTGTCCCACGGATTAAGCATTTGGCTTCATCGTCATGACTGACAAAGAAATACGAAAATTCCCAGTTCGATTAAAATGGAGTTTCGGAAGTCTTTGCTTTCATTGAAACAGGTTGCTCCATTATTATGTTGTTGTCTTGCGCTTATCTATTTCACTGATAAACAATCCGTCTATCACCGAACGCTTCGTCACTCTCAGCACACTACACCATTCGAGTCAAGCCGAGTTGAGTCGAGTCGGAACGATGCACAGTGCACGGGTTCCTCTGCGCCTCGATATGCACGCGTGAGATTTTGAGCGTTTGAGAGGCCCTGGTCTAGGTAGTAAAACTATATTATTTCCACTTTCACATCACAGAACTAAATATATAATGATATCCTTCCATTTGTAGATGTTGACATTGACTGTTATCTGACCCTTCCTCAACAAGGGAATATAAAAAATGTACCCTCGAAACTTCCTTAAAAATGGCTAGTTTTAAAATCGATGAAGTTGGTACATTACAGGGGAGGAAAAGCTTAGAGAAGAACAGATAAATTATTCTTGGAAAAGAATTAGTACTTCTTGGTACATCTATATAATATCAATAATACTGTTAATTGGCATTTGCTTTAGTGGATGTTGTTGTTGTTGCTCCTCTTGCTGTCATATTAGCCAATTATTCAATGTTCTCCAAGAAAACGGTGGAAAGAATCAAAAGAATTCTCTCCTAGAATTCATGTTACATATAATCCTGTATATCAAATTAATTTATTATTAAATAAATATTCCAATTGAAAGGCAAATTTTAATGGAAATACTGAGGTTATTAAATCAACCATTGAGAACTAATTCAGCAAGATTTTTGCCTTCATTGTCAGAGTTAACAGACTTAGAGAAAAATAATGCAGAACTGGAGTCTGATCAACATAGACTTAAGAAAAGTGAATTGTGGTCAGTGTACAAAAATGTGCATTCTAAGAAATTGTAATTTTTGTCTAAAAGAGGGGAAGTGTGGCATTGTCACACAAGTAGCTTTTCCACTCAAGTATAATTATTTAGAAATATTCTGTTATTCACCAGACTCCATTTTGTTATCTCTTAAGTCAGCCTTCCTTTCAAGAAGGAAGTAAACATTCATCATCATCATCATCATTTCCCCTTATCCAACTCCTGCCGGGTCGGGGTATTTATGGCATTTCTCCATCTTCCTCTTTCCTTCCATCATTCCTCTTCCACGATCTTGACCCAGTCTAAATTTTGTCTTCTTATGCCGCTCTTCACTGATTCACTCCACGTTGTTCTGTGTCTTCCTCTTGCTCTCTTGCCCTTACAGTTTGCCTCCAGCATCTATCTTGGAATTCTGTTCTCCTCCATCCTTTTCACATGTCCAAGCCATCTTAGTTTATTCTTATTTAGCTTTCCTATTCCAACTTCCTTCCTAACATCTTCATTTCTCACTCTGTCTTTCCTTGTCTTTCCTACTATACTTCTTAGGAATTTCATCTCACTGGCTTGAATTCTACTCTCCTTATTTTCCTTGCTACTTCTTTAATTCTAACAAGTTTTCTTACACTTTGGTAGAATGCATTGCCTTGCTGTACCCTCCTGCTAGTCTCCATGTCCACCCTAGCATTTTGCATTAATTCACTTCCTAGATATTTAAAGCTGTCCACAATTTCCAGACTCTGAGTTCCAGTTTTCACAGTGCCATTTCCTTGCCTTTCCCCTCTCGACATCACCATAGTCTTGGTTTTATCGGTACTGATTTTCATACCATTCTTCTAATTTTCTTTTTTTTTTTTTTTTTTTTGTTTGTTCAGTACATTAGTTGTTGTTGCACTTCTTTGCTGTCCTTTCTCCAGATTACAACATTTGCAAATAGCAGTATCTTTATCCCTTTATCTCATAGGCTTCCTTTGTATCCTTTACATTTTTGTCCATGACCATAATAATTCCTAAACCATTCTGTCTTTCCAACTGAGGTCAGTACCTTGCTAACACAGTTGCTGTACATTGCTTGCACCATTTCTAACATTTCTCTTCTCTTTCCAGATCCTTTTCATATTCCCATTTCTTTTCCATTAGCTGTCTCATGCTAAAGATTGGGTGCACTGTAGATCTTCCATTCCTGAAGCCATATTGTTCCTTTTGTAACTCTCCTTCAATCTTTCTTCTCATTGTTCTTTCTAATATCCTTTCCAGTAGTTTACCTACTTGCGATATAAGTGTGATTCCTCTATAGTTACCACAAACTTTCTTGTCCCCTTTCTTAAACGTAAACACTGGTATTATTATCCCTTTTTTTCAGTCTTTTGATACACATTTGTGTTTTTGTATACACTTTAGTAGTTGGTACAATCATTGCATACCAACAGGTCCAGCAGCCTTTAGCATTTCCACACTGATTTCATCCATCCCTGTTGTTTTTCCCATCTTCATCTTTTGTACTGCTAACTCCACCTCCAGCATTGTTATATCATAATCTGTTGTTAAGTCCTCCCACTGTATTGTTTCTATCTCCCCTGTACAGTTGTTCACATTCAATAGCTTATCAAAATACTCCTTCCATCTTCTCTTTATCTCTTCTGGAGGTGTTAACAATTCCCCATCTTCCTTTTTCAATGGCTTTATGATAATTCTTTCTGTCCTCTTACTTCTTATAAGTCTATACAGAATCCTTTTACTGCCACTTACATCCACTTCCATTTTTTGTGTAAATTCTTCCCAACTATTCTTCTTTTCTTCTCCTACCACCTTCTTACATCTCCGTTTGCTGTTGAAATACTTCCTTTCGCTTTCTTCTGTTTGATCTCGGTTCCATTCTCACCAGGCTGTCTTCTTTTCTTGTACCACTTTCCTCACTTCCTCATTCCACCACAGTGTTTCCTTTTCTTTCACTCTTCTAGATGTCCTGCCACAAAGACTCTCTACTACACTAACAAATGCCTTTTAAAAATTGGTCCACTCCTCTTCTACATTTTCCACTTCAGTAACTGGGATTTGTTGCTTCATTCTCTCCTGAAAATCTTCCTGTACATTTTTGTCTTTCAATTTCCATACTTTTATTTTACTTTCTCTTATCTCTTTTAGTTTTTACCATTTTTCCCAACTGTAATTTTGCCACCCCAAATCTCTATGGTCCCCATCAAATGCTTCTCCTGGTAAAACCATCATATCCATCTACTTCCTGCAATTTGTCCTTTCCACCAAAAAGTAGTCAATTACTGATTTTGTTCTTCTGTCACCCCACTCATAGCTCATAATTTTCCTGCTGTTTTTCTTTCAAAACCATGCATTCCCCACTAATAGTCTATTCCTTTCACAGAAGTCCACTAGTTCCTCTCCTTCGCAACTCTTTTTCCCATATCCATATGGTCCAATGACTTCTTCCTTTCTTTGTCTCTCATTTCCGACCTATGCATTCAGATAATAACCATTTCCACACCTGAAATCCTTCAGTATCTTCTTCCCCGTTTCCTTTCTGTGTTTCATACACTTGTATGAAGTCCATCACGTCATTCTTCATCTTTAGTGTAATCTCCATTATTCTGTCACTCACACATTCTACCACTTCAACATACTCCTCCAATTGCTTCGAAATGATTAGTCCCACTTCATTTATTGTACCTTACCCACCACTCCAGTATAATGTGTATCCTTTCCTCAATTTCTTCCTTCCGTTATCTTTCCATTTCACTTCAATCAGCCCCATCCTTTCCACCTTCTCCTTCTCCATGAAGTCTAATACTTCCTCCGCCTTTCCTTTCAAGGTCATAAGATTTACTATTCCTATCTTATTGTTGGTTACTGGTCACCCATTTCTCACAGTTCCCCCAGTACCCTGAGAACTGCACGTCTCCTGCAGGGGACGCCCTAACCTTTTCCGAGGCTGATTTACTTGTACCATATCATGTATAGGAAGAACTTCCTCCTGGACATTCTGAACAGTGGACAACATGGAAGGCTCTCAATCGATTACGCTCCAGCACCACGAGATGCAAGACCAACCTACAGAAATGGGGCCTTCCTGTGGAGACAGTTTACTGCAAGTGTGGTACTAAGCAGACTAACGAGCATCTTCTACTGTGTCCATCTTCTCCAGCCACTTGTACCATTAAAGATCTAATGAGGGCAAGTCCAAATGCGCTTGTCGTGGCCAATTTTTGGTCAACCAATATTTAAAATTACCTTTTTTATTTTTTGTCTCTCTTACTTTGTACTTCTGACACGATAAATAAATAATATGTATAGGCTATTATTACGATGGGGTCACCACTCCCAAAGGCAAGGAAACATAATTATCTATGTCAAATGTGCTCAATTCTGTACTCTATCGTATTTATATTTGTACCGACAGGCACTGTGTGATGTTAGCATAATGACCCTAAGCGGTTTATACACTTATCATAATGACCATAGCGGACCTTCCTTTCTAAATGGAACTTCACAATATAGTGGTATCTAAATTAAACAGGTCAGCAGGTACAATTTGAAATGCTGTGGTATAAAATTCTTATAGCGACTCCATCATAAATTTTATACAGTATAATATTGCATAGTCCAGCCTGTGTATGTCCAGGTTAAGTGAAATCTACAATATTTCTGTTGTCTACATGAGTTGGCACTTGTTCACTTAAATTAGTTGGTTCCAAAGAATTTGATTTGGTGTTATGGAGATCGTAGTATGACTTGAGATTGAGATTCCCACTTCAATTTGAAACCTGAAGAAGAAAATAGGAAGCCAAATTAGGCGTAGTAGTTGGTGGAAGCAGTGGATGGAAATGACTAGAACCATTAAATTAACGATTAACTCACCTTGAGCAGCATGTTTAACATATGTGTTGGACTGACGGAAGGAGCCAGGCGTGTGTGTGTGTGTGTGCGCGTGCGTGTGTGTGTGTTTTTTTTTGTGGTATAGAGAAGCGACAAGGGGAAGGAAAGAGGTGGAGCACCGATGGGGAATGGAACTATGGCGAGGCGGAAGGGTGGGGTATTGGAGGTAATTGACAGAGATATGTATCTCACTTAGTTTACAAAACGAGTACATTTATTGTTCAACCTATTCAATACAATCAGTACTACGTTATGTGATTAATTAGACATAGAAAATCTGAATATTATGGGGACATGTTTCGCCCTTCTTATTGGGCATCATCAGCCATATTAATTTAATCTTAAAACAAACATTGTTAAAAGGACAATGACATTTATAATTTGTAAAAATTCTATAAAAGTTCTATAAACGGCACACGCCTAGTACGGAACTTTATATTGACACAAATTCTCTTTTAGACATGATTTTAAATTAGTTTACAATAATTTTAGCAGGTGTTGTATGTCCCAATATCATTTTTATAACCACTATTTTGTAAAGTTAATATCATAAGAAATCACAGTTCAAATTTTACAAAATATAAATGTCATTGTCCTTTTAACAATGTTTGTTTTAAGATTAAATTAATATGGCTGATGATGTCCAATAAGAAGGGCAAAACATGTCCCCATAAAATTCAGATTTTCTATGTCTAATTAACCACATAACATGGTACTGATTGTATTGAATAGGTTGAACAATAAATGTACTCCTTTTGTAAACTAACTGAGATCGCTGTTTTCAATACGGACCAAAAATGAGAGTGATGATTTGTAATGGAGATATGTATTGAGGATGACTTGGAAGATCAAATTATTTTTCGATAGTTCGATGTTTCTAAGCCACTTGATTAAAAGATCAAAAAGGATGTTGTGTTTTTCATAGATTTCATTTAGGTTGTATTTGGGGTTGAAATACTGATCGCAATTAATATAACAACTTTCAATAGTATTCATGATGGGTCCCTTATTTGCTGTCTGAAGAATCTCCATGTCATGTTCGATGTCGGTGAATTTATGATTAGGGTCATGCATATGCTGACATATGGCGGAGAATTTGTTGTACTTCATTACATCGATGTGTTCTGAATATCTAATTGTAAACCTGCGTCCTGTTTGACCCACACACGAGCTGCTGCATTCATTACATTTGAGTCTGTATATTCCAGATTTGGAGTAAATGTTGGGGGTATTAATTGATGAAGAGTTATGTAAAATTTCAGAGCTTCTGTTGTTGGTTCTGAATAAAATTCTTACATTGTGTTTTCGGAAAAGATTGGTGATTCTGTGGACGTCGTTATTATAAGTGAAAATGGATGAAATAAGAGTTTTGGGTTTTTCTTTTATGAGAGTGGTCTTGGGCCGGTGCCTGTATTTGTTAATTATTTGTTCTATGAAAGGCCTGTTGTACCCATTAAAACTAGGCAATTGTCCTTATGGTATTAAGTTCATTATTGAGGTCTTTCTTTGACGGGTATCGTGAAAGCTTGATGGATTTATATGTTGCACGTTTATGCGTTAGGGGATGTATGGAAACTTTGTGGATAGTATTAGCAGTTTGTGTATTTTTCCTATAAACTTTATAAGATAGGTTAGAGGGATTTCTGATAATGGTTAGATCTAAAAAGTTGATTGTTTTATTAATTTCGAACTGGAGTGTAAATTTAATTTAATGTGGGGTTCAATGCTATTCAGGTCTTGGAGAGTGGAGTTCTCGTTCTTGATTGCTTCATTCATGACAAACATATTGTCAACGTATCTGGTCCATATAATAATATTTGAAAATTGTTGTTGATTTTTTAATATTCCAAATCATCCAAATATATATTAGCTAAAATTCCTCATGCAGATGATCCCATCACCAGTCCATTCTGTTGGTAGATAATTTTGTTGAAAATAAAGAAGTTATTATTGATGACCAGTGTCAGGAGATGCATGAAATCTTGTATTTCTAGTTTACTGAGAGAACTGTATTTATTTAAATTGTTTTCAATGATGGTGAAAAGTTTTGAAGTTGGTATGCTACATATTTACTATATCGAAAGAATGAAGGGAGTGGTTAGGTTTTAGGTTAATTGACTTTAATTTCTCAATTAATTCGATAGTGTTTTTAATGGATTTGTTGGAGAGAAAATGATAATTTTTGGTTAGGAAACTTTGGATAAACTGGGATGCTTTGTAAAGCGGGCTAGGTCTCTAGTTGATAATGGGCTGGATGGGAATATTAGGCTTATGGATTTTTGAAAGGGCTTTAACTGTAGGAAGACCTGGGTTTATGGTTAATAGTCTAGATTTCTCTTGATCTGTAAAAAGAAATGATAAATTCTTTAAGGTTTGTTTTAGTTGCTGTTGAATTTTTTGGGCAGGATCTTTCTTGATTATTTTTAATTTTAAATGCGCTGTTATTAAAGAATTCTTTAGTTTTAGATATGTAACTGGTTTTGTCCATTATAACAGTACCGTAGCATTGCCTTTATCTGCTTTTGTGATTATTAAGTCGTTATTTTTTATTTTCTTTTTAAATTCTGTGATTTGTGTTCAAAAATGAAATTGTTGTCATTAGAATTAATGGAGGTGGTTTTTCTGCTTACATTATTAGCTATGTCCAGCTTGTCTAGTTTTATTTATTTCAAACCTAATTTCATTGTGTTTTTCTCATTTTATTAATTGTAACTTCTGACTCTATAATCATGTTGGTGGTTGTGTTTATTTTAGGGCCTTTAGATAGGATGGCAGTTTCTTCATTATTAAGGTTTACATTGGAAAGGTTAACTACAGGGGCGTGAAAATTCTCAATTAAATTTTTAGTCAAATTGATCTCTTTGGATTGTTTTTTTAGTTTAACTTTGTTCTTTGTTCTCTCCAAAGTATGCTGTTTTTGTGAAAGAATGTCAAACAGTTTGTTGTCAATTTGGTTTTGGAATATATTCCATTGTATATTAAGAAGCAATTGAGCTGCTTCAAGGTGAGTCTCGTAAAGTTTATTATTTAAGAAGGAATTTATCTTTTGTAAAAAAAAAAAAATTTCGTTTTTCAGCCAAATTTTGTTCGTTTTATTGTTGAGCTTTGATCAAATGTGGTGCATAACAATGTTTTTTGTAGTTCCTTTCAGAAAGTTAGGTGTTAAATCATGCGCAATACATTGCTTCAGGAAGTTGATATCTTTGCCCAATTTGGCGACTTTAATTTTTAAGCCCATATAATGACAGGCTTTTTTCTTTGCCTGGTAGGTGTTTCACTAATAGTTATAAATTTCATTTTGTTTCGTACTGAAGTGGGATTAAATAAAGGTTTTAAAGGTCCACCTTTTCAATACAATAATGTTTTATTGTGAATCAATCACATGTCAGCCCTAGATGCAAAGTGAACAATTATATACACATACCTAAAACAACCTAAAGCACATTTTAAAACACATTACTAGCAGGAACAGGACTAGACCTCACGGCTGGCCTCAACTGTCGGCTGTCCTGAGAATGGTTTTCCTGCACTAAGGCAAATGCCAGGTCAGTTCCTAGTATAGCCCACAGCCACCAACCCCATCACCTTCTCCATGAATCTCCTTCACTGTAACAAATCTCTTGGCCTGAGAGACGGCGTTACCATCTAAGAGGCCTGCCTTCACCTTCAGGGGAGGAATGAAAATGTTTTAGTAGTAGTAGTGGTAGTAGTAGTAGAATACCAATGGGAATCAACATCTGTATCAGTAGTAGTAGAGGTGGGGTGGGGCAAGAGGAAAGGGAAACATAGAGCAGAGGATTGGAAGAGGAAGGTGGAACAGGGTAGTGAGAGGAAGAAAAGGGAGGAATAAGTGAGTCCTGCAGACGTTAGGGAAATACAAAAGAAAGCAGCACGTCTTGTTCTGGGGGATTTCTGACGAGAGAGTAGTGTTACTTAAATGTTACAAACTTTGGGCTGGAAAGCCTCGGGAATAAGGAGACGAACTGTTGGACTGAGGGGGATGTTCCGAAATGTTGGTGGAGAAATGACATGGAATTATATTAGTAGACGAATAAGCTTGAGTAGAGTTTTTAAAGGTAGGAAAGATTAAAAATTGAAATTAAAGTTTGAGTTCAAGAGGATAAATTGGGGCAAATATTAATTTATAATAAGAGGAATTAGGGACTGGATTCTTTTTTTTTTTTTACAAGCTGCTTTACATCGCACAGACACAGATAGTTCTTACGACCCCCGGAGGCCCGGGTTCGATTCCCAGCTCTGCCACGAAATTTGAAAAGTGGTACAAGGCTGGAACGGGGTCCACTCAGCCTCGGGAGATCAACTGAGTAGAGGTGGGTTCGATTCCCACTTCAGCCATCCTAGAAATGGTTTTCCATGGTTTCCCACTTCTCCTCCAGGTAAATGCCGGGATGGTACCTAACTTAAGGCCACAGCCGCTTCCTTCCCTCTTCCTTGTCTATCCCTTCCAATCTTCCCATCCCCCACCAAGGCCTCTGTTCAGCATAGCAGGTGAGGCTGCCTGGGCGAGGTACTGGTCATTCTCCCCAGTGGTATCCCCCGACCTGATGTCTGAAGCTCCAGGACACTACCCTTGAAGCGCTAGACGTGTGATCCCTTGCTGAGTCCGAGGGTAAAACCGACCCTGGAGGGTAAACAGATAAAGAAGTTGAAAGAAAGAAATAGCAATGAAATATTTTATCAAAGGAAATGTCACCAGAGTGACAGTCCTGAATACAGATCAATGATCGGTTGGCTGACATGGACAGCAGACAGTGGGAAACGGGACGAAACATCACCAAGAGGAAACATCTCCTCAGTTTTAATTACTGTGTCGATGGGGTGAAAGTACCTCATGGGGATCACTGTAAGTACTGAGGTGTTAATATAAGGTGAGATCTTCATTTGGGTAATCACATTAATGAGGTTGTAAATATAGGTTACATATATCTTCATATGGTTATGAGGATACTTTAGGCTTATAGTAAGGATGTAAAAGAGAAGGCATATAAGTCACTGATAAATTCCAATTAGAGTATTGGTGCCATTAAATGGGACCCTCACCAGGATTACTTGATTTGAGAATTGGAAAGGGTCCAAAAGAAAGTAGCATGATTTGTTCTGGGTCATTTCCAACAGAAGAGCAGTATTGCCAAAATGCTTCAAACTTTCGGCTGGGAAGACTTGGGAGTAAGCAGTATGGTCCAGACTGTCATTGGAGAGATGTTGGTAGACAAATAAGCTTGAAAGGAGTTTTTAAAAGTAGGAAAGGTCATAATTATGAAGAAAAATTTGGAATTCAAGGGGATAAATTGGGGCAAAACATATTTATAGGAAGAGGAATTAGGGATTGAAATAATTTACCAAGGGAGGTGTTCACCAAATTTCCATCTTCTTTGAAATCATTTGTGAAAAGCCAAGTTAAACAATGGATATGGAATCTTCTATCATTGTGACAGCTTATATGCAGATCAGTGGTGACAGAGGAAAACAATAATGAGCATATATTTAAAAAAAATATATTTAAAACCTTCCTTTATAAACAGGGGCTACAATAGGATATCTCCATTCATTTGGTATAGCTCCTTCATTCAAACAGTAATCAAATAAGTACTTCAGATATTGTGCTACATCCCAACCTATTGTCTTTTTTATATCCCCAGAAATCTTATCAATTTCAGCTGCTCTTCTAGTTTTCAACTTTTGTATCTTATTTTAAATGCCTTTGTTATCATAGATAAATTTCCCAATTTATTTTACATCTTAACAAAATAGGTAGCATTGATTACAAAGATAAACTTTACTTTTGTTGTAACATGCATCCTCTTAATTAGTATTAGAGAAAATACAATATCATGTGGTAGGAATTACTTGATAGTTACTACATCTTCCGCATAACAAAACCATAGCTAAATCTGTTGGTGGTTCACAAGTTAATATTTATCTTCCAAATTGCAAAACGGCAGCCTACGATCAAAGATGGTTATCTGACAGTCGTAGTACAGGCCCTAAATTATTAAAAACTACCTGATTAAATACTTCTTCTATGGCTAATTTGAATTTAAAAGGTTTGTAATCATAGGCTGCTCCATACTGAGAAGCATCTGTGTTTCATTTTGTTTTTGATTGTTACAATAGCAGAAAATACATTGTTCATAACACTGCTTGACTTTTTGAGAGAATTTTGCAGCTGGTGGTTTTAATGAAGTTTCTTTTTTCTCCTCACTATCTTTACTGTCATCATTTCCGTCACTCTTTGGGTGCCTGACTGATTCAACTATTTCCTTATCTGTCATCGATCCCATAAACTGACCACAAAATCTTCAAAATCAGTATTTTTGGTATTGCTGCTATGGTCATTGTAACACACGCTGTCTCTGCTTCAAGATCTTCATCGTCAGCTTGGAATGAAAACCCACATGCTAAAACAATTCACTATTGATTCCTAGGCGATGTTTCTCCATACTTTCCCACTATTCTCATTGCCTACAACACATCGACAAAACTGAATTTCCTACCTTCCATGACTGAAAACATGTTCTTTCTTACAATTTCATTCATGTAGAAGATTTTTACAAAATAATGTCTTGATCCAAGGGTTGCAGCTTTGATACTGTGCTTGGTGGCAGGAATTTTAGTTCTTCATCCTTCTTCTTCTACTTTATCTGTTTACACTCCAGGGTCGGTTTTTCCCTTGGACTCAGCAAGGAATCCCACCTCTGCCACCTCAAGAGCAGTGTCCTGGAGCTTCACACTCTGGGTTGGGAGTTACAACTGGGGAGGATGACCAGTACCTTGCCCAGGCAGCCTCACCTGCTGTGCTGAACAGGGGCCTTGCAAGGGGATGGGAAGATTGGAAGGGATAGACAAGGAAGAGGGAAGGAAGTGGCTGTGGCCTTAAGTTAGGTACCATCCCGGCATTTGCCTGGAGGAGAAGTGGGAAATCATGGAAAACCACTTCCAGGATGACAGAGGTGGGAATCAAACCCACCTTTACTCAGTTGACTCCCGAGGCTGAGTGGACCCCGTTCCAGCCCTCATACCACTTTTCAAATTTCGTGGCAGAGCCAGGAATCAAAGCCGGGCCTCCAGGGATGGCAGCTAATCACACTAACCACTACACCACAGAGGCAGACCGGCATTCATCCCAGCTTTTTTATTAGCTGTGAAATGCACAGGAAAAGACTTGCATTGCGCAAAACCCCTTGGATTTATTGTTTTCCCTATCAAGAGAGGCTTGAGTTTTTCCATCCCTCTCATGTTTGTCGATAATAAAAAACTGGCATGTTTCTTACTGTGTTTTCCTCCGTGGCATTTTTCATCTTTAACCTTCCTACCCTGATCTTTTAAAATCACATATTTCATGAATGGTTCTCAAAAGCCCATAGACATTTTATTTGGTAATAATGGACACACCACAAGATGGATTATTTTTATTTGAATTGATTAGAATCTTTATTTTAACATACTTATTTATGTTATGGCTTTTAATGCCAACAATGTCCGAGAACATGTTCGGCTCGCCTGGTGCAGCCTTGGTAAAGCAGACTCTCCAACAAGGGTGGGCGGGATCTACCATGTATGGGAGCTGCGTGTTTTTGTAGTGAAGGATAGTGTTGCATGAGGGGTGTGAGTTGCAGGAATATTGGGGACAGTACAAATACCCAGTCCCTGAACAAGGGAAGATAACAATTTAAAATTCTTCGACCCGGCCTGGAATCGAACCCAGGGCCCTCTGAATCGAAGGCGACTACGCTGACCATTCGGCCAAGAGTCAGACTTTCAAAGGGAACCTACAAGAAAAGTAGGCCTACTGTACACATACTGGATTTTGTTACTAACACTGGCAACATAATTCTGCTAACCACCAAAGCATCTGCACTTTACTAAAATAACTTTCCTGAAAAATGATATATCCTTTGTGTTTTTCTCTACAGTTTGTGAAATTGTATGCTGACATACAGACGGCATAGGACATGTAGTTGGAGGCTGCCTGGCCGAGGCGGTAAAGGCGTGCTCGGTTCGCCCGGAAGTCGTAAAATTTAAGAAACGAGATTTCCACTTCCGGAGGTTCACATGGCCCTTAGGTTCACTCAGCCTACACCATAAATGAGTACCAAGTTAATTCCTGGGGCCAAAGGCGGCCGGACGTAAGCTAACCACTCAACCCCATCAAGTGCCGAGGTTACGGATAGTGGAAGTCTTCATGGCCTGTACGGAGATGTAGTTAATTTATTCTATCTATTCTATCGATTCTATTAAACTACGAAACTACACGGAGGAACCTTAAAATATGGCGCCGCTATTTCATCTTGGTACAATTCCTATGTATGAGCCTGCAGGCTCGTTGGAATTAATTGAAATAAATGAATGAATGAATGAATCACCTACAACGCTGTAGGCGGACATCCTAGCCACTCTGTAGACTTCTGCTATCTCGTTGCTGAACATGAACCCAAATTTAGAAAATACTATCGTTTATCCGCGGTTTCGTACGCGTGGGATTATTTCCAGTTTGGAATTTCAACCAATAGTAGCTCATACCTGCTTTCCTGTAAGACCTCAGTGCTTCAATACTCTATGCCGATAGTATACTCCGCGCGCTGGACGTGTGAGCGCCCCCGGCCGCATGCCCGAAATGCTCCTTTAACGCGTAAAAATGTGCAGCTTCCTGGCAAATTATAAGGGTTATGAAGAAAACGCGTATAGGTATAATATATATGTAATCTGCCCGTAGGCAGTTTTCACACGGCAACTCCCCATGCAGTCCTGCCTTCTGATGCCTTCTTGGTTTGCTGGTAGCTTCCTGCTGACTTGACGCTGTCCATCTGCTGGTAACTTCTCTGTTTCTCTCCTTTCGTTCATCGTTCTTTCCGGGCGTTCATCAGCAAATGCTCCCTTCGCATCCAGTGCCTAAGCCAGTTTCTCTTCCTTGTTTGGACAGCATTTAATACCTCTCTCCAATACCTCCTCCATAACCACATCTCAAGTGCTTCCGGCCTTCCTTCATCTTCCCACCTTCCTTCCTTCCTTCCTTCCTTCCTTCCTTCCTTCCTTCCTTCTTTCCTTCCTTCCTTCCTTCCTTCCTTCCTTCCTTAGCGTTCAGGTCTCGGCTTCATACAACGCCACACTCCTCCAAACAAAGTTCTTCGCCGGCCTCTTCTTAGCCCATCTCAGAGCGTCCACAGAGGAGTATTTTTCTCATGATAAAATATCCATAGCTATGACAATGCGAGTATTTACCTGCCTATTGCATCTCGTATTATCTGTTATGTTTTGAAATTTGAATGTTAACACTTGCTCGATGAGCAAGAAGATGGATAGGAAATTGAATTGTAAATCTTGCATGTATGGTTCTCTTATTTCTAAGACCAACACCATACCCATTATCGTGGTTTTCATCGGATAAAGCATGCACCAAAACACAGAAAATCAAGTTCTGTGGAATTTGGAAAAATGTATATAAGCTCATTCTAGAAAATTTATTTTTAGTACACATCGGAGGCTCTATCTTAATGGGGTTAACCGTCTATGTATCGTATTCACTTTTAAGGGTCCCAGACGTACGTTTTACTCTGAGGTGTTTTACATTTTATTTTGCTGCATGGCTCCCTTAAGAGAAAGCGTGATAGTAAATAGTCTTTATGTTAACCGAAGATACTAGCTGCGAGCTTACCAAATTTGAACTAGATCGGTCAGGTAGTTTTATCAAGAAAGAAAGAAAGACAAACCAACGAGACAAGATGCAGAGTTATATATTAATAAAGCCTGATCCCTTTTACTTTTCCTTGGACACTAGTAAATGGGATCTGGGCTGCGTGGAAGAGCTCCCAGAATATGGATAGGCCAGATCAAAGACACAACTCACGGGCTTCTTTGCATGACAGTCCAGAAAGCAGCAGACCGTATACATTGGTACTGAATAGTAAAGTAAACATGAGATCACGATGCTCAGACTTGAGTTATACGACTGAAAAGAAGATATTAGTAAGGATTGTGCTTAAATGTTTCAAAAAATGGTTATATCTGTATACACGCTGTTAAGTTCTTCTCACATTCTTTTTCCACTGTCATTCCGACTGTAAACCAACTTTCAAATGAATAGTTCATTCTTCAAAATCTAATGTTCTGTTTTTGCAGACCGTTCCATAAAGTATGAAAAGGTCTGTATGCTGTTGTAACTATTAGAATATGTAGGCTATGTATTTTAGCGTGTACATAGTTTACCTCACAAATAAATTTTAGTGAACTAAGGCTGCCGTAGTTATGTAGAGATCAAAAGAGTAGCTCAGGATAAGGTGGCATGGAGCGCTGCATCAAATCAGTGAATACATTGTACCAACAACGACAGTCTCCCTGTGGGTGGGAACAGTAGAAAACAGCCACGCTAAGCCCTATCTGCCGGAAAGAGTAACTAAAAGGGAGGCCACCTTTCCCTTGCTGAGTGTGGCATTGCTTGCACTTACTAATGTCAGACTCCTCAGTTTGATCTTTCCTATCCGACCGGACTCGGCCAATTTTTGTTCTCTGCCGACTTTGACGGTGTTAGATTAGTGAAGGCCTTTTATGTTCACGCATTTCGTAGCCCTTCCCTTTCTTTTGCCGAACCCTCGCTCTTCGAAGGGTTGGACGTCTTCCTTTTTCATCCGAGTAGTGTTCAGAAAGGATAGTTACCTAGTTGTATACTTCCTCTTAAAACAGTAGGAAAAAAAAACACAGTCTCATGCAGTATTTAATATATGTGTAATATAACTGATTGAAATTTATATTTCCTCCAACTCCTGCACTTCATTTCTCAAGTTTTATGAGTGGCAGTCCGCTGAACTTCGGTTTCGGCAAGCTTCTCCTTCAGGGCTTTGATCTGTTCTACAGACTCTCCAAGTTTGTTTTGAAGGCACCTCACCTCGTTCTGGAGATTACTTACTTCGCCTTTTAGTCCCTCAGAAGCTCTCTGCAGTTCATTAATCTTTTCTAGTTGTTCAAGAGCTGCAGCAAGTTCCGCCCTGACTTCATTGCATTCCGCTCTCTCGGTCTCCAGTTCTCGTTTCAGCCTCTCCGGAACGTTCTGCGCAAGGGCCTCGTCCTTCTCGTGTAATAAATCAGACAAGCGTTGGGACAACCATCGCTGTCGCTGCTCCTCTTGACGGGCCATATCCAACATCTCGTCCTTCTGCCGTAATGCCTGTTGGAGTCGCTTTACTTCCCGAGTCAGAACTTCTGCTTGCTGTCGTTCTCTTTCACGATCGTGCTCCAAAATTTGGAGCTGTTTTTGCAGCCTCTTAACTTCTTCATGTTCCACATCTTTACCAAGATTTTCTCTCTGTTGTTCCAGCTTCTGAGCAAGCTTTTCGAGTCTCTTAATTTCATTATCATCTATCACATCTTCAACAGGCTTTTCGTGTTCCTGCTCCAGAATCTGAATCTTCTCTTGGAGTCTGTTGACTTCCTCACGAAGAATTTCATCAACATCTCTACTCCTCAGAACTTCATCACGCTCTTCCTCCAGATCTTTCACAAGCCCTTGAAGTCTCTTGATTTCTTCTTTACTGTCAGTGACATCCTTGAGAGACTGTTTACGCTCCTGCTCCAGATTCTGAATCCGCTCTTGTAGCCTCTTAACTTCACTGCGAAGGAACTCGTCTCCCTCTCCATCTTTACTGCATTCCTCACGTTCCTGTTCCAGGATTTGAATCTTGTCTTGGCGTCTCTGTACTTCCTCGCGAAGTAGCCCTTCACCTTCCAAAACCTTGTCATTTTTTTCACCTTTATCATGAAGAAGAGCATTCAGATGTTCATTTTGCCTACGCAAATAACGTGCGGTTTCTTCCATCTCAGCGAGCTATTACTGTCTTTCCACAACCACCTCTTTCAGTTTCATTAACTCTGCATTTTCATCAAATACTCTTCTCTTCTCTTGAAATACCTGAAATCGTCTAATGAATACATGACAAAGTGAATTGTGCGAATGTTACTAGCCCGTTTTCAAAGTGAATTATGTAGTGTCATAGTGCATTAGTGAAAGTAAACTGTGAAGAGGTGTAGTACCGCTGGTATTGTCCGTTAGAAAACGTGTTATTTATAAAACTGCAGTGTTAAGTAGTGAATACCAAACGGAAAAAGAGCAGCACGTGTAGTCTTACAGCGGCCGCCATCTTTCAACCCATTATACCCAATAATACAAGGAGTATATAAATAACACTTCCTAGAAGTCACGGCCATCTACACTATATAACGCCTACAATATCCTTCGCCAAGGAGGATGACAACTGCGAAGGATCTTGAAGGATACAGAAAAGTGTTCGATAGTGTTTGGCGATACAGTGGAAGGTCTATACGCAGTATGGCAAAATGAAGACTGCGTGGGATTTACAAGCATCGAGTTCGATATCATAAAATGAAGCAAATGCATTTTTCCTTGGTTTTCTAAAATAGATAAACTAGAACTCTTAAGACCAAAATAAGAATACAATACTTTTAACCGTTAAATGAAAAGGCTGAAAACATAATTGGTATTATGTTCAATGATGCGGGAAGTATTATAGGAAAAACCGTTGGAAAACTGTTTGAGACACACAAAGAACAAGAGCTAAATAAGGACACAAGAAGCAAC
This sequence comes from Anabrus simplex, assembly GCF_040414725.1. Lineage (NCBI taxonomy): Eukaryota > Metazoa > Arthropoda > Insecta > Orthoptera > Tettigoniidae > Anabrus > Anabrus simplex. The sequence continues at coordinate 88,967,006 of NC_090272.1, read as the reverse complement.
CGAAAAAGTCCAACAAGTCAACGCGAAAAGCACCGAGATGTCCGACAGACAAGTCAAAGTAACAGAACAAGAGCAAAATGCAAGAGAAGAAAAGAAGAACGATATCTCAGCAGGCATAGCTGGAAAGACGCGCAAGCAAAGGGACATTACAAAACTAATAGGCACTCTGGATCCAATAGATGGAGAGCTACAGGCAGGAAGTAAAACTTTAATAGCTCACATGGGAAAATTACACCAAGAGACCATGAAGGAAAAATACTGAGAGGTAACTCCTTTGGCAAGCTATCTGTGATGTAGCCGGGTGTTAGGAACTACCAACCAAGATACTTCTTTGTTACTATGGGATGTAGAAAGACTGCAGATTTATTGAATAATATATTTGGCATTAAATATCAAGTGCAATAGCCTTCATCATCATACAAATAGTTTTTCTCCATATAAACTAAACGAAGATACTCCAATAAAAAACTATAGGTACACTTATATACCAATATAAATAATTATAGTCTGCATAAACAAAACGAATAGACTAATCTAATTGGCAGACATGTGAATAGCAATATAACGTAACTACAGCACTGCAAAAAATCCATCTGCGGTGCGCTGATGCTGTCATCTCTCCACGCTCCTAGTCTGTTCATATCGACTTTGAATTCTGTTCTTAACATAATCCCGGACGAATCTTTCACTTTCTACCCTGTTGAGGGATATATTAGAGTGAGATAATCGTACGTTGAGGTGCCTTGGCAAAGGAGAATCCGCGATCATTTGTTACGGACGTGAAATAGTTATCTGTAGTTTTTCGGAATATCAAAGGGTTCTCCCAACTACTGTGATTTAAGGAAAAATGCTAGCAATAATAAATCTCAAAGTGTGTACCACCACACCGCCGTCTCAATCCTATATAGAGATTGAGACGGCGGTGGTTTGTACTTCTGCAAGTCTGTGTGATTTATTTATTTATTTATTAAATGCGGCCAGTATCTTAAATGCGGCCAGTATCCAGTATTCGGGAGATAGTAGGTTCGAACCCCACTGTCGGCAGCCCTGAAAATGGTTTTCCGTGGTTTCCTATTTTCACACCAGGCAAATGCTGGGGCTGTACCTTAATTAAGGCCACGACCACTTCTTTCCCACTCCTAGCCCTTTCCTGTCCCATCGTCGCCGTAAGACCTATCTTTGTCGGTGCGACGTAAAACAACTAGCAAAAAACCTATTTATTTATTTATTTATTTATTTATTTATTTATTTATTTATTTATTTATTTATTTATTTATTTATTTTCACTGGGATCCTTGAAAGCGAATAAGCTGCCTGAACAGTTAGTCCTATTAAAAACTGGAGCAGAGCAGGTGTAGGTAGCCTACTTAATATTCGATTATCAGAAAAGAATTTACATGAATTTTCTTCGCAACACTAATAATCTATACGATATCTGAATCTATCTGTACTAATCTCTAAAAAGAGACTCTGAGTTTGTTTATATATGACGAGTATTCTCAGAAACTACCGGGCCGATTTTGAAATTTCTTTCACCATTTGAATGATATTCCGGGTAATAGGCTATGTTTCATCCCGGAATATCAGGGTGTTTCTCGGGTAAGGCAGAGCTATGCAATTTGATTCAACGTCATATACAATTATGTACACAATGTAGAATTCTGTGACAAAGCACGGGCTCGTCAGCAGGTCATATTCAACATTTATGAAAAATTTGCTGTTTTAGGCCTATACATTATTTTGTTTAACATTTTGAAATTATATTTGTTCGTGGCGCGAACCTCTACAGATATTTTGCTACTACTTTCGCCATATGGTAGGAATCTGCGAATCTGCGTGTAAGTGTTGAATGTGGGGAAAGGAACGTTAAGGATAGCACAAACACCCAGTCCCCAGGCCAGGGATATTAATCATTTACAATTAAAACCCCTGACCCGGCCGGGAATCGAACCCGGGGACCGCCGGGTGACAGGCGGACGCGTTGCCCCCTACACCGCGGAGCCGGACGTGTTGCCCCCTACACCGCGGGGCCAGACGTGTTGTATGCATTAAAAAATGCCATTTAATAAACACCTGGATATGTGGTCATATTGGAATACAGGGTAACACGCGAGCGGTTCAACTAGCTATAACTCGACAAGTTGAAGTAACACCCTGGAAGCCAAGCGATGTACTACTACTAACATGTTTTCATTCCTCCCCTGAAGGGGGAGGCGGGCCTCTTAGGCGGTGACGCCGTCTCTCAGGCCGGGAGATTTGTTACGGTGAAGGTGAGGGGGTGGCGGCCGTGGCCTATACTAGGAACCGTCCCGGCATTCGCCTTAGTGCAGGAGAATGGAAAACCACGAAAAACCATTCTCAGGACAGCCGACGTTTGGGGCCAGCCGTGAGGTCCAACCCTGTCCCGTCTCCCGAATGCAGAGGCGTAGAGCCGTGGCCACCCCTCCTCTGCTCGGTTGGTCGGTCAGAGTGTAGAGCTGTTTTTTTCTTTTTTTTCGGGGGGCCCCCGAAGCCTCCCCCCCGCGTGACCATCGACTCAATCTACATGGCCTCCGACATGCTATTATTTCTAAGAAGAAGAAAGAGATAGCAGGGAGGAGTGGGAAGTGATACAAGGAGTATCTGCCGGTTTCCGAGTCAGACTCGCTACCACGGCAAGAGTTTGTGTTAGGTATATGGTGTTGAAGTATGGTATTGAAGGGTCAGGGAAAAACCACATAGGCAGAAAGAAGAAAGAGCCTACATGTAAAACCTGACATATTTTGATAGCACATGCAAGGATGTGGGCTGGAAAAAGACCAGAGGTTGTGTTAGTTAGGAACAGGTAACATGCACAAAACATAAACCAATTCCTCGCCATTCCATCGCCTGGGGATCAGTCCGTCTGGGCACTGCTGTGACTAGCACGGTCCTTGCCGGCTGCGGAGCCATGCGTCGAGTACCACTAGGGCCTGTCGCACGGCTCCACCTCCTTGGGGTACCTCGTACCCAGTCTCCGATCCCGGAGAATGAGGCCAAGCCCGCCGAGGTGGGGGCCTCCTGGAAGGGGGTGGGTCATGGCGCCGGGCCTCCTTCCTCTCTGCCCGCGCCATGGCCCTGTAGACTGGGCAACTGCGGTGGGAGGCCGGGTGGCCCCCCGCGCAATTGGCGCACACCGGCGCCTCCTTAAGTGCTGCGCAGGCCGTGTAGTGGTGATCACCACCACAGCGGTTGCACTTCTCTTGGAGTCCACAGCTAACTTGACGGTGGCCCCACCTCAGACAGCTGAAACACTGCAAGAGCTGCTGAGGGGGACGTTTTACTCTCACCTGACTGCCGCTACCCGCTGAGGTCCTCTCCTGATTGGCTCCTCGGTTGACTGCTGTCCTGGGAGCAGTCTTGGGTTGCGACTGGGCGGCCCTCTCCTGGTGGGCCGGCGTCGCATTCTGCTTCGTAGTCCGGCGTCTTCTTCTTCTTCTACTTCCCGGGCATGTCTTCTCGGCAGGGGAAGAGGCCTCGTCCTGGTGACCCTCCTCCCGGCCTGGTGACCCCAGGGTAGCTGATGGCTCCGCTGCGTCGCCGTCTTCTTCCTTCTCCTGGCTGGCGGCGGCGGTGGCGTCGGTCGGTGCTAACGCTTGACTGCGTTCCCTGTCCTGTGGGGCGCACATCGAGGTCTGCAGCTCGATAGACGTGCTGGCAGGCTGGGCCTGGACAGCAGCCTCAGAACGCCAGGGGGCGTCCTCCTCCACTGATATCACACAGTCGCGGCGCCAGAGGGCGTCATGCCCCACCTCCGTGGTGGCGTCGCTAGTCGCTGGCTGGGTGGCCAGGACTAGGTCGGTATTAACCGCCCTATTCCTTAGCCTCCTCGGCGTCTCCCTGGTCTCCGTCGCGGCCCTGACTGCGCCGTCCCTGGTAGACGGATGACCTGGAACAGAGAAGAAAGCTCCCTCTCTGTGTCGCGCATCCGCTCCTTGTCGTGATGCCGGATAATGAGGCCTCCTGGTAGGAAGCTCTCGACGGCCATGGTTGTCGAGATGATCCTGCCTCCTCGGCGAGGGCGCCGCATTCTGTTGTAGAGCTGTTGAACCAAGGCCAACTAGATATACAGGCCATAAGGCTCCCCCTCCACTTCCGGCGCTACGTCACACGAATAGCCATCCGCTTCATTTTTCGCCAGTGACTTCTAGGCTGATATGAATCTCGCAGCAGTAAGGCTATCAATGGTGTTGAATGACTTAAACTTGTGTGAACATTGTGAATTATGCCCACGTCGTGTTGTGTACCTGGTTGTAGAAGCAACTATAGTTCAAAAGAGCCCAATATTTCAGTGTTTAAATTTCCTGCTGACTTGGTTCGGAAACAAAAGTGGATCTTGGCCATCCATCGAACAGAATTTGTCCCTTCAGCAAGCTCAATGGAACTAAACGAGGTCACAGAGCTAGTTCAAGTAGAGGATTGTGGAGACGTTTCGTAAATTCACAGAGACTTGCAGACTGGACTATGTTTCGTAATTAGGGAGGATTCTGTTAAAAGACCTGATGGGTCTATTTTAACAGTAAAACGTAACCATTTAAAACTCTCAAACGACGCTATTCCTACTAAGCTTGAAAATGTGCCTGCCTATCTGTCTAAAAATCTTCCAAGACCGAGGAAAACTCCTATTGAAAGCAAGAAGACATTGAAAAACGGGAAGAAGAAAGAAAGCTGAGGAAGAAGATGACAGGATCAAGGACTTCGATGACGTTAAAGGTAATTTCACTACTAAATGCAAATTAGATTTTGACAAAGTTTTTGTCAATTTCGACACCCAAAATCTATGTATTTTCAAAATTTATATGACTGAGGAAAATATTCCAAAAATTGGTACTTCTTTAACATTAAACGAGGCTCTTGATTTTAAAGCCATAAAACATGGTATTTTCATGAATGATAACCCTGATATACGTGCATTAGGTAACGGGGGCAAGGTATTAAAATGGTCAAATTTGGAAAGGATCTGTAACTTGCTTGTGACTCAAATGTGACTGTCCACGACAAAATAGAAACTGTGAACAAAACAATCGATGAAATTGAAAGTGAAGTTGATGACTGTATCATTACTGAGAAATTAGAATTTTGCAAGGAACAGTTAAATTTAGCCTTTGCAAAGAAAGTGTCTTACTCCTGTATACTAATAACATGGTTCGCTTCAATATTTTTCGCATTTCCTGGGGCGTATAAGAAGATAAGACAGTCAACGTTCCTTAAAATGCCTCACCCTGTGTATTTGCAGTCTTTTACCTTAAAACTAGGCACGGGAAATTCGGGTATAGATGATTCACATTGGAATTACTTGAAAAAGAAAGTAAAATTATTAAATGAACATGAACGATTTTGTAACTTCTTGTTGGATGAAGTCTATGTAAAACCTGAGCTTAACTATAAAGGAGAAAAGGTAGAGGGAGTTGCTTTTAGTAGTAAAAGTGGAGAAAATAACGCAACATTAGCTACAACTGTACAAACCTCTATGTTGTCATCCATTCTTTAAAAAAATAAAGACGTTGTTGGTTTGTTTCCATGTAAGAACCTAACGTCACATTTCTTAGAAGAACTAACTTTGCAAGTCCTTAAAGTATTAACAGATATAGGTTATAAGGTAGTATGCATAATTTCTGATAATAACAGTGTTAATAGAAAAATGTTTGAAAAGCTGTGCAAACGCAATTTACAAACCACTTTTCAAAATCCATTTGACGAAACACAAAAGATTTTTATAATGTTCGGTACTGTTCATTTACTTAAAAGCTTAAGAAATAGCTGGCTTAATCAAGCCGATAACTTACAAACTTTCGTGTTTCCTGACTTTGACAACCCTAAGTCAGACAAAAAATGTTTTGCTAGTGTTGGTCACCTTAAACAGCTCCACTGAGGAGAAGAGAATGGTGTAGTTAAGCTTGCTCCTGCCCTGAACCAAAAAGTGTTGTACCCAACTTCTTTAGAGCGACAAAATGTAAACCTTTGTTCTAAGCTCTTCGATGAGAAAAATGTCGCCGCTTTAAAACACTTTGATAAAATAAAAAATGGAGATGGTTTTAAAAACACAGCTGTATTCTTAGAAATAATTCTTCAGTGATGGAAGATGGTTAATGTTAAGCATGCTTTCAAAGGCGACAGATTTAACGACCCTCATTGTAACGCAATATTTTCAATTCATGACGACAATGTTTTATTTCTGCGCAAGTTTTTAACATGGTTAATTAGATGGGATAATCTGTCTGTTGAAGGGGAGATTACACAAAAACAGAGAGTCGTCATGGAAAACTTACTAATGAAACTCAAACAGCCTTAGTTCACACTACAAAAATTATTTTAGAGTTAATAAATATCTTGAAAACAAGTTTAGGATTCAAGTATGTATTGTTAGGGAAATTTCAAACTGACGAATTGGAAGGAAGATTTGGGCAGTACAGGGAAATGAGTGGTGCCTGCTACCATATTTCAGTGAAGCAAATCCTTGAGTCAAAACGAAAATTGAAAGCCCTGACGGTAATAAATGCATACTCTGCTAAACATGCAGCCATCCCTATTAGTGATATTTCATTAAGTATGTGGATTGCAAGAGCTCAGATTTGTAAAAGCTTCAAACCAACAGACATTTCACATTTTGAAAATGTGGTAGTTGAGTTAAATGATGTTATTGTATCTGAAAACATGTTGTTAGATCTAGTTTATATTGGTGGATATATTTGTAAAATAATTATGAAAAATTGTACATGTATAAATTGTCAAGATGTTTTATTGTTAAATAATGATAATGTAACGTCAGATGTGTTAAAGCCAGAGGACAATTATTATTTCAATATAATTGACAGGAGAGCTTTGAAATATTCATCAGATTTTATTGTTAACATTTTGATCACACAGTTTAAATTATTTAGTGTACTTATAAGAGATACATTTGAATTGAGGTTTTTACATGGTGATTCTCAAAGAAACATTCTGATTTTGCTTGTCAACAAAATTCTGGAAAATGAAAACGTCATGTTTGAAACATTCAGTGATTGTAGAAGTAGTTTTAAAGATTACGTTGACTAATGTGTATACATGTAATATATTATTGAATAACTATACAAAAGTTATCGCAGACAAACTCGTGGCTAAGAAGAAGAAATCCTCAAGTAAGGATAGCCATAAATCGGCAAAGAAAAGGAAAATTGATAAACTGAAACCTTAAGAATTGTTAGATAAGTTGAAGCCTAATTTCTAAGAAAGCTTCCAGACTATTGTTGTGAATTGCTATCATGTATTTGCATAGTAACATTAAAACTATTTTTATACGTATTATGGGTTTTAATATTTTGCATGAAACCGTGTTCCGTTACAAATGGCAGATGTCAGCTTAATTTTACGTAAATAAATGTACATAAACTGTTCCGCTAGTTTTCCCCCCGCATAAAACTCGTGTAGTGCACAAGCCTAAATAAAACCACAATTGAAGGCGGGTTCAGTTATATCGTTAAGGTTCAATACATTAATATCATCATGGAGACAGTGAGAGCGGGCCGTATACTACCATGCTGAACGCCAGCCACTCGCGTGACGTCACGGTTCGAGCCTTGTGGCCTGTCTATCTAGTGCGGCCTTGGTTGAACCAGGGACCAGTCGTGGCCACTTTTGGGCCGAGACCCACTCTGCATCTACCGACAAGCGATATAAGCGCTAGCTCCGTTGTCAGCTGGTGTGACAGAAAGCAGGGCGAGCATGAGAGAGTAGAAGAACGCGATGTTGCGATCTCCCTCCCTTCACTGTGAACAATTTTGTTTTTAGTATTTGCCAGTACCTACATAATACACGGATGTAATATTCTTCCAATAAGATAAAATATCACGTTCCGAAAAAGACGTCAGCGAAATCCTCACACTCAGTACAGTACAACAACAATCAGCGTACGACAGCCGGCAGCACTCGCTATTTTCTTCTTCTTCTTCCTCTTGGTTCTTTATTGGATTCTGCTTGCGCACAATACCCATTCTATTTGCTGTAATTGGTTCTTTGAAATGTTTACCTCTTTGCTCTCTGCTATGTTTACGTTGAGAGCACTTCCTGGTTACGTGAACGAATGTGATCCGCGAAATGTCACTGTAATATTTGTCCCAAATGGAAGATAATAATTGCTTTTACTCAAATAAAGCCTCTAAAATCTCAGGTAAATTGAGAAATAATACGAAATATTTAATTTATAGAGAATGCATACTTTAATGCCTTACAACTACTATATCTGCTACGGCCAGAGCGAGGACGCAATCCTCTTGGTGGCCCACTTCACCCCCTCAGGGTAGGGAATGAAAACGAAAAAAAATCTGCTACGTCGCAGCGTTTCCGTAAGTGTTTTGTTTATTTAACACTGTCGTGTGTGATGTCTTTGCTCACTGAAGTTCTTTGGTGTCGTTTTATTGATTTTTCTCATTCGATGTTGGGCTGTCACGTCATTTGTCACTTCTCGGTAGTGCTGCAAAGAAAGAAAGAAAGAAAGAATGAAAATATGGCATTATTTCCTGAATTATATCGCGATATGCAAGGGATTTATTAAATGATTTATTGCCCAGGGATCATGCTATTTTCCTTTAAAAAACGTAATATATCTATTGGTCCAGGGATCATGCTACTTTTCTTTCAACAAAAGTCATTTTTGTGGTACTTACGATATTTCTTCGTCAATACCTTTAGGTCTTGGACCTCCATTTTGCTGTATGAATTGCCTGCGCTAGACATGTGGACAAAGATAATGAGAATTTACAGACATAGCATTCCCGTTCATCGGTGCCAACCCTGGACTTCAAGGTAGGTAGAGTATATTAGCAAATACAGTAGAGACCAAACGCGACACTATGCGAGATATCGAGGGACAGCGATTAGAGCTCTATCTAGCGGAGTGACCTGATGTTATGGATTCTGTCATAAGAGCACGTGTATTTGTTCGTGAAGTTTTTGGCGTTATTTATGCGTTTGGTTGACATAAGTAAATAGTAGCGTGTGCCATTCCTTTATATCTCATCTCAATATGATTGGAAAGATATGAGCTGTGTTTGGCTGTAATAACTATGAAGTGCAGAAGGATTCGCGGTCTTTCTTCCGTTTCCCTCGAACAAGAAAATGTAAGTAAATATTGTGTTTGCATATATATTCTTCCATTTACAAACATAATTTTATAGTACTTTCTAAACTTCTGACCTGCGCGACCCATATTTTAACTGGCTTAAAATGTAATAAGCTTATTTTATTGTACAGTGCACCAGTTAACCTTCAATACCGTTGTTGTTGTTGTTGTTGGAGAAGTTATGGGCTCTATTATTTCACCCAGTCACAACACTTATCGTGATATTAAACTGATAATGCGAAATCACACTCAATTATTCTCACTACGAAGGTCACAAGAATAATAAATTTCCAATTTCTTTGAAATCATTTAGGAAAAGGCTAGGAAAACAACAGATAGGGAGTCTACCACCTGGGCGATTACCCTAAATGCAGATCAGTATTGATTGATTGATAACAGAGTTGAACACCATGTCTATGTATTAATCGTTGCCTACGTTATAATACAAGGCCTGGAAACAGAGCCCGTAAAACGCTATGGAAGTGGTTACACTGAAGTTCAATGCCGGGCCGCTAGGATCGCTATCTTGCCCCCTGTCTACCAGGCTCGCGCTTTTAAACGTGTTCATTAACTGAGTTGGTTGTGAATGTATTATGTATTCGTCTGATGTTGAGCATTCGCAGTTCCAGTCATGGTTTATTCACGAGAAATTAAAGGTAGTGGAATTTTGTTTCACTAGTTTCCAGTGAATGTTCAATGTTCGAAACATTATACAGAGGAAGTATTACGTATGAGATACGACTTCAAGCTGATCGAAGTAGGCCTCTGTTCCTAAGTTTTGATCCGAGTTACGTCATAAGAATCGGGCGATCCCAAAATTTGTCACTGGTTTTTTTAAAAACTATGCTACCGTGACCGGCAATCATTTGATAGGCATCTTCAAACTCAGAAATCTGAAATTAGGAAACCAACGAGGAAAATAATTTGCCCAACAAATTTCACGAAAATGAATATAGCAAGAGCTAAAAATATTGTATTTTACCCTGAAACGATCTCTGGTTTGTAAAGTATGGAGGTGGTTTTGTCCCGAGAGCATAAAATACAGTTTAAAATAAGCCATTTGTTTTATGGAGCATTTTATTAAATTGTTCAATGCGCATAACGTCTGCAACACCTCACATGGGACATATTCAGGAAAGAGAACAAACGAGCATCTTTTAACCGGGCGAGTTGGTCGTACGGTTAGGGGCGCACGGCTGTGAGCTTGCATCCGGGAGATAGTGGGTTCAAATCCCACTGTCGGCAGCCCTGAAGGTGGTTTCCATGGTTTCCCATTTTGACACCAGGCAAATGCTGGGGCTGTACCTTAATTAAGGCCACGGCCGCTTCCTTCCCACATATCTGTGTCGGTGCGATGTAAAGTCACTAGCAAAAAAAAAAAAAGCATCTTTTAGTACTGAAGATTTTTAACTCTTCAGTTGATTAATTAATGATTTCCTGTCATATATTAAGAAACTTAAAATGCATTCAGAGAAATTAAAAAAGGAATCATGAGAGAAATGTATCAGGCATAGATCTTGACTACCCAGTCCACTGTGGCCTGCGTAAAATACCTCATAAGTATACATTTGCATTCTGCATTGATGAGGAACCTAACGAGCTATGACATCGAGCTCTTCTTCAGCTACCTAAGACGCCAAGCGGAATACAATGACATTATGATTCGTGTGGCAAAAGAAAAAACAGACTGTAAAGGCTGTTTAGAACATATCTGTTCTCCAGCTACTCAAAGTCCAACATTGCGTGTTATTCAAGATCGAGGAGCCCTCAGATACCGAAAATCGTCTGTGGCACTTCTGCAGTGAACGACGGAATTGGTCACTTCCGCTACGCAGTACTTGTACCGAAGAGAGTTACTAAAAGGTGTACGTTTATTTTTTCGAAAGGCATGTTCAACAGTGAAATTAAGTGTGGAAAGTGTAAAGGCAACAAACCACCTCCTTTTCTACTATGAACATTTCTGAGACCTCTGTTAGACAACATTGCTTCGAGCCACTCAAGTAGAAGAGAGAAAGTTTTGAAACTTGATAAGAAGCCCCTCAGAAGGAAAGTTTTGAAACTTCAATGACATATCCAAGACAATGCAGCACCGCTCTATAAATGAAGTACTGTCAATACTCGCAAAAACATTCAGTTCTTTTTATTTAGGATATACTTTACATGGCCGGTTTCTGGAACGTGAGATATCGAACCTACAGCGGTATCGAATGGTTAACTTGTGTTTTGGCGTTGCACGAACGTAAGACACAGCTATCGGTTCGACAAATCGCTTGCTAACTTAGAGGATCCTGAGCAGGAGATATATATTTGTTATCTTGGTGGGCGCGTGCGCAGTACTTCAGTATCAGCAGCTAACATTGTGTTTGTTAAAATTTTCTATGGCATTCTCATCATCTTCCGACGAAAAAATTGTAGAAATGGTCAACATTCTAGAAATATTCTAATGAAGTAAACAGTAGTGAAAACGAATTCAAAGACAGATTGAGGCTAAACAAATACACTGTCATTAGTAATGTGACTAGCAGTGATTTTACACTCACAGATCAAACTGTGATTGCTATTTTGAAGTAGCAGTGATTTTTAACTGTGATTAACTGTGATTCAGCCAACGCCACCTAGAATACAATGCCACTCGAAATATGACCATCATTACTCTGCGGCTTACAGGAGTACGTTGTCGTGCAGCATTCAGTACACGGGCGAACTCGCGCTAACGCTGAAAACAAATACTCATTTTTCAGAATCATATTTTAAAACGTTATATACATTACTTTTTTTCAAGAAGTACGCCACCGTACGAATAAAAAAGGACTACTTTTTAATAATTGCTAGTTGATGTATCCGTGCTTCCCTACGGGATTTTCAGAAAGACCGAATTTGTGATTTTCCTAACTGAAGTCAACATAGGTTATTACAACAAAGTCAGTAGGAATGTAGCGATTAAAAGCAACGTTATCATATAAAATACTCGATCAAATGAAAAACTGCAGGTTTTCTCACTTTCAACGAACAGTACCTACTACGGTGCCGATCTAACAGTACAAAGTTCCAGAGCTGGAATGACCAGGCCGTACAGGAGGAGGAAATGACTTCTTCTTCTTCTGACACTTTTCCCACACCTGTGGGGTCGTGGGTGCGAACTGCGTCGCACATGTGGATTTGGCCCCGTTTTACGGCCGGATGCCCTTCCTGGCGCCAACCTTATATGGAGGGATGTAATTTGCGTATTTCTGTGGTGGTTGGTAGTGTAACGTGTTGTGTAAATATGAAGAGGAAAGTGTTGGGACAAACACAAACACCCAGTCCCCGAACAAGAAGAATTAATTATTTTTATTTTTTTGCTATTTGCTTTACGTCGCACCGACACAGATAGGTCTTATGGCGACAATGGGACATGAAAGGCCTAGGAGTGGGAAGGAAGCGGCCGTGGCCTTAATTGAGGTACAATCCCAGCATTTGCCTGGTGTGAAAATGGGGAAACCACGGAAAAGCATCTTCAAGGCTGCCGACAGTGGGGTTCGAACCCACTATCTCCTGGATACAATAAGAATTAATATGACGCGATTAAAATCTTCGACCAGCCGAGAATCGACCCCGGGACCCCTCTGAACCAAAGGCCTCAACGCTGACCACTCAGCCAAGGAGTCGGAGAGGAGGAGGAAAATACTATTCTGATAAAATGCCCAAAACTCACTCAGAGTTCGCCTGCTGCCAATTCTCTTGTTGGCAATACCACTCATTTTAGTACCGAATACTACTGTACAATAGTGTAAAAACAAAAACGGTAGGCAAAATATTATGCCTACGTCGCAAATCACTGATTAAAATACTTAAGTCAACTCAACTGCTACCATCACAATTTTTCACTTTTAGATCTACAACCACAAGCCACACCCCAATAAACAGAATGAGATGAGAAGACTAAAATAAATCTCAGGTTGGGAGGTTATAAATCCCACAACACGACAATAGCTCCTTTCAAAAATGGGCAAGATGGCTTTCACGGCCCCAGATTCTATTCACTTCCCCTTCCTGTGATCGTATGACAATGTCGACAATAGGTGTTTACAATCACAGCGCAGCCGCAACTGCGACTGTGGTGTGGGTCACAGTTAGACTTGGACTTGTGAGTGTGATGCTGTGATTACTGATTAGATTAGTTGCTACTGCTATTTTAACTGCTAGTCCGCTAACTGCTACTGGATGCTATTGGCCTTGCTGTGCGTTTCACGCTGGTTGATCACGTTAGTTTATCGATTTCTCGCAGCGCAGCGCTGCCGGTACTTGATTAGGTTATCTGCTACTGCTACTGCTTTCTTAACTGCTAACTGCTACTGGTTGCTCTATTGGCCTTGCTGATCTGCTACTGCTTGCTTAACTGCTAACTGCTACTGGCTGCTACTATTGGCCTTGCTGTGCGTTTCACGCTGGTTGATCACGTTAGTTTAAGGATTTCTCGCAGCGCAGCGCTGCCGCCTGCGAATCATCTCAATCGCAGTTAAGACCTGCTAGTCTGGCCAACCCGCTAGCAGGTTAAACTGTGATTTCACACTAGCAGTGATTTAGTAGCAGGTTTGCAAATCACTTCCCATCACTAACTGTCATAGGTTTGGTAGAGGTAACAGGTGACAATTTGCGTCCTGTGACGAATAATAATTATTTTCCATTTTCCATTATCCCCTGCTGATCAATTATTAATTACGATACCCTTTAAGATTCAGTACTACTGAGTCTTATCATATTTGTATCTGTGACTGCATTCGTGTCCATAAAAGCACTGGTACGAGTAACTGAGTTTAACATATAGGCTACTTACACATTTATTGTAGTAGGCCTACTGCTGGCCTACTTACATTGGCAGTGAGCATATACTTTTATCGTGGGATTGTTTTTAATTAACGATATTAACATTACATGGAACTAACAAGTTATATAATTATGTTAATTACCCGATATATATCGTTATACTGTGATCAAACAATGTTCATATTTTGTAATAACGGGGAAGAGATATCGGTACGGAATACTCATAAGACTCAGTGCAAACTGGATTGCGCGTGACATGTGCCACTCGTGTGCATATTTCATTAGAAATCCTCAAACATTGTCCAATTCATCTGACAGCCCTTAAACACCACGAAACTGACACCCACGTCTGCAAGAACTAGTCGAATACCCATTTCTTGCTGCATGGCAAAGAGGGGATAATAGGAGCTGCACAGAAAGCTCAAATGCGATGCATTACTTGTGCGCATGCGCCTGACAATCTAGAGAACACACCTAATGCACAAAAACAAAGCAGTAAGAGGGGTGGCATCTAGTGTGTATTTATGAAACTTGATCAACGAGCCAATAGTTGACAGTACGATAAGTTAGTTGCTGTTCCGCTGTGCAACGCAGCGAAGATTTATCGAGTCGACAGCTGTAACAAAGCAATAGCTATCGGAAAGATATTTCACCATTCCAGAAACTGGGCAATTATTGACATATACGGCCATGCGAATTCAAGGGGGCAAGACCGCGATCCTAGCGGCTGAATGGTGAACTAGGAAGCAACCCGTTTCCACGAGTGCATTTCAAGGCCTTATATTATAGCGTAGGCAACGGTATTAATACACATATTAAGCAACGAGAAACAATTACAACGGAAGTGTGCAGAAACAAAAAAAGAGTGGAAGCAGAAGTATGTAACCGTGCGAATATGAAAAAGACAGTAATTTACAAATTAATATGAGAATCAGCCAAATATTGATTGATAGCCTATATTATAGCAGGAGACATATCGGTAAGCAAACAGGAGACGTTGGTGGGGAGAGATTTCTGGAGACTGACAAGATGAGAAATAAAAGTCGGACGAGAAGAATCATACACAGGGCATTGAAAAAATAAATGATTGACATCAGCAATCGGAGTACCACATAGACATGAGGAATGGGGGGAGAGGTTAAATCGATGTTTATACAGAGGAGTAAGGGCATGATTAAAGGGATAGCGTATAATGTTTGTAATGTGACGGCGGGAATAGTTACCCTTCAGATATCAAGGATTGGGAGGAATACAAGGCTGGATATTGTAATAAAAGCGACCTTTATAAGAAGCAGATCGAGTCCAATCTTCTTGCCACTGACGATAAGCAGAATGTTTAAGAACAGGGTAAAAATCGAGTAAAGGAACGGGAAGTTGAAGTAGGGATTTCCCATCACGAGCAGCTCTCTTAGCGAATAAATCCGCTTGTTCATTCCCATAGATATCCATATGACTAGGAACCCAGACGAAGGTGAGAACAACCCCATATTGATGTAAGGTATAAATGAGACTTTTAACATGTTAGAAATACCAGACTAAAGAAAGATGAGAGGACATTAGCGACTGGACGGCACTGAGAGAATCCGTATAAATAGCTGCTTTAGGTATAGAATGATGCTTAATGTACATGAGAGCTCGACGAATAGCAAAAAGTTCCGCAGTGTAAATAGAAAAGCCACTGGGTAAACGATAGAGTTCAGCAACATTGGTATTGACAATAAAGAACGCTGCTCCAACGCCGGAAGAGTTTTTTGAGCCGTCTGTATATATATTGACGCCGGAATTACTTAGAGGAGGGGCCTCTCAAACGCCCAAAATCTCACGCGTGCAAATCGAGGCGCAAGAGCTCCGTGCACTGTGCATCGGTCCCACTCGGTTCAGCTCGGACCAACGCTTCGTCTCTAGGCTACTCGGCTAAGCTCGGCTCAAGTCAGCTCGGATTTAGAGCGCTACGGAGCAAGTGTGGTAGAGAGAGACAGGGTGGGCGAGCGAGACAGGTGTGAGGAAAGAGAGAGTAAGCGCTATTGCTTCTCATCGAGGAGTGGGGGGTCTGCACTCTGGTCAACCAAGGGAAGTCGTCTTTTGCACCGTGCACAGTGCATGCACCAAGCGCATGCACCCTGAGAGGCCCTGAATTAGAGCAACACGTATTTTTTAAAAGGAGGGCCAGTCAACGCGGAACCAGGAATAGAGGAGGAAAAACAAGATGTAGAGGAGATAATGATAGAAGGGACAAAAATAAACAGTCAAAATGTACTGAATAAAATGGAGAAGGACTGCGTAAGATAGCATTTTTATATGAGAGAAGAAACTGATATGCATACAACAAAGCAGCATCTTACGACGGCGGGCATGTGAAAGAAGAGAGTATTCATCTCATAACTGCAATTTAGGAAGCAATGGGTGTTGCGCCACGGCAAATCGTTTAAATAAATATTTAGATGTTATCATTTTACGGCGAATTGGAAGAGGGAGCTCACCGGTCTCGACAAGGAGAGCATTAGTTTGGGTAGACAACAATGCTGCAACACAAGTTCTCAGGGCTTTAAATGGTATAGTATTTAAGTGGTTAAGAGAAGAATCAGACGCGGTATCTATAAAATGCGCACAGTAGTCGAGTCTAGAGCGAATAGTAGCGGGATATAACAACTGAGTTGTACCAAGATCAGCACCCCATGATCGTCTAGTAACCGCTTGAAGAATTTTAATATGTGTATCAGAAGAATTACGTAACCGATTAATATGATGTTTCCAAAATAACGAGGAACAAAAAGGAATTACTTGAGAATCGAAAACAAGTGGCTCAGAATCAAACCTACGCTTAGAGGTAAAAAACATAGCACAACATTTGGAGGTGGAAAGTTGAAGACCATGGAAAGTAAGCCACGTAATGACTTGCTCCATTAGCTGATATATATGGTGACGACACACATTACTGTGGGAATATACGTAACTATATCACCAGCGTAAAAGAGAATGCGAGCTTTTTGTGTAACCAATCGTTCAAGATTACTCATATACAAGGCGAACAGAAAACCACTTAAAACCCTGAGGAACACCTACAGATGACAGACGAAAAGGAAGAGTGGAATAAGCGAATAATAAGTGAAGGTTTCTGATAGATCAACAAATTATGCAGGATATGGAGAAAATGAGCAGGAAAACCTTTCTGCGCGGGATTAGCCCAGAGAAGGTGAAAGGGGTATGGAATCAAAGGCTCCTCTTATGTCCAAAAAATAGCAATAGTACTGTCCTTACGAATTTGCGCTAATAAAATATCTATAATTAAAATGTTAATAGCATCTTGAGCACAACGACCTTTAAAGTAGGCGAATTGATATTTGGGAACTAAATTGTAATATTCAAGAATCCACAGGAGTCGATGAAGGAGAATTTTTTAAAAGGTCTTTCGGATACACGAACCAAGGACAATCCCTCTAAAGCTGTTAGCGTCAGTGTGAAGTTGACGAGGTTTAATAATAGGCACCCCAAAAAAATCATTCTAAGAGGTAGGAACAGAAGTAGTGAGAATTATATAATTATAGAGAGATAATAAAGCTTGTTTAGCACGTCGGGGGAGGATGCGGAACATAAGGTGGCCTCAAGTTCAGGAAGCTGTATAGGTTGGAGTTGCACAGAAAAGCGGGAAGAGCAAGGAGACAGGGGAATATTAAAATCGGGCACGACATAATCAGGAGTGAGTGAA
Organism: Anabrus simplex; assembly: GCF_040414725.1. NCBI lineage: Eukaryota > Metazoa > Arthropoda > Insecta > Orthoptera > Tettigoniidae > Anabrus > Anabrus simplex. Next base: position 88,949,376 of record NC_090272.1, on the reverse strand, counting down.
TTGAAAAAGATAGATATGATCTGTGGAGGGGTGACAAAGGGTAGAATGTGTTGAGAAGCTCGGGTGAGTGAGCGAATGGCACTCCATAATTGAGAAGACGAAGTATGAGCGTTTAAGGAGGAAATAAAGGATCGCCATGCAGCACGGCGTTTAGAAACAAAAACTCGTCTAGCATAAGCAATTTGTTAAGACGGAAATAATGACGGGGGCTAATGTTTTCCTATATATCCGAAATAAGCGGCGTCGTTTGAGAACGAGATTATGGCACTCAGAATCCCACCATCGTTAAAAAGAAGAGGGACGAGAAGAGTGGGGAGAAACAAGTTTTTAGGGGTGATAAGATAGAGATAATCTTGTATAATTTGAAAGAGTAGAAAAGGACAAAATATTATCCGAAAGAAGCTCAAGACGATGGGTAACATAAGAGATCAAAGATACTCTATCAAAGTAACGGAGGGAGTGAATATTACTGATACATGTAGGAGTGGAAGAAGGACTAGGAAACCTACCAAGACCATACGTAAGAATAATGGGGAAATGGTCGCTAGAATGTGTATAAGAAAGGCGATGCCAAGTTACAACCGAAGCCATTGCAGTACGACATAATGATAAATCGACAGCACTTGGAGGATAGCCCGGAGTAGTGAGGCGCGTGGGAGAAACATGGTTTAAAATGACCATGTCGTGCGATTGAGAAGCAGTGAGGAAATAAGAACCCAGGGAAGTATCACTACTGCTTCCCTACACAGAATGATGAATATTGAAGTCACCTAGGAGGAAAAGTTCGTTATGAGAAGAAAATTGCTGTAAGAATCGACACCATTGAATATGAGAAATAGAAAGATCTGGAGGGCAGTAAAGGTTAATAATGGAAAGGCGATTATGTGAGATACCGATAACAAACATATGTGGTATGCAATATGAGATATGAATACGTTGATAGGATAAACTATGGTGAATAAATAAAGCAACTCCACCGAAACCAATACCATCACAACGCTCAACATTAAAGACATTTAAATAAAACTCAGAGGATGGGGAAAACCAAGTCTCCTGTAACGCTATAATGAAAGGGAAAATTTCGGTTATAAAAAATTGTAACTCATATCGTTTAGAAGGAATACTCCTAGCATTCCACTGCAGGATTTGTAGCATCTAAAGAGAACATAGTGTGCACACAATCACGAAGCTTATAAATTTTTTTTTTGCTATTTGTTTTACGTCGCACCGACACAGATATGTCTTATGGCGACGATGGGATGGGAAAGGCCTAGGAAGTGGAAGGAAGCGGCCGTGGCCTTAATTAAGGTACAGCCCCGGCATTTGCCTGGTGTGAAAATGGGAAACCACGGAAAACCACCCTCAGGGCTGCCGACAGTGGGGCTCGAACCCACGATCTCCCGATTACTGGATACTGACCGCACTTAAGCGACTGCAGCTATCGAGCTCGGTACGAAGCTTATAAAGTGTATGTTTAACATGTGGCTGGTCTCCTAATAATTGAATAAGCTGTAGAAGCATTTGATGAATACCATTTTATAGATGAGCCTTTTGGCGTAGCACAGGGGAACTAGATGACTGAGAAGGAGCTGAAGGGAAACACTGAGAATTACGGGACGTAGACGGAATAGGGGACGGGGAGGATGAAGATGAAGTGGATGAAAAGACCGAGGTATGTGAAGACACTGGAGTGGGTCTGATGAGATTGAGATACCCAGACTTATCAAAACCAGGTGGTGGAATAGGACGGGACTCTTTCAAAACCACCTGAGTAAAATTACGTTTCCGGTGGGTTTCCACGGGTGAAGATGAACGAGTAGAAGGAAGAGGTGGAAAATGATGGGTATTATTGGACATGTCAAATTGGGTCGAGGGCATTCTAGCAGATGCCTCGGAAAAGGATAGATTTTCTGTACACATGAGCTTTTTAAGAGCAGTTTGCTGTTGATGAGCAGGACAGTTTGATGAACTAGTTCAATGTTCCTGATGACAGTGAACACACAGGCGAATATTTTCCTGACACTCAGATGTAAGATGATGTAACGCACAATGCCCACATCGGGGTGACTTAGCCTGACAGGTTTTGATTGTATGTCCATATCGCTGACATTTAGAGCATATTATCGGAGAGAATATGAAAGGGTGAACTTCCAAATGCATTTGAAACAACGAGACATATTGGGGAAGAGTCTGAGAGCGAAAAACAATCTTAACTCTTCCAGTAGGAACGTAGGTCATTCCACTGGGCTCCACAACCTTACGGTTAAGCCGCTTGACCGATTTGACTCGAACATCAGATTTGAGGTATTTAAGAATGTCAGAATCAGAAACGTTCTTTTCCACACCGCGTATAAGACCAACGCGGAAAATATTGGAGCTGGGAATATACGCTTTCAAAGAGTGGGTTTCAAGCATTGAATGACGTAGAAAGGAATTAGCTTGGATCGCGGAAATAAATTCCACCAATAATCTATTTCGTCCTTTGGGCGTTATACCTTTCACAAAAATATCATTATCGTAAAACAATCGCCCAAGCGCCATGGGATGCAGCCCACCAATGTTTTTCGACTTAGTTGATTCAACAAAGACAATAAATAGACCAAAATGAGCTTGTTGATAAACCTCCAACTCCACAGGAGATGGGGGAGGTGGTGGATGTGGGGGAGGTGGCTGAGTGTCATTAGATTGTTGAGGTAGTAAGGGCGGCTGTAATGATTTCATATTTGAATTGCGATTAATCAAATCAGTTTGCATAGCCACAGTTTCTTCATGACCAACATTGTCATTGGATGAGGGATCTGGTGCCTCATCTCCTCCACTATCGCTATCCATCGCCGAAGCTTACACGGACACACGCTCGCCCAACTTTCATACACCACCTGTCACCGCAAGCAAACACCAGACTTTAAGCTGATCCAATTTCCCCTCATTTTGAAGACGTTGCTTATGTAGGAATAACTTCTTCAAGAACGTGTTAGGCAGACTACCGTAATTTTTTTATGTGCTGACGTATTTTGCTGTTCACTTTTCATAAAACACGTATTACTAATGAAACGTGTCCTTTACTTACATAAACTTAGGCTACGTACGCCTATTGAAGCTATACAAACCATAGATAGAAAAATATTCTGGATTATAGCGGTTAATTACGTCAGAATAGCAAAATCGCCAAATTAAAATCCCTTCAAAACCTACCACATACGGCAAATTTTAACCGCGCGCTGTGACAATGCTTCAGCTAATTTCGGAACTGCTCAATGTAACTCGTGTCTATCGCTGGTCCAGTTGCCAGCGATTCCTGGGCTATGTTTTCCCTGCTTCTCATAAACTCTCGCCTTGCGCACCCTCCTTATGTCTCACGGCCCCGCGCCACCAGTCCTGAAATTGAACCTCTTCGCTGGTTCCGGAGAGCAACCGAGTGTTAGATGTCAAGAAAACCGCTACGCGCGCTGATATACAGACCAAATTTAAGTAATAGGCTCTGATAAACCATTTTACCTAGACTTATCTGTTCCTAAGGGGGTTCATCGAACCATTGAACATATAGAACGCGCCGCTACTAATCCTCAGTAACGATACAGTTCAAGAAATTTGGTGTCGCATCCGCCGTTTCGACAAAATCCTGTGAAGTCTCTAAACGTGCCTGCTTCTGATCGTCAGTCAAGTGATGTGGCACAAGACGAGAACAGATTTTCCTCCTCCCTAATTTCTGGGTAACGATTTGTCGCACGGATTCGCGGTTAATCTGCAGTTCATCCGCTATCATGGGCACAGTTAATCGCCGATCGTTCGTGATTAATGTCCTCACCTTCTCAATGTTTTCGTCACTGACGGCGTTCGCCGGTCTTCCGCTACGGGGGTTTTCAGAAACACTTTCCCGGCCTCCTCGAAAACAGACGAATCACTCGTACACACAATTCAAGGACAGTGCTTGATCTTCATAAACACGTACCCGCATCGCATGCATTTCTTTCGGTGTCTCGCTAAGCTTAAAACAAAACTGTACTTTGATATTTTGGTCTTTCTTGTTCTTGTTCGCAGTTCAGAACCAACGCACTAAACACGTACTGTGTCAAACAGGTCTTACATGGCACATACACGATGCTCAACTGAACAACGTTGGGAGCAGGTGGCCAAAACCTGGTGCTACGCAGGTGCAGCGTTGCGTGTCGCCAGTGTTGCCTGATCGATCTTCTGACTTCATTCACCGAACTTTGTCACAGGTTGTATGCCTTAACTTAAAGGTAGTAAGTCGAGAATTACGTAGAAAGGCATTTGTTTGTACCGCATAGTTAAGTGTGACCTGCAACCGATTAAGCGCCTTTCGTGATAGGGTCTTGACATAAATGTCCCTATCATAAAACATTCGTCCTAAAACCATAGGTTGCAATTGACCAATGTTTTTATCACTGTCGGATTCAACGAATACAATAAATGGGCCATATTGTGAGGCTGGATAGTATTCTATTTAACTATGGGTGGGGTCTTTTGTCTATCGTTGTCTCCCTGATTAGGTGGTGGTTGCACTTGTTCGTTTCCTCGCTGATTAATGGGTGGTTGCACTTGTTCGTTTTCTCCCTGATTAATTAGTGGTTGCACTTGTTGGGAATTCTCGGAAGGAAGACTCACTATTGCGTCTTCCTCCATATTCACTATTTCTTCATGGCTCACAAGTAATGGTAAATTAACGGGCGGGGTAGTCCCTCCACTGGAGGCCACCATCACTCATCACTCACACGTAGTACGACTAAGATATATATGTTAGTAAACACGCACCGGTTATCACATCCTCGAGCACACTCAACACCGTATCCGCACTAGACAACCTACTTGTAGCGTTGTTCAGTAGGAACTGAACTCCCCTGCACTAAGGCGAATGCCGGGACAGTTCCTAGCAGGCCTATAGGCCACGGCCGTCAACATCCTCACCTTCTCCGAACAAATCTCCCGGCCTGAGAGACGGCGTCCCCCTTCAAGGGAGGAATGCAAACATTTTTATTATTAGTAGTAGTATGCAGTAATGTACATTTCGTGGCATAACAATGCTGAAAACACCATATTAATATAATCAATGCAGTTTAACAATGTATATGGCAACATTAATGTCCCACTTTTATTTTATGCTCACAGTATTAGGATATTTGTATATAAACGTGACTCGTGTGTTAAGAATGTCTTGTGAGAAGGTATTAGATGGTACTGTCGGTCTCTGGAGCTCAGTGATTGTCATTGTTTGCTGTAGGGATGGGCTGCGAACGGAGTCGCGAAGATTCAAGACTGCTGCATTTGGGACCGACATTCTCGACTTCCACTGATGCACTAACGCCATCTAACAACTGTTTTCAGAACTGTTTGGAACTATAGTTCCACTTTCCTCCCTTGGTAACTTGTTATAGGATGAATAAAAGACGATTATTAGGCAGCAAACATTAAATATTGTTTTGGGTTATTATAATCGTTATTGTTAATATTGTAGGTCTATTTTTGCGACGATGATGATGATGGTGACGATAATAGTAGTGGTAATAATAATCCGACAGTATACTTTTAAATAAATGCCAATATTAACTTCAATGACGTAAAACAGAAAAAAGGCGAGTGCTTAGAGTATGATTTTACAACAAATATTTTACCAATTATTGTGCATCATATAAGCCACCTCCGCAGTCTATGGAGGTCCCGGGATCGATTCCGGCCAGACCAGGGATTTTTACCTGTATCTCAGTTTTCGTGATGATGGTGAAATATGCATGAATTATATACGGGCGTCATTTGTATAGTTCATTCGTGAAATGTCTTTTGTGGACGAATATTATTCAGTGTTCATTGTCGCTGTATAGCCATCAACATGTGTGGGAGACATCATTGGCGTTGTTTATTAAGACTTCGTTCACAGTGTTTATTTTTAATGGTTTCATCTATATTCGAAATATGTTAGTGGCTTTAACTATATTAAATTTGTTTTCATCTTTCATGTGCGATTCATAATGATTTACCATCGATATTTGTTTATCAGTTTCCTGATCACGACATATAAAGACGTGAAATGAAATACCCGCGGTCTGCTATGCCGATACTTTCTGACTTGAGACGTTTTATTTTATTTCAACTATACCATTACGCTCGTTATCTTCGTTAACGATACCGTACTTCATTCTACAATACGCTTAATAATCCGAGTGGGAAAATGAGCAGAAACATGTACAATATTTCATATTATTTTCCGCTCTTCGACATGATAGCGGCCCCGCAACGAGAGTCAAGTTAGCTTGGAGTCGCGAGGCTTCATGCGAAGCGACCGTGCGGCCCCGCAATGCGCATCAGGTTAACTTGGAGTCGCGAGGCTTCATGCGAACCGAGTATGATAGGGCAAGTTACTTGTCCCTCCTTCGAGAGCAGACCGTACCGTCAACACAACCAGTAGTTTATCCATTTACCCTATCACCCCCTTCCCAACTCCAACCTGAAATCGAGAGTATCGACGCCATCGACTCCGGAAACGCTGGCAACCAAGAATGAGTTAGCTGGAAAATTTATGATGTCCAATAACGGGCCATTTATATTGGTATTATAAATTTACTCATTCGGGACAAATATTCAGGTTTCCTATGGGAATTAATCTATATCATCTGATGGCCAAGCAGGCATCAATTTTTGGTAATGAGACAAAGTCTCTCATAGTACATTGGCAGTGCTGGTGGCTCCAAGTAGCCTACGCAGTGGCTTCCACGGCATCTTTCGCCGTCCGACTGTTTGCAACACTTCAAGCAGCCACGGAGGTTTATTGCTTCTTGAAAATTGTGGACTAGCCAGGTGGACGAAAGCAAATCAGTGAGGTCTCACCTCGGGACGTGCTTCATCGTACTGCAGGTGGATCAGCTTGTATTCCAGCGTCGATCCGCATTCTCCGGCATTCTTTACATCTCTCTTGGGACTTGCGTCAACAACCATGTATCCATATACGCCATATTTTCCTGCCACTACTACTACTACCACCACCAGCACCACAACGACTTCCATTGCCACTTTCGGACAATTCGCTGCAGACACCGCCGCCGTTGCTTTTCGCACAGCACTGATGTCGAGCCATGAAGCTCCGAATTATGAAGCCGCGTTCTACCTGTGACATCAGCTAATCATCCCTACACCTCACGAGCACCATCTACGAGGAGGGTCACTCAACCATCCCTCGTCCTGCTCGTGACGTCATCACAGGATCACCGTGACTGTGTAGCATACAATCGCACGTCTATCTTATTTCGTTGTTTATCGCTGTCTGTCTTTTAAATAAAGGATTTACACGTAATATCTATGCGTAGTTTCTTTCCGTATATTGCTATTGGTTTATATAGTGGCCTACTGTATTTTGCGTAGTGTGTGTCGTAGTTCGTTTCTGTGAGATCTCTGTTGAGCTGCTGTGTTTCGTGCAGAGAGGTGCACTTATTTTTTTTTTCGTTAGTTGCGTGAAGAGTGTAATAATAGCTGGAATGAAATTTCTGTGTTCATAGTATCATTATAGTGTATATATTTGCGTGTTAAATTTCTGTGTGTTCATAGTACCATTGTAGTGTATATATTTGCGTGTCATTTTGCGAAATTTTGAGTGTGAATAAAATTTCTTAAATTTGTTAGGCTAAAGCAGATTATATCTGTTCGAAATAACTGACAACAGTGCCTGGATGTACAGTAACTGGCTGTCATACGGCAAAAAGACGAAAGGAACAGATATCGTGTATCATTCATTTCCTAAAGCTTCAGACCTGCAAAAAGTTTGGATACATCAATGTAAAAGAAAGGATTTCTTCAATGTAGCTACTTCTACTGTGTGTTCGCGGCATTTTACTGACGCCAGTTATGTTCACGATTTAAGAGCAGAATTACTGTAATTACCTCCCAAGAAGATCTTGAAAAATAGATGCAGTACCTACAGAGAACCTACCCGGTAGCATTTACAGTAGTAGCCCAGTAAGGGCACAATTATTCCTGATAAATTCGTCAGTTCCACAGTCTTCGGAGCAAAAAATGGAGAAGAGCAGATCGGAGAGCCAGTTAGCCAGAAAAACTAAGAAGAGAGCTATAGAGACTCTTGAGAATGTATCTCCGATGAAAAGAAAAATCGACCAGTCCACGGACACTGAAGATACTACCTCAGAGGAAGAAGAGTGTCTTTTAAAGAAAGTGAAGGCACTGGAAGAGCAAAATAGGAAATTAGTTCTGATGTGCACTAAATTGCAAATAAAAAATAAATACCTGAATGAAGAACTGAAGAAAGCAAAACAAGAGCTAAGAGAAAAGTCGAATCAAAAAGATAGGAAGGTGGAGAGTGAAATTAATCGCGTTTTGGGGAAACTGCTTTCCAGGACTCAGATTAAAATTTTATTGAGTGATAAGAAGCAGACTAAGTGGACCAGAGAAGATATATGCAAGGCAGTAGCATTGCGTGCTGTTTCTCGCAAAAGTTACATTTATTTACGTAATAAAGGATTCCTTTTGCCCGGGATATCTACTCTGAAAAGATGGATAAATCGCTCATTTCACTGTCGAAAAGGAATGCTCAACGACGTGCTCCTGCTAATGAAAGCCCAAGCAGAAAGATTTTCTACGTTGGAGCGCGTGTATGTGATCTGCTTTGATGAAATGAACGTCGACAATAGACTTTGCTATGACGAAGAGGAAGATCGCATTGTTGGTCCACAGGTAGTAATGGCTCGCGGACTGTTTTCTGCGTGGAAGCAACCATATTTTTTTAGTATGAATTGCAAATGACTGCAGCTTTGCTTCACAAGGTTATATGCTCCGTAGAAGATGCAGGGTATAGTGTTGTTGCCATGGTGTCCGGCCTAGGAGCAAAAAATCGAGGTTTGTGGAAAGAACTGAATGTTACTCATACTAACACATTTTTTCCGAATCCCCGAAGTCCACGGAAAAGAGTATGGGTACCTGTACAGGCTAAAGAGAAATCGTTTCATAGATGACGGTCTGACTCTTCCAGGAAACATCCTTGTTACAAAACAAACCATTGAAAAACTGCTCGCGTTAGACCACGGTGAGATGATGATCTGTCCCAAACTCTCGTTGCAACACATAAATGTAAAAAGAAGGGAGCGCCAGCGAGTGTACTTCGCTATCCAGCTTTTTTCTAATCATACGGCGCAAGATATTCGCTTCCTTATGCCTGGTGAGGAACATATTGCTTCCTTCTTCCAGCTTCTAAATGACTCATTTGATATCCTCAATGCAAGAATACCTAATGATAAGAAAAAGCTCGCAAGTGGGTACGGTAATGATCATCAGGTCCAAGAAGGAATTCTAAGGCAGCTGTACACATGCTGTGAATGGATGAGAGTTGGGAAATCGAGTCAATTGCTCCCATTTCAGAAAGGTTTTATGACGACCCTCCGTTCATTATTTGACCTTTTTAGTAACCTTCAATATCTCAACGTAAAGTACATTTTGACTGCTCGATTAAACCAAGACTGTCTGGAAAATTTATTTTCTCAGATAAGAGGACTCGGACATTTCTATGAGCATCCGCTACCAACCGAGGTGAAATTTAGATTGAGACTGTTACTTCTGGGTGCGAACTCAGAAAATATTCCGTTATCCAATAAAGCTGCAGTGATTTCAGAAACTGATAATGTGATACTGACGTCTAAACTTGTAGATTTGCTGCCGGATATGTCTGAAGCGTTACGCATGATTGAATGTGAGACAGAAATTCGGGACATTGCGATAGAAAATCGTGCCGTTAATGATTCACCGCAATCTACAGCGACACCTGATTGTTCAGCAGAGGGATTTTGGTACCTCGCCGGCTACATCGCCTACCATGGAAGAAAATATGACAGGTCAATGGGAAGTCCCACTGGGGAAATGCTTTCCATTTCTTTTGGTACACCCCCTGTGGGGTGGATAGAAGTGTTATCTCGGGGAGGTCTACTCGTTCCATCGGAAGAATGGCTAAACCAAATAAAGAAATTTGAATTAATTTTCACGGACACTCACGGACGTGCTGAACTGTCATGCATACCTAATATTATGCGCAAAGTGTGTCAAATAATTAGCAGTAAATTCCCCACTGTACACCAGAAATAGTAAAAATGTATGTTAGAACGAGAACGTTTATACGCATACGACAAATGAACATTCGGGCAAGGACTGAAAAATCCATAGCAGCTCATCAGCGAAAGGCACGCCAGTGAATTTTATCTTTAAAAGCAACCACTTAATGACATCTGATCTCACAGGTAGAACGTATTCTAATTAAGTGTTTTACCTGTTCTTTCTTATTCTTTAATTTTAAAAAGTAGGAATATCTAGGCATGGTTTCGAATATGAACTTACTTCTGCTGCTATTATAATATGTGGTATGCTTTAAACTCGATACCTGAGGAAGTGAGTCAGTATATCGTATGTTAACACACTGTAGTTCCATTACGGAAGTTCTGCTGTCAACATTTAATATTACAAACATTTCATATCTCTAAATATTTATGTTTACAGATTTGAGAGCGCGTAACCTTTCTCAAACTAAATAGAGGAACTTGGAATTGTTAATAAATTTCAAGCGTTGGTCAGTGTGCCGTCACTTTACATTTACGCCTTATCCATAATAGAAATAATGAAAACTTACTATGCTGTACTCTCTTTCATTCCTATAACAGCAGGAATCCTTATGTTTGGTCTGCAGTTAGTTCTGAGAAACTGTAACGTTTGCTGGTATTATGAGATTCCTACTAACCTGCGCGCTCTGGGCTCGGCTGCTTTGCTCCTAATGTGACGTCATTTCGTTAAACAATAGCAGCTCGTCTCGCACTGAGCCCAACCTTTAGTAGTGTTTGAGAACCTTGGCATGGCAGTGGATTCAGCGCCAGCACCGCATTTGACCACAGCAGACGAAAAGTCTCCTCCCATGGATACTGGAGTACAGCACTCTCCGCCGTCTACCACTACTACCCCCACCACTACCACAACGCCCACCTTCGTTTTCTCTAGCCGACCCCCTTTGGAACACATGATTTCTCCACTCCAATCCTTTCCCAGAACTTCAGTCACCCCAAGCCATTTTCTCCACGCTTCTCAACTACAACCTGCGCCGAAAAGACGTCGCCGATATCCGGAAGACATCTAAAGGAATAATTATCAAAATCAACAGAGACACTGCAGCTTATCAACTCGCCATCTAAATCGGAGCAACCCTCTTCGGATCAAACGCCTCTCTTCAACCCCTTCCACCACCACCCGTGCAACCTCCACTTCCACCACCCCGTTATAATCAGCTAAGCTGTGTCATCCGTGGTGTGGATGCGGCGGGGCCAACATTCTTGGTGCGAATCATCCTACCAACATCTGCCGACGTGGACAGACTACTAGCCAGTGGTGTCTCAATCCGTCATCATCACAAAGTCGAGCCGTCCCGCGCTCCACATACACAGTCTCTCAGATGTGAAAAATGTCTCCGTTATAATCAACACACAACAGCACAGTGCAAAGCAAATCATCCCATCTGCGGGCATTGCACCTAACACCACTTCACCAACAAGTTCCCGAACACCCTTCAAACCCTCCGGTGTCGCACCTGCCATGGCAACCACCCCGAATTAATAGCCCCCGTTCGCACTATCGACCCACCAACCACACCAACTCGTTCACTATTTCTCCATCCTACAACTGAAGATCTGATCAGATTTGTAAGAATTTCATTGCTCAATATTCACCCATATAATGGATCGCTAGTTCTCAACCATCTCCAGGCTGCAGCAAATCAGACGCTCAATTTACACCTCCTCACAACACATTCCGGTTTAAATACACATTTCAACTTTACACCTTTAGAAACTCTTGTATAACCCTTTTTATGGTATTTTCAGCCTCAGACACAAATACAGTAACATCATATATTTCCATGTTACATTGCCATGTACTAAGGACAACCACATCAAGCATAAAATAGGAGTGTAAGTGCACTCAGAACCACGCAATTACCTATCCTGTACATGTATTCAAAACCTACCTGTAATATTTGTCATGTATATCAGGCATAGGATTATAAGGAAAAAATAGAAAGAGAGGAAGAAGGTTATTCCTGAAACAATATACTGGTGTTGAATGTCTTTATCTACTTCTATATATTTAATTATTTACTTTGTTTAAACAATATTGTAATCAATTATGAAATTCAATAAAACTTAGCCCAATGGCCATAAATCTCCCTTCCATCTCCTTCATTTCTCACATCCTTTACCCAACTCCCTCTTCCCGCACATCTCCCCAACCCGCCCGCATCTCTTGGCCAGAGAGAGGGCGTAACCCTCTAGGTGGCCCGCCCCACCCCTTCAGGGTGGGGAATGAAAGCATTTGATGATGATGATGCCTCCACGGCACGGTATACTATATACCGAGCTCGATAACTGCAGTCGCTTAAGTGCGGCCAGTATCCAGTATTCGAAAGATAGTGGGTTCGAACCCCACTGTCGACAGTCCTGAATATGTTTTTCGTGGTTTCCCATTTTCACACCAGGCAAATGCTGGTGCTGTACCTTAATTAAGGCCACGGCCGCTTCCTTCCCACTCCTAGCTCCTTCCTGTCCCATCGTCGCCATAAGACCTCTCGGTGTCAGTGCGACGTAAAACAACTTATAATAAAAAATATATATACTATATATGTCGCTGGTGATTTTGGAACATTGTTGTTACAAGTATCGAGTTACTTCTACGTGTGTGTGAAAGCTTCTAGAATCTTCTAGTTTCTATGAGACTCTTCTCCATTCTTCGCGATGTCAGGAACCTCGTATACCTCCCAGATCTACGCAAGGCTCTCCTAACATGGATTTCGATCAACAAAAGCAAGCCTGAGATATTCAAGAAGTGGAATCTCCAGCCCCGGACGGGGTTGGACATAAAATCTGTGGAGCATCAGCCTCTAGCACCTCAGGCTCGATGTATACATCCCCGAACTCTCTTCCCTCCGTTCGGGAACAGACATCTGGGTCGCTTGTGTCAGGTATTGACCAGCTTCTCGAATTTTTGGGACGGAAAGTCGCGGCGCCCTTCCACCTGCCGTCACGCTCACCATCAGCTTCTAATCCAGATCCTTACATGCCTGCACACGTTCGCAGATTTGCAGAAGTTGCGAAGAATCCAGTCTTGGCACCCCACATCGGGATTCGCAGCGTTGTCCATCCGTCGCCGCTAACAGCAGCTCCTTTCTATGTGGTGAGACATGCGTATTGATCCGGCTAAAGCCAACACCCGGAGTATCTATCATATTCTCACCCGTTTCACGCCGAACTATGGAGAATATCATTTGGAAATTCAACGCACCCGGCAAGGCTATTTCAACATTAAAACTTCAAAGCCGTTCTACAACCATCTTGTCATTACCATCGGGGTGGCGCAGTTCGGATCCCATACCCGTGCTACCAACCTGACGCAGCAACAACCTGCACGGCTCCCGGCACCACCGTCTCGACCATCACCTATCCTTTCTTTGATTGCCTATGGTGTGGAGCGCGACTGGACTGACGATTAGGTGGCCGCTCAACTCCAGCTCGAGGGCCACTAAATATTTAAAATCGTCCGCATCCGCAACACACAAAGCCCCACGTCGCTGATCAAGATTCTCTCCAAGGACGTCAACACCCTGGATGTGCTGTTTCGCGATGGTGCTGTCATCTACGGGCGTCGCCACCGGGTTGAACCGTCGAGCTCGGCGCCGCCGCAGAGAATTCGCTGCGACCGGTGTCAGCGATATGACCATCCGCCTGGAGCTCCCTGCGTTCAACAACAGGTATGCGCCATCTGTAGCCAGGATCATGTTACTTCAGCTTGTCCCAATAAGGCTACCCCTAAATGTATTAACTGTTCTCTCCCTCATCTTGCATTTTCTTGTAAGGCCAAACCTGCTCCTGACCCCTCCCAACCTGAATCCATCATTCCCGTTATCTCTCAGGATCTCCCCACCCCTGCTTCCTCTTCCACTCCCCTCTCTCCCAGATCTGAAAACATCATCCACTTCGTGGCGATGGTACTTCAGAACGTCCTGCCCTTTAATCGTCCCCATATCCTTACCCAGATTCAATTGGCAGCGCGATTGTTCTTTAATACTCATTTGGACATAATGTACTCGCGGAACAAGATGCATTTAGCATTCCCCCCCACTTAATGATGTGCCCTCAGCTAATGGCAATTAAGGTCTATTATGCCAATATTCGGTCTCTCCATTCCAATCGTGCTCCCTTTGATCTCTCCCTTTCCTTGTACGACCCTGAAGACTTTATTCTAAATAAAACTTTCCTAACATACCGGCAACAAGCTCGTTTTTCTCAGTATCACCTTTTTCGAGCGGATAAACACGGAGAAACTCGAGCCGGTGTGGCCATTGGCGTTAAAAATGACATTACCACCCACACCATTTCTATTCTTTTCCTGACTATTTTTCTGAATATCTCATTCTTGAGACTTTTCTACCTAATAACTCTTCTCTTGTGTTTGTAACACTCTATCTCTCCCCCCCACCCTGCTCCCTGCCCCTTCTTGATTTTATAAAGTATATTGATACTACTTTGAATTTGATCATCTTGTTTTTCACCTTTGGGTCGTACATATCCCCTTTCCCTTCCCCACCTGCCCCATTTCTAATACTACCCCAGATGCCCTTATCATGTCACCATCCTTAGCTACTTCTCCTACCATCACCCCCTCCCTTGCTTTAGGTTCGGACCATGCACCAGCTCTTATTACTATCCCTACTATCTCCTATCAGAATCGTTCTCCTACCTCCCGCCCCCACCTACTAGACGTTATTCACAAACAAACTGGACCGACTACAGACGGACGATCACTGTCCTCCTTACTGACTGTCCCCCTCCCACCTTTATTCCCAACATCCTTTCCGTCATCTCCCGAGTAGAATTAGCTCTTACTACAGCGGACCAACTTCATATCCTACGTCACTCCTACCACCCATCTCGCCTAAAGCCCTTTCCCTCCTTAAACTCTCTCATGACCTCTATCATTCATACGTACGAACCCGGGACCCTACCACTTTACACCAACATCAACAAACTCTGCGCCATGCCCGCTCTTATATCAAGGCCATGAAATGTAAACAGTGGGCAACAGCTTGTTCTGATCTTTCTAAAATGCGTGCTTCACAACAATTCTGGACTACTTTTCGACGCATGACCCATACTCGACCACCCCTCCCTACTTACCCTAGCCACATAACCCCTCACCCCCGTTTGAATGACAAAGAAAAGGCTGACGCGTTTGTTCTTCATTATACTACTGTTTTTTCTCCCTCTGCTAACCCATTACATAACCACACTGATGGGCCCACTATTTATCAATACTACCATCCCGATCTCCCCCACCTCCAATCATCCTTTCTTCATTATACCCACCCTCTTAATGCCCCCATCACTCCACAATAAATCCTTAATTTCCTCCGTAACCGTCGTAATACAGCCCAAAACCGTCTGGCCCTCCTACCAAACTGTCCTAAGCAAAGCCCTATAGAACCCTTGTCTACCTCTCACCAACCAAACTTCCGTCGATACCCTCAACACGTTCATCCTCTCTGCCATAAACTCTGCCTCAGAATCCAGCATCCCCCCCCCCCCGCTTTCTCCACCTACAGAAACTCTCAGCTGTGGTCAGTGGTAAGTTTGTAGAAGTCTACAACAGCTTCTCTTCTTGGTTTTATTTTATACTGATCTCGTTTAGCATCAAAATCCTTCCAAAATTTAGTTTCTGCTGTTTTCTTTACCATTTCTTCATGCCTGTTTTTAATAGTATTTTTCAGAATCCTTTTTGCTGACATAAAATTAGTCTGGCAGGTTGTTGTAGTTTGGTACCTTTTTTTTTTGGCTAATCTGACTGCCACTTCATTACCTGTTATTCCAACATGAAAAGGAATCCACTGAAATGAGATATGTTTGTGGAGTCTTTGGAGGGTTTTTATCATACCCAGAATTTCTTTCAGTTCTTTTTGTTGAGACCTATTATTTGAAGAGATGGCTGCTTTTGAATCTGTAAGGATAACAAATTTTTGGTAATCATTATTTTTGCCTAATAACTGTTGAAGTGCATGACAAATTGCTTTTATCTCTGCATCAAAGTTTATTTTGTTTTGGCCTACTGAGAAGTGGAGTGAGAAGAGAGATGAATGTATTCCTGTCCCAGTTCTGTTTTTCTTGTCCTGTGAGCCATCTGTATATATTTTTAGCCATTGATTACATGAATATATTTTAGATCATATGGTAAACAGTCTTTCTTGCAGGCAACCAGAGTGGTTCAAGTTTTATTTGCAGATTGCTCTTATTAATATATTCTTTGGCGAGATTCAAAGAATCTTCTTGAGTTTTAAGATTGGGGCTGGTCTTTTGGCCCAGGTCATTTGGGAGTCTTTGTAAGCTGAGATATGCGTTGGCTGTTTGTTGTTTCATCTGTTCTTCGATTGGTAAGTTGTGGGTATGCAATTGTAAGGCGGTTACAGGCGTGGTTTTAATTGCAAGTTTGATTGGGATGCTGTAGTAAGTACTTCACTGCCATATTTTATAATAGGTTTGATGTAAGTACAGTAAAACCTAGTGATGGGAAGTCTGAGACGGGCTCTCGAGATCTCTCAAGACTATCGCAGGCACTGTTTCTCGCAAGGAATTCTGAGAGATCTCAAAAGCATTGGCATTCCATTGTGTGGTGAGCAGCGGTCGTAGGCCTACAGGTAAACGGTACTTAATGTTGTTTGTGCCGAGTATGCGAATAGCAAACCATGGGCCTTCTCCATTCCACAAATACGTGTCAACAAGTGAGCAGGAAGTTCATTTCTACCCAAGGTCTGTTTCAACACAGTATAACATATTTATAAAGGATACACATTCTGGCATTGTATGCAGCAGTAAGTACACAAATGAATAGGCTAAGTACAGAAACTGACGGCTACTGTACGTACACCTACCTGGATACGAGAGGTGTGCATTATTCAAATTGGAGACAGGGCATGATGAACCTTGCTACATATGCAACCACCATTACGCATGAGTAGAACGTGTAATCTAAAATGCCTGAGTTCGCTCCAATTCTTTTGACAGGTAGGTAGGCGTAAATCATTCTCAAACCCAGCATTCAATATCATGTGACCACTGCTTGTGTTTACCGATATTTTGGTGAAGGAAATAATTCCTTACAATGTTATATAGTATTTGTGTCATAATTAGGTACTTCAGTATATGACGGTGCAATGTACATGACAACTTTAAGACTATGTCCGAAACACAACATAAGTTGTGGATGTAGGTTATTTTGAAGAGATGCTACATAGCATGGTCTGCTGTGTTGTTTATTCAAAAGAAGTAAAATACATCAGCAAAAGTACTTCTGGGATGATCTAGCACTTAAAAACACATATTATTGCTGAAGGGGAATCGTCACAGAGAACACCTCTGGCACGGTCTGCATCACAAGAAGTTGTCATGTCGACAACAATTGCGAGGTATCCAGGTAGATGTACAGCCTATCTACAGTTTTTAACAAATTCCACAGGGCTATTCAGCTAAGATGTTCACCTAAAATAACTAATGAACCATTTAAGATATTGAAATTGGGCCGACTGCAGAAACAATGACTAGTTTTAAGCCTTAGGCATCGTCTACCTAAACAACGTTTCAGTCGAGCACGATCTTCCATTGTATAAACAAGGTTCAGTCCATGTTTAACTAGACATCGCTTGAAGTTTCAACTTTGGTTTGAAAATGGAGACAGACGTATCTTTCATGCAACTCTTTGCTTGTCGCAACCATGAAATTCGTCTGCGCTCTCGCAGAACGCCAGTCAGCTGAAGTGTAGCTCTCATTACAGCGTCGTTACAGTGAGTGTAATCTACTCATAAATACGGTAGCTTCGACGAAGGGAAGATGAAGCAATAGTAATGTGTAACCGAGTGTGTTGTATGGGCCATATAGATGTAGCCTGCATTCTGGAGATCATAGGTTCGAAACGCATCATCGGCAGCCGTGAAAATTGTTTTCCGTAGTTTACTTTTTTTACACCAGGCAAATACTAGAGCTGTTATTATGGCCACGGCTCTTCTTCCCCAGTCCTCTTTAAACAATAATCACTACCACTTGCCTTTTCCTATACGATAGTTGCTGAAAACTTATACGATTATATATATAAACCCTACATCCTATTTTTTTAGTTTTCACTATTATGTGTGTTTACTTGGCAGTAAATATAAGTGAATCCTTCGCGGTTGATGTGACAGCCCTCTGACGATCGGGACATGTAATTCTGATATGTATGTAGTCGAAGAGACCTATAATTCCGTGGAAATTACCCCATGTATATAATTAAATATATTGGTTGCCAAGAATTGTATTCAAGTTGGCAGTTACTGGACTGTCACTTTGTCAGTCTCTCGAAAAACGAAACCTTATTTTAAGATCTATATCCCCGTGCATTCAAACGAATTGCTGCAACTTAGGAGCGGGCGACCCACAGAGAGGCCGTCGGACTAACCTTTCTTCCCGGAATCGTCTCAACATAATACAAATTACATATTTCATGGTACATAACCTCTGATTGTGATTCACTCCTCTCATTTGAGGTTAAACAGTGCTCTCAGCAGTGTTTAAACATGACCGGTTGAACATCAGTGTCTAAGTGATAAATAACGTCTCTGCAATGCAGCAGCCATACTTAGGCATTGTTTAACTGTAGACATAATCTAAATACCGTTTCTGCAATCGGCCCATTGTGTTTTCACTTTCGTTAATGGTATACTATGAAGTTTACAAACGAATGTCAACTATGGGCTTATCCAGGTAGATTGGAAGACTTCTCATCACCAAAAGCGGAAGCACTACTGTGGATTCAAAAGTTGGACATGCAGATATGATAACAGATAACACTTATGCCTGAAGTGAGCCATAGTACTTTTTTTTTTTTGTTATTGTGCATAATGTGCATAATTTCCTTGCCATTTGCTAATAATAATATGAAGCTTACGCTCGCAGTTAAAGGGACATCACACAGATTGCAGCGTTGGAAAATCGGTCTCAAGAGCACTGCCCATCACTACCCAGTCGAAAGAACTGGAGCAAACTCAGGCATTTTAGATTACACATTCCACTCATGCGTAATGGTGGTTGCATATGCAACAAGGCGCATCTTGCCTCGTCTCACATTCCAATAAGGCACGCCTCTAGTATCCAGGTAGGTGTACATCCTATCTACAGATATTCACAAATTATACAGGGTTTTGTTCAGCTAGGAATGTCTCCCTCAAGTTTTAAGAAGCGCAATAAATTAAGCACAAAGTACTTCAAGACTATTATATTTTTAAGTTGTTGTTCTTTTAAATCCATGTAATTTCATAAGTGAGCAAACCGGTTTGCATAATGTTTTTATCAGTTTATGGCTTAAGACTCGCAAGTCTTGGACTTGCAGTGTTCGAATCCTGTGTCGAAAAAATTGTTCATCTTTTGAAGCGATCCACGAATCGATCCAATTTGTGACTTCTTCATGAGATCGGAAGTATTGGTCAGCCAGGCCATGCGCCATTGATCGAAACAGGTGATAATCAGAGGGAGCAATGTCTGGAGAATACAGCGGGTGGGGTAGGACGTCCCATTTTTACATTCCCAGGTATGTTTTGACCTCTTTTGCAACGTGGGGTCGAGTGTTGTTGTGTTGCAAATCACTTTATCGTGTCTTTCGCTGTATTGCGGCCGTTTGTCTTTCAATGTTCTGCTCAAACGCATGCGTTCGATAATGAGCACCTGTGATTGTTTCACCGGGTTTTAACACATAGTACACGACGCCGAGCTGGTCCCACCAAATACAGAGCCGTGAATATTCGGTTTTGCCGTCGACGTTGAAGCATGACCGGGATATCCCCATGATTTTTTGCGTTTAGGGTTATCATAATGAACCCATTTTTCGTCCCCGTTCAACGTCTCCTGGTTTCAATTCATACGGGACCGAAGTTCCTTCATTCTGAATCATGCCCATGGTCTTGAGACATTTTGAAATGGCTTGCTGTGTCACTCCCAATGATCGTGCCAATTCTTCTTGAGTTTGACGCGAGTCTTCGCTCAGCAATGTCTCCAATTCTGTGCCTTCGAAAACTTTCTCTCTTCCACCACTATGCCGGTCTTCGACGTTAAAATCACCGTTCTTGAAGCGTTGAACCACTCACGACACGTTCTTCCACTAATAGCGTCTTCAACATACGTACGTGAGAGCATTCGATGAGACTCAGCTGCCGTTTTCTTCATATTGAAACAAAACAGTACCAACACCTCCCGCAAATGCAGAGAATTTGGCTCGTACACTGCCATGCTCAATCGAGAACAACTTTATGATGCAGACACACACCGACTAAGTTTGAATGGGGTTATGTTGATCCGTGGTCCATGCTAACTGCCTGACGTCTGCGATCTGTTTCGTTCGACCGCTACGTACCGTTGTTGCCATCCATCGGCAAACGACGGAAGCAAAGTTGTACACCTTGTAGAAAATATAGTATAATTTTAACACAGTTTCATGTTGTTAATATGGTTTTAAATTGTGATCAATTTGAAATAGATAAACTTATATGAATGTCGATTTTTCCACAAACTTATATCAGCTGATGATGACGCAGAGGGGCATCAAAACTAGTTCTGATGGAAATATATGTTGTAATTACATCTAAGCAACAATTTTTATGTATTGAATAAGGTGGACCCAAGATTATAATAAATGTTGTTCCCTCAAATTAGTAATGAACAGTTTTAAGATACTGACATTCTGTTTTCACTTTCATTAATGGTATTAAAGGGTTCATAGTTGAGCATGCAATACTTTTGCAGGCTTTTAACAAAATTTATTGGCACACACATTTCCAAATGAGAACGTTACCTCATGCAATAATTGCTTGATATACTGTCAAACTTACACCCATAGTTACTGGAACATCCACAAATTGTGGCACAGGAGAATCGGTCTCAAGATTTGTGATGTCAGTCTCGAGAGTCTCAAGAGAGTATTGCCCATCACTAGTAAACCTGGCTTAACAGACAGCTTTCACTGGTGAACACTCCTCATTAGTGGAGGATTTTTTAGGTCCTTAATAAAATCCTAAGTTGAGTTTAAGTAATTTATCCCTCTTATATGGACACCCTCTATTACGGACATGGACACACCACTGCCCCTAGAAACTTCAATTAACCCTCTCCTAATCAGACAATTGTTTTCAAAATAAATTTGTGTACATTGATTTTGAATGAAAATACTGTACTAGTACAGCATTCACTTAAGTTTTTGTATAGACGGTATTTCTAAGATAGCATTGAGGCATAGACACTAACTGAGACCATGTGCAAGAGATTGCAAGCATTTGAAATGTGGATGTACCGAAGGATGCTGAAGATACCTTGGACAGCTAAAATGATCAATATAGACGTTTTGCACTGTATGAACAAAGAAGCAGAAATTCTCACTACCATCAAGAGAAGGAAACTAGAATACTTTGGTCATATGATGAGGAACTCTAAATACCACCTTCTGCAAGTAATACTCCAAGGGAAAATTAATGGAAAACGTGGTCCGGGGAGAAGTAGGACATCATGGCTCGGCAACTTGAGCCAGTGGTTTGGGCTGACAAAGCTTACTCTGTTCAGAACAGCTATGAACAAACAACAGATCATGCTACTGATTGCCAACGTTCTGCGAGGACATGGCACATTAAGAAGAAGAAGAAGAGTTACCATAACGTGTGGCACAGGTTGTACACAATCTTGGAAGGCAACACTAAGCTATGCTCTCATCCCCGCCAGTTCTTTTATGTGAAATACTTGACAGTGCTGGAATTTTTACTTTCACAGGTTTTTTATGTGTTTAGCTTCATGTTAGTAGTTAGTGTTTTAACATGGTTCTGAGGAAGCATTTAACTCTAAAAGAAAAGGTTAGGCATAATAGACTATCACAAGCGTAAATTGTGTGGTGTTGCGTAAACTGTCTGATGAAGTGTTTAAGATTGGGAAGACATAGGCAGTAGAAATTATGAAAAACCAAGAGGAGCTAATGAAAGAATGGCATTTAAATGGCAACTAACTGCAGATGCAGGTGATAGTGGAGCTAATATTGACAAGGCAACCTATCATGGTACAGTAAAATAAGAAGTCAGAATGTCCGTGCGTCAAGACCAGTGATACAAGCTAAAGTGTTAAAATTTGTATCGGAGATTTTAAAGCCTCAAATGGTTGGCTAGAGAGATTCAGAAAGCAACATGGTATCAACTTCAGAGCAAGTTATGGAGAATCATCGAGTGTTAATATGGAGATTGTTGAAAACTGGCAAGAAAAATTACCGTCAACTATAGATGGGTATTGTCCAGAAAATAGTCCGGTTCCGTGGCTAAATGGTTAGCGTGCTGGCCTTTAGTCACAGGGGTCCCAGGTTCGATTCCCAACAGGGTCGGGAATTTTAACCATCACTGGAAAGCAGGGATGACCAGAGAAATAATGACCAAGTGGTGAAGACAACTGGACAGAAAAAAATACATATGAAGAGAGAAAAGTGCATTATTCCTTGAATGTAACATCCCGCAAAATGTAAAGATTTTCTTCTTCTCACCCAATTTAACATCTTGATGGAGGAGTGATCCAGAGTTTCAAGGTTATGTACAGACAGTTAGTGAAGAAGAACTTATCGGGAATGAAAAAACTCTTCAAACACTGATGAAGGTAGTGAATGTTCTCCAAGAAATTTTGTGTATAACCAGTGCATGGAAAAATGTTACAGTTTCAACAGTTTTTAACTGCTTTCTGGAAGATGAGTTCCTGCCAGTAGTGGAAATCTTGAAATGGATTCTGATATTTCTGACAGCATGGAAGCAACTCAACAGTTAATTAATACAGCAGGATGCAGGGTATATGCAAAAATCTAATATTGAAATTGATTCAGGTATTCCAGCAGAATGTGAAGACATGAAAACAAATCTTCAGAAAATATTTTGAACACCAATGAAACTGGATTATTTTTTCATGCTTTACCTCACAAAATTTTGTTTCAAAGGAAACCCTTGCAATGGTGGAAAAATTGCAAATGAAAGTCATGTTATTTGCAAGTATGACTGGATAATGGGAGAAGCCACTTGTGATAGGGAAAGCTGCAAACCGAGATGTTTTAAGAACATGGGTGTTACAAACTATGGCAATGAATGAATGGATTGATTAGGAAAGCAGGGATGACCAGAGAAATAATGACCAAGTAGTTAAGACAACTCGACAGAAAAAATTATATGCCAGGAGAGAAAAGTGTTATTATTCCTTGAATGTAACATCACACAAAATGTAAAGATTGTCTTTTTCCAACCCAATTTAACATCCACTTGATGGAGGTGTGATCGAGAATCTCAAGGTTATGTACAGACAGTGAAGAAGTACACTGTATCAGAACGGAAATGAAGGAACCCTTCAAACACTGACAAAGGTACTGAATGTTCTCTAAGAAATTTTGCGAATAACCAGAGCATGGAAAAATGTTACAGTTTCAATAGTTTGGAACTGCTTTGTGGAAGATGAGTTCCTGCCAGTAGTGGAAATCCTGAAATGGATTGTTATATTTCTGACAGCATGGAAGCAACTCTAACAGTTAATTAACACGTACACTGCCACTGACAATTTAAAGCATCACAGTAATATATGCAGCAATGCCGCTGCCACTTTAAAGTGTCCAGAGCCCTATGTTTCTAAAGCTGCATAGAAATGCACTGATTTGGCAATTAATGCTTGTGGTTATGCGGAACTGCAGCAAGGTTACCTTTAGAACAATTTGCTACACACGGTTCCATTGTTGAGCAATTAGGTGACAATCAGTATTACTTCGAAATGGAGAAGAATAGGTCAGAGCCTGGTCTGGCTCATCATAAGAAGTACGAGAGACAATTTTATACTCATGAAGATTTAATTAAAGTGGTAGAGGATTCTGACAGCAAATCTGATATATTGTCAGGCAGTGGGGACGATGAGTGCAGGAATTCTGAGAGTGAAAGTGACAACAGTGCGCTGAATGAAGAAGACAGTGTTTGTGTAAAATGTGCAATCAACATTCACAAATGAACAGGAAATTAATAGGGTAGGTGATCCAATATGAATGACTTGTTTCCCGTTTACTAAGAAGGAAAGCCTTCCTATTTGCCTGGACGATAACCAGCCTATTGACTACTTCTGTCTTTTTATTGGAAGATTTATTTTTTCAAGAAGTTGTAGACGAAACTAATTACAATGCCATACAGATATTTCTGGGTACACACTAAAGACAAATCATGAATCTGTCAGTGGAAAGATGTAACTTTAGAAGAGCTACTGGTATTTTTGGGTGTGTTTCTCCACATGGGTAACGTGAAAATTAAAAGGTTACAGGACTATCGGAAGAAAATTTTTTACTCCATAATAAAGGAAAATAGATCCTACCCAGCTAATCAACAAGGAAAAACAAACAAAGAGAACTGAAAAAATAAAATATCACAGATAAACTTGAAGACTTAGTACACAACTTTAAACAAATCACAGAATCCTGGCTCCAATTAAACCATGTAAAGAACACCAATGGTGGAACAGTGAATGTGATGAAACAGTGGAGAAAATACATCAGGCATGGCTATTACATCAGTCCCAAAAATCAGAAATATCCTATCAAAAACAGAGAAAAGAAACTAATAATAATAATAATGTTATTTGCTTTACGTCCCACTAACTACTTTTTAAGGTCTTCGGAGACGCCGAGGTGCCGGAATTTAGTCCCGCAGGAGTTCTTTTACGTGCCAGTAAATCTACCGACACGGGGCTGTCGTATTTGAGCACCTTCAAATACCACCGGACTGAGCCAGGATCGAACCTGCCAAGTTGGGGTTAGAAGGCCAGCGCCTTAACCGTCTGAGCCACTCAGCCCGGCAGAAAAGAAACTACCCAAGTCGTAAGAAGAATAAAAAGACAGCATCATAAGGACACACTGCAATTAACTGAAGAAGAATTCAGAAAAACTCAATCAAGGGACTACTACAAAACCTTCAGAAAACAGCTCTGACCCTACTGATGAAGGATGAATATGGTAAGCTGGTTCATATCAATAAAGACAATGCAGAAATTCTGGCTAAATATTTCAATAAACTTCTAAATTGTGAGGAACCTACAGAACTCCTTTATTTGGACACCAACACCCCAATAAAAACATGACCAGAGATCATCAATCCCCCCCAAAACAAAGGAAGTCTACCAAGCAATGAATAAATTAAAAAAAACTACAAAGCACCAGGAGAAGATCAGACCTTTGCAGAAATCTGGAAATATGTAGGAAAATCTGTAAAAGTTGCCCTCCATCAACAACTTATCTCTATCCGGATTAAAGAAGAACTACCAGAACACTGGACAACAGCCCTCGTTCACCCACTGCACAAAAAAAGGAGACAAAACCGACCCTAATAACTACAGGGGAATCTCGCTCCTAGACATAACATACAAAATCTTTTCAATAATCATCCTTAATAGGATAAGTTTACAATTTGAGAAAGAACTAGGAGAATATCAAGGAAGTTTCAAACCCTGGAGTAGCTGTCCTGATCAGATGCTGTCCGCTCACGTAGCAATGCGTGTTTCCGAGCACGGTGCCCTGCAGCCGATCACGTATGAATACGTGTTGGTGCAGCTCTGTCTTCCGAAGCCATCTAACAGTTATTGAGGAACTACTTGGAGATTATCGTTGATGTACCTAAATGGTAGAAAATCTACGCTTCTTTTAGTATTGGTTTTCCCCATTTTATTGCGTCAGTGGCATTTGTGTTCACCTTTGAATCCATCAATACTAGTACACAAAAATGGCAGCGGCGGTAAACAGTGGATTGACTCCCGGTGATATTATACGTGAATTATACACAGATAATTTCTCTGATGTTCCCAGTGATTGTGATAAGAGTGAAGATGAATTGTTTAATCATAATTCTAGTGCTAGTGTGGTGCATTTATGTGAAAGTGATGCGGTGAATGACACCTTTATTGCACCATGCGAGCAGTCAGAGCAACAACCTGTTGCTTCAGATAGCGAAGATGATCTAGATGTAAGTACTACTCCCTATTTCTGGCAGTAATAATAATGGCGTATGGCATCCGGAGAGGCCTGGTGCAGGTCTTTTTCTAGTAGATGGCCTATTATGCGACCTGCATGTCTGTGAAGATGAGGGCCCTACCTAGGATGATTTCTAATGTTGAATACGTCACACACACCCAACCCCCGAGCCATTGGAATTAACCAATTAAGGTTAAAATCCCCAACCCAGCCGGGAATCGAACCCGGGACCCTCTGAACCAAAAGCCAGTACGCTGACCATTCAGCCAATGAGTCGGACATTTCTGGCAGTGAGTGGTCTGAACAGTGTATTATACCAGTTTTAGAGCCTTTCTCGGGGACACTTGGCGTTAAAATTTTGGTCAAGTGAACCTGAAAATATAGGTTGTGTTGTCGAGTTGATAATTGGTGATGATTTGTTGGAGTATATGGTGGAGGAATCAAACAGATATCATTACCAGAATTAACCGAAATATAAGATTGTTGACGACACATCCTGTCACCAGACACGGTACGTCAAGAACTTAATATGATATAGGGGTCACATAAACTCCGATATGCAATCCTCTTTACCGAAAAGAAGATCCATTTTAGTTTTGGACATTTTTCATATTAGATAGATTAGGACCAAAAAACTTAACTGTATTAACTTATGTTTGTATATATTGTATATAATGTATATGTTGTATATAGTGTATATATATTGCTATGTTTATATTGGTTAAAAAGGTCCCAAACCTTGACCTAAAGGTTGTTTACAGGCTGAAGATGCCCAAAATAATGGGTGAAACATGTACCTGACCAAATAAGTCTACATAAAATCATGTAGATAATAACCACATTAAACGTGGAAAGTATTGAATAGGTGTTTTTTTTATTAAATTATCCTTGATATCTATGCCTAATATAAGATCTCTCCAAAAACTATAAGTTTCAATGCATTCTCATTCCAGGTTTAGGAACTGCAATAATTTGAATGATACCCTGCAACAACTCCATGTCTCTGCCAAAACCTTCTGGCCACACGGGCCAGTTACACGTCAGATGGGCCGGACAGCAATGTATTAAGTGGATAATGGACTATAACAGGAGAAGAAACCGAGATATGGTGATAACATTTGTAGAATCCCTGTTTAAAATTTTAAGTCACCTTTGACTATACCCCAAATTAATAAACATGATAAAATTGACTCTCACAAACTCCAAATCAAAAGTGAAGTTTAGGGGTGAAATATCAGAGTAATTTGAAATTAAAACTAGACTACAGCAGGGAGATGGGCTCTCACCACTGTTATTTAATTGCGCTCTAGAAATGGTAATGAGGGAATGGTTTAGGAAATGTCCCCCAAAAATAAAGATTGGCCGAAAAATCAAAACAAATTGCCTGGGTTTCGCCGATGATTTAGTATTACTAGCAGATGACATAATAAAAGAAGCAAAAACCCAGTTATCAGAACTTCAAAACATTGCAAATAAAATAGGCCTGAAAATATCATTTGTAAAAACAGAAATTATGCCACAAAAACCAACAGAACTAAAAGAAGTTACCATAAATAGTAAAAAATCAAAATAGTAACTCATCTAAATATTTTGGAGAAGTAATAACACATAAATTAAATGAAAAAATCTCAATCCAAACAAGAACAAATAGATTAGCTAAAGCACAAAAATTAACATGGGACATTTACAAAAATAAATGTTTATCAATAAATGCAAAAATAAAACACTATAACACAGTTATAAAACTGGAAGCTATATATGCAGCAGAAACACTTTTTCACCTGAATAAACAATTAAAGACTGACAGACTTCCGAAAACTGAAAGGAGGACTGGAAGAACCTGCATCAACAAAAAATACCAGAAAGATGGACAGTGATGGATAATACCTAACAAAGTCGTGTACAAAGAGCTAGAACCCATACAGATACTAAGCATAAGAGGAGACTGGGATTCTTTGGACATATCATGAGGATGCAAGATTCGAGACTTCTGAAATAACTAGTACAACACAATCTCGTCTCAAAAATACCACAACAGGATGTAAATGAATCAGAGAAATAAGAGAGGATCTGAAGGAAATAGGCCTTACAACAGAAGACACCACAAATAAGATAAAACTGAATACAAACTTCTGCTTTACCTTTACGCGAAACAAACCAACAACATGCACATTTTCAACCGAGGAAAGGGCACGAAGATCGAAGCGCTTGAAGAGGTACAGGGAGGACCACAAAGCCCGAACAATCCCTTCAAAGAGACCTGAACAATGGACTGACTATAATGTGATTCTATGCGGTCATAAAACAAGAAGAAGGAGAAGAAAGGCAATTCAGTGAGTGTGAGTCACAACAGGTTTCCTCTGATATTGCGTGCTCTTCATTTTTCAAGAAATCCTGGTGAAGGTGAACCGAAACCAAGTGACTGCTTGTACAAAATAAGACCAGTGATCACATACTTCAACAACAGGATGTCAGAAGTTTACTATCCGGGTCGTGAATTATCACTAGATGAAAGCATGGTTCTTTGGCGAGGTTGTTTGTCATTTCGTCAACACATCCATAACAAGCACATAAATATGGAGTGAAATTTTACATGCAGACAACACCGAAAGGATTCACCCAGAAATTTGCGATATATACTGGTTCGTTAGATGATTGTGGTGATAAAGGTCATGCACAGAAGGTGGTTAACCATTCATTAGCAGAAAAATTAAACGTTTGTCACCACATTTTTATGGACAACTATTACAACAGTTTTGATTTGGCTAAGAAACTGTTGGATGAAGGAACACTCTGTGCTGGAATGCTAAGGTTGGAGAGAAGAAATTCACCTAAGGAAATGAAAGTTGCAAAAAAAAAAAAAAAAAAGGGGGGAGACAGTTGCTAGATATGCTAATGGAGTTATGACAGACAAGTGGAAAGACAAACAAGATGTAGGTTACATCTCAACGGAGTATGAGAATAGACTTGTGAAAGTGGAAAAAGAGATGGAAAGAAACAGTAAAAAAGCCTTTGCCGGAGTATGAGAATAGACTTTGCGGAAGTGGAAAAGAGATGGAAACAAACAGTAAAAAAGTCTTTGCCGGTTATTAGTTTACAACAAATTCTTGCCAGGCGTGGATAAACAAGATCAGATGCTATCCTAGTATCCACCCCAAAGGAAAACAGTTCATTGACTCAGAAACTTTTCATACACTTTGTTGAAATGATTCTACTGAATTCACATTATTTGTTCAATAAGTCCTCTGGTGGCACTATGCCACTTTATGATTTCAGGCTGAACGTCATCAAGCAGCTGTTACCTTCAATGAGTGAAAAGAACCGCCCATCACGTTACGTGCCACAGTAGCACATTCTCGTAAAGTGCAAACCTACACCAGGGAAGAAATAGACTACGAGGAAGAAATGTACACTCTGTGTTCAAGAAGGAAGACGGACAGACAGTTTACGAATGCCCAACATGTCCAGGTCAGCCAAGATACTGTCTGCGGTGCAGTGTCATCTGCCACAAATAGATGTACAGTCAAAGCTCTCAGCACTTGTGCCATTCGTAAACATTATGTGGACATAATTAGCTTGTTTGTGTTTCTATTATTTCTATTATTTGTTTAACAATAAAACTGCATTTGTCACAATTTGGGACAAACAGATGTTTATTTACAATAATGTGCTCTCTGATCCATCAAGTTGTGCTTTATTATACAAATAATCAGTACAAAAGAAAAGTATTGCTTGACGCTTTAAAGTGTCAGATGGCACTCTCATCTGAAACACGGCCTGAAGTGCCACTGATGCTTTAAAGCTTCAATAAATAAATAAATAAATAGTTTTAAATGCGTAATATTTTCTTTTTTAACTTGATGGACATGTATTTGATAAAATTTAGTGCCATTTATTAGGATTGACTAATACGGCCAAAACAGCTCCTGAGAAAGATATTTTAGAAAATGGTGGCAGTGAACTTACAGCGGGAACAGGTAGATGCAAAAAAACTAATATTGAAACTGATTCAGGTATTCCAGCAGAATGTGAAGACATGAAAACAATTCTTCAGTCACTCAAGAGAAGGAGGACAAAAATGAAGATTGTGACGAAAGCGGCACTGAAGGCGATGCTACCAACTACAACCTTGTTATTGTAGTTAGTGTCATCTAAGGATATACATGCCGGACAATGCATTAACCCTAGAACTGCGGACCGTCTTTCTGGAAGACGGTGCACTGTTTCGTCAAGTGCGATCATCTTTCTGAGAGACGGTGTCGTTCTTCCGCCGTAGGTTTATAATTGGTCACCAGATGGCAATAGTAAAGGTACCAGCTGAATACTAATACGTTTATCTTCAATATTGAAAGTCTTTGAAACACAAACATCGGTCTGGACAAGTTTATTTAGCTGTAGAAGTGAAAGTACTTTCACATGTTCTTAGAATCAAGATGGCAGCCCGCTTTGTTGACGATTCTGAAATCAAGCGCTCGATTTTCAAAGATCTTAGTGACAATACTGATGGTGACAGTGGTTATTGTTTTAATTCCAATGAGAAAATTATTCCTAAAAATAGTGAAAGTGACAGCGAAGTACAAGGTGCCTTGGAAGTAATGGGAATTTCCGATGACCGGTATGATGTTCAAGTCGGTGCAGGTTATGTTATTATTGGCAGTACGTCAATATTTGAAGAAACCAGTGAAGGGATAAGTGTGAACTGTTGATATTTTTGTAGATTGTTATAAGGAATTTGATCACAACACAGGAAAGAAGAAATTGACCTAAAGAAAACTAAGATAACCTGTAGGTTCGAAATTTGTGAAAAGAACTCAAATTCGTTTTGATGAAAATTTGAGTTTTATTTTGCAAATGAAATGAAAAGTGGATAAATGTGGAGGAATACGTAAGAAAATACTTGTTCGTTTCAGAATATCATGTTTCAGAAATAAATTATCTATCACAAATTCCTTTATTTGAGCAAAATATTTCAACAGTTTCTTTTGTCTAAAAAAATTTTTAATTGCATTTTACAATAGTTAGAAATCGTGGCAATATTTTTCGTTATTTGTATTATCTTCATTTAGATCAGTCTTTTAGCTTTCTATTGGTATATAATATGGATTTATTAGGATTAATATGTGATTACAGGCTGATTTTATTTTCATGGTGTATGTTGAGCAAAATAACTGCAGCATTTGACAGAAAAACCTGCAGCAGTTCTAGGGTTAAATGGGGATACCCCTCTTGCTTTATTGTGGTCTGCATTGAAAATAGACTTGGAGTGAACTCATGTACCTTCATGTATCACAGTAAGATGTTCTCCAGCTGACCATTAAGTACTTGGCACCTTCAAGAACATACAGTAAATAGCTTCACATTATATGATAAGCTATCATACATCTTCAAGTTTTAATATAGAATTTTTGACATTTCAAATAGATTTTTATTATCATAATATTAACTATAAAACAGGAGTATGTATTTTTGTTTAAATTTTAAAACATCACCAGATTTTATTGTTCTTCGTTGTATATCAGTGTCATTGTCACGTCAATTTTTAGAATTTACGGCTGAAGATGACTTTGAAGAAAAGTCAAAACTAGTACCATAGTGTTTTAACCATAATACTATAATAACTGTGTACTGAATAAGTGGAACTCTTTCTTCATTTGAATTATAATTATTTTCAATGTGGACCACTATGAAAATGATAACTTACGGTGATGCTAATGTCGACACTGAGGAAAATATAGAAAATGATGTGCTGCCAATAACCTTGTAGAGTGAGGCTCTAGGCTTTGTTAAGCAACTCAAAGAATTTGATTATACACAAAACAATGAAAAAGGTGTGAATCTGACACAAGCCTCAATTGTATATAGTGAAAATCTCATTGCTAAACCAAACTTCACAAAACCAAGGAACATTAAGGTTTTTAAAAAAAAGTGTAAATGTTTTACTGTAGTTACATGAACATATTGATTTAAAGTTTCAAAAACTCAAGTGTTAGCATTAAATTTAACATGGTGTATGGTAATCGTATATGGTGTGCTTAATAGAGGTTTCTGTAAAAGTATTTTTGTGTCTTCCATACACTGGAGCTGCAGCAGCAAATCTACAACTTTCTCATGTGAGTACAGCACATTGCAGATGTATAGTACAGTTCATTTGCAAGAGTTTTTGTCTCATACAGTACATGGGTTATTGTATACCTACTTATTTTCAATAGTACCCGTTTCCTACCCTCTCTCGAGCGAACACAGCATTTTTGGTCCTAAAGGTGCCCATTAGAGAGAGGTTTTATTATATACAGGGTGGTCAGAAACAACGTGAACCAAGTATATGAGCATTAGAGCGTTGGTCATACTGAGAAGTAATTTGAAAATTTGCATCGATATCTCGCGTCGTCGTCAGTTTATCAGCTGGTGAAGTTAGCCAATCAGGTCGCTTTGCGGGCGAATTCAAATGTGTCTTACAAGGCGGTGTTGCTAAACTTGCATCTGGTGTGGTTGGCCTTGAGAGCCATGCTGAGAAATGAGTATCAAACACTAACACACCATGGGTTTCAGCCAACGACACTGTAGCTTGCTTGCTATGGGCTGAGCCTATTAACAGGGAGGTCTTGTTCCAATCCCTCCCCCAGAGAAGTTTATTTCTTCTACTGGCACTCTCAAGCCGGTCATAAGCCACAAGCAGCATTAGCAACACTGCCTCGCAAAGCCCATCTGATGATGCCCGCGGAGCGATCTGATTGGCTAACTTCAGCAGCTGATAAAATGATAATGGTGCGAGATATCTAACTTTTTAATTCCAATTATTTATCAGTATGACCAACTCTCTAACGCTCATATACCATGTTCACGTTGTTTCCAACCACCCTGTATGTATATGTACACACATACATACACATGGGATCCAAAACATTGTAGAGAAATATCACAGAGTAAATGATTTTGTATTCTTATTCAAGCAGGTTTTTCTGTGATTTGATACTCTGTTAAGATTTTGAAACTGTAACTCTTTCCATTTGAGTTTTCAAACCCCTTGCTAGGAAATTGCATTTCACATATAAAATTATATGGTTTTAATAGCTGCCCATGCTCCTGGAGGAACAGTTTATGTTTTTTTCAGTATACAGTAGAGTCTCGCTCAACCGACCTTTGCTTATCCGACATTCCATGTTATCCGACACTGGTAGACTTAATTTTGAACTTTTGATGGAGACTAAAGGACCTGCCAATATCTGGCCCCATTCTGCAAGAAAAGGCGGTGAATTTCCAGAAGGAGTTTAATGAAGGGGACCCTAAATTTACTGCCACTGCTGGGTGGCTTCATTGGTGGAAAAAAACGGTACGGCATTAGGCAGCTTAATATCTGTGGGGAAAAACTGTCAGCTAAATCCGATGAGGTTGTGAAATTTAAAAATGAATGTCAAGTAATAATACTTGCTGAAGGATTAACCGGTTATCAGATTTTTAATTGTGATGAGACTGGGCGAAATTTCAAGATGCTGCCATCAAAAACTCTCGCAGCCCAAGCCGAGACGTCTGCACTTGGCTACAAGCGTAGTAAGGAAAGATTTACTGTTCTTGCCTGTAGTAATGTTACTGGGTACTTAAAAGGAAAATTGCTTATGATTGGTGAAGCAAAGAAGCCTAGGGCATTTAAAAATATTTCTGTTAATGCTCTTCCAGTCCATTACACGAATCAGAAGGCTGCCTGGATGCCTGCTGACATCTTTAAAGACTGTTTTGTTACACAGTTTGTTCCAGATGTAGAAAAATTTCTAGCTTCAAACACTCTCCCTAGAAAACCTCTTCTTCAACTAGACAACGCTCCATCACACCCAATTGAACAGCAACTTAGAAGTGGTGATATCAAATTCATGTTCCTCCCTCCTAACGTGACATCATTATGCCAGCCAGTGGACCAAGGTGTGCTGGAAACACTGAAGAAGAAATATCGGTGGAAACTGCTTTCATCCTTGATTGTTGGCAAGTTTCTTTTCGTAAAATACTTGGAACGTTTTCGTTCAATACTGCATGTACTGTACAATTGAACTGATAATTCAATAGAGTGCTGTAAAACATGTTATTGTTTTAGTAATACAGTATGGTCTTCCTGTTTGTTTTAGTTAATTTTCAAAGTCATTCTGTATTATCTGACATTTTTGCTGATCCGACATACTCCAGGTCCCGTTTAGGTCGGATAATCGAGACTCTACTGTACTTAAGTAAATAATGTATATTCTTAAAACCAAAGAAAATTAGTGTGAATCATATAATTTGTTAGTAGCATGTATGTTACAGAAAATTGAATGAATTCTAAATTAATGTTATAGGGCATTTCTTTAACATTTGTACAGAATAAGTCATTAACAGAATTATGTTTACATATAATGTTGTACTTTAATGCCAAGCAATGGTTAAAGGAACTAGCCAGGTAGTACATCTTCCTTCTGTTTCTTGTTTCTGATTTCCAAACATAAATCAGTTTGTTGTTCTTTATGCTGCATGTTCACTTCAGTGTCCAAAACTTCTGTAGACAATTCATCAGCCAAAGAAAGCTTATTTATATTTTCAGGCATATCAGATAATTCATCCATAATTAAGTCTGTTTGTTGCTCCTTGTGTTGCTTTATTTCATCACAAATTCTATTCTCTACTACTTTATGTTCACATTCAGAGATACTTTGATTTGTTACAGTTTTTTCTGTTGGCTGAACAAAACTACTCCCTTCAGTGTCAACTGGACTTAAGTGAATATCATTCAGTTCTGATAAACACTTATTCATCACATCCTTGTTATTTATTTCACTCTCCCTCCTAGGAATAATCTTACTACTAACCTCTCTTGTCTCAATCCATTTCTCATCCAAGTCAGATTCACTGCCCTGAACAACGGTCTTGTCCTGAAGCTTAGCTTCACTCTCCATATTGGTTACTGGTTTCTCCATCTCTGAATTTTTATTTTCACCTGACACATTTGATACTAAGTTATTATTTTCAACCACTAAAGGTTTATTTTCCCTCTGTAGACATAGCTTTTCATCTTTACACTCAATATTTTCACCTTGTTTTAAAACTACAGCCTCATCACTACTATTCTTGATGATATTTGAAGCACTAGTTGTTAATTCATGGAACCCTTTCCCCAATGATGCCGAAGAGGATGGAGGATCACAAATTACTGTATCATCACCTTTCTTCCACTTCCTATGATACACTTCAGTCAGCTCTGACATCATGTGTAGCCAGTTTTCTTTATGCTCTCCTTCTGGAACATCTAAAGTTGCCTGTAAATGAAAACACACAATGAGTGTTTTACAGTTACTATCAAACATAGTACATTGACAGCAACCCTATGATTGAGCAAAGGACTTGATGACTTTTCTATGTAAAGAGAAAGTACTGTATACTGTATAACAGCATTATATTAAAACACAATTGAGAAACTTCTGAGAATGAAAAGAGTAAGGAAATAACTGGGAGGGTTAATAGGTATGAAAAAAAGTGGGAGCTATGAGCAAGAAGTAGAGAGGGCAGCATGGTTAAGAGTAGAGAAACAAAAAAAGTTGTCGCTTACACGTCCCTCTAACTACTTTTTACGGTTTTCAGAAATGCCAAGGTCCAGAAATTTTTTCCACAGGGCTTATTTTGTATGCCAGTAAATCTACCAAGAGAAGGCTTCAAATACCACTGAACTATCTCTCACACAAGGGATTATTTTCTCACAACAGTACTACTTTTCTACCACAACTATTCTAACAATGCTAAAAGGTGGTGTACTCCCGATGAAACAGACACTGTCTTCACAAACAGCAAGTTTTCTAGCAGTGTGTCTTGTTTCACATGGCATAAACTCAAAAGATTATCGTGTTTAGAAAAAGTCAGAATTTCATTTACATGGAATTATGATTTAAAGTTAAGAACTTCATATTTGGGTTCCGTATTGAAGCAGAATTCACATCAAAGAAAAGTACAATAAGTTCCACCTTTTCAATACATTATATTATGTGACAGTTTTACGTTACAGTTAAACCTTCACATTTTTATACACTCGGGACCGGTTTCGACAGTGTCCCTGTCATCATCAGCCAAGAACAATTAATCGAGGACATTAAACCTTACAATATTTCAGGTATGATATAACAGTGAATATAAAATTATACATTATCTATCTACAAAAAGGTGTGAACATGTCCAGGTAAAAAATCACGATTAAGAAAAATCATGTCCTGTAGGGTGTACATTTATAAAAATTTCTAATTAAAATAACGTGTTAAAAATCTGCTGTTATATTATAGCTATAGCAGAGTATGTTTATAGGTGTAAATCTATGAAATTTTGGCACTCAAGATATATAGCTATGTTTGACAAGTTAAAGGTGTTCAAACATTTAGTTAAATGGTGTTCCACTTAAAATATGTAATGCAGTTCAGCTGAGGTTGTAGTAAATATGTTTGTAGGCTTGGTTTTGGTATTTTTAACACTCGAGACATATAGCCGTGTGTGACAAGTTAAAAGTTGATAAAACATTTAGTTAATGATGTTCCACTTAAAATATATGGTAAAGTTCAGCTGAGGCTACAACTTGAACTTGAGGAGCAGATGATTATGTAAAATATCAATATAAGTAGAAATGAACAATTTAAATGGGTCACTGCTTGTTGATGTAGATGATCAGCAAGTCCTATTAAACAAATATACATGTCGACATGTGGTTGTATATCATCTTGTTGAGAAGTAACAAAAGTCCTGGCTGAAATGGTGCTTGTAGATCTTATATTGTAGGTTGTGATTATATAAATTGATTAGAAGGGATCCTGATCCAAGTCGGAACCTATAAGAAATAAAACGCGATATAAAGTTACCGTATTTAAGAAACGAAAGGGAGTTAAATTTCGCGAAGTATTGGTGAATGAGAAACTCACCTCAGGTGCCAAGTTGATGGTAGACGGAACGTAGTGGAACTGACAGGCTGAAGAGAGACGAGGCCTAGAAGGGAGCAGGGAGGGGCGGAGTTACTGAGTTAGGGGAAGGAGGCAACGCGGTAGAGGCGGGACTGTGATCAGGTGGGCGCGTGCGATGGTAGGGGAAATATGTAAGCGTGTTGTGTATTGTTTTGAAGATGGATCGGTTTTTTGGTATTTTAAGAGTGTTCATTATTTTGATAAAAGTGTCAAAAAGTATTGTAGGTTTTTCGGAGAGATCGTTAAGGTTAAAATTTGGGTTATTGTATTGATCGAGTGAGATGTAGAATTGTTCGGTGAAATCGAGTATGGGGCCTTTATTTATTATTTCAATGATGTCTATGTCGTTATTCATACCATAAAATTTATGTTTATAATCATGTATATGTTGGCCTATTGCGGAAAATTTTCTGTATTTTATCGCATTTACGTGTTCAGTATATCTAATTTTGAACGATCTACCGGTCTGTCCAAGGTAGGTGCTGAGACAGTCGTTACAGTGGAATCTGTAGACGCCTGATTTGTCAGAAGGGTTAGAGGTATTGATTGAGTTAGAATTGTATAGGATATCTAGATTTCTGTTATTAGTTTTGAAGGAGATGTTAGTCTTCTGTTTCTTAAATATATTTGTAATTTTGTAAATATTACGGTTGTAGGTAAAGGTTGAAAAAGATTTCGATTTAGTAGCTTCTTTAATTAGGTTCGATTTTGGGCGATGTCTGAATTTGCTGATTATATTTTCTATAAAATTCTTGTTGTATCCATTATGAGCTGCGATATTGCGTATGGTATTTAATTCTTTGTTAAGGTCTGATTTCGACATTGGGACATTAAATGCTCGATGTACTAAGCTATTATAAGTGGCCCGTTTATGGCTTAGGGGGTGAATAGAGTCTTCTTGTATTGTAGTGGCAGTATGTGTAGGTTTTCTGTAGACATTATATTTGAAGGAAGATAGAAGTCTGGTGATGGTGAGATCAAGAAAATTAATAGTATTATTGGCTTCGGATTCCAGTGTAAATTTTATGTCTGTATCAATAGTGTTAAGGTGCGTTAAGGTGGTAGCTGCGTCTGTAGTGCGTTGGTCCATAATAATAAATACATCGTCGATGTACCTGGACCAAAGATGTATATTGCTAAATGTTGTGTTATTGTCAATTTTTGTATGTATTTGTATGGACCAACGCACTACAGACGCAGCTACCACCTTAACGCACCTTAACACTATTGATACAGACATAAAATTTACACTGGAATCCGAAGCCAATAATACTATTAATTTTCTTGATCTCACCATCACCAGACTTCTATCTTCCTTCAAATATAATGTCTACAGAAAACCTACACATACTGCCACTACAATACAAGAAGACTCTATTCACCCCCTAAGCCATAAACGGGCCACTTATAATAGCTTAGTACATCGAGCATTTAATGTCCCAATGTCGAAATCAGACCTTAACAAAGAATTAAATACCATACGCAATATCGCAGCTCATAATGGATACAACAAGAATTTTATAGAAAATATAATCAGCAAATTCAGACATCGCCCAAAATCGAACCTAATTAAAGAAGCTACTAAATCGAAATCTTTTTCAACCTTTACCTACAACCGTAATATTTACAAAATTACAAATATATTTAAGAAACAGAAGACTAACATCTCCTTCAAAACTAATAACAGAAATCTAGATATCCTATACAATTCTAACTCAATCAATACCTCTAACCCTTCTGACAAATCAGGCGTCTACAGATTCCACTGTAACGACTGTCTCAGCACCTACCTTGGACAGACCGGTAGATCGTTCAAAATTAGATATACTGAACACGTAAATGCGATAAAATACAGAAAATTTTCCGCAATAGGCCAACATATACATGATTATAAACATAAATTTTATGGTATGAATAACGACATAGACATCATTGAAATAATAAATAAAGGCCCCATACTCGATTTCACCGAACAATTCTACATCTCACTCGATCAATACAATAACCCAAATTTTAACCTTAACGATCTCTCCGAAAAACCTACAATACTTTTTGACACTTTTATCAAAATAATGAACACTCTTAAAATACCAAAAAACCGATCCATCTTCAAAACAATACACAACACGCTTACATATTTCCCCTACCATCGCACGCGCCCACCTGATCACAGTCCCGCCTCTACCGCGTTGCCTCCTTCCCCTAACTCAGTAACTCCGCCCCTCCCTGCTCCCTTCTAGGCCTCGTCTCTCTTCAGCCTGTCAGTTCCACTACGTTCCGTCTACCATCAACTTGGCACCTGAGGTGAGTTTCTCATTCACCAATACTTCGCGAAATTTAACTCCCTTTCGTTTCTTAAATACGGTAACTTTATATCGCGTTTTATTTCTTATAGGTTCCGACTTGGATCAGGATCCCTTCTAATCAATTTATATAATCACAACCTACAATATAAGATCTACAAGCACCATTTCAGCCAGGACTTTTGTTACTTCTCAACAAGATGATATACAACCACATGTCGACATGTATATTTGTTTAATAGGACTTGCTGATCATCTACATCAACAAGCAGTGACCCATTTAAATTGTTCATTTCTACTTATATTGATATTTTACATAATCATCTGCTCCTCAAGTCCAAGTTGTAGCCTCAGCTGAACTTTACCATATATTTTAAGTGGAACATCATTAACTAAATGTTTTATCAACTTTTAACTTGTCACACACGGCTATATGTCTCGAGTGTTAAAAATACC
Source organism: Anabrus simplex (assembly GCF_040414725.1). Taxonomy (NCBI): domain Eukaryota; kingdom Metazoa; phylum Arthropoda; class Insecta; order Orthoptera; family Tettigoniidae; genus Anabrus; species Anabrus simplex. The sequence goes on along the minus strand of NC_090272.1, from coordinate 88,909,556 downwards.
AAAACCAAGCCTACAAACATATTTACTACAACCTCAGCTGAACTGCATTACATATTTTAAGTGGAACACCATTTAACTAAATGTTTGAACACCTTTAACTTGTCAAACATAGCTATATGTCTTGAGTGCCAAAATTTCATAGATTTACACCTATAAACATACTCTGCTATAGCTATAATATAACAGCAGATTTTTAACACGTTATTTTAATTAGAAATTTTTATAAATGTACACCCTACAGGACATGATTTTTCTTAATCGTGATTTTTTATCTGGACATGTTCACACCTTTTTGTAGATAGATAATGTATAATTTTATATTCACTGTTATATCATACCTGAAATATTGTAAGGTTTAATGTCCTCGATTAATTGTTCTTGGCTGATGATGACAGGGACACTGTCGAAACCGGTCCCGAGTGTATAAAAATGTGAAGGTTTAACTGTAACGTAAAACTGTCACATAATATAATGTATTGAAAAGGTGGAACTTATTGTACTTTTCTTTGATGTGGAATTATGAAGAAAATGACTGAAGAAAGAATGCTGGGAAGGATGCTTGATAACAAAATGGAGCTCTATAGAGAAATATAAGTAATAGATTGGTATAAGTGATCATAAAGCTGTCTTTGTCACAGTTAAAAATAAATGTGACAGGAAGGAATGTTGTAAAAGTAGGACTAATAGGCAATAGGCAACCATAAGGATAATAAGAGAGTCATGGGGAATGGAAAATGGTAAATAAAAATGTAAACAGCCTGAAATGAAATGGCGTATGGCTTTTACTACTAGGAGTATCTGAGGACAAGTTCAGCTTACCAGATGGAGGTCTTTTGATTTATTTTGATTTATTTTATTTTTACAAGTCAAGAGCTGGACTCCATAGTCAGAGAACATGGGCAATAAGCGGACCACTTCAATAACTTACGTAAATCAGCCTATGACTGAATATAATAATTAAACCAACAGTGTACAGATATCAGTTGAACTGTATCAGGGGACATCAAAAACATTGAAACAAAAAGGCCTCCAGTTCAAAACTGTTTGCAACGATCACCACCTCATGTTTGTTTCTTTCATTTTTATATTTTCATAATAATTTTTAAGGAAAAACTTGTTAACAAGCACTTCATATTGTGTGTCTGATATTTTAAATTTATTATATATATGTCTTACTGAGGATGACCCCATGTTGGCTCGAAACATGTCTATGAAAAGTTTTGTCTTAATAAGATGTAAATATTGTCGTATCAATTAGGACGATAATCAACATAATTTTGTACAATTTTCTAAGAAGTTTCTTCTGTTAGTTTTAGTTGAATGTTTGTATTCACCAGCATGTAAACATGGCTTCAAGCTACAACAATACTTGTAGCAATGAACAATTCATCAAGGTTGTAATAAACAGTGAAAGTGATATACACTGACTGACAGAGCAAATGCAACACCAAGGAGGAGTGGTTCGAAAGGGATGAAAGTTGGGGAAAAAACAGAGACGGCATGGACGAATAATAGATGTTTATTTCAAACCGATATGCAGGTTACACAATGCGCACGGCATCGACTCAGTAGGATGTAGAACCACCGCGAGCGGCGATGCACGCAGAAACACGTCGAGGTACAGAGTCAATAAGAGTGCGGATGGTGTCCTGAGGGATGGTTCTCCATTCTCTGTCAACCATTTGCCACAGTTGGTCGTCCGTACGAGGCTGGGGCAGAGTTTGCAAACGGCGTCCAATGAGATCCCACACGTGTTCGATTGGTGAGAGATCCGGAGAGTACGCTGGCCACGGAAGCATCTGTACACCTCGTAGAGTCTGTTGGGAGATGCGAGCAGTGTGTGGGCGGGCATTATCCTGCTGAAACAGAGCATTGGGCAGGCCCTGAAGGTACGGGAGTGCCACCGGCCGCAGCACATGCTGCACGTAGCGGTGGGCATTTAACGTGCCTTGAATACGCACTAGAGGTGACGTGGAATCATACGCAATAGCGCCCCAAACCATGATGCCGCGTTGTCTAGCGGTAGGGCGCTCCACAGTTACTGCCGGATTTGACCTTTCTCTACGCCGACGCCACACTCGTCTGCGGTGACTATCACTGACAGAACAGAAGCGTGACTCATCGGAGAACACGACGTTCCGCCATTCCCTCATCCAAGTCGCTCTAGCCCGGCACCATGCCAGGCGTGCACCTCTATGCTGTGGAGTCAATGGTAGTCTTCTGAGCGGACGCCGGGAGTGCAGGCCTCCTTCAATCAATCGACGGGAAATTGTTCTGGTCGATATTGGAACAGCCAGGGTGTCTTGCACATGCTGAAGAATGGCGGTTGACGTGGCGTGCGGGGCTGCCACCGCTTGGCGGCGGATGCGCCGATCCTCGCGTGCTGACGTCACTCGGGCTGCGCCTGGACCCCTCGCACGTGCCACATGTCCCTGCGCCAACCATCTTCGCCACAGACGCTGCACCGTGGACACATCCCAATGGGTATCGGCTGCGATTTGACGAAGCGACCAACCTGCCCTTCTCAGCCCGATCACCATACCCCTCGTAAAGTCGTCTGTCTGCTGGAAATGCCTCCGTTGACGGCGGCCTGGCATTCTTAGCTATACACGTGTCCTGTGGCACACGACAACACGTTCTACAATGACTGTCGGCTGAGAAATCACGGTACGAAGTGGGCCATTCGCCAACGCCGTGTCCCATTTATAGTTCGCTACGTGCGCAGCACAGCGGCGCATTTCACATCATGAGCATACCTCAGTGACGTCAGTCTACCCTGCAATTGGCATAAAGTTCTGACCACTCCTTCTTGGTGTTGCATTTGCTCTGTCAGTCAGTGTAAATGATACAGATAATGTAAATAATGGCAGTAGACCTCCTGGCTATAACTTTGCGTTTAAGTGATAGACTGTGATACCTCGGTGACAGAAGTGAATAAGGGGTCATCTATAAAATATGTACGCACAAACGTGAATTGGGGGGAGGGGGGGGGAAGGAGGACACTCCAGAGGCCTCTGTGGCAAAAGTTTTAGTTTTCTTCTTCAAATAGCGACATCTAACCCAACCGTATATGTATCATGAAAACATATTTCAAGGGCTCGTAGAGAAATGATAACTTCCTCGCTATAAATTTGCATGGGAATAGCCTTTCCGAATTTTTTTTTTGCTAGTTGTTTTACGTCGCACCAACACAGATAGGTCTTATGGCGACGGTGGGACAGGGAAGGGCTAGATGTGGGAAGGAAACGGCCGTGGCCTTAATTAAGGTACAGCCCCAGCATTTGCCTGGTGTGAAAATGGAAAACCATGGAAAATCATTTTCAGGGCTGCCGACAGTGAGGTTCGAACCTATTACCTCCTGAATACTGGACAATGGCCGCACTTAAGCGAATGCAGCTATCAAGCTCGGTTTTCCGAAATCTAACTAGAAAAAAAAAAAAACCACTATCCTCTGAAATCAGTGATGTACTCTGCCTTATCTTGAGGTGTATCACATTCTTACTTAATTTCAATGTATAACATTAAAATTAAGCAATTGTTTACTTCAGCCTTCATTTCTAATGAGTTAACAACTGCTATCGGCCACGTTATTTACGCATTTATTATGAAAACATGTTATCCTCTTACATTTTAAATTATCTTTTAGAGAACAGCAGTTGGCAGGTATTACTAATCGACGCTCTGAATGTCAAAGAGAGAGCCTGCAAGTATACATAGCAAGAGAATGATACGGTACCAAAAATGATTGATAGCATTTTGTGGCAAATGTTTCAGTTTTCTTATTCAAACAGCTTCAACTAACCTAACTTAACCATATATATGTGTCATGGAAACATATTTCAAGCGCCAGTAGATAAATGATAACATTCTCGCTATAAATTTACACGGGAATAGCCTCTTCGAAATTTAACTAAACATGTGAAAATATAAACTAACCTCTGAAATCAATGATGTGCTCTGCCATATCTTGAGGTGTATCCCATTCTTACTTAATTGCAGTATTTAGCATTAAAATTAAGCGATCATTTACTTCAGCCTTTATTTTTAATGAATGGGCCAATGACCTTAGATGTTAGGCCCATTTAAACAACAAGCATCATCATCATCATCATCAGCAGCAGCAGCATTTTTAATGAGCAGGGCCCGGATTATTTAAAAATGCATATGCACATATGCAAATGCATATTTTGAATGTTAGTGCATATTCATACAGTATATATTTTTCTCTTATGTGTGATCGATTATCTAAGATTTCTGAATGAAATGAAAATCCTTTGGCAACACGAGAAGCCTTCCCTGATGAAGGAAAATGTTTTCAGTGTCGCAATACAAGCGGTATACAGGTATACGGGTAGTGATCCTTTTCACAACAGCTATTTCCTTCTTTCTGACATTTCTTCCTCCTTACAGTAGCCTCACAAGGTTTGATTAAACAAGTGCGTTCATCTGTTAACTTGCTCTTCGTCTATTGCAATGTTTTTACTAAATTAAAACGTAAAAATACCTAAAGATAAGAGCTCTAGGTCATTTTTAATTAAACTGTTGATATCAGGCAATAGTGACTATACAAGTGAGGGTGATGTAGTGTATTGCCAAGTGTGCGACAAGAGTGTAAAATTGCATGTAACTATTCTCATGTTTAGACCCGTATTGAAACTTGCTATAATTTGCATACAATTTTTATTATTGTTTTCCACCTATTCAATACATAATAATATTAGAGAACAGCAGAGTGTAAAATGTGATAAAAAATTTCAAACTGAACAGCATTCGAAAACAACTTCACATCTCAGATCAAAAGAACAGAGTAAGGATACGCAACCCTACTTTTAACCAACGTGGAAACACAGCGTGAAGTTAGTCATTTCCCACTAATATTTGTAAAACTTTTGTATGAAGGTTGAATAATCCACATCTACGCTCGTTTCTTGAAAAGTATTGTGCTAATCAAAGGATACCAGATGAATCTATCCTTAGGAAGAACTATTTACTTTCAATGCACGCTTCTGTCGTGGATTCGATATGATCTGATATAGGAGAGAACTGTGTCTGGATATTGGTAGATGAAACAACCGATTCGTGTGGTCGATACATTGCGAACTTCATAGTGGGTAAATTATGTCCAGAAGAATCCGGCAAACCTCATATACTTTCATGCAAAGTGCTAGAAAAATCCAACCATGCTACATTTGCAAGATTTGTTAACGATTTTCTGTGGCCTAGTGAATTGGAGAGTGATTGTTACAAAGTGCGCCTTTTAGTCACAGATGCAGCTTCGTATATGATGAGAGCTGGTCAGTCTCTTTGGGTATTTTTTTCCAAATTGCATCAATGTCACATGTTTGGCCCATGGATGGCATCGTATTGCACAAAAGATATGTACTCTCTTTCCATCTGTCAACAAAGTATTTTCAAGTGGGAATAAATCTGTTCCTAAAAGCACCAGCTCGTGTACAGTTGCACAAAACTCATCTGCCTCAAGTTTCTCTTCCGCCGGAACCTGTTCTAACAAGATGGGGAACTTGGTTATCCGCAATATTGTTCTACCAGGAGAACTTTAATCAAGTGAAAGGTATAGTCAAAAGTATTGATAATAGTCATACTGCATGTGTTCGTGAAGCAAAGTGCACATTTGAATCTGAAACTGTATATAAATATATCAGTTTCGTCCATGTGCATGATTTGTCACTTTCGAAGGCGATTAAGGGCCTACAAACTTGTGGTGCACCCCTACATGAATCCCTTCAGTTAATTTAAAACACCCGTTAGTTCTTTAAATGGTGTCTGCGATAAAACTGTAGAAAAAGTTAAAAGGAAACTCAGTGCAGTGTTGGACTCAAACCCAGGACTGAAGATGATCCAATCCATAAGCAACTACATAAGTGGAATCAGGCGGCCTTTGCCAGAAGACTATTCCGAGCAGTCGTTGCCAGTGTACAAGTATTGCCCAGTTATGTCCGTCGACGTAGAACAATAATTTTCAGTGTATAAATTAATTCTGTCCAACAATAGAAAGTCACTGATCCCTGAAAACATTGAAAAAACTGTAGATAACCAACTGCCATGAGTCATTTGCAAGGAAAGAAACATGTTTATCAATTTAACACTAAGTTGAAATTAAATAATGTGTTTGGTAAGTGTATTTTGTTTTATTTTTAGTGCATATTTTCAACATTTTTTAGTGCATATGTGCATGCATCTTTTTGGAGTTTTTAGTGCATATGAATCCGGGCCCTGTTAATGTGTTAACAACTGCTATTGGACACGTTATTTACGCATTTATTATGAAAACATGTTCTCTTTCATTTCCATCTTTCTTTATAGAACAGCAGTCGACGGGTATTACTAGGGACCTGAAAAATTAGCATCTATGTGTTTCGAAATTAGAATCTATTTTTTCCAAAATTAGGATCTATTTTCAAAGTTAAAATAATTGCATGGTATTGTTAATTTTAATGTTTCCAAGTTTATGAAGTGCAATTATCGTCCTTGGTTCACACACAATACAAATTCATTGTTCAAAGGAAAGGACTGTCAGTACTTCAACATTGCTTTTTTTCAAATTGCACCGTCTGTCTGTAACTACTGTGTTGTAATGAGACAACACACGCTCGCTATCTACATTGTTCGTTGGGGTCCACAACAACTCAAGATAGTATTTAGCAAATATGCTGAACTCTGTCTGAACTGCAGTTAATGCAAGCATGACATAACATTTTTCACTTTCTTTCACCTGGGTTGAATTGCATGTTTCAGAGAATAGTAACCAGACCAGATAGTGTTTCGTGAGAGATCTGTTACTCCAAACAATTTCTCAAGCTCATCTAATTTATCAGTGATCCCATTATACTTTTTTGGCCCCTGTTATTTCTGCACTTGAGTCTTCCGGGAACCTGTTTATGAACAATTGGATTTGTTAGAAGAGGTGAAAGAAAAATTCAGCTTAGCTCCAGGCCCCGCTGGGGATAGAATTCGGGACAAGCTTAATAAAGTACTACAAAAGAACCCAGGACTGTCAACGCTTTGTGCTGTGGCTGATGTTTTGATTGGCAAAACTAACACTGAATGTGACATCTCCCCACGTCTTGTACCAAAATTCAAATACAGCCCTGTAACCTCTGTTGACGTTGAGCGTACTTTCTCAGCCTACAAGCTAGTGTCGTCAGACAAGCGGTGTAGTTTCACAACAGAAAATCTAGAACAAGTGCTAGTGATTTACTGTGCATCAAATTATGGGTAGTAAAGTGCTTGTAATTCAATGTTTTAATTATTTAGAGATAAAAAATGTGGTGAACCACTGTGTATGTGAAATATTGTATTAACATGTTATTGCTCTATTACTTGTATGCAGTTAGAGTTATTATCAATTTAGAAAAGCAAAAATGGTATTTTAACTGATAAGTGCTTATTAAAATACATAAATCTGAAGCTGCCTCAAACATATTTTTAGAACCTATTTTTACATATTTGAGAGCCTATTTTAGGCACCTAAAATACAAATTTTAGCACCTAAAAATCCAAGGTCTAGTCATAACGTTTAAGGTTCTAATCCGAAGCCTGTTTCTATGCGGTTCTTCTCGTGCATCTTGAATGAACATCGGACATGACGTCGTCATTAGTTCCAAGATTATTTGAAGTATTGTTGACATTCAGAATATGTTTCTTTCTTAGGCTCATTTTCGTTTTGAAAGCAACTGTATTGTACTCCTGTACTGACTTGCTAGACCTCACGTACTAAAGGATTTTCTTTCAGGGTAGTCTCCCTTAGACTTTGGCAGTCCACTGCCTCACTGCAAGGCAGCAGCTGAGGAATTTATGTATTATTTCCCACACAAAGGTCTCATCTTATCCAACCTTCTAAGGGAAAACTCCTCTGCTTGCAGCTATTGGTTTTCCCTTAGTTTGCCTAGTTTGGTATCGGCCGCTAGACGCTTGGCGAGACAGTGCAGGTAGTACTGTCTACTGTCACATACGGTAGCAGAATATATTCTGGCCTGACTTGATTGTTCTCATCAGTCTAGTCGAATCTAGTCCTGTCCAATTCCGTAAGTTCCTCAGCCAAGAGTGATTCCTTCGACCATGACCTCTACCGCCATCAATTTTAGTAGGTTGTACTTATCATTCCTCATAATATGCCCAAGGTAGGCTGTCTTTCTTTTTTGTACTACGTATATTCAGTGCTTGTGTGTCCAACTCGTTGGCTGAATGGTCAGCGTACTGGCCTTCGGTTCAGAGGGTCCCGGGTTCGATTCCCGGCCGGGTTGGGGATTTTAATCGGTTCTGATTAATTCTTCTGGCCCGAGGACTGGGTGTATGCGTCTGTCCCAACCCTCTCCTCATCATATTCAGACAACATATCACACTACCAAGCACCACAGAAACATGCAATAGTGATTACATCTCTCCATATAGGGTTGGCATCAGGAATGACATCCGAATGTAAAACAGGACTAAATCCACATGTGCAATGCAGTTCGCACCTGCGATCCCACAGGTGTGAGGAAAAACCGGTAGCAAAAGAAAGAATATTCAGTGCTTGTGTATGGTACTGAAACATGGACTCTGAAATGTAACACCATTAGGATGTGGGTAAAAGATGTTACATATCTCGTGGACTGACTATGCCTCCAATGCTGTAATATTCAGGTGCATGAGGAGTGAATGAACGTGGCCATAAGTTTCCTCTTTCTTCTGTGCTTTATCTCCTATAACAATGATGATGATGATGATGAATGTTCACTATCATAAAATTATATATATTGCAATGCTTGCTCACAAATGAAATCTGGTAATGGTACAGCCTTTTAACCATGCATAACAAAATATCATCGGCGTTCAGGCAGAAGTGACTAAGTCCATTTTTTACGAATTTGAGTTAAATGCACTACTGGGGTAAAGAAAACACATTTTACACGATGGCGTGGTAGTTATTTTGATAAAATGAACCATTTTGGGGCATCGGTACCCTACCCTCTTATCTTAAGTCCATTTTGGAAGATCGACGTCCAGGCAAAAGTGACTAAGTGGACTTAATCACTTCTGCGTGTTTATATTCTTGTCATTCTGGTGAATAATGTGAACCTCACATTATTATTTTTTTCCTTCGTTCTCAAACTTCCTTTATTGTAGTTTACTCGTTTAATTGCGTTATCTTATAACAACATAAATTCATGCATTGTCACTTAGGTGGGTTTACCACATCGCATTATCCCGCGCTACCTTCCTGCATTGTGCCTTTGTTACTTTCTTTTCCGCGCAATGTGACAGATTGTCAGTGATTGTCAAGTGCTCTGTAAGGCAGTATTTACAAAGATGATGTTCTGCAGAATATGCAATTGACATTTGAAAGCAGAAGTCATCTGATGGTACATCATTGTGCAGAACACATGTCTAACATAGCTATTACGCCTGTAACAATTGACGCAGGAAACGACACAATGAATATACTGGTAAGTTAGAAACTCATTATTTTAAATGTTTTGTGTATATTTTACTGCAGAAGGATCGCTGATATCAGCATAAAATTTTATAATTACAGACTTCATGCCAATATTCGGCATCAACTATTTCGGGGCATAGAGGATTTCAAAATGAAACACCTGCAGTGGAAAAATCCTACACAAGCCTTCAAAATGTTTTACCCAATGAAATCCATGAAAAAGTTCTCTATCATATTCCAAGGGTCAGAAAAGTGTAACTATGATGTTTTCATGCTTGCTAAGGAATAATCTGTATGCACGGTTATTCAGTCGTTATTTTTAAACAAAATAATGTAGTCACATTAATGTATGCTTAGCATCTAATTTGATTTCTATTATGCGTACGATTGCAGGATGTGCAGACAGTGAACAATACCGACAACGGAATTACTAATAATAATTCTGATCTGGATGAAGTGAATAAGTACCTCACAAAGTTAGACAGTTCAGTAAGTTTTGAGGTAAGTGCATGTGACTCTTCTTTTTAACAAGAGTTTTTTTAGGCCACAGAGAACACTGCAACCTTCAACTACATTCTTGGAATCTGTTCTGTCATTGTCGCTATGATCAGATGTTTAGTGTAAAGCTAATATTGTGTTGATGAATACTAAACACCTATAACTAATTTTAGGCACTTTTGGAGGAAACACAGATACAGAGTAGTGCTGATGACATGTTTCAAAATAGTAGCTCTGGTGCCAACAGAGGCCAGAAAGACACAACGGAGTTCCAAAGTTGTGAAGTAAGTTTCCATTTTTACCTAATTTTACTAAGATATTTACAGTAAGAGCCATAAGCATAAATCCAACAGTAGATTTATAAAACTATCCTCTCTGTACAGAATGATGATTACTTTGAAGACGAACAAAAGGATGACACTGACAATGACCCAGACTGGATGCCACCAAGTGCGGATGTTTCTGTATCTGATAACGAAAACAGTCCACAATCGTCCTTAATAGAAGTTCCTTCCACTCCTTCCACTGAAGCTATGAATGTTACAGGTAAATTCAAACTCATGTTTGCTGTATTAACTGCAACACCAAATATTTCTCTCTAATCAATCGTTTTCTTCCAGACGTTGAAGAAAGTACTGAAAAAAGAAGCAGATGGCATGCAACCGATCCTACCAAATGGAAGCGAAAAGTAACTAAGAAATTCAGGAAAAACATATACTACCGTAAGGGGAGAATATAATGCAAGGAAGCCAAAACCAGTCCAGTGTAAGTGCTCTTTTAAGTGCAGCAGTATCTTTTCTCAAGATGATAGAGAGAACATTTGTGCTGAATATTGGAAACTGGAAGACTACAAACGACAGAAGGACTATCTACTTAAAAACAGTAAAGCTTTTGCACCTCAGCGACGCAGATCAAGGACGGATTCTGGAAGAGAAAGAAAAATGCAAAGAAGTTTTTCTTCATTAAAAATAATGAAGAAACGCGAGTCTGTAAGAGTTTCTTCTTGAAAACTCTCTGCTTAAGTAGTGGGCCATTAAACAAAGCTTACGAAAAAATTTCAGATTCAGGTGTGTTTTCTGGGTGTGATATGCGAGGACGACATTCTCCAGCTAATAAGCTCAGTGTACGACAAATTAAGGTAATCAGGGATCACATTGAAAGTTTCCCACTAACAGAGTCACGTTATATGAGAAAATCATCGACAAGAAAATACTTGGATAGTTCACTTTCTATATCAAAAATGTTTTCCCTCTATAAAGACTGGTGCAAAGAAAGGAATGAGGTACCAGCAAGCAAGACATCTTACAAAAGAATTTTCTGAAGAAGTACAATTATTCCTTCTTCAGACCAAGGAAAGACCAGTACAACTTATGTGTGAGGTATCAGACATCATCTGGCGAGGAAAGAGCAAAGCTAGAACCAGAATATAATGAGCACAAGGAAAGAGAAAAGAATGCCAACAGCAATAAAGAAACCGACAAGTAGAGAGCAATAAGGGAAACATCTTTTGTTACAGCTACATTCGACCTCCAAAGTGTTCTGCAGATTCCAAGCAGTGATGTGTCACCCATGTACTACAGCAGCAAGCTATGTGCTTACAATCTTACAATTTATGAAGGTGCTCCCCCGAATAATGCGCTGTGCTACACGTGGCATGAAATGAGTGGAAGGCGTGGGAGTGTAGAAAAAGGGACTTGTCTTTATTTATACCTGACTAGTTTACCGGAAATGGTTAAAGAAGTATCTCTTTTCTCCGACACTTGTAGTGGGCAAAACAGAAACAAAAATGTTGTTGCCCTCTTGCTCTATGTAACGCAGACTACCAGTATAGTAGTCATTGAGCAGAAATTTCTCGAGTCTGGCCACTCCATGATGGAATGCGACAGTATGCACAGCGCTTAAATGCTTCCACTTTGAAAAGTGCATGCCTGAAATAGTGAAATACAGCTACAACTATTCGGGAGAATACGCAGAACTGAATGTTCTAGGCCAGCACAAAAAAGGAGAGCTTCGTTCTCCGAAAAAGGCATACAAATCAAATCTACCAATATCTCAACAGAAATACAAAGACTTGATTGGACTATGCAACAAAGGAGTAATCCCTGAAGAATTTCATGCATGGTATCATTCACTACCTCACTCATTAGCAGTCAAGGATCGCAATCCAGGCCCTAGCATCGAGAGTGACAGCAATGATGATGATGATGATAATAATAATGTTTAATCTTTTTCAGTGGTAATGTTTTCATGAATGGGTTATTTACCTCTTTCATAAAATTCAAGAACTTTCTGGTTGTTCAACATTATCAAGTGGAATAAAAGTCCTTAAATTTGATTTTAGTTAATGTTAATGTTAACATGTAGTACTAAATAGCAAAATAAAGGTTATGACTCAAATTAAATGGATTATTATGAACATTGCATTCTCCTGTACCTCCCCACACCATAAAAGAACCTCAGTATGAAAAGAAATTTACCAAAATAAGACCTGACAAAAATAACCAAGTCCAAGATATGGGACTTAGTTACTTTTGCCGGATGCAAACCGCGTGACATTTTTAAACCCTCGCCAGGCAGAAGTTACTAAGTCCATTTAGGACCTTTTTTACAGACTGGGTAATGATAAAGTATTAAATGAATACTTGGCCACATACATGTAACATAGTAGAAGGCACTGCAAAAGGAACTAGTCCAAAAGGTGCGATAGCCTTGCAGTAATATGGGATCATATATCACTGATTTCTTAAAACCCATTTATCTCAAAACGATGTTTTTGGACTTAGTAACTTCTGCCAGAACGCCGACAATATACTCATACCAAACTGTTGCTACTCCTCTCACTTAGTCCCTTGTACATACCAAGAATTAACTGTTGATTTCTTGATTTGTAGACCTGACATTGCAATAACACAGATACTGAGATTATTCAGACATAATTAAATACATAAGATTGACCAGCAAAATAATATCAATAGCTGAGCAGTAATATCAAATTTCCTACATATACATATAATATTTAAACTTGCCTTGGATTGTGTGCTTGAGATCAAGCCCTCTTGAGAACTGGTAGGAGTTGACAGAAGCTTTCGCTTTACTGGGTGGTGATCACCGGCATCTTTGACACTTCCTGCTTGCGTGACTCTTTTCACCAGTAGCTATGAATGTTCAAATCAGAATTAAAAGAACTATAGTAAAAATTATATATTTATGTACATATGTATGTATACACATCCAACTAGAGGCAAAGAAGAAGACATGGACAAATTTCTGGAGACACTGGAGTGAGAAATATATGGAAGTGACTGTCATGGGAGACTTCAGTGTAATGGTGTGACAGAAAAGGAATGGAAGAAAAACTTGATACCTTTTGGATGTGAAAAGAGAAATGACGAGGGAGAGAAGTTGGTGGATTTTTGTGTAAGAAATGGGTTAAATATGGGCAATATGTGGTTGAGAAAGAAAAATAGTAGAAATATTACAAGATAAGGATGGGGGGAAACAGAAGGACAAATACAGTAATTGATTACTTCTCGGTGGTAAGAGCAAATTATAGACAGTTGCTAGGTGTAACAGTCCTGCCAGAATCCTCTGGTGGAGACTATAGAGTAGTGGTAGAGAAAATGAAGGGGAAAAAAAGTGAAAACGAAAGACATAAAAAAATAAAAGTAAGAATATTAAAAGTTACTGAAGTAAACACATACAATGCATACCCAGAACTAACATGGAGAGTGGAAAATGAATGGGATAATGTTCAAGAAGGCATTTGTACGCTGTGCAGAGTGTACTTGTGGCAGAACATCTGAAAGAGTGAGATACCCTATGATGGAAAGAGAGGGTAAAGAAAGCTGTGTTAAATAAGAAGAAAGCATGGCAAGTATGGAATTGGGATGAAACAGAAGAAAGTATTGGGAAATGGAAAAGAAGTTGCAAGAAAGTCATCGTTGGCCGATACTCATATCCGACTGTACGTTTCTCGTCTGCAGTTCCATAATTCATTGATCTACTCAATGGAGGTGGCTCTGGCCAATTATTGCATAAAACATTAGGCCACACATGTTGCATTTGATAGAAGGTGGAGGGCGTGGTAGTCTGGGGGTAGGATGCAGTGAAGTCTAAATGTGGTGTCAAATTATGCCAAGAAATGGGCCCTGAAAATTAACAGGAATAGATGATAGTAATGCAGAAATATAAAGGAAAAAAAAAAAAAGAAATGAAATGGGTGGTCCAGGGCGAGAAGATAGAACAAGTAAATAAGTTAGAATATCTAAGAGTGTTTTTAAACAGAAGAGGGACTTGGGATGACCAAATAACAAGAGCAAAGTGGAAGGGAATGGCAGCCCTAGCAGTAGTCAAAATTTTAATGGCAAAATTCCTGGGAATAAGTTACAAAACTTTGAGGTTAGTTTTTAGGTCAGTAGGGTTATGTGAACAAATTCGATCCATGAAATGTTACTGTATTATTTGTCCCAAACGGAAGATAATAATTGCTTTTACTCAAAGAAAGTGTAAAATCTGCAGTAAAGTAAGAAAAAGTATGAAATTTTTTACTTGTAGAGAAGAATACGGATACATACTTTACTACCTAACAAGTATTTTTTCTGCTACGTCGCAATACTTCCGTATGTGTTTTGTTTGTCTAACACTGTTGTGTGCGATGTCTTTGCTAACTGAAGTTGTTTGAATTAATTAGGTGTTGTTTTCTTCATGTTGCTCATTCGTTTTGTGCCCTAACTCATTCATTATTATTGGTTCAGGGATCATTTCCTTAAAAAAAAAAAAGTAATATATTTATTGGTCCAGGGATCATGCTATTTTGCTGTTTGAACTGCCCGTGCTAGTCATGTGGACAAAGATAGTGAAAATTCACAGACATAACACTCCCATTCGTTGGTGCTAGCCCTGGACCTCAAGAAAGAAACAAAAGACGGCACGAGCAGCGGAATGCAACATAAGGGAGTCCTGTCTACAGCCCGTAAGTAGGTATACATATTTCTCTAGTAACGATGGTATTTGTTAATTTACCGCAGATTTTACACACTATTTGAGTGAAAGCAATTCCATTTGGGGCAAATATTACAGTGACATTTAGTGGATCGGATTCGTTCACATAACTGGTCAGTGGTATTAAGTAATATAAGGAGCAGAAGTATGGGATCTGGAGGAGAAGAGGGTTATACTAGGACAAAGTATGAGTAAATTTGGTAAGGTGGTAATGAGATTGTTGCAAGGTACAGCGAATGCTGGGGTGGTGTTAATGTGTAGGGAAGAAATAGAGGTGGAATGTGTTAAAAGAGTAATCAAATATTGGATGCGTTTGAAAAGAGGGGATGAAGGGAAGGTGCTACAGGCTGCGTATGAACAACAAAATAAAAGCATGTATATGGGGTGCTGGCCAGCAAAAATTATGGCTTATGGGTTTATATAAGAATAAGGGGTGATAAACGGTAAGAACAAGTCCCTATGTATATTATGTGGAAAAGGGAGTAACGACCTACACTTAATAGGTAAGTGCAAAGGTACAGAACAGGTAAGAGGTAAACCTTTGAGTAACAGCAAGCAAGAGTTATTAGAACAAGTGGATGAACAGAAAATCTTAGGGTGGGTGATTTTAGAATGGGAAAGGGAGGGGACTTGAATAAGTATTTTTGTGCGGTCAAAAGATTATGTGAAAATAAGTTAAAAGAAGTAAGTACATAAATTTACAAGATGTTCTAAGAGCAAAGTTGGTGGTGTGGACTCAGTTATGGACAAGTTAAAATGAGATTGGATTGGAGGTGTGTGAAGAGTGATTAATAAAGGCCTGTTAAGATATAAAAATCTGCAAGGTAATATTTGTGCTTTGGAATTTAAAAGGGAAATAGGACAGTATATGTAATATGTACTTAAAGTGATAAGTTGTTAATTAGTTTGTTGGCACGAGCTCAACAGACGGAGAGATGATACGTTTGACTGTTTCAGCAATTACTGAAATAGTGAGTTAGGTCACGTAGAGGAGGGAGCAACTAGGTCGAGTAACATTAGAATGTTATGTAAGACAATGGCTGCCAGCTCTGACGTGTGACTTGCGAGTCTGGAAGGCAAATACCTAAAGAACTGCTGATACAGCCAGGAGAGGAAAGGAAGGTTATTACCCTTCCTCTGGGTGGCCGTGGGACATTTTGCCGTGTTGCCAAGTATTCTGTTTATTTTATTTTGTTCATTCAATTGCCATTTTGCCACATTGATGAGTATTCTGTTTATTTTATTGTGCTCATTCAATTATGCTTTTTGTTATGGTTTGATTGTATAAGTTTATGTTATAATTTGATTGGGTAAGCTTGCTTGGGTTGGAAAGGACATTATTTTCTCTGTTATGATTAAATTGGTTGAAAAACTGTAAGATCTGGAGATAAATAAATAAATCATTTTTGTGCTAATCCTCAGATCTTTGTTCTGGAATATTCAATGTGAGGGGCATCCAAAAGCCACATAGGCAGGCTGCATTTTATTCTCCGTCCTTCTCAGAGGTACAGTGCACTGAGAGAGTACTCCCAAGGTACAAGAAGTGATCCACCCTTTCTAGAGTTGTGCCAGATATGGTGACAAACATCTGGGACTGTGGTTGCAGGAGCAAGTTGAGCAAGCACTTTGGTCTTCTGAATATTGACAACCAGGCCAAAACTTTCATATGCTCTGTTGAAGCAGATGACACAGTGTTGAAGTTTTTCAGGCATGTGGGCCGGAGAAGCATTGTCATCTGCATATTGCAATTCTGTAACCTGGATGCAATCTTTTAAAACACAGTCTGGCCTGGTTGAAATTCAATTTCCATACCTGTGTTGTTTGCAGATGTTGTCTCGTAAAGCATGGCTGCCAGATACAGGGCAAAGAGTGTAGATGCAATTAAACAGCCTTGCTTGAGCCCATTTGTGATTGGAAATTCTGCTGAGATATCATTCTGAAACAATACCTGTCTAACCATACCATCATGGAGAGCTTGGATTAGGCCAAAGAAATGTTTGGGACATCCACTCAGCATTTCAAGGAACAGTATCAAAGGCTTTCTCAAGGTCATAGAACACTAAGAACAGAGGTGTAGTTTGTTCTCTGCACTTCCGCTGCAGTTGTCTTGCACAAAAGATCATGTCAATTTTGCGAAGAGAGGCACTAAACCCACAATGGAATTCAAGTATTATCCTCTCAGAAACAACTTGAAGGCGATTCAATAAAATTCTGCTGTGAAGAGCATGGATATACCATAGTAATTACCACAGATATTGCAATCACGTTTCTTGAAGATTATAACTATACTGGAGTTCTTCATGGCTGCAGGAACACACTTGGTTTCTTAGAATAAGATAGAAAAGCCTGGTTTTTAGAGATGAGCCTCCACTTCAAATGAGTTTAAGAGGAATGTTGTCTGGTCCAGGAGGCTTTGCTGGTTTCATTATGCTGAGAGCTTTGATAAACTCTTGGAAGGTTGGAGGAGTTTCCATCTAGGGTTGGGGGCTATGCTGAGGAACACGTTGAAGAAAATCTTCAGTAGAAGTACAACTACAGTTCAAGAATGAGCTGAAGTGTTCTTTCCATCATTTCAAGATGTCTTGGCTGTCTGTAAAAATCATGAAATTATTAGCATCTTTCAGAGTTCCTGAGTGGACAGAACCATACAGCTCATGTATAAAACTTGCAAAGTCCCTGGCATCTCAGAAGTTCTTAAGTTCCTTGGCTTTCTGCTGCCATCAGTTGTTCTTTATTTTCCCGATTCCAGACTTACACTTCTGTCTTAACTCATGAAAACACATCTCTCTGGAGAAAGGAATAGATAGGCATCCTGTTTAGCATTGATGAGGTTCAGATTTCTCATTGTTATCATCAACCAGTCTTGTCTCTTCCTTTTATCAAAGCCAATGACTTTTTGTGCAGATTTTATAATGATATTTTGAAGCATGGTCCATTCACATTCGACATCCTTTATATTGATTGGACCGTGAGTTAGTTGTTCTAGAACAGTGTTTTGGTATTCTGCGGCAACAGTATTAAGTCGAAACTTAGAGGTTTGAACTTCTTCTTGGTGGATTCAAGAAATGGGTTTGTGGCTTTTTATGGATGGAAATCCTGAATTGACTTACGAGAAGGAAGAGAAAATGAAGTCTACACAAAGCAGGTTAAAGGGCAAAATGGAAAGATAATAACACAACCAAAGGAGATAATAAAAGGATGGATGGATTACTTTGATGAACTTCTTGGGAGAAGGGGTGTCATCCATTATATAAACTACCATATAATCATTTAGGGAAGAAAAGAAAACAAGAAAAAGATGAGATTTGAAGATCTTGAATACAATTAAGAAGTGAGTCTCATTTAACATCATCTGGATATTGTCTATTTTATACGATAGTAGTTTCCTAATGTGCCAATAATAAGTGTTTATTCATTGATATTATAAACTGTGATATAATAGTTCTTCAAATTTAGGCTGAACAAATGAAATTGTTACACTGTTTTCATTCACTGATTTTGTAATTATATAAAATCTTCTGTTTTAGTTTATACTTTGACAGTTGAAGTTTGTATGATGTTCGTATGAATGTTTATTGTTCTCGAAACATGTACATTGAATAAATAAGGTTCATTAATAGAAAGTGTACTAAGAAGGCAGATTTAACAAGAATACTGACAGGTCAGGTTATGAAGGAATTATTGGTCCATATGGATTTGGTAATAGAAATGAGGAGGGTGAACTTCTGCTTGATCTACGTACACGAAACCAACTTCTGGTGAGGAACTCGTGGTTTCAGAAACGGGATAGCCACAAGATAACGAGGTACAGCTGGGATGGTCAGTGCAGATCAGTGATAGACCTTATCGTCACAGATAGGCCAAGTGGAGAAAAAGGGCATGATGTAAAAGTGATACTTAGTGAGATCCTTGATAATGACCATAGACTCCTCATTGCAGACCTAAGAGTCACCAAACCTATTATTAAAGTAAACAAGAAGAAAAAAAACACAAATTAAAGACTGGAAATTGAAAGATCTGGAAGTCAAACAGCAATTTCAAGAGGAAATCAGAGCTAAAATACCAATAACAGACACAAAGAAAGGTAATGAAGAATGGAATGATTTTAAGGCAAGTCTGGTTGGTAGTGCAGATAAATATGTGGAAGAACAAGCAGAAGAGCTAGAGAGAAAAGTACATCTTGGTGGAATGATAAAGTGAAAGAAGCCATAATGAAAAGGAATAAAGCCAAAAAAGCTCTTGATGTGGCTAAGTCTGACAGAAGAAACAACAGCAACCAAATAGACAACAATAAATTGGAAGAGATGGCGAAAGAATATAGATACAGGAAGTTGGAAATCAAGAGAATTATACGAGAAGAAAAAGAGAAAAGTCGGGAAGAATTTACAACTAAACTGGAAGAAGACAGTAAAGGGAATATAAAAATGATATATGGAATAGTAAAAAGTAAAAGATCAGATAAAGAAGCAATTGCAGCTCTGGAGACAGCAGATGGGAATATAGTTCGCAATATGAAAGATATCAGGGATACAATGGGATAGTATTTTTACAAGCTCCTAATGGCCCTAAGGAGATCTCTGTTGAGGATGTAGGACATAAAACAATAAAGGAAGATATCCCAATTACATGGACAGAAGTAGAGCAAGCTCTCCATAAGATCAGAAGTGTTAAGTCAGCAGGAGCTGGTGAAGTAACAGCTGACATGATTAAAGCTGCTGGCTCACCAGGAATACATTGGCTGTATAGAGTTTGCAGAACAGTATGGAAGGATAACAAAATACCTGAAGATTGGTCAAAAGGGATGATAGTTCCTATCTTTAAGAAAGGGAGTAGAAGGAAAAGTGAAAATTACAGAGGCATTACCCTCCTATCACATGGCCTTAAAATTATGGAAAAGATCATTGAAGCCAGAGTGAGGGATATACTAGAGTCAGAAGAGGAACAACATGGCTTTAGGGCTGGAAGAAGCACAACAGATCTGATATTTGCTTTGAGGATGCTGGCAGAAAAACACTGCGAAAGAGGAAAAGACCTAATTATTGTGTTTATGGACCTTGAAAAGGCGTATGATAATGTTCCTAGATCAACTATTTGGAAAAGTCTTAGAAAACTTGGTGTACTGGAGTACGTTATTAGGAAGATCCAAATGCTATATACTAATTGCAAAAGCTGTGTCAGTATTGGAGATGGTCACTCTGAATGGTTCAATACAACCAAAGGAGTACAACAGGGAAGTGCCTTATCATCTCTTCTGTTCATAGCAGTTATGGATACCATTTTAAAGGAACTAAAAGGAAAAGGTAATAAAGATCTTCAGGCTCTAGTGTTTGCAGACAATGTGGCAATATGGGATGAAACAGAGGAGGGAGTGCAAAATAATCTGAATGAATGGTGTAAGAAGTTTGATGATTATGGAATGAAATTGAACCCATCAAAGACAGGAGCATTGAAAATCAGCAGATATAATTCAGAATGCAATAAAAAAATACAGGACCACCAAGTTGAAGTAGTACACCAATTCAGTTATTTAGAAAGCGTAATGGCTAGTAATAACAGAGCTGAGATAGAAATAACAAACAGAGTAACCAAAGGCTCTAACTTTTACAGTATTGTTAGACAACTACTATGGGATGAGAAGGTCCCACAAAGAACAAAAACGATCCTGTACAAGTCATATTTCATTCCCATCCTTACATATTCTCTGGAGATCTGCACACTAACATCAAAGGATTGTAGTAGGATTCAAGTCAGTGAAATGAAATTTCTTAGAACTGCCCTCCAAAAGACATGACTTGATCATGTGAAAAATGATGAGATCTGATCTAACCTAGGTCTAAATGAATTGATGGAGGAAAAACTTAGGTCATCTAGACTTAAGTCGTTTGGGCATGTTAAACGAATGAATAGCACAAGGTTACCATGTGCTTATTTGGGAAAGAGAATAACAGGTAGAAGACCAGCTGGAAGACCAAGAAGAAGATGGATGGACCAACTGAGGAAAGACG
The DNA here is from genome assembly GCF_040414725.1 of Anabrus simplex. NCBI lineage: Eukaryota > Metazoa > Arthropoda > Insecta > Orthoptera > Tettigoniidae > Anabrus > Anabrus simplex. The sequence continues at coordinate 88,888,613 of NC_090272.1, read as the reverse complement.
TGAAGAGGGTGGAACTGGGAATCTGTCATGGACAACAAAATCTTTTTGAATAGGCAACTTCGGAAGACACTCATTTTCAAACACCCTATCCGGCTCACTGGAAGGGCAAACTAATAATGCTAGGGGCTTTACGTCGCACCGACACAGATAGGTCTTATGGCGACGATAGGATGGGAAAGGCCTAGGAGTTGGAAGGAAGCGGCCATGGCCTTAATTAAGGTACAGCCCCAGCATTTGCCTGGCGTGAAAATGGGAAACCACGGAAAACCATCTTCAGGGCTGCCGATAGTGGGATTCGAACCTACTATCTCCCGGATGCAAGCTCACAGCCGCGCGCCTCTACGCGCACGGCCAACTCGCCCGGTAAACCAATAATGATGATGATGATGATGATGATGACTATTTTAAATAGCTTTTAGTAAGTTTATACTAGTCAATACAGGAAAACAGCACCTATTTGGGCAAATCTATCAACAGCTTTTCAATCTGTCAAGAACACTAACTTTAACATATATAACATTATACCATACCTGAAAAAAAAAAAAAAAAACACATACACACTAATAAACAAAAAAAATGACATGTTTCATTCTACAAAATCATCCTCATATTCTATCAAATCACTTTAAATCATGTGTATATGCTGTAGGTACAATATTATGAAAATTGCCCACTGGTTAAGCAGGCGGAAGAGGAACCAATACTATAACCCTGGTTCCCAACGGCTGTGCTAGCGGAAGAGGCTATGACAGATGGACTGGCTACAAAGGCGCAACTCAAATTTTGAGGAGTCTGCGGCAGTTCATTGCAGTTCTGGTGCTTGATCCCGCATGTCTCATGCTATATGTGCCATGGTGAATGGTTCTGGAATCGTAGTGTGTAGGCCACTTCCTTGCAAGTTGTAGTCCACCTTAAACAAAGTCACGCCAATGGCGATTTCACTTGCTATTCAAAAGTCCAACAGCAATGGGATAAGGATGGTGGGAGCAGGTTTTGGGTGAAACTGAGAGCTTCTAGTCTGGACCTGCACATTGGCGATAGATGTGTGATGGTCGCCTTCCTGAGAACTTGTGATTACTCAGGGATCCGGTCCTGCATCTATGACTGGGCAGGCCTATTTAGGATCACCGCTGCCCACCCTGAAAGGGGAAAGCCCTAGAAAATGTGGGCTAAACATCGGTAGTCACATTTGAACCCGTCTGGGAAACAGAACTCAGAGGGTCGCCCCAATTCATGCAGTCAAAATCAATTGAAAATGAAGAACACAATTTTAACTGTAGGCACGTGGAATGTCAGAATGCTACTTGACCTGAAGGCCAATAATAGGCCTGTAAGAAGTACAGCTCTTATTACCTATCAGCTAGCAAGGCTGAACAATGACATCGCTGCTTTGAGCGAAACAAGACTATCAGGTGAAGGACAAATCAGTGAAGCAAGTAGCGGCTACACCATCTTTTGGAAAGGAAGGGAGGAAGGAGAAAATTGTATTCATGGTGTTGGTTTTGCGGTCAAGACAAAGTGTATGAACATCAACTCACACCAACTGCAGTAAATGAAAGGCTTATGATCCTGCACGTGCCTCTTTCTAAGGAGAGTGTCATTACATTTATTTCCTCCTATGCTCCTACTCTAAAAGATGAGGAAGATAAGAAAAATCAGTTCTACCAACATCTGAACACAGTTCTCACCAAGATACCTGCAACAGATAAGATCTTATTGCTTGGCGACTTCAACGCTAGAGTGGGTAACAATAACCGGCTATGGGAAGATGTCATGGGAAATCAAGGTGTTGGAAATTGCAATTCAAATGATCTATTACTACAGTACTTGGCCTGTGTGCTGTACAATTCCGACTTCCCAACCGCTTCTAAACTACATGGATGCACCCTCGATCCAAGCACTGGCATCTCATTGACTATGTCATTACCAGGCAATGCGACAGAAGAGATATTCTGATTACAAAGACTGCTAGAAACATTGATGAGTGTTGGACAGACCATAAACTACTTCTTAGTCGACTCAGGATTACTATCCATCAGAAACCACGTGTCCATCTCTTGTATCCTTCCAGAAGACAATTCAACACTGTTAAACTTCAGAATGAGGCTGTTGCCTATGAATACCAGAATTCAATTTTAACCCACTTGTCACACAACACAGTCAACAATAATGATGTAGATTGTGAATGGATCACACTACAAAAAATCATCAAGCAATCAGCAGAATGTGCTATTGGCTTTGAGAAAAGGAAAAGACAAGACTGGTTTTGATGATAATAATGAAGCCATAATCAACATTATCAATGCCAAATGGGATGCCTATTTATCCTCCGTACAAGATCCATCTTCTCAGTTGAAGAGATCACATTTTCAAGAGCCGAAGCAGAAATGTCAGACCAAAAAGATTAGAGAAATAAAGAACAACTGGTGGCAACAAAAAGCCAAAAAACTACAATACTTGTCAGATGCCAGTGACCTGCAAAATTTCTATACGGGATTAAAACAGATTTATGGACCTGTCAGAGCTTCATTGGGAAATTTGAAAGCTGCCGACAACACCACCATTCTGAGACATTCTGAGATGCTGGAAAGAGCACTTCAATTTACTTTTAAACTGCAGTTCCAATTGCTGCTGAAAATTTTCTTCAGCATGTCCCACAACATCCTATGCAACCTTGGATGTCAAACTTTCATGAATATAACAAAGCTCTTCTTAGCCTCAAACCTAGAAAGGCTCCTGGACTGGACAATATTCTTCTAGAACTCATTCTTAAAGGAGGCCTACCTCCAAAAACGAGGCTCTTCTCTCTGATCCTAAGGATATGGGAAACCAAATACATACCTGCCAACATGAAGAAGTCTATCATAGTCACTATCTTCAAAAAGGGCGTTCGAAGCATTTGTGGTAACCACCATGCCACATCCCTGCTGTCTTTAGTAGGTAAAATATTCGCCAGGATCCTGTTGAGTCGGCTTCAAACTATCTGAAAAGTTACTCCCTGAATCGCAGTGTGGGTTCCACACATCCAGGAGTACCACTGACATGTTCTTCTGCGTAAGACAGTTGCAGAACAAATACAGAGAATGACAGAAACCCTTGTTCTTGGTGTTTTATGATGACCTGGAAAAGTCCTTCGATACTATGCCTAGAGATGCTATGTGGAGGGTGTTAAGGCAGTTTGACTGCCCCGAACATTTTGTTGGACTCATCCGGGCTCTTCATGATGATATGGTTGGTCAAGTTCTCTATCAAAACAACATGTCAGAAGAATTTCCTATTACCAATGGACTAAAGCAAGGTTGTGTGCTTGCACCTACACTGTTTGCCTTGTACCTGACAGCTATGCTTTATGAGACATCTGGCAATGATGCAGGTGTAGAAATTAGTTACAGAATTGATGGAGGGATTTTTAGTCAGTCAAGACTCCATTCTAAAAAACTTACCTGGGGCCGATGACCTTCGATGTTATGCCCCTTAAAACAACAAGCATTATCATCATCATCTAAAAGACTTACCCATCTCACCCGGGTTACTGAACTGCAATATACAGGTGACAATGTTACTCCAGCTCATTCTCCAGAGGACTTGCAATTGTCAGTCGATTGCTTTAAGACTGCTTATGATCATTTTGGCATGACTATCAACATTCAGAAAACTAAGGTTTTAGCACAACCTGCTCCAGGAACTAGTTTGCCGGACTTCAACACTACCATCTCAGATACATCTCAGGAACAAGCAGGCTTCTTTCCCTACCTTGGGAGTATTCTCTCGTCTCGTTGTACCTCGGAGATGGATGTAGAAAATAGAATACGAGCTGCTCATTGTTAAGAGATAAGAATTTTTGGATCTATCAGCATGCAGTGCTAATTTCTAAAATTATACGGTGCCTCATAAACTTCAATTGAACTCTTCAAGAATTTACTCTATACTTTTAAATACGTATTTGACATATTTGATTTATGACTTCATTATATTTGGATCTATTGATATGCAGTGCTAATATTCTAAAATTATACAGTGCCTCAGAAACTACAACTGAACTCTTCAAGTACTTACTCCGCACTACATTGAAGTGCATATTTGATTCTCCTTCACACACAGTGTTCTCTAACATATATGTCTTAATAACGTATTTGATCTATGACTTTTTCATAGACACGCATTACTGATACTTGAAATTATACAGTGCCTAATAACTACAACTAAAAATACGTATTTGACTTTAGACTTCTACATAACTTTGAAATCTCAACGCAGACTGCTCCCTTATGTGTTATAGTGCTCCATAAACTGCATCTGACAGCATCATCTAAACTTCATTTTTACCTGTGTATCTTATTTGTGTTTTTTGGCTACATTTCAACGCACAGTGCTCCTTAAAGATTTTAGTGCTTCACTAGCAGAAACCAAACAAAATTATTTAAACTTAGCAGTTTATTTCTATGCATTGTTTTAAACTTATTTGTAATTGGCTGATGATGACCACGAATACTGGTCGAAACCAGTACCAATTTTAATTAAATCAGAATGTAAACTTACATTTCTTATTTGAATAGTATTGAAAGGTGGAACCATTATATACCTTCTTTTAACTTAAGACTGTTCATTGTACTTTTGGACGTCTATCCCACTAAGTCTTTTCTAATAAAGACCTAAATATATCCACTAAACTGATGGTGTACCAAGCTGTCGTTGTCTCCATTTTATTGTATGGATGTGAAACATGGACTCTCTACTGCTGTAACATCAAGAAATTGGAACGCTTTCAACAGCAGAAGCTTACGATCATTATGAATATCAAATGAGAGGATTATGTCTCCAATGCTGTAGTTTTTGAAAGGGCACAGATGAACAGTATAGAAGCTTCCATCAGAGGTCACCAGCTTAGATGGATTGGTCATGTCCCATGCATGGGTGACAATACCCCGACAAATACTACACAGTATACTCAGTTCTGGCAGGAGGCCACGTGGTGCACCTCTGAAATGCTACAAAGATCAGCTCAAAAAAACCTTGAAGAGCACAAACATTGACCCCAGCAATTGGCACACACTTGCTGAAGATCACCCTCGCTGGCAGCAATCACATCCACTGCTGTATTGCAGCTTGAAACTGAGTGTTGAAGACTGCAAAAAGAGGCCTGTCTTAGAAGAAAACTTAGACCAACTCAACCACGTCCACCCCCTTCTCTCAGGTGTGCCAAATGTGATTGCATGTTCTATGTAAGAATTGGCCTGATGAGTCATCAACAGCATTTACACAAAATGGATTGTATATAAATTGCAAGTGAAAAACATACACTGAGATACGAGTAGTGGCCAACGACGAAGACGATTGTTTACGAACTTGCAATTGGTTAAATTCGCCACTCAATCTTCAACTGTTCTGCACGGCGCTCCACAGCGGCCGTAATTCAAAACCGGACTTCTGTTCCAGTGCTCGGCAAGAGCAGGTGTGATGTTGCGTGTCTTCCTGCTATTCTCTACAGCAGGCAAGAATGATTTGAAACCACCATACGGTGATAGTGAAAAGAAGGCGTACGCTTTTATAAATTGTTTTATATTGAAATTTGTTTCTTTGGGAGTGTTTTAATTTGAAGTTCTGTGTACATTTGAAATGCAACTTCATGTGTGACTCCAAATGCCTGCAATTAACTAGAATACTTAGCCTTGGAAATATTTTGAGTAAAATGGTATAAGGGAGTACTTCGAAATTGTTCATCACCACTCTGGTAAGTGATCATCTGGCTTGATATTTATTAACTCCAACAGACATTATCTACGTAAACCACGGTGCATGTTTCTGCAGTGATTAAAATGCTAACATATCTACCGTCATCGATTCTTTTAAATTAATATTTTTGAGAGACGTTTTGTGAACCACAACTTCAAGTTACTTCTTACCGGAAAGCAATGTTTATTCACAAAATAATGTTCAGAAATTATTTTCGTGTTAACTTATTTGAAAGACTGGCATTTAAATATGTCACAATTAATAATAATAAAAACAGTGTTCTGTTGAAAACTCATAAAACCTAGGTGAGGTTCATTTACTGGTTCTGCAAACATTCTTAAGGTTGTCTAACTCCCGAAACTTGCAAGGGTTAAAATTAAAATTGAACTGAATCTTGGTGATATAATAATGATGGTATGCCAAACATTATGAAATTGTTTTGAGCCTACAGCATATGTGTATTAGCTGCTAAGGACACTCTCACACACTTATTTGTTGTAAAGATGAAATTTTAGGTAGATTCATTATATTTTCTTCCTTCTAAGGGACACTGAAATTGCTAATTTTCTTAATATTATTTTGCTTTGTATTTTCATGTATCTGGCATCTTGGCCTTGTATGCATTGTTACATCACTCTTGAGACCGTTAGATTGTATTATCTTGATCTTATTTATGATATTTGGTTGCATCTTTTATTATTGTGTATTGTTCTGGTAGCGTCAATCCAAGACGTGGGCTTGATATTTTTATGTGTATGTGCTTATTGGGTAAGATCAAACGGGTATGGTATTTTAATTAGTTTTGGGTTTAAATTTGGGCATTTCAGTGTTCTTAAGGTATTGTAAACTTTCTTATTTTTAAAAATTTTTACTGAGGGGTCCCTTCCACATTTCAAGGCCTTATTGTGTTTGAAACTGTGCACTGAGGTACACTGAAATATTCTTGTTATGATAAAGGAAAACATGGTAATCTGAAATCCCTACTATGAAAATGGTAATAATGTATTGGTTATAACTTTACTAGTGTTCATGATTTTCTCTTTTTCTAGATGATTTTATTAATCTGAATTTGAATTCATTAATTTTAAATATTTTAAAATTTTTACCCAATTATTTTCTTCTTTGAATTTCCTTTCTATTAAATATCTTGGGCAGTTTAAAATATTTATGTTTTTTTTTTTTTCCAGGTAATTGTCCTATTCCATGTATTGTTTAAGATCTACTCCTCTGCTGAGGTTCTTTTGACCTTGGTTTGCCCAGATTACATCGCTTCCCAGTCCTGTTCCTTGTGTATTAGTCGAGGCCTACCATAAGTTGTTGGCGTGATTTTGCGCTGGGATAGTCTCTAGGGTTTCCTGTGGTAGTGCTGGCAATGGACTGTTTGCAGTGTTGTGCCGTCACTTGTTTCGTTGCCCTTGTGTTTGATTGTTGGTATGCCACAATCAGAAACTTTTGTTAAAATTTAACTATGGCATTCAGGGTAAACTGTTGGCACGGTTGAAGTCATTTTGGGTGGGTCGAACGCAATGTGTTGTGTACGCAGCCAAATCAGACTAAAACACAATTACTTCTCGAGTAATTTAGGGTAGTGTGATAGGGCCTCTCCTGTGCATGTTTTATGCTCTCGACTTTCCGGATTGTGTAAATTTTACTGTGGCACAGTATGCCAATGACAGTAATTTACAGAGCCATGGAAAATAATGATGATATGGTACACTTCCAATCGCATCTGGATAGTACAGCTTTGCTGTGTGATGTAATTAAAATAAGTATAAATGTTAAGAAGTGTAAATATACACGACTAAGCAGAGTTAAACAACCATTACAGAGACAGCCTACGCTATGTGGAAACCAACTACTGCCTTCCAATTCCATCAAACTGTTCAGCATTCACATTACGAACACCTAAAATGGAATACGGAAGTGAAGAAAGTGAGGTTTAATGCATACAGAGCATGATCTTTTGTTCGTAGATGTCTCTCCGGAGGAAGAAGTAAAGCCCTACGAATGGCATACATTTCCCTAGTACGACCCATACTATTCTATGGTCTTCCTTTCTGGCATCCACCGACAATGGAAAATATGAGAAAACTAGGTGTCCAGTTCAGAGTAGAATGTATTGTGATCTGTTGGCAGGGTAAATGAATAAGTACAGAACCTGGTAGCATTCTATTTCTAAAATTTATTTACTATTACTACTAATGCTACAGATTAACACACAGGATTTCCAAGCTCACAACTTACACACATAACATACAATTACACAGTTCACACTCTCTCTCTTAGTTTCCACTACTGTTCATTTGCACTAATATACACAGTCTTCATCATAGTACTTCATCGACAGAACTACAACTTCAAACTGCAGTCAACAAAAGTAATATTGTCATGTGGACCACCAGTACCTGGTAATGGATCAGCACTCTAAGAAGAATATAAAACTATGAGCTTGCTTGTTTATATTCAGAATTCAAATTTTATTCGCTTGTTATTTTAAAATAAAGGCTTACTAAAATTTCCTGATGACTTCCTATTTCCTATTGTTTCTTACTGGGAGGCAGAAAGCACTGCATACAACAGCAGGGTGTTAATACCCTTGCCAAAAGAACACTTTTTTTCCACATAATTTTTCAATATAAATTTCTAAATATGACTTATAACATTAATAATCTCTTGGGAATTTTAAATATTTGTTTCATTCTTTTTTATGAACTCGTCAACTTAACCACTTTACTATAAGTGAAAATATAAAATGTTCTAATCATAGTCACTGTAAAACATTCTAAATAAACTAAGGCACCAGAAAACAAGTGATAATGATGATGATGATGATAATAACAACAATGGGGTTGTCTGTGTCAACAAACAGGTCATATCTGGATATGTACGGAATTAGTGATATTAGGTAAGATTCTTTTGAGAGGTTTAACATCGCACCAACACAGACACATTTTCAGCAATGCTGAGGTGGGAAAGGTATGGAACTCGGAAGAAAGTGGCAATGGTCTTAATTAAGGGCAGCACAAGTATTTGCCTGATGTGAAAATGGAATATGATTACTATTATATTTGTTATATCCTCACTAGATTGTAGTTTTAGATATGTGAATGTATAACATGAAAATAAATATCAGACATGTATGCTTTCACTTTAAAATTTGTATCAAGTTAAAAGACTAATATAAAGGCTTAGCAGTTGATATGGTGCTTTCATTGTAATGATGTATATTATAACATGATCATACCTCAGCCCCTTCTGCATTAATGATGCGTGCAAATCCCTTTTGGGATATAGTTGATAGCATTTCTCCGACAAATTTCTGGTATGCTGACTTCTCCTGCTTTGCGTGTTCTGCTGCTAGCTTCAGTTTCTGCTGAGCCACTTCAGACTTCTCCATTTCTTTTTCTAACTCTGCAATTCTTTTGCGAAGGTCTTGATTTAGTTCAGCTGATGACTTTATCTGAAACACAAAATACATTAATCTGTAAGTTAATAAAACTGGCAGGGGAAATAAGTTCATCTGTGATGCTTTGTTAGATAAATATATTATTGGTGTTCTCAGAAAATCAGTATTCATTATCAGAACTCCATTGTGAGATGAATTTGTATTCTAAAGCAGCTTCAGCCACCATTAATCTCATCAGATAGCTGTAGTGACCAATATTTGTGAGAGGTTATTTACCAAACAGAATATCATCCAAGCAGCATGGCATGTGGGAAGGGAGAAAGTTAGAGTAATTGGAAGCAAAGTAGTGTATGTGACGAGGGGAATTGAACTGAAGATATATTCTTTTCCAATTTAATTTTTATTTCAGCAATAGAAAAGGAGTTTTGAGTACCTTATCATCATAATCTTCCAATCAAGTTTTACACTTCAGATATTATTCTGAATGTAAAATTTCAATCCTAGTACAAAGTGGCTGCACTTGACTTTGCAGATGACATTTTCTTTAGTATTGAAAGATGAAGAGTCTGCTGCTATCATGATTGAAATAGTTAAGCAGTGCTTAAATTAAGCTGGTCTCACATTAACCCTCTCCTGCCCATATTGGCAAGTTTTCCCAGAATTAAAGGAATTCTTTACAGCCATCATTCTAAAAATGTAGACATCTATAAAATAAAATAAAAAAATTGTGCAAAAACTAATGAACATAGAAACATGATTTAGCTTCTTTGACATTTTAAAACACTTACGAAAATGGGGGTAAATAACTGCTAGGGAATCTGCCACCTAGGAGATAGTCCTAAATGCAGATCAATGATTGATTGATTGATTGCTACCCCGCAGTAGGCTTTGACAAGTCATTAAAAACAGGGAACGAACTACTGTATGCTCACCATTAAGAGTATTTAGTTAGGGTTGTAGCCTATGTCACCAGATGACAGCACTACTGTCCAAGTTAATGATGTGTGATATTTTCCATCGTCACTTTCATTTTCACTTTCCACTTCACTGAGTTCACTTAAGCCACTACTAGCAGTTTCACAGTAAGAATTATTGTTATCGTTCACCAAACGTTCAATGTCATTATTGCATAAAATATTTTCACACAAAAGCGCCGACATGTTTGTTTACAATAATGTCACTGCCTTCCATATTTCATGTTCTAATATGCCTGCTAAGGTTTAAATGTTGTATTGGGTATTCAGCCCTAAGGCTGATTGGATCCTCAACAGCTGTCATAGATGACCTAGACATCACTAAAGAGGCGTACCAGGGAAATGAGGAGTGAGGCAGTTTCCCATTGCTATTACATATCAGTCTGCCAAGCCCACTGAAATGCATGCACCAACCGACCTTATGAGCAACATTTTCACACCATTCATAGCAGGGACTGGTTGCATAAGGAATGACATTACTAGCATCGCTGATACCTCATTCACTTTCATATTGTCAAAGCCACGGATAAGACAGACAGGTCAATGAAAGTAACAAAATTGATCTAGCCTACACCAGAAGACATAGTGCACTGTAAACACTAGGTCCCGTCAGCAAAGTTTTGTTAAAAACTGAAAATTTGTCACACCCGTTCTGCTTACAACTTCTGTTCTGTACATTAGCATAAACATGGCATGTGTGTCTGCCACAGTTTTTCCCAATTTGTAACAAAACTTCTGTCTTTGTGTTGTTCCACTCATTACGATATGACAAGTCTTCAAGTGCACCGCACTCGACCGGCTGCAGCACACAAACTCTGTGTGTTCAGTGTTATGTGGCACTTCCAGATGTCTCTCCATTTACATGCGCACAGGTTTTAAAAGAAGAAAACTAATATCTTTGGTCTCTAGGAAGTGCACATGCTAGTAACAGTAAGTTATATTTGTCTATCTGCCAATAGATGGCTCATAAATGCGACTAGAAGTACAAGTACGCTTTACTACGCTGTGGCTGGGAGGCCCTCAGCTTTTGCGCTATGCATTACTACGCGATGGGCAGGAGAGGGTTAAATGCAGCTAAATCTGAGGCCATAGTAGTAGAAAAAGAAAAATTAAAGAGTATGGTTATCAGGACTATTAGCATGATCAAATACCCTCAATCAGTGAGTGAGAGAAATTCAAATAACTAGGAATCACGTTAATGATGAAATTTCTTTTCATTACAAAAAATTTAAAAAACACACCATTATATCAAAATTAAACAGTAGCATATTGAAGATTGTGGACTCAAACCTGTTTAAAATGGCAACTAGAGTGTGGTTCCAGTGTATGGGACCCTCACCAGGATTACCTGATTCAAGAACTGGAAAAAATCCAAAGAAAAGCAGCTCGATTTGTTCTGGGTGATTTCCGACAAAAGAGTAGGGTTACAAAAATGTTGCAAAGTTTGGGTTGGGAAGAATTGAGAGAAAGAAGAAGAGCTGCTCGACTAAGTGGTATGTTCCGAGCTGTCAGCAGAGAGATGGCGTGGAATGACATTAGTAGACGAATAAGTTTGAGTGGCGTTTATAAAAGTAGGAAAGATCACAATATGAAGATAAAGTTGGAATTCAAGAGAACAAACTGGGGCAAATATTCATTTATAGGAAGGGGAGTTAGGGATTGGAATAACTTACCAAGGGAGACGTTCAATAAATTTCCAATTTCTTTGAAATCATTTAGGAAAAGGCTAGGAAAGCAACAGATAGGGAATCTGCCACCTGGGCGACTGCCCTAAATGCAGATCAGTATTCATTCATTCATTCACAAGTAGATTAACATATTAAATCAGTATATTCAGCCCAGCTTGGTCTACATGCAATGTGTCCCTCTTCCAAAACTTACATGTACTTTTCTAATTGATGTTAACAAATTAATCAGAAGTGCTGTTAAGGAAGTAATTAGTCTCTCAACAGACAGTCCAGACTCGATGTTCTACTCTTCTACGGAAGTTTGGAGTTCAGCAAGTATGAAGCGTCATGGGAGGCTTTTCTTCAATGCATCGACATCTGTAATTAGCTTAGCTCCCTTCATGATCCACTACTAAGTCGAACAAAAAACTCCCCCAAGAAAAAATTTAGGTAAGCTTAATACATCTCAGCATACAGTGAGAACAACCTAGTGCATGAAGATTCAGGAAGATGTTAACAGACCAACAGTTCGAGATATGGAGAAACCACCGCACCATGGTAGAGGGGTATCACATTTCTTCAACTGACCAACATCAAATTTTAATGTGAATCTCCTTATGTTAAAGTGTAAAAAAGTTTTCATGCTAAATGTATTTTTGGTACCTGAAGCTTTTGAAACAAGCTGGTGGTGGCTTCCTTGAACAGAAAATGAATGTCACTATGTTACATAAAATTTCAACTGTTTGGTACCTAAATTTCACCCATTAAGAAAACTAAATGGAGGAGAACAAATGTCTGCCTTTGAGGCAGCTTGACAGATGTATGCTGAAGGTAAGATTTTGTGGTTACTTTTGTGCTATAATTATATGCAAATTAAATCACCGTAATATTCTAACTGAATGTCAAGAATTTGAGCATAGATACTGCATTTTCGGAACAGCTGTCCAATCAAAATAGACAAGAAGCCCCATCCTCTTCAAATGAAGATTCAGGGCAAAAATGCAAAATTTGATGATGGGGCAAAAAAGTTCCCAATGCTAAGGTCAGTAGGTACTTGCAAATAGGTGACGAAAAGGTACTGGCAAAAGGGTGACAAAAATGAACTGCTGTGGCAGAAAAAAATTCCCAAAGGCTTTCCTAACTTGCCTCTGTAGCGGGAAAAGTGCCTCCAGTGAGAGTCTTCAGTTGCTCGAGAAATTTACTCAGCAAGAATTGTTCACGTCTTGATGCACTAAGACTTAATGACCTCACAGTAATACACACAAACATTAATTTGTCCATGCATTAAATATTAAGATGCACTATGTATGAGGGGATCACAAACTAAGAGAGCAAGTGGCAAAATTACAATTCTAAAATATGTGAATCTTAAAAATATATATCACTTGTATCTACAATATGCATCCCTTTGCTTCTAATTCTCATAAATAATTCCATAATGCATTAAATTTATTGTCATATTTACAGCAACACTAATTAGGTTTATACACCATGATTCAGCCACCCCTTCCAATGTAGTTTTATGCAACCCACAACATTCATTGTCCTGAAAACATCTGCCCTGCTGGTATGCTCAGACAACACAACCGGATATCTTGGCATTTATCGCCACATCATGATAGGACGCCATAATGTTATACTCATATTAAACACTGGAAGACATGCGTGTGCCTTCTAGATCATATGAACGTGACACGCCCCGAAACACTAAATTGATATTGCAATCGCAGTAAACCTAACACTTGCTATAAGCTGCCCATTGTGCCGTACGGAACCGTAGTGTAGTTGGTAAAGGCGTGGCAGAGCAGGTTTGCATGTCAGGTGGGAGGTTCGAGTCTGGGGTGAAGAATACAAATTTTTGAAATATTTGTAAGTTCAATACCCGCTTTCATGCAAATTGTATGTGAATGAATGTGTTTGTGGCCCTAAGAAGGGCCGATTAGTTAGCAGGCCGGACACATACAGACTGGCAGACTGGAAATAATAGGAACACAACTGCCCTGACAATGTTTTATCGTAGCAAATGCTCGATGTGATGATCCTTTTGGTTTATGCACATTCGGGCCCGGTGTCCAATAGATCATCTTGCACGCCGAAGCATTCCAGGTGTAATTGCTCGGCAGACATCTGTGATGAGTAACCAAAGCTGGAAAGGTTTTTCCGGCGCTTCAGTATAAACGACGTTCTTCAAATGTCCCCACAAGAAGAAATCTAACAGCGTTAAATCTGGTGATCTGGTGGGCCAAGAAACAGGGCCTCCTTGTCCTATCCATTTCCTTGACAGTTCCTCGTTCAGATGGTTACGAATGGGCAAAGTCGAATATGGTGGAGCTCCATCCTGTTGCAACTACATCGTCAAACGATCGTGCAAGGGCACATCCTCCAGCAGCAGTGGGAGTTCCTGATGCAGAAAGTGCAGGTAGCGTGGGCCCATCCAATGGCCCTCAAGGAAATAAGGTCCAATCAGGCGATCCCCCAAGGATTCCACACCAAGCATTCACTCTCTATCGTACTTGATGGGCCGCCTTTCGCACCCAGTCAGGATTGTCCAGACTCCAATAGTGCATGATGTGGTGATTGACATTCCCATTATTGTAGAATGATTGAACTGAGAACAAGATATGCGATATGAATGCTGCATCATTGTCCGACCTGCCTAATAGCCACCAACAGAACTCCATTCGAGCTTCGAAATCCCACCCATGGAGCTCTTGGTGTAGTTCAAGATGGTATGGGTGATATTTATGTTCATGCAGTATTCGCTGGCTGGTGTTCACCTGTCGTGCAATCTCCCTTGTGCTGATGTGTGGATTATTACGAGCTGCCTCCAGAATGGATTCTTCTGTATCACCCGATGTAACAGGCCTATCACGGACTGACGGCTGGTTGGAAATCACGCCTTTCATCCTTAGGCATCTTTCAACACGGAGGAATGTTGTAGCAGCCGGATGCCGCCTGTTGGTATACCATTCCTGGTACAGACGTAGTGCCTCGCAAGCGTTTTGTCTTGCTTCCCCATAAATGAGGAACATGTCAACGTATTCCTCTGTGGAAAACCTGCCGAATGACAGCAGAGATGACAGTACATTCAGGCCTTAACCAGCGGAGTATGCCCAAGGCACAAGATAAATAATAGCACCATTCTACTGTTTGAATGTGACAAACGTGGGCCTCTGTTTATGTATTCCAACATCATACTGATGCAAAAAATATCTGAATGATGCAGGATTCAAACCGCCGCTGGCACATTCTGTCGATTGCTAGGTGAATCCCTAACCACATCTGCTGGAAACATGCTGGTAGTATGTAGGTGGTTTGAAAAGTTCTCGGAATGTACTAGAATTAAGTATCTTACCTCGGTGGAACTGCTTTTATTTTTCAACATAGTCTCCCTGTAGACTAATAATGCATTTGGTCCAGTGATGTTCCAATGCCTTGATCCCAACTCGAAAATGAAATTCCTCCAGGCCTGCAAAATACCTCTCCAATTTGGCTGTCAGTTCTTCCCTTGTAGAAAATCTCCGTCCACCGAGGAAAATTTTCAGCTTTGGGAATTAGATGAAAGTCTGATGGTGCCAAATCAGGTGAATAAGGTGGATGTGGCAACAATTCGTATGTATCTTTTCCTGTAGTTGGTCTAGGAGGTTTGCATAGTATTGCCCTGTAATTGTTTGGCCAGTAGGAAGATAATATATCAGCAGAATGCCTTTTGCATCCCAGAAAACTGAGGCCATGACCTTTCCGGCCGAACGCACTGCCTTTGCTTTCTTTGGTGGTGGTGAATCAGTATGTTTCCACCGCTTTGTCTCTGGGGTATAGTAGTGGACCCAATTTTCATCTGTAGTCACAAACCGGCGCAAAAAATCTTGTTGGTTGCACTGAAAACGGGCCAGACTTTGTTCAGACATTTCCAATCTGGTGCGTTTATTGTCCAATGTCAAGAGCCGCGGCACCCATCTTGCAGATAATTTTTTTATACCCAATTCTTCGGTTAAAATATAATATACCCATTCAGAAGACATCCTTACAGCTTCAGCAATCTCCCGCACTTTCAGTCGACGATCCTCCATGTCCATTTAATGCACTTTTGCGATGAATTCTGGGGTCGTCCACTACACGGATCATCACCCAGGCTCTCCCGACCAAATTTAAACTCGCTGGTCCACTTGGCAACAGTTGAAAATGAAGGAGCAGAGTCCCCCAGTGTGTTCTGAAAGTCGGCATGAATTTCCTTTGCTTTCATACCTTTCTTTACAAAGTATTTAATCACTGCTTGAATCTCAGTTTCTTCCACTGTCACAAATCACTATGCGGGAACAACAACAAAGAGTCATCACTACCACACTCCTCCAGCTGGAGCACTGACGCGCCACGTGTTCACTCACAAAGGATGTGTGATTATTGTGCGGGAACCTTGTTGCTCTAGCACTGACATCTAGTGGTGATTCCGAGAACTTTTCAAACCGTCCTCGTATGACGAGAGCAGAGTACATATGCCATCCGGTTCGGTGTTTATGACATTAATTACTGCACTGTTACCTAGTATTATGCATTGATTCCTCTCTTCATTAAACCCGGTGATGAGGCACGACACATTAACATACGGTAGTTACATGGTAAAAGGACGTTGCTACATGATTTCAAGACATCATGTTTTGCGAACAGATGGTATAACAGTTCGCTAGGCTCAGAGTCATGTGCAAAATGTGCTCGCTGAACAATAGTACCATACAGTATGCCTACAGGGGAATAGCACCCCTATAACCATGTGCACGTTAGTAAGGCTGCAGCAAACAATATTGAAAGCGTCTGCTGAATCATACTGTATAAATATTGAAATAGTATTTTGTTCAGAGAGCCTGGGTAACTAATATTTGACAGAGTGAAATACTGCTTGTTAATTAATTACATAAGATGTATATATTACAGAAGAAATCCTGTTCCATATTTACATACATTCTACAGTGTGATGGCAGTAGTGCCACACCTATAGCTTAGATCCTTTCCAACAGAACAAATATGACCTAGGCCACCATAGCTCCATTGGTAGAGCAAATAGCGTGGAATTGGGAGGTTGTAGGTTCGGATCCTACTGGTGTCCAGTTGACCCTTTTTGTTCTGTACATAACATTGGACCCTACCCGCGTCCAGGTGAGACATAGCTATCACTCCGGCTAGTCAGATGTAGTCTCAGGGTATACACAAGCAAGAAAAATGTTTAATTTTTCTATAAGTCAGGATTTACGTGAATTTCTAGAAAGACGCAACGTCCGTACGCGATACCATCCGATGAACGTCTTCATCTTACCGCATAGATTCACAAATTCATCTTCGACCATAATTTCATAACGCAACTCACTTAAAAATACCTCACATACTAAGTCAGTCTACTATCTACCACTATAAATGATCACTCATTGAATTATGAAAATAATCAAGAAACATATTTATTAAACTAATAAATTATTGAAAGAAATTAGAATAAATATCTTAATGAAATCCTTAATTGTTGATTGAAATAAATATTATTCCATTGAAATTAAAGTTTAAGTCAGCGCTGGCTTATTTTTAAATTATCATGATATTATGAATACAATATTTCTGAAATGAAGTCAAAATATCCCTAATTATCCTTGAAAAAAATTAAGTTAATCATTCAAGTGCATTAATATGACACAATTACATCATCATTAAGAAAAATTCAGGATTCCTCCACATAAATTACACATTTTAAAATATTAAACTCTGAATTCGTTAACGTCGAATATCACTCTGATGAACAGCATTATGACGACTGACGTGCTAAGGTTTTCGTCCCTACTGCCACTTAAATTACGGCTCCTAGTCTAATATCTCTTCATTTAAAATTCTAACTTAAAATATAAAACAATACTCAACATATAAAATAATCTATCTCCCTATCCTACCTGTATAATTCTTAATTCATTGTATCTCGGTTCAATATGCGTTCAGCCGTTAAGCTTATCTTAAATATATCTTGTGTGCAAGAAGTTCAACAAGTATCTTCAGTGTAACATCTCGGTATTATGCTTGTACGTCGGCTACATATATCATCTTGCCTACCTCACATTTCATATTTTCTGAGAATACATCTCGAAACTCACATATCTATCTATTAACAGCTGTAACTATTATCAAATCATCTTCAATTCTCAACTGTATACGAATTTTAACCATCCATACCTTATAAGTTACTCCCGTGGCGTGTTCCTTTTCAGTATTTGCATCGTCTAACTGCAACAATTCCATTCATACTTAACGTCTATTCATCGCATATATGTCTCATTAACTATCATGATGCGTAATATTATACTTAACTCATCTAATAAAACTCCTTATTATCATTTATAACCTTCAATTAATACACTCTTAACTTCCTCAATATCTATACTCAACACGTATAACCTTCTTTATATCATTTGCTACTGTTGACACATAACGTTTTTCTCCGCGTAAATATTCCTTTTCATTGACCAATCCACTATAAAAATACGATGCATAACCTTAAATACCGTATATGTACTTTTAACAATATTATTCGACAAGGAATAATTTGACTCTAAATATCACTTCTCAATACGCGATCCACCTATGATGTAATCTGCAACTGGATGGCTTACGAAACTCATAGATATTATTCATCATTTGACACTCTTTGAAATCAGCTGTTATATTACTTTCCTTCTTAACCGTATTCTCATTTACCTCGTCGAATCACTTGTTAATACGTAACCATACTCCACGAGATATCCTTCTAATTCTACACTGACTTAATATATCATTAGTATCTTAAGTATAATGCACTTCACTTCAAACGTTTCACTTGCACACTTAATTATCTCATACTTAGGCTATTCTATTCTACCGCATGTACCACAAAAAATACATGAATAAAGAATTATGTTACTTAATATAAACACTTAGCTCGTCTTTCATCATCTCGGGCCTCAGTTGCTCTCCTTCTGCTCGTCACATGGCTAATTGGTTGGCCATGGTTCGATGTCTGTCTGGATTCCTCATCTTAGGTTGATCTGGCTGGGCGACATCCTCCTCTCCTTTCGGGTAGTTTTAACTGCTCGGATGATATCTCCCTCTAGGTCGGTCCATCTGGGTGTTTAGCAGACCATCATCTTCTTGGAAAAACTGCCGATAAGATCAAATATTTCTGAGAAGTACATATTCATTTTAGACTTTAATTAAAGTAATATTTCTTTTAAGCTATTTTTTCTCAATCTTCTTCCATGAAATAATCGTTCGATTCTCTAAGTTCGCGTAAAATAATTTGTGCCTCATCTTGCTCTAATCTTCAGAATTTAAATTATTTAATTTCAGAAATATTGTTTCTTCCACGACTTCTCCTTTAATACAGTAATTCTCTGCTATCGTTTCCTCTTCCTACGGCTTCCAGTTTCTGTTTTCGTAGTATAACTGATCTTGTACTTCGGGACAATCAGTACACGTATTTGGATGAATTTTCATAATTCTCGGTGTATTTTATATCTTCCACCGTATTTTTATGCGTTGTTTCACCGTCTTCTTCAATATTATTGAAGCTTTTCCTCGGTATTTCTACTAGAATCTTGGTAATCTCCTTATTTCCACAGAGCGATATCAGTGCACTTCTTATTCTCTTGAGTTAAATTTTTCAAGTGATTTTTTTCTCAATAATCTCTTCTATTTTACTTGTTTTTGAAACAATCTACTCGACTTTACTCTGTTCTGCACCACCTTCATAATATAGTAGTTTCGAGTAAGTCATGGCCTCCTATTGTGTTTAAATGTTAAGACTTTGTTATGTACTCTTTTTAGCTTGAGTGGTCTATACCTTCCGTAGGCGCCATTTTGGAATACATCCAAAAATGCAACGGGCACAACATCTATTCAACAGGTATTATATGTACGGAACACGACCTAATAGGTTGAAAGTTGATTTTGATTACAATGCAGCTACCACAACAAAACACTGTCACACATGACTCCACCACTGCTTCTCCTTCTACTTCCATTAATGAAGGATCGCCACCCTATGAACCACCAGAGACTAGATGTCTGCAGAATTATCTTTTAAGAGAACAAGTAATCAAAGCTGAGATTATATGGTGCATGCATACTGTTGTGCAACACCATTCTTTACATGCTAGTGAAACTAGTGTACGTTTGTTCCAAGACTCTAATAGCTTCACAACTGCACAAAACGAAAGTTGCATATACAGTCACTCATGGTTTGGTTCCCTATTTTCATAAACAAGTTCTTGGAATGTGTAGTAAGTGCACACATTTCACCATTGGTTTTGACGAGTCACTGAATAAAATTTCTCAGATGGGCCTTTGGATCTTGTAGTTTGTTGTTTTAATCCTGACACAAATGAGGTATGCACTTCTTGTTTTGATTCCTGCTTTCCTTTGTCACTCTACCTCCTCAGATTTGTTAAATGGTTTTTTGCACGCACTGCAAGGACTCAGTCTAAAAAAAAAAAAAAAAAAAAACTCTTACAAATTTCAATGGATGGTCCAAATGTTAATAAAAAGTTCCTTCAGGATATGAATCATTTATTAACACGTTGGACACCACAGCGGACACCGGGGTTTATTTTTGGACTTCCTGCTAGGCCATGGTGGACACGGGTGTCCGCTGGCTCAAAATTGGTAAAGTACGCACTTTTCTCACTTTATATGGAATATGACCATATAGAATATCTGTCAGATCCCATTCGGTTATAATTAATGCACCAGGCTTCAAAATTATACATTCAGGTACAATAAATTCTATTTTCAAGGACACGGGTGTCTGCTGGCTCAGAATTGATAACGTACATTATCTGTTTTTGTACGGTTTTGTGCTCTTTTATACCCTCCCATGAAAATACAAACACAAGATATATTGGTACAAACTCTGATAAATTATGCAATAACATTAGAAAATTATAAGATATACTGATACACACTCAGACAAATTAGGCAATGTAATTAGAAAATTATAAGATATATTGATACACACTCAGACAAATTAGGCAATGGAATTAGAAAATTATAAGATATATTAGTAGAAGCTCAGACAAATTAGACAATGGAATTATAAAATTATAAGATATTGTGATACAAACTCAGACAAATTAGACAATGAAATTAAAAATCTGAAGACCATCCTTCAATATAGCAAGAAAAGATGCCGACAGTGGGTAGCTATCTTTGTCGACTATCAGAAGGCATATGACTCCGTGGATAGAATCACACTCTTCAACACCTAAAGAGAACTGGGACTAAATGAAAAAATTAATAGGTTGGTGCAAGCCACCCTGCACAACACCACTTCCAAAGTTAAGTTTAGAGGTCAATTATCAGAGAGCTTCACAATCAAAACAGGGGTGAGGCAAGGAAATGGTATCTCATGCATATTATTTAACTGTGTCCTGGAAAAGATCATAAGAGAATGAACCAGGTCATTCATTACCTGAGAACACCGGATTAAGCATGGGGTTTAAAGCAGACAATTTGAGGATTCCATGCCTGGCCTTTGCTGACGACCTTACTTTATTAGCGAACGACAGGCATGAAGCCACTGTGCAGCTTCAAACACTGCACTCTATAGCATCTAAAGCGCGTCTCTTGATCAACATTGGAAAGACGGAGTTTATCACCAACATCAAAGATGCCTCTCCAACAATGGGAGTCAGTGATACAAAGCATTTCAAGAGAGCTAAAAATGTGAAGTATCTTGGAGAGTGGATATCGGTACAAAGCATTTCAAGAGAGCTAAAAATGTGAAGTATCTTGGAGAGTGGATGTAGGAGGACCTAAGTGAAATGATGGCTCTTCAACAAAGGAAAATCAAATTAGACAAGGCCTACCATGCCTGCAGAAGACTGTATGCCTCAAAGCATTTATCAAAGAATGTAAAACTGAGACACTCTAATGGAGTAGTCAGACCATCAGTCCTCTACACAGCAGAATGCCTATCCCTAACTAAAAAGACCCCACTGAGAGCCCTGGAAGTGCAAGAACAGAAATTCCTGAGAAGAATAATAGGGCCAAGGATCCTACCAGATAGAAGGTGATGGTAAAAACCCAACAATGAGCTCAACCAGCATCAAGAAAACCTCACTGATGCCATCAGAAGAAAACTTCTTTCTATGGACACCTACACAGAATGGATCCTAACAGATTATCCTATAAGATCTTCAAGATTGCTAAAAAAGGTAAAGTTACTGGATTCCCCTGGACCAAGCAAGTGGACTAAGATCTTGCAGAGCTTAATATTAACCCTTTCCACTCGAATTATTTGTACGTCCTGATTTCTCCCAACTCGCATTTCTTTCTGTCAGCATTCTTCATATTTTATGTATGTATGCTAGTGGCTTTACATCGCACCGACACAGATAGGTCTTATGGCGACGATGGGACTGGAAATGGCTAGGAGTGGGAAGGAAGCGGACATGGCCTTAATTAAGGTACAGCCCCAGCAATTGCCTGGTGTGAAAATGGGAAACCACGGAAAACCATTTTCAGGGCTGCCGATAGTGGGGTTCGAACCTACTATCTCCCGAATACTGGATACTGGCCGCACTTAAGCAACTGCAGCTATCAAGCTCGGTCTCTTCATATTTTAAAACCTGGTGTTAAGTACTGGTTGTAACAATATATACAGGAAGAAACTACAAAATTAATGAATGTATGCTGTTTACATGACACAAAATCATGTTTTTCACTTTCTTAACGGTATGTCTTGAGTGTGTGGAAGCGTTCAAAGCAAATGCTTGGATGGAGCCCTGCTTGCTTATCCAACCAGTCTGCACTAAAATAATCCTGCATTTCTGCCTTACTGTTCATCCCCATGTTGATAATTGTACCAGTAAATGCCTTCAGCTCTTCTAATGTCACAGCTTTCCAAGAAAACCAGATAGATCTCTTCTGAATTAGAGTATTTTGTTGTAATTTCATTTCGGCAAATTTGTTTGTCTCATGGACAATAGAGGTTATCAACTGATCAGTAAAAAATAGCTACCAGTACTCTAGTTCTATTTTAAGTCTATTGCGACAATTTATGAATACACTGACTAATCTGTAAGGAAATTTGGGTAATCCTGCATCACTCGTTCTCCACGATCTCCAAGGTATGTTTGAAGTCAGTACTGTATCACTGGGACCAGGACGAGTCAAAATACTATCGCCTCCTCCATGATTTCTTGCGACGCTGATATCAATATTGCCATTTGAATCACTAATAGATATATCACTTTCATCCCCAGATTCAAAATTTTCATCACTTTCATGGTAACTATAAAAACAATCAGCCGAAATAAACGCAAGAATCTCAGCTTCGGTCAGACTGTGCACCGCCATGTTGCTTCACGCAACTGCTTTCCATTGTCAAGGAAACGTAGCAGTTTTGCCAAGCAAAGAGAAACTAAAACACACCTATTTGGTTTCTTTCGGTTTCCGGAAGGGACCAGCACTTACGAAACAAAGTACAAAAGCCCTGGCATTCCAGGTAACCTAGCAACGAGCGGCGAAACATTGTGTCGACCCAGGGTCGACACACGAGCTATAACGCTGAGTAACGGCTGTCGACCTCAGGTCAACACACGAGCAGAAAGGGTTAATCAAGCAACCATAACTGACAGGAATGCATACCGTTTAATGGTCAAAACTGAACCGTTCCTAACATCCCTTACATTAGGTAGCCACAAAGGAGCCAGGAATTGGTTAGAGGAGTGCAGGAAAGAATTCAGCGAGAAAATGAAGGAATACTGGGCCAACAGGAAGGCTCAAGAGGCCACTAAGAACACAATCCAGTATGCCAAAAGGGGCAGACAACAAAAACACAGCTAGACCACAAGCACCGTGGTCCGCAGATGGCCTAAACGCAAAGGAAAAAAATAGTGATAGACATTCAGACAAATTAGTGAATGGAATTAGAAAATTATAAGATATACTGATACAAACATAGACAAATTAGACAATGGAATTAGAAAATGTACACAGATGCCTTGGATGTACAGCCGGAACAACAACAAACTTTTTATTTGTGTTCCACGTTGAAGCATTCTAAACAAAAATGCGGTCCTCCTACACAGTCTCTACAGTAGGTGTTCACTTTCTTTACTTTGTTTTCTTCAATGATACCCGTTTTCTTACACAGTCTCTACAGTAGGTGTTCACTTTCTTTACTTTGCTTTTTCAATGATACCCTTCATCTTCTTGGAGTAACAGCCTCTACAGTACTTCCGGTTGTCACATGCTCGGCCAGCTTTCCGTGCAAAACAGTGTGATGATTTTGATCTCCGTTTCGGACAAGAATCCTGCAGGTGATCTTTCTTGGTGTCTTCCAGCAAACCTGTTATGACCGCTTCCCTGAATTTAGTGATAGATATTTCTTTGCCTGTCACCATTCGAAAAATAAAATGTGCGTTCACAACTGCTGTTCCCAGCAAAAGTTCAATGGCAATTTTTCTGTATCATTTCGCGGTTCGCCTCAGCGCTGTGCTGTAGCTGGACATTTGGTCAGATATATCAATTGAACCTTTTCCTGCACTGTAATCAACAATACCTGTTGGTTTGTGTAGTTCCAGTGCACCTCTGCATTTCAACAATCTGACCTGTATGCTTGGTAGATAGAAGCAGCACATCTCTCTTGTCGTGCCACTTGATGACACATATCCCTCTCTCATTCTCAAGAGTGTACTGCACCCGTCCAAGCCTGAGTCCCAACCAGCATTAATCTCAGGGGTGTTACGGTTCGTGATAAGGCGCTATCAAACAAATAAAAAATAAAATAAAAACAAACAATGAAGATACAGAATCTCCAATTTAAATATGGGCGTCAAGAAATTAGTACTGCAGGGTTGAATGGGGCATGCAAATATTTAACTTTAAGGCTCATCATTAAAAAAAAAAAAAAAAAAAAAGTAAATAAATAAATAAATAAAAAAATTATACTAACACAGATCACAAGGGATAATTGGGAGGCTACCTCCTAGAAAAAAAAAGGGGGACGGATATTTAAACGGTCATCAAGGGTTTACTATTCTACAATAACAAGAACTTGGTACTGTTACTGATAAACTGGATCATACACAAAATTTGTTAATCCTTATTTTCCCCTTATTTGGCAAATCATTCCTGAAAAACTATATAAATAGTTTTGACACTGTAGATCCTTATTTACCTATTAATATGGCAAATCATTTCTGAAATATTACATAAATTTGACACTGTAGACCACCCATCCACTTGGGTGGTTGAACCATAGATTTCCGAGGGTTGAAACGACGAACCTCATGACAATACCACGACCAAATGTGGTCGAGACCCTATACCTGTTGGAAAGGTGAGCACGAGCACTTAATATGTTGTTGCCTTTACCTTTCCTGAGATGAGACCAACCCAGGATTATACAATACCTTCCCGGATTCCTACCCAAGATATGCTACTGTTAATGGAAGGAAAACGACAAAGGGACTTTAAGCTAAACGTCCAGATGTAGGGATTTGCCATCACATTTATCATCATAAACTTAACTTACTATTTACAACACCCTGACAATTATTATGTCATTTTACCAGCTGACTTCCTTATTCAATGTCAACATCATCCGAATGAATCCATAATAAAAATTATTAAATTAACATTTTTATTATTATTATGATCAGTGGTAATCATTATTATCTTAACCCGTAATCATCATAGATTTAGTATTTAATTTAATTTTTCAACATTATTATTCGCAGAAATAAGAAAGTATATTCTTCTTGTGCTTCTTCAATTATTATTCTCAATGATTGTCAATTGTTTCACAGCAGTTAACAATTATTAATCCATAACCTTCACAGTTCCAATCCTGTTTGGCACTAAGCGATCAGTTCATTCATGATTTACTTGGAATATTATAATTATTATTAATTTTTACATTTAAATTTCCAATCTTTAGAATTTAGTCACACATGTTACATCCCATATGAACAACCAAGATCCGATTTCATATCGGTCGGGACACAATAATGGTACTCGAACCGCAACCTTACTTCATTTCGTACTGTCATTAATTTATAGGACACCATGTTTTCCCAAGACAAATCTCAAATCCCATGGCACCTCATGGCTGGGAATCTCCATCCAGTCCCTGCGAGTGCTAAATTATTCCTCCCTTCTCCTTTGAAGTCCATTTATTCCAGTGGAACTCTTCAAATCATCAACATAAGTACGACTCAATTTTATCTCATGCCGGATTTCTGTCTTGCACGACTTCCAAAATAAAAAAATGGGCTTAACCCAATCTGGCCTTCAACATAACATGACCATCATATCCTAGTGCCTCTATCGCTTCTAAACACATGATTTTGATTATTACTGTGTCCAAAAACATTAAATCAACAAATAATTATTTAAATCACTTTTACTGCACGAATTAAAGGCTTCCACATGCCATATGTTATCTCAACATTTAAATTACTTTGAATATTATTCCGTAACTCCAGCCTGTGCCTTATTCACAAAGTATTACTATTTATTTATTTATTCCTGACTTACATTTGTGGCGGAGTTAGGGCTCACGGCTCTCTTACACTTAACCACTATAAACAATAAAATTTAAAAATGTAAACATAAAAGTAAGACATAGAAATTCTAAAAAGAAATAATACTATGGACAGATAATTTTAAGACTAAGTTAGGCCTACATATCAGTACAGTAGTGTGACAATACTACTACTACTACTACTACTACTACTACTACTACTATGTCCACTGGGAGTGTATTCCAGAGTCTCGATGCAGTAACTAAAAAGGAATGATTGCAGGAATTTGCTCGACTTAATGGAATTTCAAGTAGGAAACCAGAAGGGTACTAATTTCATGGAATGAGGAAAGGAAACGAAAATTAGAAGAGAGGTAAGTAGGAGTGTTCATCGAGAGCACTTGGTAAACAAGTGTCATTAGGTGAAAATTCCTTCGTTCATTTATGCGTAGCCATCTCAATGTTTTGAAATATGGTGTAACATGAGCGTCATGTCGCATTTGGAAGGCATATCATATGCATGAGTTTTGTGCTCGCTGAAGTCTCAAAGCTTGTTCAGCATTTAGATTGACTAGTACCGTATCACAGTAGTCTAAAATTGGGAATAGTAGTGCTTGGATTAATTTTAATTTTTGAGGAAAAGAATTCTTGTGACGTTTCAGGGGATATAGAGCTGCATGAACCTTTCTATGTACATTTGTTACATGTCCATTACAGGTCAGATTCTCATTGATGGAGAGTCCAAGATTAGTTACATTTTTAAGGTACAGTACAGCAATATCGTTGATTATGATTCGAAGAGGATTGATATTGCTTATTACATGTAATAATTTAGAGTTTCCTATGATAATACTTTGTGTTTTACGAGGATTTAGGATTAAGTGGTTGTTTTTAGCATAGGCGGTAAGCCTTTCAATATCCGAATTAATGTGCTGAACTGTTTCATGTAAATTGTTTGTAGTGGTGTGTTTGTATATCTGCATATCATTAGCATATAAGTGGTAATTGCAATACTGAAGTGAGGAAGATATGTCATTAATATGCAAGACGAACAGTAAGGGCCCTAGAACAAACGCTTGAGGGACACCGGATGATTTTACAGCCCATTGGGATCTTTGATTGTTTACCACTATGCACTGGCGAAGATTTGTAAGGTACGACTTGAAGAAATTTAGGGCTATCGGGCCAATATGCAGGGAGAGTAGCTTGGATAATAGTATGTCTATATTTACCGTGTTGAATGCACTACTAAAATCAAGGAGTGTCAGTATCGTCACCTGCCGTTTGTCCATTGCTAGTCTTATGTCATCTGTTACCCGAAGAAGTGCAGTTGTAGTACTGTGTCCCTTTCCGAAGCCAGATTGCAAAGGGTCAAAAAGAGAATGTCTGGTTAAGAACTCTACTACCTGCTCATGTACAACTCGTTCAAGAACTTTCGAGAGAGGGGGAAGAATCGAAATAGGCCGGTAATCAGATGGCGCATTTGCTGTGATACTGGTATGCTTTAATATTGGGGTTACTAGAGCATCCTTCCATGCAGTTGGAAACGTCCCTGTAGTGAGACAGTGGTTTACAATGTGGGTAATAATTGGTAGGACCGCGCCAATAATGATTTTTATAAAGCCTATTGGGATGTTATCTGCTCCTTTAGCTTGTGACTTCACTGAATTCAAAATATGCTTTACATCATTTACACTGACAGGGTGAAAAGAGAAATTATGTTCGTTTTCTGTAGGGTCGCTGATTCTTTTATTTCGATTGATATGATTTTGAGGTTGAGATTCCTTTATTTTGTTAGTTACGAAGTGAGAGTTAAGTATCGAGAGATATAGTTGGCACATATGGCTCTTTGTATTTTCCAACTCCCATAGCTCGAAGTTCGTTCCAGGGTTCACATGCATTTAAGTTCCTTGTTACATTTTTGATGTGATTAAATTTGTTATTGCGAATTAATTGCTTTGTTCGGTTATGTAAAAGACAATACTGTTCAAAGTCTAGTTCATTTAAAGTCGTGTCCATTTACCACTCCAATACTTCTAATGATTGTCATTCATGCTGTCTAATGGCAAAACTTTGCTGCACACATAATCATTGATATTTACACTCAACCAGTGCACTTTGGAGATTTATACATTCTTTTGTATTAAAATTTTAACATTTTGACAATTTATACACAGAGCTATTAATTGAAACTCTACACTTATGGCCTTCTATCTGACCCACTCTATTTTACACATTCATTCTTTGTTCCTCCTGGCACTTTAGGAGCCGGTGATATATTGCGATCACTTTGACGGTCTGGCACGCACTCGTTGTCCGAACACGGCACTTCTGTAATGTCAACGGCCGTGAGACTGATCAGGTATCTTTCATATTGGAAAGTCTACAGGCGAAACTTCATGTTTCCAGAATCGTCTTTCCTCGATCCTAACACAGTCAATTTTACTTTTACTCAGTTTTGCAAATGTTTATTAGTTGTTAGCGAGCTGTCGGTGTGCAATTACTGCTAGTAACACTACATTTATGGAGGCAAAGTTCCACTATCATAAAGACGAAGTAACAGCTTCAAACATTTTACAGAGTAGTTTACACGTACTGACGGTTCTAATAACTTTCACAGAGTGTGTTTACATGCACTGGATCACTACCCTAAAAGAACGTAGTGACCGCTCGAACAAACTTTTACAAGCGTGTCTTCTCAGTTGCCTGAACTGGTATTTATGTGAGTTTCATCCCCTCTCCGAGTTCATGAGAGGTCACGTTAGAGTGAGCAGTTCCAATTTCCCCCTTTGACTATATGCAGACCTGCTGGTGGCTTGCTCTTGGGGTCCACTAATGTGATTATATGATTCTTGCCTCTATGTCAAATCTCAACTCATTTCGATTGTTAGTAATTATAATACTTAAAATTTTTGCTCCTGTATTTTTGGCAGGCACATTCACGCCATTATTCGCGTCCATTGCTTGAAACCAATCAGAGAACAGCATCAGTGATTTCTGAGAATTACAACATTAAATATCCATTAATTACCAACTTTTAATATTAAGTCATGCTTCTAAAATTTTCCTCATTATGAATCTGTATTCAGTTTCCCTTTAGAAATTGAATCCATGAAGTTACTCTTTATATCACTTCCCATAATATAATGTTGGCTTGATTGCTTCTCCCTGCCAAATTTTACTATTGGCTCATAGCTATTACAAGATATTAGAATCATTCTGTATTGACGGTTTTCACTTTACAAAGGAAAAATTAAGTGTATCCTCCTAATTCAATACATCATAAATCAGATTCATAAATCTAATATCCCCATAAGACGCATTATCAATTTCAGAAATAGTCCAACCTATGAGGTATCTCGGTTCATTCACAAATTCCCCAAGTCACACTATCGTTTTCAAGCCAATACATCAGTAAAGAATTCCATCATTAGATGGAGTAATCAAATTCAAACATGTTTCGACTCATTTGAGCCATCTTCAGTGAAACAAAGGGTTAAAGTAAGTGTATCATCCACCAAAGATTGGATACATCACCGACCTTGAGGACATCCTACTAGACTTCTTACCCACGCATGAGCATGTTTTATTACTAGACCTCAATACTGACATCCTTAACGACAAAATGACTGAGACTAAACAACTAATCAACATATTTAAATCTTGTAAAATGACGATTTTGCCACTTAACGCAACACATCACACAGCCACGTCACATACATTACTGGACGTAATTGTGACAAATAACCCTGACAGGGTACTGACCCACGGGCAAATGTCTGCTTGTCGACTATCCAATCACGACTTAATTTATTTAGCTTATTCACTTAAATGCCCCAAGTACAGACCTAAATTAATTACATTCCAAGACCTAAAAAGTATAAATAACGAATCCCTATTAGACGATGCTGCAAGCATACCTTGGCATAATGTCCATATTTTAGATAATATAGATGACAAAGTGGAATTCTTAAACACACAACTGCTAGCTCTTCTCAATAAACACGCGTCAAAACGCACTGCTCGCGTAACACGCCCTGCGGCTCCATGAATGACTCAGGAAATATGAGACTTAATGACAGAGAGAGACAAAGCTTTCAGAAAATTTAAAACTAGCCAAGTACCAAACGATTTTGACCTGTACAAGACCCTTCGTAACAGGACCACACAGGCCGTACGGAATGCTAAAATAAGACACTCACAGAACATTTTGCTAATCCGGAACACGACAACAATCTGGAAAACCATTTAGAAAATGGGCATAGGTGGAAATAAAATACATACTGTTGACATTAAACTACCAATGGATGATTTAAACCAATACCTTACTACAAGACCCGTTAACACTGACGAGACAACAAAAGAACAGACTATTAACAAAATCCTACACAATGGCAATACTAACAATGGAGGAGGACAGTTATATTTTTCACTCGTAACTCCTGCAGAAGTGAGACAAATTGCACAATCAATAAAGACAACTGCGACAGGATGTGACGAGATTGTTCCACAGTTACTGTTAAAAACTCTAGACATAATCCTACCAACTCCAACCCACATCATTAATACCTCACTGATAACTAGCATATTCCCTTCCCTTCGGAAATGTGCAATTGTTCGCCCACTCCCACAGACCAACAATCCTGTGGAAACCAAAGACTTTCGATCCATTTGCATTTTACCATTTCTTTCCAAAATTTTGGAGAAAATAGTTCACAGACAAATAACCGCATATTTAAATAACAATATACTTCTTGACAAATACCAGTCTGATTTTAGAAGCAATCATAGCACAACTACTGCACTACTTAAAGTTACAAACGACATAGGAGTAGCTATGGATAAGGGAGAAGTTACTGTTTTCTCTCTTCTAGACCTTAGTAAGGCCTTCGACTGCGTTGACACGGACATACTAATAGCAAAATTACGTGCTCTTAATTTCTCACAAAGCACACTATCCTGGATGTATTCCTATCTCTCTGATCGCCGGCAGTGTGTATCAACAGGTGAAAATTTATCTTCATGGCAATCTGTAGATACTGGAATACAACACGGGTCAGTGCTAGCACCACTCCTATTTTCGATCTTCATTTCAGGACTAACACAAGTAATTAAACATTGTCAATATCATGTGTATGCAGACGACATACAAATATATACATGTGCACATCCTCGTGTCTTACCGACTGCATGTGGAAGCGAATGCTCACATATGATCCCATGCTAATATAGACACCCCTCTCGCACGACACTACATGATAGTCAAGTTAAACATTTAAAATTTACGTCCATTTTATCTGGCAGAAGAATTAATTTTGAGATCTTTTCTAAATTTCCTGACATTTCCCAGTTTTCCCATATTTTATTGAATTCCCTGATATTTCCCGTGTTTTATAGAATTCCCTTACATTTCCTGGTTTGCCATATGGGTGGACACCCTGTAGTAACAACGATGAAAACCAGAGAACGTCTGCAGTGTGGACTTCGTTCTTCTCAATAAATGACACAGCCCATACAGTGTACGGCCTTTGACCTCATGTGTTAAAGTGCAAGTCTTTAAAAACAGATTTGGTGAAGGCAGCAACTTTAGTACCGCTAGAAAAGGTGCGCGAGATGATATACAAGTGGTCAAATCACTTCAAGAAGTGTTTCACAGCAAAGGATAAATATTTTCAAGAATTCATGTAAAGTATCCTTTGTGTAGTCGGAAATGACTGAATAAATAAATAAATAAATAAATAAATAAATAAATAAATAAATAAATAAATAAAGTAAATAATAGTTTTCTGTGTCTATTGCTAGTTGATGGTTATGAATTTCATGTTTTTGGTCCGTATTGAACAATATATAAGTAATAATAATAATAACTTAAATGTTTCCACCTTTTCAATACAATATATTCACAAGATTACAAAATTATACGGTACTAGTTTCGACCCATCTAGGGGTCATCATCAGCCGTATTGGAGCAAAGATCATTTGTCTTAGGATTTCGCCACAAATGATCTTTGCTCCAATACGGCTGATGATGACCCCTAGATGGGTCGAAACTAGTACCGTATAATTTTGTAATCTTGTGAATATATTGTATTGAAAAGGTGGAAACATTTAAGTTATTATTATTATTACTTATTGCTAGTTGCCAAGATTCTGACCACTCAGTCATGGAGCCAAACTATACGTCTAAATAACAAACATGCAAATGTTGTAGTTGTCATTCTCTATACACTAGTTGCCTTTGTATGAGGGATAGAACTTATGGAATGACCAAGTAAATCTATGAAAGCCACTTACCTGTGCTAAATATTGTTCCAGGACCACTGAGAACTCCATTGGTTGCTTACATTGAGCACAGGTGGACTTATGAGCAGCTGAGGTTTTGGTGGTATTCAATGGAAGATCAGGTGATGCAAAAGTTGGTAATGAGGTGTTCATTGGTGAACCAGGTAATCTACTGAAAGAAACTGATGTTTGGAAGTTTGGTAATACAAATGTATCCTCATTATCAACACACCGTTTATATTGATCAAATGGTGAATTATGATACTGTGTATTTGATGGGCTGAAAAGATCAGGAGAAGTCGTTTTAATAAGTCCATTTTTCAAGGTCTGAGCATCTTTATCACAGGAATTACCACCTGGTGAAAAGTTTAACTTTGGGGAAACTCTTTGTGTGTCTTGATTACCAGCTGGAATTGATGAATCAGTCTTCAAAGTTTTTGACATATCTGGTAAGTCTTCAGCAGTAAAAGGAGTGAAGGAGGAATCAATGGCTATTATTTTGCTACGGGATTTAGGAGGAGTGTATGGAACACTTTTTAAGAATTTGTTGGTAGAACTTGGAGGAGTATAGGAAGGTCTTGTTGTGACCAATCCTGAAGGACAGCTGGGAGAACCAGAAGTTTCTATAAACTTGATGTCTTTCTGACAGTCTTTTGTAAGTTGGTTGGAGCATCTTAGCTTATAATCCCATGATGTATATCTTATATCATTAGAAACTTGTGGAGGTTTCTGAATGGTCACATTAGATCCATCAACCCAAAAATCAGCTGACTTATTCCTTAGTTGTTGACTTGGCTCATACGGATGTCTTGAGACAGGCGTGCTGGACCTGTGCTTTTCAGTTGTGTTCGATCTCTTTTGAGGTGTGGCTATCAGATGCTTTTCTTGAGGGGACCTACATTCACTAATTGAGATATTTTGAGATTTAATCTTTTTAATTTGTTTATACTTCTTTGAACTAAAATCAGATACTTGAGGTTGTTTATGAGAAGTCTCAACTTCTGTGCTGGAATTATCACTGAGAGATGAGTGTAAAGGTGACTTCTGCTCAAAGTGTTCACGATTTTTAGTCCTTCCACTGATACGAGAACACCGAACACGCAGAGGCGAAGGTAGTTCAAAAGATCTGACTTCTACTTTCGTCCCTGTATCACCAGGATCTTGATCAGGGTCTCTTTCTGATATTCCATTGCAGTCACCATGAGAGAAGTCTTTATAGCCTTCAGTCTGCTCCTGATGATGAGTAGGACTTGCCGATTGCGAAGCAAGGAAATTTTCCAAGCGCTGTAAACAGAACAAAATATCAAGTGAGATGTGAAGTAATATTGAATACAGTTATAACTTAATGCAATCCTGCTTTCAGTAATTATTCTAACCTTGATACTGACATGCAAATGAAAAATAAGCCAATCGATTGTGAGACTTATAATGGAATTCATAACAAAGTCTCCTGTGGAAATTCACTCTTTGGCAGCATAAAGGGCAAAGGAAATAGATACATCTACAGCAGCCACAGATCCAAAATTTCTTTGAGCCTCTGGATTAAATGGTTTACCAATGTCTGAATCTCCTAAATTTTATGATTTTTTTTAAAATACACAGACATTCTTTAAGTAAAAGGGCATGTTCTCACAACGTGCTCACGCCCACTGATGGAGGGGTGCATTCAACATTAAAATACTCCTCCTTTCCACAGGGCATAGAAATTGACATTCCTTGCCAGCACTTTGAGGTGAGGCCAAACTTCTGCTATTCTTAACATTTCATTGGTGCCAGAATATAAAGGTGGACAAGAAGTTTGTGTACAGAAAATGTATTTTCTTCTGATGAAGTAGTGGTGGTGGTTATCATTTTAAGAGGAAGTACAACTGGGCAACTATCCTCTATTAACATTAATCAGAGGGAAATGGAGGGGATCCAACACTTCAAAAAATAAAGGTATTGGCCAAAGAAA
This sequence comes from Anabrus simplex, assembly GCF_040414725.1. NCBI lineage: Eukaryota > Metazoa > Arthropoda > Insecta > Orthoptera > Tettigoniidae > Anabrus > Anabrus simplex. Next base: position 88,854,064 of record NC_090272.1, on the reverse strand, counting down.
GACTTCCAAGGTCTCGAATGCTCTAATACTGTCAGGGTCAGAAAAGAAAAAGAGTTGACCAAAAGAGGTCGGATAGGATCGATGAAAGTGAGGAGCCTGGCACAAGTAAGTGGAAGTAATGCCAGGAAACAGCTAAGGGCCCCATGGTTGCCAACTCATGCTCCCAAGTTAAGAGACCCTGGGGTCCCTTTTAGTCGCCTCTTACAACAGTCAGGGGATACTGTGGGTGTTATTCTACTGCCCCCACCCATAGGGGGACTTCTTTTGATGAGGTAGGTAACTTTGTGGTGAGTGTTCTACTCACTTCAGTTACCATACCTCACCATATCTCTTTTTGCTTACAAAGTTACATCTGCAAGGCAACCACTATTAGTCATTAATGTACCAATACGTAATTTTTTTTTTCCAACAAGAAGTTATATGGATTGAAATCTTGTCGAACTTAGGGGCTGTGCCAACTGAGATTCTCCTGTGCTGGATTAACCTCAAAGAACAGCCAGATTAACCCACTGGCGCAGTCACAGAATTGTTCTGTGTTCCACTGTGATGGGCCTATGGTGGGGCCATGGAATTGCTCCGTGTTCTCACATTACGGACGCAATTTAATAATCTCATTGAGAAATGTTAGTATTTACTTCTACAACAATTTGCTTTACGTCGCACTGATAGAGATAGGTGTTATGGAAATGATGGGATAGGAAAGATCTAGGAGTTTGAAGGAAGTGACCGTGGCCTTAATTAAGGTACAGCCCCAGCATATGCCTGGTGTGAAAATGGGAAACCACCGAAAACCATCTTCAGGTCTGCCGACAGTGGAGTTCAAACCCACTATCTTCCGAATGCAGGCTGATAGCCAAGGAAGAATACTCAACAGGTAGGCCATTCTGGGCATGTGTGCTGCCATTGGTCAGCGTCTTGTGACGTCATCGGAAAGAACACATCTGCGGTCTGTAATCTCCTCTTGCATTAAATGCTGTACGTAAAGCAACATTTATCGTTCCTTTTGCGTTTTCAAACTGGAATGTTTTTCTTTTATGACTTGGAACATATATTTAAATCATGAATATGTTTAGTGCATGAGAGCAAAATAGAAAATATTTATCTTAGGGCAAATTATAGTACATAATGTATGTGCCAGCCTCGTAAGCCTCAGTTAGGCATGTTAGTTGTTAATAATCATATTACAATGAATAGGTAGTTCTTAAAATTGTTTTAACATTTTTCTTCTTTATCAGACAAGACAGATGTGGATTTTGCAAGGCTATCCTTCCACTATCTGCAGGCTACGGCGCTCAGTGGGCTGTTGGTTCTTCTTTACTGCATTCTTCTTCATTGCTTCCCATTTGGCCTTTTTGTTCAAATGTCTGATACGAATGAAAGTCCTTGTCCTTACATATAAGGCAGTGATTTTCCTATCAACTTCGGGAAATTTCAAGTATATAGTTGATGTTAATGTTTCCATTACTTTGTAGCACCTTGAAATACAGTGCCTGTGGAAAGAAGCAAAAATAACTTCAAACTCCATTGTCGTAGCAAACCACTCCGGGAAAGGAGAAGTGAAATAATAGTGATCCAGTCTTGTTCAGAAAATAGTTTCGGATCAAGACAACATATATCCGTTTTTGTTCCCAATGAACTGTCAATGTTTTTACACTTGTAGGCGACGTAACCTGACAAGTATTTTAAAACATCGTCTGTTACATCTTCATTAGGAATCGTTAAAACTGCTTAGGTCAGTATCATGTAGCAAGTTTTCTTTACTTCTATCAAAACTCAAAACATCGGACGGGTTGTAGGTCACTTCGATGCAAAGTTCGCTGAAAAGGAAATTCTGGAATTCATCTTCAGTTCCTTCGTCAGGTGTCAGGGAGTCAGAAAATGTAGAAAGTTGACTTCTGTCCTACAGGGCGAGTTGGCCGTGCGCATAGAGGCGCGCGGCTGTGAGCTTGCATCCGGGAGATAGTAGGTTCGAATCCCACTATCGGCAGCCCTGAAAATGGTTTTCCGTGGTTTCCCATTTTCACACCAAGCAAATGCTGCGGCTGTAAATTAATTAAGGCCACGGCCACTTCCTTCCAACTCCTAGGCCTTTCCTATCCCATCGTCGCCATAAGACCTATCTGTGTCGGCGTAACGTAAAGCCCCTAGCAATAATAATAATAATAAAAGACTTCTGTCCTGAACAACGGAGGCTCCATGAGATAGAGACATGTCGTTTGCGTTCCCAGTTAGTATTAAGAGGCGCATTCTGTACTTCACTTCGAAAGGAGTGGGATTGTTATAAAATATACTGAGACTCCTAAGTTTAGAGAAATAATTTTCCAGACAGTCTTGATTCAGTCTGGAAGTCAAAATGTACTTTGCTCCAATGCCTTTCACGTCTCAAAAGAGTCCAATAAGGGAGTTTATGGATATTAAAAACCCTTTCTGGAATGGAAGGAGACTGCTTCTTTTCCCCAGCTGCATACTCAAGCAAATGTCAAAAAATCGTTTTAAAGTATTTTCTTGACTTTGATGTTTGAGGCCATAACCACTTCTAAGGGGAGCTTTTCCCTCAATATGTTTGTGTAGAAGATATTTAATTGCTTGGGCAGTGTGACGTGAAAACAGCTGTGCAGCCATTCTGACATTTTGATGAGCACGTCCAGTAACGTTGAGGTGAACCTCTGATATATGGTGTACGACTGAAAGGTCACTTTTCTGATGCCTTAGGAGATCTTCTATTAGAGTCTTTGTCACAGTAGTCCCATCTGGCATCATGGGAATGATTACATAATAGTTTTAACAAGTGAGGGACCAATATAAATGATGCGTTATTGGACATTATAAATTTTTCAGCTAACTCATTCCTGGTTGCCAGCGATTCACCCCCATGTGCTAGGTTGGGCTCATCAGTTGGTACCTAGCACACCCACCAAGATGCTGGCTAGTGCATACCGTGGAGGCCACTGTGTAGGCTACTTCCGGACAAATATTTCAGGTTCCCTATGGGAATCAACATCTATATCAAGTGAGGGACGTCAAAGAACAACCAGACTTTCCAATTACTGTCCACAGGGTTGGTAAAATATGTCTTGCTTGTAGATACCCCAAGTTCTTTCCATACTTTTGCATTTTTCCCCCTATATCGCAAGAAACAGCAACTACACGCACTCCAGCCCTTTCAAGATCTTTGATAATTGTATGCAACAATGTGCTTGTCATCGTAACATCGAAGTCATAATACACAGGCTGTTTCCATTTTGAAAATAAACTGCGAATCATCACCACTTGATCATTTTTATGCGGCCCGAGTATCACATCATAAGGGGAATCAAATCTCACGCGACCGTCAATATTCATTTCATCGAAGCTTAAAACAGCCATTGCCTCGAATGGTTTAAACATTTGTGACCTAGCTTTGATTAAATTTAACACTTCTTTCAAAATGCTCAGTCTGCATTTAAACTCATTTGTCCATCTCTGAAGAGTTGACCGGCAGGGTAAAGGGTATTTTCTTTTCCTCAAATAAGCGAACGCTTTAGGGAAAAGTGCTCTTAAAGTGAGTGCATTTGCAATATCTTCAGGGCTCCATCTGACATGTTTTTTCCTTTTCGGCAAACACCGTATTTGACCTGGTGTAAAACACTGGGAGAAAAATTGCCATTACTTCTTTACTTATAGTTTCACATCTCATTTTGTAAGGCATAGGTCTCTTGGCAGATATCATGCATTTTTTACATTTAACTTTCCTCAGAGCAGCAATTTTTTGCTCCAGGAGAGTATTTTTCTTCCGCAGAATCACTAATTCTTTCTTTAATATATCTGGATGAGGAGCGGGTTTGTGTTGGTTGCCTGGTCTAGTTTCAGTTTCTTCAGAGATAAGGAGTCTAATGCTGTTATGGCCCTTTTCCTAACTAATCTCGTGTCACTGCGGTGTTCTCGCTCCGTTATAACCTAAACAGAAAAGAAAGGTATTGTTGGTTTGAGTGCTGGTATGTTACAAAAATTTTTTTTTTACAATTGGCTTTACGTTGCACTGACACAGATAGGTCTTATGGCGACAATAGAAGTGGGAAGAAAGTGGCCTTAATTAAGGTACATTTGCCTGGTGTAAAAATGGGAAACCACGGAAAACCATCTTCAGGGCTGCCGACAGTGGGATTTGAACCCACTATCTCCTGGATACAAGCTCACAGCTGCACAGCCCTCAACCGCACGACCAACTCGCCCGGTTTAATAACAAGCATTTCAAGTCTAAAATTTAATTTTAAATTTAAAAACATAAAAATAAAAGCCGAGATTAAGGAAAGTGAATGTGACTTACTGCACTAGCCTCAGTTTTATTTCCATGACCATTCGGTATTTTCTGGGAAGGAACAGCATCCAATTTCAATATCTTCCGTATTGGGAGACGTATTACATGTTACAATTCTCATGTTTTGGTCCGTATTGAAATATACATTGAAGTCAAATAAATATTAAAATTTATTTATTCCACCTATTCAATATATAAATAGAGATTTTAATTAAGAAATTAAATCTTGAATAAAATTATAGGGACATGTTTCGCCCTTTAATTAAGGGCATCTTCAGCCATAATCTCAATCTGAAAGGTAATTAATCAGGTACCTAATTGTATTAAAATTACATATGAATGTGAGGATGATGTTGGAAATGTGCTTCAAATGGTGAGCAAATGGTTAACAATAGTTATGATATTCTTAAAATGAAGCCTTAATAAAGTCTTAAAAAACAAATAGTCGCAAATTTATACATTTTCTTGAAAGTCCTTGTTTAAAAATTGGTAACAAATTGTACGCTGGTAATTTTATAAGAGCGTAAATTGTTACATTAAACCTTGTGACGTGGCGTCCTGTGGATGTTGAGGGCGTTAGAATAATGATAAAACAAAAAAAATGTAGTTGTTAATTCCAAATGGAGTATTAAAACATATTGAAGTTAGTAAAGAGACGTTACCGTTGCTCACTTCAAGTGAAGTTTATAATAAAATTGTTACATTGGAACAAGTAAAGCGGGGCCTTGTGAAGGTTGAGGGTCTTAGATAAAATTATCGAGTTTTGAACACTTCAAGGATAATGATGAAGAATGTACTTAATAACTCCGAGTGGAGTTTAAACACAATTTTTAAAAATAGTCAAGAGATGTTTCTGCTGCTAAAAAGTGGATTTTATGATAATATAAAAATGGTTAGATTGGTGTAACTCTCATGCGAAGACATAAAACTGTAGTCTTCTAAAAGCACGAGTGAAGAAGAGTGCTTGATGGTAAGCAGCTGTGTTAAATATTAGCTGAAAGGAACGATTGAAGTCTCTTGTATATAGTTGAAAGGAAAATTAGGTTTGAAGTCTGTAACAATAGGAGAAATACGTGTTAAAGAATGAATTTGAATGAAAGGAGAGTTCAAAGAGAAATCGAAGTGTGTAAAAACGCTTACCTCTTTATTAATGTTGAAATTGGTTAACGTAAAGATGAGTTGGAGAGAAAATGTTGTGTGTAATTTCATTTATTTTTAATTGTAATAGTGTTAAATAGTTGCTATGGCAGCATTGAAATGACTGATATTTAATAGTTTGGCGAAGCAAAGAATTTTTTTTTTTTGTGAAAAGGTAAGTTTAGTCCTTAAAAAGCATGTAAGAGTGAGGAAGTGTGTTTGATGGTAAGTTTTTTTTTTTTCCGTGAAAAGGTAAATTTTCATGTTTTGGTCCATGTTGAAATGTACAATGAAGTCAAATAAATATTAAAATTTATTTATTCCACCTATTCAGTACATAAATAGAGATTTTAATTACGAAATTGAATCTTGAATAAAATTATAGGGACATGTTTATTTATTCCACCTATTCAATACATAAATAGATATTTTAATTAAGAAATTAAATCTTGAATAACATTATAGGGACATGTTTTGCCCTTTTATTAAGGGCACCTTCAGCCTTAATCTCAATTTCAACATTAATAAAGAGGTAAGCGTTTTTACACACTTTGATTTCTCTTTGAACTCTCCTTTCATTCAAATTCATTCTTTACCTTTTCACAGAAAAAAAAAAAAAAAAAAAAAAAACTTACCATCAAACACACTTCCTCACTCTTACATGCTTTGTAAGGACTAAACTTACCTTTTCACACACACAAAGAAAAAACCACAACACTTTGCTTTGCCAAACTATTAATACTACAATTTGATTTCTTATACCCTCAACCCGAACCAGCTTCGGTGTTTTCCTTTAACATTCAATAGACTTCTATGCATATTTTCTCTGTTACACAATTTTAGTTGGTATTAAGTATTCTTTGTCTTTTAAGTAACTTCTAAATTGAGGAAGTTTTAGTATGTAATAAATATATATAATGTTAGTTTATATAATGGATTTTCATCTGTAATTTTTTCATTTAAACACACTTTTTATTTTTTAATATCCTGCACCATCTCTTTTCAGTTTTGACTCAGTTAATTTATAACTGTAAGGTTCTTCAGTCTGCCAAAACTAATTTTGAATAAATGTATTTATAAACTACCTGAAAAAGAAAACATATGGTAACAAAATTATACCTGAAAAATAAATAACTTAATTAAAATAGAACAACATGTCTCATTCTTGAAAGAACATAATCATATTCTATTAAATCACACTCAAATATATAAACGTTAATGTTTATTTCTACTTAAATCCTTAAAAATGTGAAATTTGGAACATCTTAACTCATTGAGGACCACAGAAAGCAGAAGACATTTAAGCTTCCACCTATGCTTCGGGCCGTGGACGGTGTAAGACGTTTAATGTTGGGTGTGGAGCAACGCTGTTTGCATTCGGCATCTATCCATTCTTACATCTTCAGCGTTACTGGTTGTAACAGGAAGTTGGTCGACCTTGTTTCCTGAATGAGATCACCCTTGTTTATCTTGCTGTTTTAGCGCGAAAATCTTGGCACTTCCTGGCACATCAAATATGTACTTGAGATTCAAATGCAGTACATGTCGTTCTCACCAAATGTAAGATAATTTGTATTCATGGCTTATAAAACAAAGTTTCTTACAGAAGAAGAAATGTTATATATTGTTCACAATGATGATTCTGGTGATGCACTTATTCCTGAAACAAACTCAGATAGTGAAAGTGACGAGGAAATTCTGATTCCCGAATCTGACAGGCCTATACAGGAAAGTGAAGTACCTCACACATATCATCCTAGTTATTGTCCTCCTGTTCCACCATTTACAGGAAATTCAAGTCTAAATGTTCAAATAGAAAATGAGCAGGGAATTATGAGTTATGTATTTTCATGAATAAAAAATGTTATCAGTATGAACAGATGAATCTATGTTCAAGTCAAGTGATAAGTGCAGTGCCCTAGCCTTTCACAAAGAATTTGATCAGGCAATTCTGGAAACCGATTGATGTCTCTGAGTTAAAAAGTTTTCAGGGTTGATGTTCATAACAAGAATAGTCCAAAAGCCTGATATAAAAATGTACTCGAATGAAGATCCCATTTTTCAAATTCCAATATTTTTTAAAGAATGTCCCGAACACTCTTCCTTCATATTCTTTCATTTCTTCACTTCAGATATCACACCCTCAATATCTACTAGAAGTAAGCACAAATTATCATGTTTCTAACATTTATAGGCCTGTTGCCATTTCTTGATGGATGCAGTATTTTTGTATCCGTCTCTTGGCACAGGCCAGAGCAAAGTGTAGCTTCCACCAAAGTCCCAGTCTCATCCATGGCTGTGACAATATGGAAGCTGCTGGGGTATGAGTGGTGCTGAGTAATGACATTTGGAGCACAAATAGTGTCCCGAGTGTAATGAAAGGTGTTACTCAAAGGATCAGTCGTGCTGCAGTGGCACCTTCTGGTCCAGTGAGGAAAGCAATGGCAAACTACCTCACTCCTCATCTTGCCTAGTACGCCTCATTAGGGCTCTGCCATTGGTTTTTGTGGTTTTCCTATAACTGCATAGCCTTTGGTGGTGCTATCTGAGGACCCAACCAGCCTCTGGGCTGATGACCTAACAGACACAACATTTATAGTTCAGAAGTAATGGTAAATTTCATTAAGTGTTGCATGTTAAGAGGGCTGGGCACGAAAATGGCTAGTCCAGGCATTCAAATGTCCTGCTGAGGAGGAGGAGGTAGTGAACACGTTAATAGCTGAATAATTCAGTGAGCCTGTTTATGCTTAATCTTTGCATTCCATTCAGTAGAAATTTTTTTTGTGAATGGTACAGTAAAAGGTAGCGAATATTTGTCGGGCGATAGCATAATCGTGTGATGATAGCCTAGTTATGGATACGGAAAAGTTAGGAAATTCCTCACTAATGAAGACAAAATTAAAAGCTTTCAGAAAATGGACTGGCATCCATTTCTTTAAGCACACAGAGTTGGTGCGAATGTTGAAACTCGCACCTTTTAGTTTCAATTTGATCACTCAAGTTGGTCGAACTTTTGTCTGATTCAAAATGGTGGGAAAAGTCATTCTCTCACAGTTACACATGGTTGAGTGTTAACCTTCAATTCATTGCCTAAGAGTGTGACCAGGAAATAATATTTAATAGCTCAATGGTCCAAAATATAAGGCTTCTACTAACATTTGTTTTAGAAATGTGATATGCAATAATATGTTGATATTTTTATGGGCACCTGAGCAAATGTTTACATATTTGTTATCTGGTGTTTTTTTTACACCTTTCAATGCACTGTTATTCATTTATAAGCCTCAGCAGAAAAGGTTTTCACGTTTGTTCTATTGTGTTTTTCATACTTTTTAACACATTCGCTCCCAGCTCCGTCCACAGGCACTGTGTCTTGCAGCCCAACAATTTTTAAATGTTACGCTGAAATCGAAGGCGCCCTCTCCAAGCCAACTATCCTTCATCTAGTGACAGGTTTTGCTCTGGGGAGTACACTAAAGGAAACTGGTCACTAAGCTGTTCTAGTATCAGCCTAATTTTGTAGAGCCTATCTGCAATGTCGTGCTGCCTGTTCTCATTGAAATGAAGGAAATACATTATACTTTCAAAGCGGTTCCTAGGCATTGTTTTAGAAAAAAATGGAGTTTCAAAAGTGGGTTTCTCTGCCCAGTACATTTTTATATCTGGCTTCCTAATAATACCAGTAATGAACATTAGCCCTAAAAATTGCTTCATTTCCGACACTGAAGCTGGTTTCCATGACAGCATTACTGAATACTTCGTGAATGGGCATGGCATGGTACTAATTACCTGTTCTGCATACAGATTTATCTGATCACAAACATACATGATAAAATCCTCTGACAAAAATTTATTGTTCTGACATCGATATTTAAACCTGCATTGGCCATGAACTTTGGTAAAGGGGGATGATAACTTGGCGACTCGTCAGACATGGTTGGTATATCATTGTCAGTACGAAATAAAGAAGTCTCTGCCTCCTCATTTTCACTATCACTAGAATCTGTCCAGCCCCGCGGTGTAAGTGGCAACGCGTCTGCCTGTCACCCGGCAGCCCTGAGTTCGCTTCCCAGCCGGGTTAGGGTTTTTTAATCGTAATGATTAATATCCCTGACCTGGGGACTGGGTGTTTGTGATATCCTTAATCTTCCTTTCCTCACACACAACATTCCACACTACTGACATTCCAATTACACACAGGTTGATACAATATGGTGCCAGTAGGGGCAAAAGATCCACATGGGTCAACGCCCTGAACAAATAGCATTTTAATTTTTTTTTTTTTTAAATCACTAGAATCTAATTCAGGAGTGAGATCATCACCCGAATCTTCAGCTTGCAATAACTCGGTCACTTGCTTGAGAGATATAAATTCTTTACTGGCCATATCTACTTGTTACATCACTCACTGCCACTTGATTTTCAACTGCACAGATAAGAGAACTCAAGACTAACACGTGTTTACTTAGATCACAAAACCCACAATGCGGGAAATTACCCATAAGCTGTAGCAAAAATGTTCATGTGCCCGCTATCTACCGGAAAACTGATATACTGCGTCATCTAACGTATTTTTGAATGTACAAAGTTGGCGCGAATTCAAATCCGACCAAGGTCAGATACGGTATTTTACACACATAAAACCTAATCCAACCAGGGTCGGATATAGGAGTGAATGTGCTAATACTCTCCTGTCATCTTTGATCACTATACCCGCGGATATACAACTTAAAATGCCCTCGTGTCGGAAAAAATCGTATCTAGTGTTTTCATATCCCTGTTGGATAGTTTTTATTTGTGTATTCAGTAGTACATTTTCTTGCTTAACACGTTCTATTTCCATGTCTCGTGTAGAAACGTCTTAACGAGGTTTTACTGTAATTAGAAACAACATGTCTGTAAATTTCACAACTTCATAAATGTTAAAACAGTGGCTCCAAGCACCGCAAGTATATTCTAGCAGTGAAGTAGTGAGATCACAAGGATGTCTGTGTTCTTTCCAAGGTACACTCTGACATATCTCTGCAACTAGTAAGAAAAAGAAGGAAACTTAGGATTGGTGGTGAGGAGAATATTGTGAAATCACTTCCCATCTTAAACTATAATGGTGGAATGTTGGATCAGGTTCTCTCTGGCTTTCTTGTGGGGTTTTGTCTGTGACTCCACTCTGTGTGAATGTGGTGAAGAACAGATAATGAACCATCTCCTTGTTTGTAACTTGTGTCCAAATACTTGCTCTCTCCAGAATGTGATGGACGCTACCAAGGAAGCATGTAAATTAGCCGCTTACTGGTCACACCACATTTAATTAATTTTGTATTTATGGAGAGCTTAAATCACATCGTTACCTGCCATCATCAGAAGTGATTAATGATTATAGTACCAGATTTGTTATTGTCCTGTTATTATTAATGTAAGTATAATGTATGTTTCTGACACAATTAAATAAATAAATTGTATAGTAAAAGGATACCATAATTCTTTTTTCTTTAAATCTGTTGGACATGGCCCTGTACAATGGCTACCTAGTTTACCAGTATGTTGTCGTTAGAAGCTCCACTACGCTAACTTCAGGACAGATGAAGCTGAGAGCATACTCAACAGCGTTATACTTCTGGAGCAGAGACTTTCAGGGAGACCTCCTCTCGTTGATAATTCTATCAGGCTGCATTCCAGGAACTGGGCTAATTTACCTATTCTGATCCCATCCACTGCAATTAAGCAATTCACCTCAGGAACTTGCCATATATGCATAAAGCATATGAATAGTAAGGAAGCGAGATGGCTGTGAAAAATAAAGTATGGCTGTGAAAAATAAAGTCAAATTCCCCTGCATTTGGATAACTATTCTGAAGCTTATCACACCTTCTTGAATCATTAAAATGACTGAGAAAGACATTTTAGCGTGTAATGTTATGTATTTTATAATATTGTTATGTTTAAAGCTTAATAGAGATCTGCTAAGTATAACATTTCTCATGGCATGTAATACAAGGAATCTTTTTTGAAATTATTCCTTACCTCGAAGCACTGTTGTTCCAACAATGACTGCCCCAATGGGTTAACAGGGGAGGGGGTAATTTTTACATCATCAGTAGTTCCTGGTCTGGAGACATACAGTTTAACTTTTATAAAAGAGTTTGTCTCTGACATGTCTTTTTTTTTTTTCCTAGTTGCTTTACGTCGCACCGACACAGATAGGTCTTATGGCGACGATGGGACAGGGAAGGGCTATGAGTGGGAAGGAAGCGGCCGTGGCCTTAATTAAGGTACAGCCCCAGCATTTGCCTGGTGTGAAAATGGGAAACCACGGAAAACCATTTTCAGGGCTGCCGACAGTGGGGTTCGAACCTACTATCTCCTGAATACTGAATGCTGGATACTGGCCGCAATTAAGCGACTGCAGCTATCGAGCTCGGTGACATGTCTTTTAAACCATCTACATATCACTCACATGAGAAACAATATGTCCTCAGTCCACCAAATGATGATGATAGCAAAATTCTTCCTCGTTCATCTGGTTGTGCTTTGAGGTCAATCCAGCATAGGACTACCTCAGTTAACACAGCCCCCCAGCAGTGACAAGCAAGCATGCAATTAAGTCATATAAGTATGGTGACATTTGGGTATTTCGGAGGGAAAATACCTAAACTAATGTCCTTTGGGAATTTTTGTTTCCAAGAAGATGTTTTGGATTTCCACTTACGCCTGACATTGAGGCACTGGGTCGTACAAAGAGCACCAAATTATGTTGCAAAAAAAAAAAAAATCACCAACTTGGTCAGTTATACATTAAATTCCCAGCAAGTCATTCATGGTTCTTTTTTATTCAGGAATAAATGCTTTGGGACCAACTTTTGACAAACACAATGCATTTTCAAATTGTTGTGAAGAATAGTGTGAAAATTTCCAGCTAAAATTCCAACTTCTGCTATATCTTTTCAATAGTCTTTAGTCTGCCACCCCTCACATCGCCCTTGATGAAGGAATATTAGCTAGGAGGGGCCGCTTGCATTTCCGAGTTTATAATACAGGAAAAATAACTAAGTATGGGATTTTGGTAAGGATGGTGTGTGAATCCCCTGCAGGATGCATATGTAAGCTTCACCACTGCAGGGATTGTCATTGATACTTGCATGGACGTTACAAAAACTTATTTATGCCAAGCATTAACCTGCATTTTCCTTTCTCATCAATAAACGGGGTATTTGCGGGCTTCTCCTTGGGGTCCGGCCTGTTGTCGCGATGCCTCTGCGCCAATCATTCATATCCCTTCCTTTCCATGTATGTACTAGACATACATCCCCCTTCACATCTGCTTTACATTACTCACATTCATTTGCCATGGCCTAAGAGCTACATAGTATAGTTGATGACCCGGCCCACCCACTCTTTATATGACAAGCGTGGGAATGAAATGACTACAGTGATTTTTTTTCCTTTTTCATTGCTGCTTCTCTATAAAGCTTCTACATTCACTCCCGTAGACGCCTTAAGGCATTTAAGAACTGCCTATGTGCTGGACCGTATCTGAGTTAAAAGACGTTTAAGGTTGCATGATGTAAACGTCATTTCGAATTTAGCGCTAAATTTGTATGAAGTTGTAGTTCGTGTTGAAAACCATAGATGGCATATAAACGAACAGTCCCTCACCCTGACTACCTGAACAGAGGGTACATTCCAATGCTTTCTATCTTTTTTCTTTGAGTAAACACAGACCTAAGCCAGTCATGATAGTCTTGTGAGGGTGCGTAGTGGAGTGAGTTATTGCGTCGCGATAAGATGACGAGTTACAAAAGCAGTATTCGAAGTAAGAAAATTGAAGACATACTAGTGAACAACGATTCTGGTGATGAGCTTATCCCACATTTCAATGATAGCAATAGCAGTTCCGATGATGATATACCAGATTCTGGACAAAGTGAAATTCAGCAAATTCAAATAACCGATATGCATCCATCTTATTGCTCGCTAGCAATCAACTTCACAGGCCAGATAGGATTAAATGCTGACATCGAAAATAGCAACAAAATTATGTCTTTCATCAATGTATTTGTAAATGACTATTTCCTTGAATATATATGCCATCAGACAAATCTTTACGAAGAACAAGTTATTAGTGCAGCACCGCGTCCATTCACTAAATATTATATTTTTCAGACGTAGAAACCAGTCGATGTAAATGAGAAGAAAAAGTTTTAACTAATAATTTTTAATGATTCAAAAACCAGATCTGAAAATGTACTGGAACGAGGACACTATTTTTGGGTCGCCAATTTTTTTGGAAACTTAGTCGTTCTTGCACTTTAGCGACAGCAGTCATTATGAGGGAAATCCTGATAGGCTATATAAAATTAGGCCGATTCTCAAAAGGCTCATCGATCAGCTTTCAGTTGTGTGTACTCCGGATCGGAAAATCGCCCTTGATGATAGAATGTTAGCAAGGAGGAGCCGCTTGCGTTTCCGAATTTATAATACAGGAAAAATAACCAAGTATGGAATTTGGTAAGGATGGTGTGTGAATCCGCTGCAGGGTGCATATGTAAGTTGAAGATATATGATGCAAGTGGCATGAACATCCGAGACACTATATTTGACAATTTTAACAATAGTGTAGGCTTAGCTAAGGAACTGCATGAAAAAGAAACAGCTGTATGTGGGACAATAAGGCAGAATAGGGGACTTTCTAAGAAATTCAGTGAAAAACAGAAGTTGTTGAAAACAGGGGAAATGACTTTGGATAGAGACAATGAAGTACTACCATGTTCATGAAAGGACAAAAAAGTAATTACCATGGTTTCAACAGTACATTCTGCAGAAATAGCTGAAGTTCTGAACAGGTTTGGGAAAATAAAATAGAAACCTGTAAGTATTACTGATTATAATCAGTTTATGCATGGAGTGAATACAGCCGACTCCATGCGGACTATATGCAGAAACTTCTTAAAAGATAGTGAACATGTAGAACCCTCAGAAGCTCGCGAATATTTCTGTGTTGCCGGTCCCATCTCAATTTTCAGTAGGCTCATGGATATCTGTGTGTGGTCCACCGGTGCAGCCCCCTAAGCAAATTCCGGCTACTGATCCACCATTTCGACTTGATGGGAAAATAAAAAGAGCCTGTACTTCATAAATTCCCAGGCATCAAATCAATTTCTCAACCAGACAGTGTAGAGTGTGTGTGAAATGCAACATCCAGCACGAAATCAGGTGGGTCTGTGGATAGTGTGGAGTGTCTCTCCATCCAGGAAAATATCAAACCCGGTACCACAGCCTCAAGCACTCCTCAAGGTATGTTGAAATTTTCAATACTGTACCTACGACTGTTTTCGTACAGTAACATTAATGTAAAACAGTGCACCACAGAGATGAGGGGATTTAAAAAGGCTGGGCTGAAGGTTTAAATCACCCGCTGAGGAGCTGGTAGTGAAGTGTTAATGTCTCTGAAGGAGATTTGTGAAACAAAACACAAAATTTGATATTTGCACGTTGGTGTGTAGCAGACATTCTCAAGTGTGATGAAAGAATAACACACAAACAACAGTAACCTTCCACAGAGATAAAAACTTTAACGTTGGTTAAACATTGAAAAATTTTGTATTTAATCAATCAATGAAATAAAAAGAAACCTCATGGTACCACAGCACTAATAGGCCTAGGCCTATTAAGTGACCAATGCTCAGCCCAGAGGCCTGCAATTTATGACATGACAAGTGGTCAGTGTGACATATCCTCTCGGCTGTTATTCTTGGCTTACTAAACTGGGGTCACTATCTAACCTTCATATAGTTCTTCAGTTTTTACATAGACTGAGTGAACCTTGAACCGACCCTCAGATCCAGGAAGAAAATGCCTGAACCTGGCCAGGCAATCGGACCCTATTCTCCCCGGTAAAAGGCTGGCTGGTTAGCCATAGACTGTGGGGTCAGCAGATTATTTTGAGCAGAATATAATTTAAATGCCAGCTCCGTGGTGAAGCGGTAGCATACTAGTCTTTTACCAGGAGGCCTTGGGCTCAATTTCCAGCTGGTTCAAGAATTTAAATCCTGGACTGAGGGTTGAAACAGGTTTCACTCAGCTTCATGGAGTCAACTGAGGAGTTACCCGATAAGAGAGGCAGCAGTTTCAGTCAAGAAAGCAATATGACAGGATGCTGTCAGGCAAATCAGGCAACACTCCAACATCTGCAGGCTCCCTGGATGGGCAGTAGATGTCTTGGTAGGCCAAGGCCTATTATGGGCTATATTTGGCATGCAAGTTTATTGGGTTTTATAACTTGTTTCCTAAAGATACCTGTAATATTCTATGTTCCTCTTCTGAAAGAAGGTTATCTTCTGATTCTGAGATGTTTGATTCTTCATCAGGTAAAAAGCGGAAGAATGTACTGCCTCCCACAACCTGTAACATGGCTTGTTCTAGATGACTCATATGTCTTTTTACAGACAACATTTACAAACAAGGTGATTCAGTATTATAATTATGACGGATATGGCATTATACATCATATGCATTTATGATTATTACATAAAATAAAAGATAATATGAACTATAAAAAAATGTCTACAAATGTACAAATAACTTATTTGTATAGTCTATACCCACTCGTGTAGTGTCCAAGAAATCTCAAGTTTCCAGCACAAGAGTTCAAAGGGCACTCTTCAACTATTTATCAGACTCTCTGTCTTAGTGGGCTGCAGGTAGGGATACAGGCAGTGGACAAGGATTTTTTTTAAATCTAGGATTGTGGCAATGATGGAAACTGGGCGAGGCAGAATCAAGGTTGGTGCGATTCTTTCCTGGTTTGGGGAATAGGAGCACGGTGGTCTTTTTCCAGAGGGAGGAGTAGAATCTGGTGATGAGGATAAAGATTAAGAACTGAGCTAGGATGGTTGGTAGGGTGGGTGGGTCTTTTTTCAGGTGCCTATAATGGATTTTATCTGGTCCAGGGGTGGTATCGCATGTCCTGTGTAGGTCGTCAGTAATGTCTATGTCTGTAATGGAGGTGTCTAGCATGTGTACTGTGAGGATGTTATAGGAGGTGTAGTTCATATTGTGTTGTAGAGTTCTGTGTTAGAGTACTTTGAATATCTCAAGCTTTTCCGTGATATTGCTTGGAGGTCTGCATTGGTGGATTATGAGGTACTTAGGTGAGCTATGTTGTCCAAGTAGTGAAGAGAGTCGTTGCCAGAAATAGGTAGGAGTGGCATGAAGGCAGTTGAGAATAGTGCAAATGGATGTCCATGATTGTCATTTGTGGGCCTTCAGATAATTTTGTTCAGTCTGTCTTGTTCATCTGTGAAGTCACAAGCAATACCTGTTGTGAGTCTGGAGATATTTTTGTAGGTATAACTGTAAAAGTCATTGGAGTTGAAGGAACTGGGGAAGAAGTCTGGATTTGGACAGGTTTTAGGAGGTAGTGCAGATGTGGGCTTGATCGGATGACGATCTGGAGGAATTCTGCAATGTTGTGGTTGATGGGAAGTCTGTGGAGAAAGGAGATTAGGTTAGGGAGGTGATTATATGGTTTCAGTAGGCAGTCAATTAACTTGGGAGAAGTTGGGTCTTTGGATGGGTGGAGGATGGACAGGCCAGGCAGAGTGAATGGGAATTCGGAGAATTTCTAAGGTTAGGAAGGAGAAAGTGGAGTGGGACAAGGGAGGAGTTTGTATGGCTTAGGAAGGTGCGAAGGATTTGGATTACCTTTTGGGTTCAGTTGTGGAGGTTGAGATCTGTCAGGAGAAGGAAGAGGGAAGGTGCTGTGGAAGTAGGCCAGGAAGTCTTTGGGTATGGGTGCGATAATTAAGTTTAAATTGTGGTGAGGCACAGGGTTTGGGAATCAAACTAGACCGTAGGGGTGATTGATTCAAGGAAGGAGAGGGAGTGGTATGTATGGGTAGGGAGAGAAATGTCAATGGCTAAGGCTGAAAATGGAGCTTTAACACCTGCAGCTAGGAGGTGGGTGAGTAGGAAGGGACGGTGGTACAGGTAGATGTTCATTAAGAAGATAGTTATTGTGAGCTTACATTCAGGAGATAGTGAGATCAAATCCCAGAACAAATTGATAATGTGAAAACACAAACTGGATATTCTCAACAAGTTCTGAGAAGAAATCAACCAAACTTCGAAACTGGTTTAGAAGAAATGAAATGTTAAACGACAGTGATAGTGATCCAGATTATGAGATAGAAAGTGATGAAGAAATGGATTCAGAACAGGAAGCAGGTGATGGATGGGAGGACACAGAAACAGGTGAAAATGACCAAAAAATTATTAATTTTAGACAAAAAAAAAGAATTAATACTTTGAGTGTTCCAGTAACTTTGATTCTTTTCCAATTCTAAGTTCTTAATGATTGACATAGGAGAAAAGTAATCATTAAAAGTTTTGTTTCTACATTTTTGAGAAAAATGGGAATGTCCACTTTTTTTGGTGCTTCATTTTAGTATTTTTGTTCCTCTGGATTTGTAATTTTTCTCCTAAGTTTAGCTGAGACTTGTTTGAAAACATGATTCAACTATTAAGTTTAATAAACAACAAAAAGTAAGAAAATATTGTATAATTTTACTATTAAATGTTACTTCTTCTGGAGTCATCGACAGACACCATGATACCAGTTCTTCTTCTTATCCTTCATTATCTGTTTACCCTCCAGGGTCGGTTTTTCCCTTGGACTCAGCGAGGGATCCCACCTCTACAACCTCAAGGGCAGTGTCCTGGAGCTTCAGACTTTGGGTCGGGGGATACAACTGGGGAGGATGACCAGTACCTTGCCCAGGTGGCCTCACCTGCTATGCTGAATAGGGGCCTTTGGGGGGATGGGAAGACTGGAAGGGATAGACAAGGAAGAGGGAAGGAAGCGGCCGTGGCTGTAAGTTAGGTACCATCCCAGCATTTGCCTGGAGGAGAAGTGGGGAAACCATGGAAAAACACTTTGAGAATGGCTGAGGTGGGAATCGAACCCACCTCTACTCAGCTGACCTCCCGAGACTGAGTGAACCCCGTTTCAGCCCTCGTACCACTTTTCAAATTTCATGGCAGAGCCGGGAATTGACCCGGACCTCCAGGTGTGGCAGCTAATTACACTAACCACTACACCACAGAGGCAGACTGATACCAGTTACATTACAAAATGATGCGATATCAGTTGAGCGTTAATTAAGACCAGGGTCACTTCCTTCCCAGTCTAAGTCCTTTCCTCCCTCATTGTTGCCATAAGACTTAGCTGTGTTGGTGCAACATAAAATAAATAGGAGAAAAGAAAAAGGAGACAGTTATAAATCTAACCATGACCTGACTGCTGGGTGAGGGAGGGAAGATCAAGTTGGCTGAGGTTGTCAATAGTCATGATAGGAGCAACAAGGTTTAGTCAGTTTTTGAGAGGGGAAGGTGTGGCTTTGCATAAAGGTAAATAGGTGGGATGGGACTGGTCACAACCATGGCACTTAGGTAGGATTTCAGTAATTTGGCATCAAGGAGTTGGTTATGCCTGCCTGCAATGACCACAGATCAGTTTCTCAGCCCTGTGTTGAGCAGTACTGTGCTCATTACAGCTCAGACACTGCTTGCAGCAAAGGGACTGAGGTCGTGGGGCACAGGAGGGCTCAACACAATAGTGCTGCCTGAAGATGTTACATCTTCCAGCATGGGGAGCAGTATCTGTACCATGAAGGTTGACCCAGATGAGTCGCTGATACAGAACGCCTTCTGCACAAGGATTCCTTCAGAGTTGAGCATGAAGATAGTTGTCTCTTTTGGAATATCTCGGTCGACCCAACTACGCAATTGAAGGGGCTATGTCATGGAGGTGGAGTCTTGTGGGTGGGTCAGTACAGGGATTTAAAAGGGATGGAAGATCCTAGTTGAGATAAACCAATAGTGTTTACAAGTTTCTGGGTGGCTGCTTCTCCAGTTATGCTGATGACATAATTTCCAATGTCCGGCTCTATGGCTAAATGGTTAGCGTGCTGGCCTTTGGTAGGGTTGGGAATTTTAACCATCATTGGTTAATTTCGCTGGCAGGGGGGCTGGGTGTATGTGTTGTCCTCATCATCATTTCATTCTCATCTTAACGTGCAGGTTGCCTACGGGCATCAAATAAAAAATACCTGCACCCGGCGAGCCAAACATGTCTTTCGACACTCCCAGCACTAAAAGCCATGCACCATTTCATTTCTTTCATCATTCCCAATTGGATGGATTTCAGCTATTTCTTTATAGTGATCACTGAAGGGTAGGAAAGATTTTTAGTGAGAATCGGAATTCTCGGGTGAGAATGACTAGGAAGACTTCGGATCGAGGTTGAAGGGTTCTCATAGAGGGCAATGTGCAGCCAGGAGGGGAGGGAATTCTGAAGCAAGGTACTGTAGGAGGTTGGGGTAGTTTCCATTTCTAATTGAATGGATGCACGTAAAAATGGGTTAACAATCATTTTCCTACATTGGAGGAAAAGAGACTTTCTCACTGATGGAAAAAATTTTGGAGGATAAAATTAATATATTTTGTTTTCATTGAAAGAAGTAGCTTTATTTTTAACACGACATACAACTTTAACAGTTTTAGTGATAATCACAATGGATGAGGGTTTCAGATGCAGCCACTTAATCATAATCCAGCCCACTGAAGACGTTGCAGCTCCTCATTCCTCTCGTGGAATGTGAGTAAACACACTCAGTTACGGAAGTGAATGGAACACAAAATACTGGGCCAGAACGTGAAAACACAAAATGCTTTTACCATTTTTTAGCGATAGTATTGAGCCCTTATTAAAGTGCTCATTTTACTGCTGTACTATCATTTATTGAGAATACAATTAACATTCGTTTTATTATGTCTTGGTAACTTGGAGTGACCAGGGCATATGTTTCACAATTCGATAGGAAGTTTGGTGCTGGGGGTCTATTGTCTGCAAGCTAAATTAAGGAAGAAAGGGGTTACCTGGCACTGCACGACCTTCACGTGCATGCTTTAGAACAAGGGAATGACAGAAGACAATTGCAGAGACCAACGGACCACATTTCGGAAGCCCAACATGAGACTAGAAGTCATATGAGATGAGTTTAAAGTAAGCGTAGGTGACGCGATGATTTGAACCAATGAAAAGGAAGCATCATTTCAATATTGGCAATGCATTGGTTAAAACGAGAGATGTGCCCTGAACGAGCATAGGGCATCGTCTGTGGTGGTGAATTAATAAAAGTGACCAGCGCATGGGTTAGCTGTCTATTGGGCAGGAGTCTTTGAAGTAGTCAAGTCATGAGAAGAAGTGTCTACTTACCACATGTGCGGAGTTGGAGAAGTCAGGTATTATAAGTCTTGGTCGTGTGTTGGGACATTCTAATACTAGCTCAATATGCTCAGATTTTATGCAGTTATTCATAATTAGAAGCAAACTAAGAATATTTTGTGCGCATGGGGGTCTGTAAGAACAATGCCAAGATAACAACTCTATCATTACTGGGTGGAAGTGAACTTGATAAATTCAACATTTTAGTGCCTGCAAAATTTAGGTGGAAAGAACAATTCGATGTGAACATTTACTTGTATGGTTGCCGGCCTATTTCAAGTTTATACCTAGATGGAGTGAAATAGATTTTCCTAGGACACGAACGCCTGCTAAACAGCACAGTTTCTAGTCCAGCTTGTGTACTGTGACCATGTGTCGAGTCATGACATAATAGGGTGAAGTGCAGAGTGAGAGGGAAAATTGACATAGTTACGGTGTTAGATAAACAGTGAGTTGCCACGCGGCTGAATGAGAACTGGTTTTCACAGTCACAGGAAAAACTGCAACTGAGTCTTGTAATAGTATGTGGCAGGTTGCATTGACCCAGTTGTAATACCACGAATGAATGGAATGTTGTAGTCAAATACCGAGCCAGCGGAAGCAGTAAGACATCGAGAACGTGATTTCTACACCAGGATGGAGATCCACGGACTGCACAAGTTTCAGTTTGAAGACATCACAGTGAGGATGGCTGGCTAAAAAGGAATGGGAGGCGGCTGACCGAAGGCAGGCAGTGGAATCGACTAAAGATGAGTATTAGATCTGCAATGTCATAATGTACTTGTGCACGTGTTTTAATGTAGCAAAGGAAATAGGTAAGGGTTTATTATGTAATTTCAGTAGTTTTAGCTGTTGTTTGGGAGGACTACGTCCTATCTCAGTAAACTGTACGGAAGCTTGTATATTAAAATGTAAATAACTGTGAAGTACATGTGGACCGATTGCATGAGGTCACAGCTTGCCTTTTCCTTTCATTGTGATTTTACAGCTCAGTGGTTAGTGTCACTGTTTTTATAAGTCAGATTCTTGCTTTCAGCCATATTTCATAATTTGTTTTTCTTTGACGTTTGAGATGCAGTGAACATCTCGGAGCTTAAATGTAAATGTAAAAGGGATTTAAATTAAATTCAGGAAAGACTAGATTAATTAGATAATGGGATTTCAAAGTGTGCAAGAACATGCCATCATGTTGTTATGATTTATTGCATGAAGTACGGATGAGAATGTGTGTGTTGGTGGAGCTTGGATCCACGACCTGTTAGTGTCATCTTCATGATTATTTGAATGTAAATATGAGTGTACTTGGTGGCGTCAAGAACCTGTTGTCATTATGGGTGTAAATTTGTGATTGGTTCATAATTTCCTTGATCGCAGTTTCATATTTCAAGTTCCGAATATTAGAATCAAATTTCTTTAAATCTTGTTATTCTTCTTCTTGCGTTCCGGCCTTCTAAGGACCACGTTACAATTTCAATTGTTCCTCCTTAGTTGTTCTTTCCTTTTCTTCCAGTATTCCTTCATTGTTTCACTGTGTTTCTTTTTCCTGTCTTCAGTCCACTTTGTGCCTGTTTTCTTTTCCTTCCTCCCTTGGAATCCTTCCATTTGTAAGACTTTCTTCCTAAAAATCTTTCTTTCCAATAATTCTTCTTCTCGTATGTTGTTCCTTTCCAGGTCTTTCTTGACTTCTTGAATCCAGGTTATTATTATTATTATTATTATTATTATTATTATTATCATTATTAGGCTATTACAATTACTGATGCGATTTTCTCGAGTTGAACGTGTAAGATATTTCAGTAACTTTCAGATTTTTAAATACGAATTATGTCGATGGTGTAATTTCTCAGTTTTCTAGTTATTGTATTATAGCAGAGTTGGTCATTTTATTTAAAGTCTAATTTAACGAGCGCAAGTCCTCTTGTATGTGACCAGAGCATTATTGTTTTCTTGAGAGCGAAAGTAAGACGTCATTTATATTTGTATCAGATTTGGTCACTTTAGGACATGTGACTTATTGTGTGATGATGAGTAAAGGGATGCGATCCTCATTCCTAAAGGCCTGCATTTTCACGTTTGAGTAACTTGCCTTGGGTAGACTTGTGAGCAGCTTGTGTTAAAGGTTGGACCCCGGATATTTTTGGTATTTGCTGCAATTTTGGGAGACCGAATCTCCACTTTTGAGTCATTCGGTTGTGTGGTAGGCGAGGACAATTTGTGTTTCTACCAAGGAGAGTTTTGTATAGCGGCCTATTTTGTTAATTTTATTGGTAATTTGTCCATGCCGTTACAGTTGATGATGTAGATGAGGCTTTTACAGTGCAATGCTTAGAGTTTGATTAGTCATTTATGATGTGACTGTGCTGAGGATTATTTGTGTCATGTAATCGGTTTCAGAGGCGTAGGGATGTGGCGAACCCATCGCCCAGTGGGCAACCACTGCAATCAGCCTCCCGAGTATTGGCGGGTAAACCATAGACTTTAGCTGACATGAGGAAATGCGTGTCAGGCACTGACCATCTAGTGCATAACAAAGTATCAACATGAAGATCCATGGTAGGCCTAGCAAGCCAGTGGTAGCGTCTTCGAATTGCTTTCAACAATCAAACGAGCCTTGGATGGAGATAAAAAATAATACCGAAATTGACAAAGTCTTCGAGCAGATCTGGCAGGTATGACGGCCAACATGGTTCCGATGAAAGATAGATATGTCTGAAGAACAATGTAAGAATTGGGACTATGAATATTTTGACCCTGACTGGAAAAACTGAAGAACTTATCGATATGATGAAGAGGAAAAATCTATCCATATTGGGAATGAGTGAAACAAAATGGAGAAAGGCAGGTAGCAAGATTCTCAGAGATGGCTACAAATTAGTATGGATTGGACGCGAGGAAGAGGCCTGAAATAGTGTAGCTTTCCTGATAACAAAAGGCACAGATGTCATTATTGAAGTATCCTATAAGAATGTTAGGATCATTAAATTATCTATGCAATCGCTTAAGTGCGGCCAGAATCCAGTATTTGGGAGATAGTAGGTTCGAACCCCACTATCGGCAGCGCTGAAGAAGGTTTCCCGTGGTTTCCCATTTTCACACCAGGCAAATGCTGGGGCTGTACCTTAATTAAAGCCACGGCCACTTCCTTCCCACTTCTAGCCCTTTCCTGTCCCATTGTTGCCATAAGACCTATCTGTGTCGGTGCGACGTAAAGCAACTAGCAAAAAAAAATTATCTATGCAGCTGGAGTCCACAAATTACACGGTAGTGCAGGTATATGCACCACAGGTTGGATGTAGTGCTCAAGAGAAGGAACAATTTTGTCAAGATCTAGAAGATATAATTGATGAAGAAAATGTTATTATCATTGGGGACTTAAATGCACAAGCTGGGACAGACAGACTTGGACCACGTGGGTTTGGGAACAGAAATACAGAAGGCGAACAACTGCTTGATTTGTGCAGAAGAAATGGGATTGATCATCAAAAATACCTTCTTCGAAAAACAAGACAGCCACAAGACAACAAGATAAGCTGGGATGGAAAACATATCATCACTAACAAAGGAGGAGGGAAATATGTAACTAATGTCAAAGTTATCCCCAGTGAGAGTATGGACAGTGATCATAGATTATTGATTGCAGACCTAAATCATGTGGCTAACACAACCCTGAAGAAAAGAAAAGGAACGTACAGTGAAGACTTGGAAATTAGAAGAAGCCAAGCTGAAGGAAGAATATAAAATAAGGATACAGAGACACTTACCAAAAGGGGAAATGAATACAGTAGAAGAAGAATGGAAAATTTTTAAGGATACTTTGATGGGTGAAGCTAAAGACCTGTGTGGAGTAACAGGATTGACCAAGAAAGAAAAAGAGACACCATGGTGGAATGACAGAGTCAGATTGGCTATAAAAGAGAGAAATTGGGCAAAAAAGATGCTAGACAAAAAAAAAGCAAAGAGATTCACAAGATCCAGGTGGCCAAGAAATAACTAAACTACAGGAACTCTACAGGGCAAAAAAACTTACAGCTAAGAAGATAGTAAGAGAAGAGAAAGAGAAAAAATGGAATGAGTTTGTGGAAAAGGTGGAAGAGGACAGCAGAGGAAACAAGAAACTTCTTTACAGAGTAATTAAAAACAAGCAAAATAACCTAGAAGACATCAAGGTAATAGAGCAGGACAGTAGATCAGTAGTACGAGAGGAAGATGGAATCAGAAGAGAATTCAAGACCTTTGACAAGCTCCTGAATGGAGAGGCATCAAATGTAATTCAAAACAGAAAAGAATCTGCAAAAGTGAAGAGCCCAGTAATAATATGGAGCCACCAATCACATGGCTGGAGATAGTGAAGAGCCCAGTAAAAACATGGAACCACCAATCACATGGCTGGAGATAGAGAAGAGCCTTAAAAGTATGAAGAAAGGGAAAGCCGCAGGAATAGATGAGTTAAGTGTAGACATGTTAAAAGCAGGAGGAACCCCAGCAATCCAGTGGCTATATAGACTCCTAAATGTAGCATGGCAGAAAAATACCATCCCAGAAGACTCACCTTGCGCACAATGTGAACAAGATTACCGGTGGAGTGCAACTAAGAGAATGAGAATGGCATGGAATAGGAGGGGAAGAAGTTAGTGAAGGGAGGAGCAATCCAGTGAGTGACGTGCGAAGGGAGGGGCGGGGAATAGGAAGTGGCTTAAGGCGGGGCCGGCGGGTGGGAAAATGTTGGTGTTTGTATTAGCGGAGGAGCTTTAATTGAATTAAATAAAGATTTTTGGTCTGCTAACTTGTTTTTTCTGAAATAGGTAATGAATAAATCAAATAAAATATTAGACTTTTCCGTAATTTCATTAAGGTTAGCGTTAAAGTACTGGTCCAGATGTATATAAAAATTCTCGATTATATTAAGCAGAAGGCCCTTGTTAGCTATTTCAAGAATGTCCATGTCTAGTTCAATGTTCGTGAATTTATGATTATAATCGACCATATGTTGGCCGATAGCTGAAAATTTATTATATTTGACTGCATTGATGTGTTCCAAATATCTTATATTAAAGCTTCTACCAGTCTGCCCTACATAAGAAATATTAGTGCAGGAGTTGCATTTAAGCCTGTAAACACCTGATTTTGCATACTTGTTTACCTTGTTGATGCGTGACGTGTTATGTGTGTACTGCTATTATTGGTTCTGAATGCTATTTTTACACCTTTTCTCTTGAAAATATTAGTGATCTTATGAATTTCGTTATTAAGAGTGAAAGTAGAAAAGGATTCAAATTTAGGTAGTTCTTTCTTAAGCGTTGTTTTGGGACGAAATTTATGTTTATTGATAATACTTTCTATGAAGTGGCTACCGAAGCCGTTGAATTTTGCTATACCACAAATAGTATTCAATTCAATGGAAAGATCTTCCTTGGTCATGGGTATGTTGAATGCTCGGTGAAATAGGCTATTATATGTTGCTCTTTTGTGAGGTTGGGGGTGAGCTGAATCTTGACAAATAGTAACTGCTGATTGGGTGGGTTTTCTATAAATTTTATAGGTTAAAGTATCTGGATGTCTAATAATGGTAAGATCTAGAAAGTTGATCTTTTGATCTGTTTCTGATTCTAATTTTTAATTTACAATTACTAGGACATCATCAACATACCTGGCCCAGAAGAGGATATTATTGAATTTGTTGTTGATTTTAGTGTTCTCAAGGAAGTCAAGGTAAATTTCCGCAAGAATACCTGAGGCAGGTGAACCCATTGCCAGACCGTTCTGTTGGTAGATGATGCCACTGAACGTGAAAAAGTTATTGTTTACGACCCATTTAGGTAACATAATGAAGTCTTGAATCTCTAATTTACTCAAATGACTATTTTTGTTCAGGTTATTTTCAATGATGGGAATTAACTTGGAAATTTAGATGCTGGGGTGCATGTTTATAATATCAAAAGAGTGAAGTGAATAATCGGGTTGCATGCTGAACTTATTTAGTTTGTCTATTAATTCATATGTGTTTTTAATTAACTTCTTAGATAAGAATTGGTAATTATTCCTTAAGAACCTTTGGATAAATTGCGATGTTTTATACAATGGACTCGGTCTATATATTAATGATTGGTCAAATGGGAACACCGGCCTTATGTATCTTCGGGAAAGCTCTGGCAGTAGGAAAAAATTGTAGAACCACTTTTAGAAGATGAACAATATGGCTTTAGGCCTGGAAGAACAACGACAGATCTTATATTTGCTATCAGGATGCTGATGGAAAAACATTGGGAAAAAGAGAAGCCTTTATATCTACTGTTCCTTGACATCGAAAAGGCCTATGACAGCATACCAAGGGAGCTTATTTGGGAGTGCCTGAGAAAGCTTGAAGTTCGAGACAGTCTAATTTCAAAAGTTAAGGTGCTTTACGAAAAAAACCAGAAGCTGTGTACAAGTCGGTTCTGGACTGTCAGACTGGTTTGAGACAAACAGGGAAGTACAACAAGGTAGTGCTTTGTCCCCCCTATTATTTATCATTGTAATGGATACCATATTAAAGGAGCTAAAAGAAAAGGGGCAACAAGACTTAAAAGTACTTGCATTTGCAGATGATGATGTAATTTGGGGTAACTCAGAGAAAGATGTAGAAGAGAGACTGCAGGGGTGGAGTCAGGAGTTGGAGAGATATGGATTAAACATCAGCAAGGGTAAAACGGTGGCGTTGAAGGTACAGAAGGGTGACAATCAGCCAGAAATCATGCTAAATAGCACTAAGCTGGACAGAGTCACAGAATTTAAGTACTTGGGTAGTATAATGTCCAAGGATAACTTAGCTAAATATGAAGTAAACAGTCGAATCAGCAAAGCAGTACATTTTTACCTACAAGTAAGACAGCTATATGGGATAAACAAGTACCACTCAAAACCAAGATGACACTGTATAAATCATACTACACCCCTATCCTCACATACAGCCTGGAAACTGCTACATTAACAAGATAGGACAGTTGATTTTAAGGACACTTCCTCTAAAGCATTACTTTGTCAATTTATGTATTTTTCATCTAAACAGTGTTATGTGGCTGAAGATGTTGATAATATACGAAACATGTACCACTTTTAACCATTAAATTGCCTTAAGCAATCATTGTATCGACTAGGTGGAAAATAAGTAAATACTTGGTTGTGAAGATAGGACAACTCGAAACTGCAAGCAGCAGAAATGAAGTTCCTACGCACAATGATCCAGAAGACCAGGAGGGATAAAATCAGGAATGAAAAAGTCAGAGAAGACGTAAGACTAGAAGACTCCTTACTCCAGAAGATCCAAAAGGCAAGACTGAAGTGGTTTGGTCATGTGAAAAGAATGAGTGCCATCAGGTCTGCAAGAAAGGAGTATGAAAGAGACCAGTGGGCAGACCTAGAGAAAAATGGACAGACTTAGTGGAGAAGGATGTAGAGGAGAGAGGTCAGGATTGGGAGTGGATTGTGAACAAAGAATGGTTCATGGACAGAACAAAATGGAAGGGGCTCATATACCACACCTGGGAAACTGGAGTTGGTCAACAATGATGACGATGAATCTTTTCAGAGACAATGTTGAGTTATGCGATGGTCAAAGCCCACTCTGTTTATTTTCTTGAATTTTGTGCCATGCATTTTATTTCAAGAATCGACGTTGATTTATGCTTGATGTTGTAAGGTCCACCAAACAATTGGTTTTGTGTCATGTAATCTACTTCAGGAACTTACGTTGAATAGGAAGTGATTGTTCAAAGTATAAAATTTAGGTATTTTAATTAATATTTTCTATCGAGACTGTGTGATTGAGAGTTGCCTGAATGCGACATGCTTTTCTTGGCGATGCCAAGAAAATATGACAACATGTTTTTGTTCTTTGATTTGTGTACATTTTGCCATTTATGTGATTTTTATTGCGTGTGGCTCCGATCCACAGGTGATTTGTGTCCAAGTGGATACTTGTTATCGAGGTGTATATTTTGGTAGGATGTATTACCACTCAGCGTAGTTGTATGTGTGCAGTTAGAATAGTTATTTTCACCACAAAGCACATTAAAACATGTTTTTCTTTTAAGGTTAGGGACCCCTACTGCAATGTAAAGTGTGCAGGAAAGGGGAAATACTTGTCTAAAGTGGAAAGAAATAACAAACCAGCCAGAAGCATGGTGCATGCATGCAGGTTAGTGTTAAAGTGCAAAAGTTCAGGGTTTTTCTTGCTAAATATTAAGCATGTATGTTGGCATACACTTGATTAATTGTAATAATGTATTTTTGATCCTCAAGATGAACTCTATAACCACCGAGAAAGTTCTGAGTCGTGTATTTTCTTGTCTCATTTGATTATTTTTTTTTGCTATAACTTTCATAATTCTTGTTTATTTCTAATAAACATGTTTTCCTCAAACTGACGTCATGCCTCAACTTGCATCATTTATAGCTACTAGTTGACCTCATCTCATTCATATTAGAGATATGTTCCCCATCAAATCCAGGGTGTAATTTTAAGTTATTTTCATAGTTTGAATTGTTCGAACTGAGAATGCCTGGGAGCGACTGACTAGTCTGGGGCTGATTACCTTGATGGAAAAAAATGGGGACAGCATCAACTTTCACGCATATTTACAGTCTCCATCCAAGCTTTTATTTTTCCTTGGTTCACCCTTGTATATAATGTGAGGACACCACTAACTCTTTTCCTTTTCTGCTTTGCCCTTTCCCAGTTTCTCACATTATTTTATGTTTTCTGCAACTTCCACTGGTAGAACTCCGATTATATTCATGTAAATTATCATCACCTTCAAAAGCAGAAGCCATCTTGAGTTGGTTTGTAAACAGACATTAATATGGCCAATAAGAAACTATAAATGTCCATATAACACTTCAAAATTTACATTAATTTACTGCATTGAATACTCTTCTAGGCAATGCATTATTAAAATTAAAATAATATCAGCATTTCTGATTCCATTTTGGATTAACATCGTACCAAAACAGACATGTACCATGGACTACCAAATTCCGTAGTGTTTGCCATTCTGCTGGTATTGTGGTGCCATCATACGCAAAATTTTAGTAACAATCAGTTAATCCAATTTTGCAATTCTGTCAAGATGACTTAGATAACCCATGAGCTTTGAAGCCTTGTATTTCTTTACAGGTAATTCCCTGATGGTAGCCCACTTCAGTAAATGTAGTTAGCAGCTCTATCTCAATTTTCACAAATTTGATGGTTAGCCCATTTTTGGCATGCATCCATTCAATTGTTCTTTTTGTTGTGTGTTGGTAAATAATGCTGGCAGAAACCATGTTCTAGTAACAGGATACTGAAAAAGTTCAACAATCATAAAGTATAGGGTGGTAGTTAAGAGTATACGTACGATATATCTTAAATGTCAACTTTCATATCTGAACAATCCTTTTACAAAATGTATAATATTTTACTTTTATGGAGTCTCCTGTTCATTCTTTTACGTACAATGAATATAGTATGGAGACCATGATTGTGTCTTTGTGATATGACTCAAGATCGGTCCCAATGGCAAAGAAATTAAGTTAATAATACCTGGAATTTTTTTACATTACCTGCATTTTTTTGTTGACAAATAATAACTGATATTCCTTGTTGAATTCGATATATGGTGTAAAGTGTTTGGAGAGTAAAGTCATACTTTGTCTATTTGATGACACATCTTTGGGACAAACAACAGTCCATTCAAAAATTAAAAACTGCTGAAGGTTTGTAGAACCTCTTGGAAATAATCCAATCCAATTATGGGATGAGTGGTGAACCTAGAAAAAAAGATTAGAAAATTAATGACTGCATCAAATTTCTTGTATAAAGAATAGCCATCCTGTTGTAATGAATTTTGTAAGTATAAACACAGCCTTGCATGATACAATGCACATACTAGTATTCACAAATATTTATCACTATTTACTGGCAATTTAATGGAATGTATTTTTTTTGTTTGTATCAAGAAAGCTAAGTAACTTTAGACCTTCCATGGTGCATAACACTTGCAGTTAGGGAAACATATCTTCTGTAAAAGAAAAAAATCCCCAGCATTTTCTGCCATGAAAAAAGTCATCAAACTGAATCATCAATCATTACATATTGATTTTTCCTACTGAATAAACTACCAAGGACCACATATACTACAAAGAAATCACATTTAGTAGAGTGAACATAATGAACATATTTGTGGCTAAAAATGCTTCACTGAGGTAACTAGTTTAAATATCTAAATAATAAAAATTTGAGTAAATGTACCACAATATATATTTAATATGAAGGATGCAATCCAATAACAAAGTTACAGAAAGTTGGGCATTGTATCACGGACACATATAACCTGGAAAAGTAGATTTTACAAACTCAAATGTTTTTCCTCCAATTATCATTTTCATTGCCCATTGTCCAGCTCCTGCCAGATCGGGGTGTTGACGGCACTTCTCCAATGTTGCCCCTCCTTCCACCACTCCTCTTCAGTAACAGTATTCAGTCCAGTCTTCTTTTTCTTATACTGTTCATGACAGAGTCTTGCACTGGGCCTCCCTCATGCCCTTTTTCCTTCCATCATAGCCTCCAACACATGTTTTGGTATCCTTCCCTTCTCCATCCTCATAACATGTCCAAATCATCTCAATCTATTCATCTCCATCCTATCACTCAGTTTTCTATCTGTATCTCTTTTCTGACCTCAACATTTCTTACTCTGTCTCTCATTGTCTTCCCTACCATACTCTTCAGGAACTTCATCTCACTGGCCTGAATTTTACTCTCATTTCTTGATGTCAAAGTCCAAGTCTCTGGGTGCATATGTTAATAGGCCAAAAGCCTGCAGTCTAATTTCAAAGGAACTTCTATGTTCCACACCAGGTTCCTTATATTCTAGTAGAACATATTTCCCGCTTGTACCTTTCTGCTGATCTCCTTATTCAACCTTGCATCTTTCATTATTGAAGTATTCAACAACCTCAAAATTTTGTCCCCTGATACTAACAGTTCCTTTTTCTTCTCTTTCTCCTCTTGTCATCACCACTGTTTTGCTCTTCTCTACACTGATTTTCATATCATTTCTCAATACTGTCATTTAAAGCCTCTAGTTGCTTTCACTTCTGCATTATTGACTCCCCAGATCACTATGTCATCTGCAAACAATATTTTCATATCCCCTTCCATATCTTGCCTTTATTTCTTTCAGAATGTCATCCATAACCATTATAAACATAAGTGGAGACAATACACTTCCCTATCTTAGTCCAGTTTGGTTTCTAAACCAATCTGTTCTCCCCACTGGAGTCTGGACACAATTGAAACAATTCTTATACAATACTTTCACTAGTTCCCTCCACCCACATCCTTTATTTCCAAGGTTTCCCATACCTTTTCTCTATTAGCACTATCATATGCCTTCTCTAGATCAAGGAATACCATCACCAGATCTTTTCCATGTTCCCACTGTTTTTCACCCACTAATCTCTTGGGAAGGCAGGGATGAAATGGCCTCATCTATATATATAAAATAACTTGTCCTGACTGACTGACTGATTCATCATAGCCGAGCCAAAACTACTGGACATAAAGAGATGAAATTTTGGGGATATATTCATATTAAGACGTAGGTGCTCGCTAAGAGAGGATTTTTGGATATTCCGTCGCTAAGGGGGTGAAAACGGGGGTGAAATTTTAAAATGAGTTGCTCTATATCTCAAAACTTTGAAAGTTTACAGATGTAAAAATTGGTATTTAGAATCTTCTTTAAAAATAAGGAAACACGTATTTTTTTGTTTTCAGAAATTCCCAATAGGAGGGGTGAAAAAGGGTGAAAATGGGGAAAAATGGGTTGAGTGCCTTTAATCAGGATACCGGTACCTATATCTCAGAAACTGAAGATATTACAGACCTGAAAATTGGTACTTTTGATCTCTTTTAAAAATAAAGAAACACGTAATTTTTTGTTTTTGGAAAATCCAATTAATGGGAGGGTGAAAAGGGGGTGAATTTTTAAAATGAGTGAATCTATATCTCCAAACTTTTAAAGTTTGCAGATGTAAAAATTGGTATTTAGAACCTTCATTAAAAATAAAGGAACACGCATTTTTTTGTTTTCGGAAAATCGCAATAGGAGGAGCGAAAAGGGGCTAAAAATTGGTTGAATGCCTTAAATGAGGCTACTTATATATCAGAAACTGAAGATATTACAGACCTGAAAATTGGTGTTTAGAATCTCCGTTAAAAATAAAGAAACACGTATTTTTTTGTTTCTGGAAAATCCAATTTGGGGGGGGGGAGTGAAAAGGGAGTAATATTTTAAAATGAGTGTATCTATCTCAAAATTTTTAAAGGTTATATATGTGAAAATTGGTATTTAGAATCTCCTTTAAAAATAAATAAACACACGTAATTTTTCGTTTTTGGAAAATCCAAATATTGGGGGGTAAAAAGGGGGGAGGGTAAATTTTTTAAAATGAGTGTGTATACATCTTAAAACTTTAAAATTTACAGATGTAAAAATTGGTAGTTAGAATCTCCTCTAAAAATAAAGGAAAACGTATTTTTTGTTTCCTGTAAATCCCAATAGGAGGGTTGTAAAAGGGTGAAAAATGGGTTGAATGCCTTTAATGAGGATACATTGTGGCTACTCCGACCACTACTCTTATACTTACATCTCCTCCACATAATATAAATAACATTTGTTTGAGCGCCAGTTGCTTTTTTTAAGAAAAACAACAAAAATTCGGTAGAGCATACCTCTTATATCAATTATCTCAAGGCGTGAGGTGATAAACTCACATATCTGGCAATATACAGGGATATGGATCAGGACAATATTAAATTACTGTTGCATTTCCACAATTGAGGATTGTACATGGAACTGGAATCACTTATTATAATTAAAAATAAAACTGAGTTTATGACTAAATTTACGTCACAATGAACAATCATTTACGTCTTTTAATTTAACAAAAGAAATATATCGTGAGATTTGCGGTACAAAGAAAAGGAAAATTTAATCTAAACAAAAAAAGCTATTGGCATGAACTTGAAGTGAGATGTGATATCGCCGCTGGTTACACTCTTCTTCATGTTATGAATGCATAACATGTCTGATGCTTTAATTACCTGTTGTCTGCATACACCGCTGTTGAACTTGAAATTCTTGGGAAAACCTGTGAGCTGAAGTCGGGAGCCGTCTGTTGTAATCTTCTTATATAACAAGGAGTTGGCCTACATACCATGTACGCGTGTAGGGAGCTCCAATGTAATTACGTCCACTCAATATATTTTAAATAATTGGAAAATATTATTGAAACATCTTGTGAAGTCCATCCTCACAAGAAGATGATGTTTCTTTATCAGCATAGTACCCGTCTCTGCTCGGATACAAGCACCACTTGTAGACTTCCTCGATGATTACCTCTTCAAACACAACTCTTAGCTCTGACCATCACACTAAGACCACTTCTTCCATTTGATACATCTGACTGTTACATATGATCTGCACGATATCAACTGCTTATGAACTGAGTACGAACAGAATACCTCTCCCCACCGTCGCCTTGACTTTATATAACCTCGCGATGACGACTCCTCTCCCTACTCCTGTTCATCCCTTCCATTTCCACATACAGTAGCTGGCGAATACTGACACTTGGTCGCAATCACGTGTCCACGCACTGATGTCATCAGTCATGTGTCGTCTAAGCGTACCCAAGCGGTCCGAGAATGACTATACCGAATGCGTCACCGGGAAATCTCCTTGTACACAACATTCCCAGTTAAACATAGCCTCGATTGCAAAATACTATGCCAGCTCATCTAGCCAAAGTTACAAGCCACAGCATGACAATATGAAACCAACAAATCTCACTTACTACAATACAGAATAATTACAAACATATTCACTTAACCTATGATTAAATACAATAATATACGCGATACCTAATTATTACAGTCTAAATGATGAGAAACATAATATATAAAATCTAATGAGTCGGGTTAATAATGATAATAATAATAATAATAATAATAATAATAATAATAATAATAATGATGATAATAATAATAATAAATACTGAATGGAATCTGTAACCTAGTTGTACGGTTACAACATATATCTCAGAAACGAAAGATATTACAGAACTGAAAATTTGTATATGGGATCTCCTTTAAAAATAAAGAAACACGTATTTTTTAGTTTTGGAAAATCCAATTAATGGCGGTTAAACAAGAGTGACAAATTGGGTGAATTTTTGAAAGACTATATCTACAGAATATCTTGGAAACGTAAAATGTTACAGACGTAAAAAGTGGATGTTTGTAATCTCCTGTAAATCTAAAGAAACATAGGTGATTTGTGTTTGGAAACCCCACTTAACGGGAACTCAAAAGGGGTGAAATTTTAAAATGAGAATTTTTACAGTTTATCTAAAAAAACTTAACATGTTACAAAAGTGAAAAATTGTATTTTTTATCTCTATTAAACATAAAGAAACGTGTATTTTTAGCTTTCGGAAATACCACTTGGGTGGAGGGGGGGGGTAAAAGTGACTGAAAATGGTGTTGAATTCTTTTAATTAGGCTACTGATATCTCAAAAATGAAGATGTTACAGACGTGAAATTTGATATTTGCAATCTGCTTTAAAAATAAAGAAACACGTATTCTCGGAAAATCCAGTGAAGGGGGGGGGGGTGAAAGAATTGAAAAATTAATTGAATTAATTGAATGATAATACATACATCTAATAAAAACTAAAGTTGTTACAGACGTGAAAATTCGTATTTGGATCTCCTTTAAAAACAAAGAAAAACGCGTTTTGGGGGGAAACCATCTTGGGCGGGAGTGTAAAGGAGTTGAATTCCTTTCATGAGGACACATAAATCAAAAACTGAAGAAGTTAGAGTCGTGATAATTGGTATTTAGAAGATCCTTTACTATTAAAGAAACAAGTATTTTTTGCGGGAAAATTCACTTGGGGGGGGGGGAGTAGTGTGAAATGAAGTGAAAAAAGTAAATTATTTTTATGGGGATACTTATATCTCAAAACTGAAGGTAATAGACGTGAACATTGGTGTTTGAAATCTTCTTTAAACATAAGAAACAAGCATTCTTTTAAATTTTTTTTTTTTTTTGGGGGGGTGCCGGTAAATAAACTTAACGGCGGTGGGGTGTAGAAGGAGGTGAGACCAATTGATTTTACTGTTCTTAATGTACTTATAAGGATCCTCGGCAGTGCGCCGGCCTCTCACAGCTGGGTTCCGTGGTTCAAATCCCGTTCACTCCATGTGACATTCGTGCTGGACAAAACGGAGGCGGGACAGGTTTTTCTCCGGATACTCCGGTTTTCCTGTCATCATGCATTCCAGCAACACATAATAATAATAATAATAATAATAATAATAATAATAATGTTCCGGACCGTCGTCAAATGTGCGGACCGCGCTGGAAACGGCTCCTGGACGGGTAATAACTAAGAATGCAGTCCGGCCGCGGGTTCAGTGCCTTCTAGGCACCCAATATGACACAACGCCGGATCTCCTGAAGGATTTTATCCATATTAAAAATGATTATAGGAAAAGATGGCAAAGATTTACGGACCCAACTGACCGGGAATTTGATATTTGCAATCTGCTTTAAAAATAAAGAAACACGTATTCTCGGAAAATCCAATGAAGGGGGGTGGGGTGAAAGATTTGAAAAATTAATTGAATTAATTGAATGATAATACATACATCTAATAAAAACTAAAGTTGTTACAGACGTGAAAATTCGTATTTGGATCTCCTTTAAAAACAAAGAAAGCCCGGGAAGTACGAAATCGATTGCTGGAAAAGAAGATTGAAAAATGGGGGGAAACATGCCGTAATCTAATAGAAAACGAGTCAGATCGGGAGTTTTGGTGGGTTCTCGCAGAAAACGAGTCAGACCGCGAATTTCGGCGGATTATATATCTAAAACAATAAGCATTCAATTGTAAATTTCAGTATAATACCGTAGCGAAGCACGGGTATCTTGCTAGTAGAGTAATAAGATTAGCATGGTATGTTAATAAGGTACCTTCTGATTGGACAAAAGCAGTAATTGTACCTATCTATAAGCAAGGGAACAGGAAGGATTGCAACAACTATCTAGGTAGGCCTATAGAATAGAATAGATTTATTTATCATCAACAGGTTGTTTCCCAATTAAGATGATTCAATAAAACATAATATACTACAAATAAACCTTAAATAAATAACACTAATTTCCTAAAATAATAACCAAGTTCAAACTAAATCTAGACCTTTATATATGTATATTTACAACACCTTAAATAAATAAATAAATAAATAAATAAATAAATAAATAAATAAATAAATAAATAAATAAATAAATAAATAAATAAATAAATAAATAAAATAAAAC
This sequence comes from Anabrus simplex, assembly GCF_040414725.1. Classification (NCBI taxonomy): domain Eukaryota; kingdom Metazoa; phylum Arthropoda; class Insecta; order Orthoptera; family Tettigoniidae; genus Anabrus; species Anabrus simplex. The sequence goes on along the minus strand of NC_090272.1, from coordinate 88,816,943 downwards.
TAAATCTTCTTAAATAATTGACAATATTAAACTACATCTAGTAACATTTACATATTTACATATCTTACAGATAGGGCTTTACATTCATGAGGTCATTAGGGCACGTCTGATTTTAGACGGGGTGAGTGAAAGACTGATTCACCCACCTCAATCAGTGATGTTCCCCTAGATATTTAAATTTCTCAGTTCTTTTTACAGCCCCATGCTTCACTTCTAAGTGTCTCTCCCCCTGATGTCTACATTCCATGTATTTCGTCTTATCATATGAGACTTTGAGACCTATTTTCTCAGCGATCTCACATAGAGTATTCAGCATAATTTGGGCATTTTCTCGGTTGTGAGCCAAGAGGGCAGGCAAGATCATCTGCGAAAGCCGAACACTTAATTTCTAATTTCTGTCCTTTCCTCCCTAAATATATTCCTCTTATTCCTTTCACTTCCAAGGCTTTTTCCCAGGTTCTAATGATTTTTCTAGAACAATGTTAAAGAGAATTGGTGATAGGCAGTCTCCTTGTCTGACTCCCACTTTTATTTCAAACTAGCTGATGTACCAGTGCTTCGCTACGGAATTCTACATTGTATACAGTATTCTAGGTTACGTAGTGTACACGTTGTGAGCAAGATTGTATTAAATTGCGTAGCACTTAACGTTACCCTAGAAACACGACGGGAAAGTCACCAAACGTTTTTTCTCATATGAAGACTGGGTTAGGGAATTTTCATTGTAAGGGTAGGCCACCTTGCCTACCATCAGTCACAATCAGGTTGGGGAGTTTTCATTTTAATGACAGACACTCACTCTCCATCTGCCTTTTTACATCCTCAGAAGGACTATCTTAGTAGTTTCCCCAATTTAAATGAACATAGGTCATTACAATGACGTCAGTATGAACGGCGCGATTAAAAGCAATGTTTTTATATGAAATCAAATGAAAAACCTCTTATTTTCTCTGCCGATCTAACAGCCCAAAGTTCCAGAGCTGGAATGACCAAGCCGCAGAGAGCCGTGATCCGTGAACACACTTCGTCTTATCTTCGGCCGGGTGGGGGTGTCGAATAGTGGAGACTCCCAGGGCAAAAACGATGCCCTCTTACTAATCTGTTTAACAAAGAACATCACAACAAACAATGGTCAATGTAATGTTATTTGTTGATCATTGTTATGCACTTTCAATATTACTCACCCGTTGAGTCGGAAAATCTCAATTCACTACGCCGGCGGCGGACAAATTTTTCATCCAAGCCAGAGGAGAAACCCCACCTCACTGCTAATTTGGAATAAAATGCACGTAGAATTTAATGAAAGTGAAGAGGAAGAATCTTTCCTTAAGAAACGGCTCTTTTCAGGGTTGAATTTTGAGTTATTTCGTGAATTGTGGTGCTATAATTTGGATTAGTTCTAAATTGTAATCCTAGACCAGGTCATACTAATACTAATACTACTAAGTGAGCGTTTGCCTTAAGCGTGCACACTGCTCATTCAAAACAGTGCGTCAGAGTAGGGATCGAATAGCTGGAATACTCTGATGAACCAGTCTGTAACGTACCGGTAGTATCAGAAAATATATGAACCAGAGGAATGGCATGCTAGAGAAGAAAGTTTTCTAACTCCCTATCTATTTTCCGCCAATATTCAGTCAGGCTGTTATACTCGTTACGCAGCATTAATCCCATCTATTTGAGTTGAGCAGCAGCATAAGAGACAAAGAACATCACAGCAAACAATGATCAATGTAATGTTATTGTTGATCATTGTTATGCACTTTCAATATTGTAGGCCTCCACATTTAGTTTTCCTCCCGACTCTGAAATACCACTCTTATCATAGTCGGTACGGTAAAACTGAATAAAACATAAATGATCGGAAATTGTATTCTCTATAACTTATGTTATGTAGCACTTTTCGGTAGGACCAATAACATGGGTATTTAAAAATTAAATTTTAAACGCCTTCCCCTAAACTACAATTTCATCCATGGTGAGTAAAATTGTTTACAACCTAGACTGTAGTTTCTTATTCCCCGACTCCATATATCGATTTTCATTAAATTCTGTTAACCCATTTTCTCGTGGCTCGGCGTTGATGTGGACTTGGCAACAAAAATACAAATTGATGAATATCTGTATTATCGAAGCCGGTACGATAACAATGTATGACATAAATGATCGGAAATTTAATTATATATAACTTTCGTTATGCAGTATTTATCGATAGGATCACTAATAAAATAAATATTTGAGAATTAAATTTAGGCCTTCCCCTAAACTACCATTTCACTCAGCGTGAGTAAAATGATTTATGGCCTAGATTGTAGCGGCTCATCCCCCGACTTTACATACCAATTTTCATTAAATTCTCTTCAGCCGTTTTCTAGTGATGCGCGTACATACATGCATACATACATACATACAGACATACAGACAGACAGACAGACAGACAGACAGACAGACAGAAATTACGGAAAATTAAAAAGTGCATTTCCTTGTTACTATGGACATGACCAATACAGAAATATCATTTTTTTCAAATTCTGAGCAATGTACAGACAAAACTCTTATTTTCTATATATAGATGGTTTAGAAATTTCACCGAAGTGTTTGACTTTTTAGAAAGTTTCTGTCAAGGTTTGTTTCCCTAGTACATAAACAACCATGATATTGTCACAGCAAGATGTACAGTCTACTGATCATAAGGCACAGAACCCAAGATTCGGCAGGGGAAGGAATGAGGCTTCTCAGGTCGTCATCCAGCGAAATCCTCAAAAGAATGAATCGATGAACATCGGAACGCAGAATGTAACAACCTTACTAGAGGGAGGAAAACTGGAAAAAGCCAAAAATGTAACGAATGAGAAAGACATGGATGTTCTGGGCTTGTGTGAAATCAGATGGCCAGGAATGGTGATTTCTACAGTGATGATTTCAGGATGATCTACAATGGCAGCACAAGTGGAGGAAGTAATGGAGTAGGACTTCTGCTTAGAAGCAAATGGGTAAGAAATGTGATGAACAACTACCACGTAAATGAAAGGGCACTAATTGAAAAAATCGAAACGAATCTCAGGAATATAGTTGTTGTTCAAAAGTGTACTTTCCCACATCAAACAGCTCGGATGAAGAAATTGAATAAATGTATGAAAATATTGACCAAATATTGAATCTGACAAAGGAATCAGATAATGTAATAATTATGGGAGATTTTAATGCTATTGTTGAAGTCATCAAGATCGAGAAGGAATTGGGAAGTTCGGACTGGGTATCAGGAACAAACAAGGAGAGAGACTACTTGATTTCTGTCATCAGTACAATATGATCATGACAAACACATTATCTGATGTACCATTACGGTGGAGATATACCTGGAAAGCCCCGGGTGACATTGCTCGTTATCAGAATGATTATATCTTTGTCAAGAGAAGCTATCGCACTCAAGTTAAAACAAGCCATAGCTACCCTGGAGCAGAGATTGATAGTGATCATTGCCTAGTCATGGCCAAATGCAATATCCAACTGAAAGAGAACCAGCATCGAAACAAAACCTCTGGATGTGACCAACCTAAAGGACAACAACAATATAGAGATTTTCACCCATAAAACAAATGAATTGGTTGATAGACTTGAAGAATCAAAATGGGAAAATATTAAAGAACGTTTGATAAATATAGCTCATGAAACACTGGGAACAAGAATTTTGGAACCAAGGAAACCGTGGATTACAAGAGAAATATTGTATCTGATAGTAAAGAGAAACCAGTACAGGAGGAAGAATACCATAAGAAGTCAGGAACAATATAGACTTGTTAAAAATCAAATTACAACTCTTTGTAGAAAAGCAAAGGAGGAATTGATGGCTGAGATAATTAAGAACATTGGAAATGATATTGCTGAAGGAAAAACTGACAGAGCTCATCGACACATCAGAGCTTTAAACCAGAAACCAAAAGTGAAAAGTTCTATAATAAAGGATAAAAATCTTCATAGATGCAGATGAAGTCAGCCTGCAGTGGAAAGAATACTTTGAAGAACTGTATGATGGAAATGTATCTAATAAAATGTGGTATATTGAAGTGGAAAATGATATAGAAGAAAACAGTAAGGGCCCTGTTATCACAAGAAGAGAATTTGAATCAGCACTTGAGAGAATAAGTGACAAGAAAGCTTGCGGTCCAGATAACATACTAGGAGAATTACTAAAGAATATGGGTGAGAAAATGAAAGATCTACTTTATGATGTAATATGCAGATTCTATGACAGTGGCAAAATTCCTGAAGACTTCACCAATAGCAGAACAGTTATGATAACAAAGAAAGGAAGTAGTGTAGAATGCTCTGAACACAGAACCATAACACTGCTCTCTCATGCATCCAAAATATTATTGTCAGTATTAAAAGCCAGGATAAATAACAAACTTAATTTCCAAATTGACCCAGACCAGTTTGTTTTCAGGAAAGGGATGGGAGAAGGAGAAGCAAACTTGGCTCTAAGAGCAATATTAGAAAGAAGAATGGAGATGAAAAACTTTTGATAATGTAAATTGGGACCAACTCTTCAAAATTATTAAATCTTCGGGATTAGACTGGAAAGATAGGAGGCTGATACTACAACTTTATGAAGATCATGCCACAATAGTAGACATCAAAGGAAGCAGCCAGGTAGTAAAAATCAGGAGGGAGTAAGATAGGGTGCCCACTATCACCGTACCTCTTTAATGTTAGAATAAATGGACAACAAATCCATTGTATTCAATTTGCAGATGATATAGCAGTGGTTGCAGACTCAGAAAAGGAATTATCCAAGATGCTGAATATACTGTCATCAAATTTAGTAGATTTATACTTGAACATTTATGTGATGAAGACAAAAATATTAGTTGTAAGTAAACATCCTGAGTGAAATTACACCAACATCAGGCTTACTAACAAAGTAGTGGAACAAGTCACCAGTTTCCCTTACCGCGAAGCCTAATCACAAATGACAACCATTGCAGCAAAGAGATAAGAAGAAGAATAACTTGCCAAACAAGCATGCAGCAGCAAATATACATCTCGATATGATGTGATGTCATTTGTGTGGAGTGTACTCTTATACCGATGTGAATCTTAGACAATCCAAGAACAGAATAGGAAACGGCTTGAAACATTTGAGATGTGGATCTGGAAGCGAATGTTAAAAGTCAGTTGGACTGAGAAAAGAATCAACGAAAGTATCCTGTGAGAAATACAGGAGAAGAAACAGCTGATGATAACAATACATAGAAGAACAGCTAAATTCATTGGACACACAGAGTAATACCTTTCTGACCAATCTACTAGAAGGAAAGTTCTTAGGAAAGAAGGGGAGAGGTTGACCTAGGAAGCAATTCCTTCAAGTACCGATGCAAAACATTGGAAGCAGTTCCTACTGTCAGATGAAACAACAAGCTGAAGAGAGAAGAAAATGCTTGAATCGACAAGTCATTGCCTTTAGACATGATTGATTGATTGATACGGGAAACAGAAGGCCTGTGTTCGAGTGGAACACTGACTCACAAAGTTACAATCAAATGAGGTGTGAGGCAAGGCTGTATTTTGTCCCTATTCTTCAGTCTGTACTCAAGAGACCTGCTTTACAGAGGCCCTGCATGATATAGATAGTAGCATCAAAGCGAATGAAGTGACGATTAACAACATCAGGTATGCTGATGACACTGTTTCTGTGGCCAAATAGCATGGAGAACCTGCAGCAGATCTTGTCGAGTGGTGGAGACATGCGAAAAATTTGATGTAGACTTGAACTTAAAGAAGACCAAATATATGATTATGAACAGGGGCCTTGTCGCAGATCCTGGTCTGTGAGTTAACGGACTTCTGATACAGAGGGTCGAGAAAATCACACACCTAGGCACCGTTGTCAACGAGCACTGGGACCATTCCCAAGAAATAAAGTGCTGCATTGACAAGGCCAGGGCAGCATTTACGAGCCTTTGTCAAGTGCTCTGTAGCAGAGAACAACCATTGCAACTTTGGGTTAGGATAGTACCATGCAATATGTTCTCCATCGTGGTGTATGAGATCGAGTCCTGGATTATGACAAAATCCACCATCAGAAGAATAGAAGCATTTGAAATGTGGGTCTACCATCACATGTTTTGCATCAGCTCGGTAGACAGAGTAAAGAATCAGGAGGTATTGACCAGGATGTGCAAAGGAAAAGAACTGTGCAGGGCTATTAAGATCAAGAAGCTTGCCTAATTTGGTCGTATCATGAGGCACCCAGAAACATGCACCCTCCTCCAAAAAATTATACCAGGGAAGATCGAGGGGAAAGGAGATCCTCAGAGACCCCATGTGTCTTGGCTGGAGGACCTGCAATAATAGTTCAAAAAAACAAAAATTTCACTATTCTGGGCAGCCACCAACAAAGCTAAGATAGGGCCTGATGACCCAGATGTTACAGCCCCATTAAACAACAAGCATCATGATCATCAAAACCAAGATAGCCAAAATCCACCAATCACCTACGTCCAATGATGAAAACTGTACTAGAAAAAGAAGATAAAAAATCTTTAATCTTTCCGATTTACATCACGTGTTGCCTGCAGCAATTCAATGGCAAACTCGCTCAGGCTAGGTGTCAGTGAGCTTCAGTGCTATAATGAGAGGATGTCTCACTTGGTGTCCTGCATTATTTGCTGGTAAGACACAAAGGCAAACTGTATTTTTCTTCCATCCCCTACACTCTCCAAACATGGCTTCTAAACTGACTGGTGAAGTCTTCTCCTATGACTGTGTTATAGAGAACCTTCTAAACTGTTCTTGAGGAACATGTAAGTTTAGTGAGAAAAGTAATATTATTTTGAATGGCAGACCAACTCCTGCATTAAAAGACTTGAAGGTTTCAAAAGATATTTTAATGTATCATGGTATACAGAATCACCATGTCTGTGCAGTAGTGAAAAATTATCAAGACTCTTTTGCTGGTTGTGCTTAGTTTTTTCAAATGAAAATATCACCTTGACCAAAGATAGTATCAAGAACATAAATAGTTTCCATGTTCTATGCATGTCATGGAAATGCTAAAAATCATGTTGTATCCATTATTTCTCGTGTGTGTTTTGGCAAAATGGGAGTAGACTATTAATAGAGGCATTTAAAAAATCAACAGGAAAATACAATGAAGCTATGAAAAGAAACAGATCGACAAACTGTATTGAAATACAAGTAGACACAGCATAACTTCTGGCAGATCTTCAAATACAGAATTTTTAGATTATTTTTTCCACATTTATTATTATTATTCTTATAATTCTATTTTTCTTAATATAATTCTATAAACTGGATATTATATTTGGAGAAAATATTCTTTTCTCATAAAACATTAGAAGAACCTTTGAAAGAACTTCATCCTCCCCTCGACTGTTTTGAAGCGGCAACACCCAGGAAATTCCCACTCCACACCATTGAATTTTAGTGAAGGTTGTCCCTTCTTCACTCTGCCTTAGTATCATGTATTGCCTCCTCTGACATCGTTTAGGTCTCTGACACCCCGTGGCGTTCTTGCGATTAGTAATTGATGTCATTCTCACAATCTATCTAGGCAACTCTAATGTGGTCTGAGAGTGCCTATGAACAATCGTTTTCAACTTGTCTCATATATGCTTAATAATGAAGTTCATATATGGTGAATTTGCTGGCCAATTCACACGGTTGATACCTGCCATTCTCATGAAGTTCCTCACTGATACCTTTGATGACCTGAGCGTTCAATTATGTTTTATATTAACCCCTTTTTCCACTGATTTTGTCTCAGCGAGTTATTTATTGCTCCATCTAGTGATGTAAATATTGTACAGTGTTATTGTCTTTTCTCCATCTGTCTCTTTTGCTTTTCACTTGCTCCTCCATTATGTTTTTAGCACATTTTTAGCTTGTATTATGTAGATTATTTTAACCCCCCCCCCACCGACCGGGTCGGGGATTTTAACCTTAATTGATTAATTCCTACAGCACGGGGGCTGGGTGTATGTGTTGTCTTCATCATCATTCCATCCTCATCATGACGCGCAGGTCACCTACGGGAGTCAAATAGAAAGACCTGCACCTAGCGAGCCGAACCCGTCCTGGGATATCCCAGCACTAACAGCCATACGACATTTCATTTACAACCTTTCTAAATTAGAAACATGGTTCAGTAATATCAAATTAAGAGTAAATTTATTTAAAAAATGTTACTGAACTCAATTATTGCAATAAAACATTAAAACCTTGTACTAAATGCAAATGTAAGTAAGATGACATAGTTTACAAAATTTTTAGTTTCTCTGCAGGTGAGAGTCTAAGATGGGATTGTCCTATTAAAAGAAAAGTCTCTGTGATCTGTTTGACTTTATTTAGTTGTTTGAAAATCTTCCTACAGTATTTGCGGGTTGCCATGATGACAACAGGCAGGCCTACCCAAAGACATGCAGTTATTAACCATGCACAATTATATATTGGTACTAGTATTAAGATTAAGAAATAATATTTTTGGAATATCCGAGCAAAATCAATTATATGAGTTAATGCCATAAACATTATTCCTAAATATGCAAATAAGCAAAGGCAAGTGAGTTAATGGGGGTTTTAGTAAGGCCTGGTGGTGGTGGTGATTATTGTTTTAAGAAGAAGGGCAACTAGGCAACCATCCTCTATATAACACTAAAGAGAGAGAATAAATGGATGGGATCCGACACTTCAAAAATTAAGGTATCAGCCAGAGAAAGAAAGGGTCACGAAGGGCACGAAAATGAAAGACTCCCTAGGCCTCGAATGCTCTAACCTAATACCATCGGGTCAGAAAAGAAAGAGTTGACCAAGGGAGGTCGGATAGGATAGATGGAAGTGAGGAGCCTGGCACAAGTAAGTGGAAGCAATGCCAGGAACCATCTGAGGGCCCCGTGGTCACCAACCCACACCCTCCAGTTAAGAGCCCTGGGCCTTTTAGCCACCCCTTATGACAGGCAGGGGATACCGTGGGTATTATTTTACCATCCCCACCCACAGAGGGAATTAGTAAGACCTAAACCATTTATAAAAGTCTAACACTTGTGATGAGAATATTTTAGAATAGTATATTTTTGATCATTTCATTCAGTCATCTCTGACAGAGATCATTATCGTTCATAGTACAGTATATTGAATCCTGCATATTTCCAAACACAGTATATGTAGGTAATTGGATAGTTAATGGAAGCTTAAAATAAGAATGAAAGAATAGCTAGAAGATTAGGATGTTACATAAATGTTTAACCCTCAAAGTGGCAAATGCCTGATATCAGGGATTTCATCTGTTCCTCCCGCGGCAGCGCCTGATATCGGGTGTTTGGAGAAGCTCTTTATTTTATCGCAATAATCATTGAAATGTGCTAATTACATGTCAATCGAAAGAGAAATTTTTAATCATTATTGGGAAATAGTTCTGAGCCAGCTACATTTAGTTGCTAGTTTTCCTTCTGAATCAACTCATGTAAGTAATATCCGGTTATATCAAGCTATTTCTTGGTTTATCTGACGGACAGAATTTGTTGGCTGGTGAGGATTAGCATGAAATTTTGTTGACATCGTCTTGAGTAGGCTAAAAAGTCCATTTACTATGCCATCTGTTCCAGACTAGAATGTGCTAAAAGCAAATTATTTCTAATCTTCTAGATAGGCCTATGGCATTATTTGATGCATAAATCTTGTACATGAAGAACATTGACAAGTTTTTACCATGTTGATACTTCGTGGTCAGTATAGTTAGGGGATTGGTAAATGACCCCATTCCAATTCCTATAAGAGTTGTGGGGCGAGAAAGTCATGCAGTATACTCATCCCATGTCCTCCAAAAATTGCCATAATAACAACAGGCTGTGTGTTCTCTTCTTGGAAGAAAAGAAGATGAAGAAGTCTACATACTGTTGCCCAGGGTGTAATAGTGGGATTCACCAGGGCTGTTCTCACAAATTAATACACTTCTGGAGGCCTGACATTAGTGGAGAAAAAAGAAGACCCACCCAAGCAACTCTTAGTGAAGTGCACAGATTGTGGTGTACAACTGGTTTATGAAATAAACACGAGGTATGTCATTGAGTACAGTGCCAATGAATTATATATGCTATAAAACGATGTTCCTTTTGTATGTCACATTTCTTTAATTTTGCCTAAATACAAACATGTTACCAGTACACACAGTGAAAGTTTTGCAATAATAAGTAATTTAAACAAAATAGTTTTATGGTCATAACTTTGTTGGAAGATAAATACGGTACCGGTACCTACCTGTTTTACGACATCCTATTCTTATTCCTTGTAATTTCCTGAATAAAATAACGTACTATTTTGTAGATATACCGTAGGACTTGTGAACGATGTTAGGCAGATCTTATACTTTGAATCTACAATACCGGTAAAAATATCCCTGCCAATAAGTTACAGGATAAATGACCGTCAGTTCGAAGATCAAAAAATATTCTGTTCCTCAGAAAAAACACATTTGAGCACAAATACATTTTATTCTCAAACTATTGACATTCAAAAATTTGCAAGCTTGTTTCATGCAGGTACCGGTACTGGCACTAGTAATTTCTCTTTCGCTATACCGTCAATTAACGTATAAACCCACTTGTAATAGACACGAGTGCTCATGCAAAATTATACAGAAAATGATATTTTCACTTCACTTACCTCGTCATTCACAACATAATCGAATGAAATATTTTCACTGACATAATACTTCGGCTTAAGCCCTTCGAATTTCACTAAATCCATTGAAACGACGTAAGGAGGGAATAGTTGTAACTTACTACGACGCTGAGGTGATACCATTATACCATACCGATTACCGAAGCAAGTTCTTCCGCGTTATTCAAAGAGGATGGCGTTATTGTGTCCTCTTCAGAACAATATCAATAACAAGGGTAGGCACAGTGAAAAAAAGAACTATAAAACAGCAGTTACTTTAAAAACAGTATTCCGTTCATTCGTACCAAATGTACAGAATTTAAATATTTACAGTAACATTCTGCATTGTTGCGCAATTATCAACAATATTTTATCAGCTGACCATCACCATTTAATACACAAGGCGACAGAAAAAAGGAATGGAAATAACAGTAGGAATTTGTAAGAATTCTGACACGGATGATTATACTATAAATCTCCGTTACTTCAAATTATGCAATGTAAGCATTTTCCCAAAACGGACTGTTGTATTCTGTAGTTCTGTACAGTATTCTGCACAACTCCTATTGAAACACTAACCAGTATACATTTTATCAAACTTATGAAACACCAACAAGCCAGCTCCTCGTGAAACACGTACTTTGGTATTCTGGATCCCTGTGGTCACCCGAAACTTTACATTTCAGGCAGACCAAATAAATCTCTCCTTTATCCTATAAAAATAAATTCCATTGGCAGCAATGCGCTAATGCTGTTGAACTTGATCCTTGATTACTTACTCGTTGCCGGTTGGTCATATTCATGTGCGTTGGCAACATTGAAAGTGGTGTCCTTGAGTGGAGACAAATACAGTAGAAACCCTAGAGACTAGAGGTGTGACAAACGGTTATTTTTGTGTAACTGCTACATCTGTCACTGCTACAATAAAGTAATTGTGAAAAGTATCAGTGAAAAATAACGTCCACCGTTACTCACCTTTTACCGGTCACACATTGGTGTTCTGTGCGGTCACAGCCTGGTCACGGCTTCAAGCTTGTCCCCGTTTAACGTCCAACGTTACTCACCTTTTACTGGTCACAGCCTTGTCACGGCTTCAAGCTTGTCCCCTTACAGCTGTGTTGCAAATTGCCATTCATTCACTCACACATGCGCGCACGCATCACTATAATACACACACTGTTGAACAGCAAAACACGCATTCCAATTTGCTATAAAGTTATCAAAAGGCAGACAGGGGATGAAATGAGAAGACAACATAGCATTTTTTTCTGAAATCTAGAGGAAGAACCGATAATGTGTTATTTTGTTATAATAGATTGTGTGAAATGAATTAATAAAAACTTAAGTGGGTGAAGAGACGTTATCACGTTCTTTTCATTCATGACAATCTGAAATGTTTATTGTACTTGTTATGAATATTCAAACAATTGTGCTCATTGTGCTCCACGGTGTAGGGGGGCAACGCGCCCGCCTGTCACCTGGCGGTCCCGGGCTCGATTCCCTGCGGGGTCAGGTTTATTCAATTATAATGATGTCAAAGTGAAATAGTATTACAAAATGCATTTTATCTACGTTCATTCTATAATATCAGTTCAGTATGGAAAGTTGGCATAATAATTTATTTATGGTACAAGAAAAATTATACGGGTGAAACTTATAATATTATAATGTAGGTAGCCTTGCACGAACAGTTGAATGTGTGATAACAGTTTACACTTTAGTTACCACTACCAGATGACAGCAGGAACTTAAAGCAATCTCCTACGAAACCGCTCTCACTTGGAAGACATGCGTACTATCTGAAGGTCACATTCTGTGTCTGTAAGGTGCTACTAGTGTGCAAGCTGCTACTAGTGACTGGTCCCCACTTCCCAGTTACTGTTTTCACCTAGTATGTTTTTCTGTTGTCGTTACTCGATAACCTGTTATTTCTCGTCCTCGTTACATTTGTAACAGTGACAGACATGTAACTGGGACAAAGTAACTGCTACGTTATTTTTCAGCCATCTCTACTAGAGACTGTATTTGGTGGAGAATCGAGACGGCGGTGCCACCCACAAATATGGCGAAATTTTTTAGAGGTACCGGTAGTTTTAAAAATGAATTAACCTCTGCGACTGTCAGGGAATTATTTGGAACATTTTATGTTATTTCTGGTTTAAGAGTGCGGTTAGTTATTTCCAGTACGGTACGTGGGTTACATTAATTATGCATGAAAACCGGAAAGCCATTGTCTAATGACATTTTCCATACCGGTATGTGATGTATTCACATACCGTACCGGTACGTACTGGTATTGAATAAAATAGGAAATAGTTGGCGCTTCCTTTCTTTAAATCGTAATTGCAGAGTACAATCATATTTGTCCGTAAACGTTCGAGTTTTGTTCCTGTTCCTGTATTCCGCGAAAATAATTGAACTCGAACATTTTCCTTGAATCAAACCGCGGAGTTTGAAAGTGACGTGTCATGACGTATGCCGGTTCCGGTTGGGTTGTATTTAATTCCAGTATCTGCCACGTTACTCTCTTTGGCACTGTGCGCAAGAAGGGAAATTCCCTGATTATTCATTTAATGAAGGCTTAAGCGTTTAATTTAAATAGCTGTGGACGGTGTAAAGAGATGTCGAAGTGAAAGTGTACGGAACTAAATTAATTTTCTGCTGTCTGAAAAATGTCTGCATCTTTAAGCACTCGGCGAAGACGGGTACATTTGTGGAGGGGAACCTTTCCCCTATAAACGTTATTTCCTTCTTAGTGTAATGGTTAGTGGGGAAATAGGCCTCATACTTATTCTCTTTGGGCCTCATTACACGTTAATCCAGTAGGAAGCTAAGTAATACAGCAGGGTGCGACTGGTCCTCTTATTACAGAGAAGTTTGCGAAGATTGAGTTGCATTCGTTATACTCGTTGACTCGTGGGTAAGTCAAAGTTTTCATTAATTGAAGTTTTATCCACTGTCGAACATTGAATGCACTGATCTATATTGTCTGATGTTCTTGTCACTAGCCAGTACCAAAGAGAATAAGTAGGCTACTGAACAAGGGGTGCTAGAGGCCTGTTGGCTACTTAGCGAATCTAACCTATGAGTGGTGGTGGTGGTGGTGATTATTGTTTTAAGATGAAGTATAATACAACTAGGCAACCATCCTCTATATAACACTAATCAGAGAGAAAAAATGGAAGGGATCCGGCACTTCGAAAAATGAAGGTATCGGCCAAAGAAAGACAAGGGCCACAAAGGGCGTGAAAACGAAAGACTCTCTAGGCCTCGGGAACCTAATACCGTCGGGGTCGGAAAAGAACAAGACTTGACCAAGAGAGGTCGGATGTATGTGTATGTTTAGTCCTCAGCCCAAAGGCTGGTTGGATCCTCAACAGTTCCGCCATCAGCTGTCATAGATGGCCTAAGCATCACTGAAGAGGCGTACTAGGGAAATGAGGAGTGAGGTAGTTTCCCGTTGCTTTCCTCACCGAGCCAGAATTTGCTATTACATATCAGTCTGCCAAGCCCACTGAAATGCATGCACCAACTGACCCTATGAGCAATATTTTCACACCATTCATAGCAGGGACTGGCTGCAGAGAGGTCGGATAGGATAGATGAAGGTGAGGAGCCTGGCACAAGTAAGTGTAAGCAATGCCAGGACTCAGCTAAGGGTCCTATGGTCGCCAAACCATGCTCCCAAGTTTAGAGCCCGTGGGGCCCCTTTTAGTCACGTCTTACAACAGGCAGGGGATATCATGAGTATTATTCTACCGCCCCCCACCCACAGGGTAAACTATGACACCCTTTTGCTTGACTCTAGTCCAATGGTCTTGTCACTAGCCGGACCTATGAGTTCAGATCCAGACAAATAGTCTTGTAATTAGCCAGATTATGCCGTACCTAATTTGGCAGCCTTGTTTAGCGTGCTGTGACGTGTGAGGCGCGCCATGTTGGATTCCTAACCTCTCTGTTCCGTACCTTTTACCTTGTTTATAAAATTTAACCGCTTTGAGTGATTACTGATTATATTCACACTCGCATTTGAAACTAACCCCCTTATGCTGTAAACAAATTGATGGTGGTAAACTAATGTACATACACCCACACCCTAGAACATGGAAGAATAAATACCGTATACCCAGGTGGCAAAGCATGAGTTAAGTAACGGGGTAGACAAAAAATTATTTTTTATTTAATCTATTTTAATCATATTATGCATGGAATTTTGTTTTCAACGCATACAGATATGCATTCTATATTAAATTAATGGCTCAACCTAAAACAAACCGTATAAGAACTCATTACCCTTCGTGCACTCGTTTTATTTCTGTGTCAGTTATTCATAGTGTTCTACGGTGCAAAACACCGGTTTACAGTACCTATCATCCAGAAATAATCACCAAACAAGGTCATTAACTAACTCCCTGCTAAGTTTCCCTACCCATCTCACTACTAGTTACAGTGATTCATTTATTCCCGCTTCTGTCCGCCTGAGGAATTCCCTGCCAGCTGAAATTAGACACATTCCTAGTACGGTATTCAGCTGTTCAAAAGATCAATCAATCAGTCAATACTGATCTGCATTTAGGGCAGTTACCCAGGTGGCTGCTTCCTTATCTGTTGTTTTCCTAGCCTTTTCTTAAATGATTTCAAAGAATTTGGAAATTTATTGAACATCTCCCTTGGTAAGTAACTCCTATAAATTAATATTTGCCCCAATTTTTCCTCTTGAATTTCAACTTTATCTTCATATTGTGATCTTTCCTACTTTTAAAGACACCACTCCAACTTATTCGTCTACTAATGTCATTCCACACCATCTCTCCGCTGACAACTCGGAACATACCACTTATTACATGTTATAAATCTCATTTTTGGTCCATATTTAAAATTTACAGTTCAAAAATAATAAAGGTGTTCTTTAATCCACCTATTCAATACTTTTAATTTCCACTTATAGTGGTTACATAACCAGACTTATCAGTTAAATGGGACATGTTTCGCCCTCAATTTAGGGCATCTTCTGCCTAAAAACAATCTTTAAGAGTACACCTTATATTAATATGGAAGCTAAACGTTTAGCCAGTTACTAAATTCAGTACCAAGAAAAAATGTGAAAAATGGTACATTATACAAACATGTTAATGGAAAGACTGTCAATGGTTAAACTATTTTGTCAGAGACTAAAACTTATTCCGTTAAAAATTCTAATTCAAATGGTTCATTTAAAATTGTTAGTGGAATACCAAAGTGACAATGACATAATGCCAATGATATGAGGGTGTGAAACACAAGCACAAAAATGAATGTCATAAATACAACATGTTCAAAGGACTCATGTAGATGTTGATCCCACTTGGTATGTTCTCTGTCGACCAAGTAAATCCAAAACATCTTCTTTAGTTCCTGGTTTCTCCATTCGGTGGGATTCGCCTGTGGATGATAGATCGGTATCGTACAGTGTTCAATTCCCCACTTCGAGAAAGTCTGCAACTGCTGTCTCGTGAACTGACTGCCGTTGTCTGTGAGTAGGCACCGACGATATCCATACCGACTGAAGACTTCTGTCCTTAAGAGTTGTACGATACGTCCTGATGTAGCTTCAAGGATGGTGAATGCTTCCAACCATCTGGTGAATAGATCAGTCACCACGAGGATCCCCGTTTTTACCCTGAGATGTCCTAGGGTAGGGTCCCATAAGGTCAAGGGCGAGGAACTCCTAAGGTTGATGTGATCGCGTCCTCTCATGCTGGTACTCGCCTTCTGGTTGTTCGCCTTAGTGCGAGCACAGATTGCATGGGCTTGAACATAGTTCTTGATTTCCTGGCACATGTGTACCCAGAAGAAACATCGCCGAATCGAAGAATAGGTTTCCTCTAGACCAGGATGACTGGCTTCTGGATTATCATGGTATTTGTTCAAAATCCTCGCGGTTTGCGACTTTGGAATGACGATGACCGGAGAAGATCCAGGCTGTCTTTGAGTCGGAAGTTCTTGTAGCACATTTTAAACTGAACTGGGACAGATTGACAATTAGTGCTGCGTTTGCTGATCTAGGATGCCATTCTGTTACAGGGCATGTCCTCAGTCTGCCACTTCCTTATTAAATCTAAATCAATCTCATTATTTCCTCGCCGGATAGCAAAGGAGCACAGGGTCAGTTTGAGACCTCTTAGTTGGCCCAAAAATCTCTCTTTCTCTAATAAATTTGTGGCTGATTTCTGTCCGTCCCCAGGATTTTTTGATAAAGTGTCCGCAGCTTGATTAGCTACGCCAGGAACATAACAAATTTCGAAGTCAAAATCAGCAAGGATCAAGGCACATCGCATCAGTTTGGACTTAGATCCAGAAACTTGGCTCAGCCAGTGAAGTGAAGAGTTGTCTGTAAAGAATCTGAACTTCCTTCCTTCCTTCCTTCCTTCCTTCCTTCCTTCCTTCCTTCCTTCCTTCCTTCCTTCCTTCCTTCCTTCCTTCCAGATAACCTCTGAACTTCCCGACAGCCCATACAACTGCTAATGCCTCCTTCTCAGATGTACAATAGTTTCTCTCGGGAGCAGAAAGTTTCCTACTGGCATAGTCAATTATATCCTTGCCTCCTCCTTCTCTCTCGTGGAACCGTACAGCCCCAAGACCGATGTCACTTGCATCTGTCTGCAAGCAGACCTCCCGGCTTGTATCCAGATAAACTAGACTTGGAGCGTCACAAATAGATCTTTTTATCTCCTGGAAGGCTGTTTCTTCCCTCTGGGTCCATTTAAATGGTATGTTTTTATTGAGGATGTTGGTTAGCGGAGCAGTTTTCATTTCAAAGTGTGGTACAAAGCTACTGTACCACCTACAGAGGCCTATAAAATTGACATACCTGGTGTTTCATACGAGGCCCTTCCTGTTCCTGAACGGCCGTATTCTTCTCAGTTTATCTCTCCAACCCCTTGTCCATCAATACATGACCTAGGTACTCAACTGAATTTGATGTGAACTGACACTTCTTGACTTGGCAGGTAAGTCCGTAAAACGTCAACCTCTCAAATATTCTAGCTAGATGTTCCAAATGGTCCAAATACGTCTTGCTGTACACGAGGATGTCGTCGAGATATTCCTGGCAGAATTCTCCTGTGTATCCGGACAAGACTTCGTCCATCAGACGCATAAAGGTGGCTGGAGCATTCTTAAGACCAAATGGCATGACTCTGAATTGATAGAGTCCTCTTGGGGTGGAAAAAGCAGTCATCAGTCGAGACTCTTCTTCGACTTCTACTTGCCAGTAGCCATAGTTCAAATCGAGGGTACTGAAGACTTTTGTCCCACTCACTTGTTTTATCAGATGGCGGAGATGCGGCATGGGCAAGGCATCTGATATAGTCTTGTTATGTACCTGACGTAGGTCCACACAAAGTAGGTAATCACCATTTTTCTTCTTAGGTAGTACTATTGGAGAGGCCAATCCTGATACTGAAGGTTCAATCAATCCTTGGTTCTCCATTTCCTTGACTTTTTTTAAACTATAAATTTCCATTTATCTGGGTTATGTGGGTATGGCCTTTGTTTAACTAGGGTATTATCCTTACAAATTTTTTATGTTTTACAATTGTGGTAAATCAGTTTCTATCAGTAATGACCTCAGGGAACTTACTCAGCAACTTCTCAAAGTCTTCCTTCTCCTTCACCTGTTTTCAGTTTGGCCAGTACATTGGTTTATGAAGTTTCCCACTCAAAGGCTTTATTTTCAACCCATGCTAACCTGATTCTGTTTCTATTACCAAAAATATATCATTGGTTATATAATCTATCGCTACCTCATATTTAGCTAAGAAGTCATGTCCTAATATTACGTCAGGTATCAAATCCTTGACAACCCTCACTGGCATACCTATGACTTCAGTAGAGTACTTGGCTTGAAGAAAGGTACAACCCTCAATCTGGTAATGCATGTGATGAGTTGCCCCCCTGACTTGCCACCTTAGCTGGATGAACAGGTTTTAATAATTTTGCCACATTCATGCTCACAAACGAGTGTGAAGCTTGAGTCTCAAGGATAGCGATTGAAGACTTATCATCAATCGTCAAGTTCATAGCCGGGTGGTGTGGATTAGAGAATGAATGAAAACCTACAACCTGTTTTCCAGTCAATGACCAGGTCAGGGATGTAATGAATGAAGCAGATATAGGCTATTAGTACGATGGGGTTGCCACTCCCAAAGTGATTTATTAATGACTGATAGATGCTATGAAATGAGAATGGAGAATGTTGCTGTAATGAAAGATGACAGGGAAAACCGGAGTACCTGGAGAAAAACCTGTCCTGCCTCCGCTTTGTCCAGCACAAATCTCACATGGAGTGACTGGGATTTGAACCACGGTATCAACTGGTGAGAGGCCGACGTGCTGCCATCTGAGCCACGGAGGCTCTCATCATCACTACAGATTTGACCAATATGTTTACCTTCTAGCCAGGTGTCATGTATTTGGGGCTTCTTCATTCTTCTGGAACCCTCCTTACCGCAACTCGAACGGTCCTGAGCTAGTTTTCCGGCATTGGCCTTTAAAATGCCCGGCCTGCCCACATCGGTAGCATTCCGGGGTTCCTTCACTGTTGAAATTTTCATTTTTGAGGTATGGTAACTTGTTTCTTCGTCTAAATGTGACGGAGCTCTTCAAAGATTTTAGGTTGTGCCACCTTCATAAGCGATCAAACCTTATCATGTAGCATTTTGATTATATAAGGGACGCTAATATCAATATTTTCCCTTTCGTGAACTCGCTTAAATAGCTGGAGGTTTTGAATTACGAAAGCTCCTGCTCTCATTCTACTGGGTTGCACTTCAGTTACGAACTTTCTTTCTACCGAAGTTTGGACAGACTCTGAGTCAAATCTCTGGACAAATTCTTTCTTAAATTCCTCCCAGTCAAGGCTGAGCCCTTTAATGTTCTGCCAGTTATGAACTTTCTTTCTACCGAAGTTTGGACAGACTCCGAGTCAAATCTCTGGACAAATTCTTTCTTAAATTCCTCCCAGTCAAGGCTGAGCCCTTTAATGTTCTGCCACCAAGCCCCTGCTGATGCTTTTAGCTGCTGGCTGATAATTTGCAAGTATATTTCTGTAGGTATATTTGTCCTACCCAGTAGAGACTCCTATGTTTTTAGAAATGTTTCAGGACATTCATTGAGTCTCCCATGAAATTCCACTAGACTGTCTGATTACTCTGGGATCGACCGGTATCCCAAGGGGGAGATCCATACCTCTGCTAGGTTGACCACTGCCTACAGAAATGTTTTTCTCCAGGGTTAAAATTTTTCTATTAACCTCGGATTCAAACCTTGTCAATTTCTGGCCTACTTCGGTTTTAAAACTGTTGGATTCCCGCTCGATTTCTCCAATCTTCTCCTCGACTTTGTTTTCCAAGGTATGCATATCACTTACTACTTTATCTACATCTAATTCTACACTGTATTTTTGTCATTAACTTTTGAAATATCTTCTTTCAAATCTTTGACAATTTATTCGGCCTTTTACTTCTTGAGACTGGGCCTCGATTTTCCCTTCGAATTTTTCAGATTGGGTCTCGATGTTTTTAGACTGGGTCTCAATCAAATTAATTAGTTGTGCAAGCATAATGCTTACCCGGTCATTGGTTTCCTTCTCCGAGGTGACTTCGAAGTCGAAACTGCCTGGGTCCTCCTCGTTTTCTATCAAATCCTGGCGCAGCCTCTCTTGTAACTCTGCCTTGCTTCCAGCCGTTGTTAAACCTTAGGATACCAGTGCCTTCTTTAAAATCACCACGGTCATTTGATCAATCTTCATTGCCGAGTTTCCAGTGTCCTGTCGCAGTCGCCAATTTATCGTTCTCTATATGTGATTTTTTAATTCTTTATGAAAGAAAAATATGATATAGATGTTGATTCCCATGGGGAACCTGAAATATTTGTCCCGAATGAGTAAATTTATAATACCATTATTTTATAATGTCCAATATCGGACCATTATATTGGTATTAGAAAAATATTACACAATAACACGTTTACTTCTTTGTGTAACAACTTTATTGTCACTACAATACATATACTGTTCTCTTCATTCGTTCTCTGGTAGAAATTCAGTAAGTATTACATTTCTTTTATAACATGATAAGGATGAAATATGTTGGAAATCTTAAGTGGAATACCTTGTAGAGGAGAGATGTGTTCACTGTGACAGTTAAGAACCCACCCACCGTCCCCCAGAAGTAATTTTGCTTTTATAACCTAATACAACTTATCACGCGCCATAGTCCATCACCTAACTACATTCCAGCATTTCGATTGGGTGAGACACAATGGGATATGATGTCACTCGTAGCAATGAATTCCGTTACCAATCCACGCACAAGAAATACACAACTGCCCAGACCAATGGAGGTGTCACGCAGGATACTAGAGGCCTAGGGCCGCTTCGCGGCTTCTAACCTGGGGGCTTACACCCCCAGACCCCCTTTGCTTCATCCAGACCAATGACCTAACCAATCCACACCAATGGCTTTGTCACGAGATTCGTAAATTCAAAAGTAGCGCCGCTGCCCTAGGACTAGTTCTTTATATGAACTGTTGGCAGCTCTGTCCACCGCACGATCAAGCCCTTTGCGAGACATGAGCGAGGGAGAAACAAATGACAGTGCAATCGCGCCTAGATGCGTGCGCTAGAAAATGTAACCTGTTCTGAACTTTTGCCTCGTTCTCCTTTTTTATCCTCGCACTTGCATTATCTTTTTTTATTCTCTAAAAAAATCATTCTTTTTCTTTTTTAAAAACAATCTACAAAGAATATATACATGTTTCACACCAATGACCTATTGGTGATTTTTCTTGGCACCATATTGGAAGTCTTTTTGTGTTAATATGTCCATTGCTATGTCACAAGTCTTTAAAAATCCTGTCCACTGGTATCTTATTCATCATAAACTGAGCATGCTAATAGATGTCTGTCTGTTAGGCCATCAGCCCAGAGGCTGGTTGGATCCTCAAATAGCACCACCAAAGGTTATGCAGTTATAATGAAACCCCAAAAACCAATGGCAGAACCAAAATGAGGCATACTAGGCAAGATGAGGAGTGAGGTAATTTGCCATTGCTTTCCTCACTGGGTCAGGAAGTACTATTGCAGCACGACTGACCCTATGAGCAGCACCTTTCAGAACACTCAGATGCACTAGTAATGCTCGGAATGTCATTACTCAGCACTACCCATACCCCAGCAACTTCCATATTGTCACAGCCATGGATGTTGACTGGGACTTCGGTGGAAGCTACACTTTACTGTGGCCTGTGCCAAGAGATGGATGCAAAAGTACTGTATAGATAGTACTGTATAGATAAGCAGGATAAGTATATGGGCGTTATACATCTATGGGCACAAAGCATTAATATATTAACACAATTTATAAATCATTGTAACTCCTATTATTTTATCTATTATATTAAATATGATTATTGAAGGTTTTACCTCAATAAGGATATCAGACCTGTGACAAGGAAAGAGAAATTATCTTAATTGCATAGTTCAACTAGAGATACTGTTCTTTTGGAGCACAGCTCTGCATGATACCATTGGTGAATTTTTCCACACAGTTCACAAACACACCTTCCATCTGGTTCGTGGAACTACTTTCTATTGCGCATCTTGTAGTGAAATCCATGGACCGTGAAATGTGTCATGGTGTGTCGCAGGTCACAGCCATAATTCATCCATTCTGACGTCATGGCATCTGTTCGGTAGAAATCTATCCAAATATTCACTTTTTTATCCTGTAGCTCCTGAAGTGAGACTTGGTATTGTGTCGTGGAAGGCGGTGGCAATCTTAATCGTAGATCTTCTATATAGAAGGGTTGTCTTGTCAGCGCATAGGTTAACCTCGAAGGAGTATTCTTTGCCAGGCAGAGAGCTTTCTTGAGATGCATGGCCTTCACTTGTTCTGGTACAGCTAGGTTGTCCTTGTTAGGTACTCCCAGATAATCTTTAAGGCATATGCCATGATGGGGGAGATCTTGATATGGAATAGGGCTATTGCTGTCTCTGTAGATAACTGTCGAAGAACCTTGGTGTCATTCAATGCTGCAACTGCAGAGGCTGCTTTGTCTCTGATGTGTTTGGTGAAGCTTTCTTCATTTGATTGTAAAGTCACGCCTAAGTACTTGTAGGAATTGACCCTGGCAATTGAATTTGATGTTCTCTGCAGCTGGGAGTTTCCCACCTCTTCTAAATGTCATTTGAACTGTTTTCTCTAAATTAATTCTTAGACCGTTTGTATTCGACCAGGTAATAAGTTCATCAAACGATTCCTGTAGGTTTTTATATGATGTTGAGGCTAATGCCATGTTGTCAGCATATATGTAAATGGAGACCTCCTCACTGGTGATTGATTCAGCTACGTCCCTTGTGGCAATGTTTAACAATCTTCCTGCAACACTCCCGTCATCTAGTGGCTTGCCTCTGATCTCGACAGGTTGTCGTTAATAAATAAATAAAGAGGAAAAGCGCACAATGTGCAGGAAAAGAAAAGTTAACAATAGTTATTAGGATAGTCACTGTCCCTCACTGCAAAGCATTTTCAATGAGCACTTCCTTTCACTGCATATCAATGCGTGATATCGATCGCAGCTTCTGTTGCACAAACACAGGTGACGTCTGGATCGTGATATTTGCTGGTCATGCACACCTTGAAGTGGAAGCCATGAACGGCGTAGCGTGTCACTAAATGTTTCAGCTCATAGTTCCCTTGTTGCCAATCGCTGTAGATCATAGCGTCTGTAGCGTAGAACTCTGACCATATTTCATTTTTCTTTTTCCAAAGCACTTCCATGAAGCCTTTATATGCAGGAGTTGCTGGAAAAAGTAGCTGTAGTCATAGTTCCTCAATGAAGAAAGGCTCCCTGGTGAGCTCGTATGCGAGGGTGTGAATTTGGAAAGGCATAATAATTTTTTCAGAAGAGTGGCTTTCACTTTCTCAATCTGTTCCAGATTTCTCTGTGTGCAGTGTATCCAAATTAATTCTAGTCCAAATGTTATGATAGGAGTGATTTTTATTTTGAATAATTTCATTGCCATTCCAATTGATAGTCTATTGATGAGTTTTATGTCGTTCATCGCCTTGATAGCCGTGTTTGTTTTGTCTTCTATGTGTTTTCTGAATATGATGCCATGTGTTTGTAAGGTCATGCCGAGATATTTGAAGTGTGACACTGCTGTTATTACAAGATATTAGAATCATTCCGTATTGACGGTTTTCACTTTACAATGGCGAAAAATGAAAGTATCAGGAGGATACTTTCATTTTTCGCCATTGTAAAGTGAAACACTGCTGTTAGTTTCTTTTATTGGTAGAAGAAAGAGAGGCCTGTGGCCCCCCTTTTCTGAAGCTCATGGACACTGTCTTTTTTTCGTTAATTTGTAACTCATTTTCCTTTGTCCATTGCACCAGTTGATCGAAGGCAATCTGCAATTCTACCTGATCTGTTGATGTTATTACCATATCATCTGCATAGATATATAGACGCACCTTTTCTGATGATATTGCTTGAACTACATCATCTGTTGCTGCAATGAAGAGCAGAGGGCTCTGTGGATCTCCTTGGAGTACCCCGTTTGTTTGATGAATTGGTAGTGAGATGTTTATACCATCACTGATGATTATGCTGTTGTCGTGCAGTATGTTTTGAATAATTCGCAATAGATAGTTCTCTCTACCAACCAATTGTCGTTAATGTATATTAAAAAATTTTGATAAGAGGGAATGAATTATCCTGTATAGGTAGTAATCCTGATCTATAAGTTGTGCCAGTTTACTTATTAGTACATTCCAGTCTAGAGAGTCGAATGTTGTAGCATAGTCTATAAATAATACTTTTCCTTTTGGAAAACGGAGAGCTTCAGTAATGTTTTCTAAATGTTTATTATAGGAAAGTGTGCAGTTAAGGATTACACCCAGATATTTTAGATAAGGTTTGTGATGAAGGATGGTACTGTTGAGAGAAACTTTCAACTGTGTATCTGCCATTTTGTTACTGAGATGGAAACAGACCGACTCTGTCTTGTTCATACTTGGCTGTAGTCTCCGTTTATGGAAATGCCAGTACACTCATGTCTGTGGTAAAGGTGACTTTGGCAGACTCATATCAGTATTTTGAATGGCAATTGCCAAGTAATGGGCATAAGAAAATTTACAACACTTAGTTGGAGGAAGGTCAGATGTATATAAATTGAACAACAAAGGAGCCCATACGGAACCTTGTAGTAGACCATTGTTAAGCTTCCTATGACTCATGCTGTCATTTATGACTACACAAAAATATGCAGCTGATAAAGTTAGCTAAGCATAGGCATGGAATGACTTGCAATAGCTTGAATATTAGTCCCTGTCTCCAAACAGTGCCATAGGCTGCTTTCATATTAACAAATACTGCACAGGTCCTTGTGCGTTTTTGAAAATCAGCTTTAGTATATGTCGTGAGGGCCATCACTTGAGTAACACAACTATGGTTCGGTCCAAAGCCATCTTACTCTGTGAGAGAGATTTAATTAACCACTGTACTGATTCTGGTATAAATGAGTCTCTCAAGGGCTTTGTGACCCACATTCAGAAGGGCTATTGGTCAATAGTTCTCAAACTGGTCGGTTGGTTTTCCAGGCTTTGGAATGACAATGCTTTTAGTTCCCTTGAACTCAGGTGGTAATTTCCCAGGAGTCAACATGTAGTTAGCCGTAGGCTTGTTTTAGGTCCATTATTGATAAGAAACGCAGGGAATATTCCATCAAAACCTGCTGCTTTGCCTGGTTTAACATCCACAAGAGCACCATCTAATTCCAACTTTGTGAAAGGGCATGAAAAAGATGAGTTGCTTGGGAATGAGATCTTTAGTTGCTTCAGTGGTTTCTTCACTTGAACAGTGTGTTTTTTATCAGCGGGAACCTTTGAAACATCCACATTGTGGTCTGCAACCTGATTTGGGGTGATATGAACCTTATCATTTGTACATTTAACAGTGCTGCTGCCAAATTTTTGTTAAAGATTCCAAGCTTTCCTGCTGGAATGTTTCAAATCCATGCTCTCTACTGTACTGTCTCACTTGTGTCTTCTGGAAACATCCAGGCTGTGTAAGAGATCGTCAGCTACTTTGGAATCACCACTGTGACAGACCAACTTACAAGTTTTGACTCATTTGGCATTCTCAACCTTGAATTTCCAATTTTGGTGGTGGCTGTTGAAGTTGTCAGTATATATTACTGGGTGACTAGAGATAGGGAGCATCTTATTGGGGCATGACACAGATGGTGGTTTATACACACATCACTTTAATGCCCCAATATCAACTGTTATTGTTTTTATTCCATCGTCCTTTATAACTAATAAGCATTGTATGTTTCTTATGGTTCTGCGAGCATACAAAGCTGAACCGCAAGCATGATGGTAGGTTGCAGCAATTAAAGCCAGAAACCTTTCCTCTGTTTCTCAGTTGCTCTACTTTTTAATGCACCTCCTATATTGTGACTGCGTCAACATTAGTACATACCTGCCAACTTTCCCGATTTAGGCGGGAGACTCCCGATTTTCGACAGTTTGTCCCACCTCCCGATTGTTCTATTATTTCTCCCGATTTTAGCTTTCTTGTGGTGAACTTCAAACATTTGTTTTCAAATCCCGCCATTTCAGCATTTTTACGCCAATGGCTGGAAGTCCGTCGGTAATTGGCCGCTTCCAAATGAAATATCGACGTTTATTAATGCGAGAAATGTGCGTGAATGTGCGATGTTCATTGAAACCTGTATATTGCGACGCGTATACCGATTGTCAATCTCTCGTACTCGCATGCTATATTCGTGTTCATTCACTGTTCACATCAGTCTAGTTGATTCTAGAGATTAGTCGCTAGATATGGAGTTTTTTTTTTAGTAATTTAGTGACAGAATTTCAATGATAACTAGTGACTTTTTTAGAGATTTTAGGAGCCATTTGGAGACAATTCTGACTACTATTAACTTATCTCAATATAAAGAAAATAACAGTTTTGTCTGTACATTGCTCAGAATTTTAAAAAAAAAAAATTTGTACCAGTTGTGGCCGCAGTAACAAGGGGAAATGCACGTTTTAATTTTCCGTAATTTCTGTCTGTGTCTATATGTATCTATGCTCATCACGAGAAAACGGCTGAAGAGAATTTAATGAAAATCAGAATATAAAGTCGGAGAATATGTCGCTACAATCTAGGCCGTAAATAACTTTTTTCACGCTGAGTGAAATGGTAGTTAAGGGGAAGGCTTAAAATTTAATTCTCAAATATTTGTTATTATTGGCACTACCTAACTAAAATAATATATTATTCAATTTCCTATCGTTTATGTCTTATACATTGTTACCGTACCTGCTACGATAACAGATATTCATGAATTTTGATTTTTGTTATAAATCCATATCAACACCGAACCATGAAGAAATGGGTGAAGAGAATTTAATGAAAATCAGTATTTAGTCGGGGAATAAGGAACTACAGTCTATGCTGTAAATAATTTTATTCACCTTGTTCGAAATTGTACTTTAGGGGAAGGTGCCAAAAAATTTAACTTTTACCTGTCTTATCCGTCACATCGAAAAGTACTACATAACAAAAGTTATAGAGAATACAATTTCTGATTATGTCTTATTCAGTTTTACTGTAACGACTATAATAGTATTGGTGGTGATGGTGATTAAATTATTATAAGAATGAGAAAAAAGTTCATGAAGGAACGTCGCTTGAATAATAACACAAGAGGGAGTTGTGAAAGAAAGGACGACTCGCTTTACGTTAGATGCTCTAATTAAAACTAAATGTGAAGGCCTTCAATATAGAAAGCTCATAAAATTGATCAACCATAACATTACATTGACCATTGTTTGTTGTGATGTCCTTTATGTATTCTGCTGCCATTTATCTCTGATAGATGGGATTACTGCTGCATATCGAGTATAACAGCCTGCCTGAATATTTGCGGGAAGTAGCTGGGAAGTTAAATCTCTTTCTTATTTATCATGCCATTGCTCTGGTTCATAAATTTTCTGATACTACTGGCACGTAACACACTGGATCATCATAGTATTCCAGCTATTCGATCCCTATTGTGAGGCAGTGATTGGAATGAGCCGTGTGCACACTTAAACAGAATAATTACACAGGAGTGTTTGGGGTTGTCTACGGCCTGGTCATTCTAGCTCTGGAACTTTGAACTGTTAGATCGACACCGTAGTACTTTTCGTTTTATTGAATATTTCATATGAAGCATTGCTTTTAATGGCGACATTCGTACTGACGTCATTGTAATGACCTATGTTGACTTCGGTTGGGAAAACTGAGTGTCAGGTTCATACTATTTTCGGAAGGCTTATCAGAGATCGATCATCTCACTCACATACCTGCTGTGAGGGAATAAGAGATTTGTAATGTTTAGTCTTGTAGCCTCGTATAGCATCAATCGGGCTTTGAGACAATAAGTGTTATAAATATATCATAGTACTGTGTTGCACAAGACCCGTAGAATAAGCAGTTTTGACCAATTGTATCTCCTGATTTCTCCTGATTTTTCCTGATTTTCATATCAAGATCTCCTGATTTTTGGTTTTGTAAAGTTGGCAGGTATGTTATTATTAGAGCTGGGATTTCTATGTAATTACATATTTTGTTCCTTGTTATTTAGGTGCTGAGAAAAGAAATATGTTCACAAAACACTATATTAGGGTTATTATTACCGAATTTCATTTTACATATTTTTTTATATTTGTGGGCATTAGTGATATTTCATAAAATTACATATTTTAGCGTTTTCCTGTTTTCATATATAATAAATTGCTGAATTGAAGTTTCACACTTAATGTGGGGCTCTTGTCTGTTCTCTCAACAGGGGGATTAGGTAATTATGAGTGACAGGTATTTGAGAGGATGATAGGTGCATCGAAGGTTATTTTAATGGTTCCAATTAGGTGCAAGAAAACTGTTACTTTACATGTGCGAGTCTTAAATCTTTCATCCCTTTTAGAGTTAATTGTTTTACAACTAGCCACTTTCATGTTGGAGTTTCCAGGAATATTTTTTAAGCGCATTTCTGTGACCTCTTTGTTATGTACTTAGGAATTTCCAAATCTGTTGTTAGAGCTGTCTTCCTTTGAAATGTCTCAATTAGGTTTTAGTTTCTTTTGAACAGCTGAAGAACATAGTTCATGAACATCAGTTTCCTCTAGAGTCAATATGGCACCAGTAGCGTCCTCGCTGGCTTTAAAGTTAAAATCATGGACTGCAGTTGACGAGTCATTTGCAACTGATGGCAAAGTAGTGATTTGCCAAGTATGCAACAAACATATCGCATGTTCTATGAAATCCCAGCTTGAGCAACATGCACGAAGTGCTCTGCATAGAAAAAACCAACAGTTAGGTCTACAAAAGAAACAAATCCTTTTAACACAAATGCAGCCTCCACCTTCAAGTGACCCTTTTTATAAAGATTTATGCAGTGCAATGATTGCAGCCAATATTCCATGGTATAAACTTGAAGTGCCTGAATTCACACATCTTTTCTGGAAAAATACTGCAAGCAACATGTTCCTAACCAATCAACACTACGCAAGAATTATCTTCAAGTCTGCTACGACGAGGTAATGCACAAAATAAGACAGCATATAGGAAATTCTTTCATATGGGTTGCTGTTGATGAAACAACAGATGCTAAGGGTAGATTTATTGCAAATCTTGTGGTGGGGAAGCTACAACCTGACAGCGCCTCAAAACCATGTTTGATCTACTTTAAAGAGCTAGACTATACAAATCACCCAACTATTTGAGAGATTTGTGAATGATGGATTAAGAGCTCTGTGGGTGACTGAGATGAAAAAGGAAAAGGTATTAGTGATGTATTCTGATGCTGCAGCATGTATGCTTAAGGCTGCAACTGCTTTGAAGGTGTTTTGTCCCAATATGCTCCATTTTACATGCTTGGCTCATGGACTGCAACGTGTTGCCGAAGATATTAGAGATAAGTTTCCACAAGTGAATAGATTAATTTCAGCAACAAAAAAAGTTTTTCTAAAAGCTCAACAACGAGTGCTATCTTACAAACAGCAATTGCCAGAGATACCACTGCTGCCAGAACCAGTGTTAACGAGGTGGGGGGACATGGATAGAAGCAGTTAACACGCGAGAGGTCACCCGTTTTAGAACGCGAGAGGTCGCGCGAAGGCAAATTGCTCACGCTTCATATTTTAATGAGCTGCTATTTTCCTTTGGCAGTGAATGCTCTGATAAAAATATTAATACGTACCCTGTGTAACTGCATTTCGACTAGTACTAACATAATTACCCAGTAACAATAATTTCTCAATTTAAAAAAATTAATGAATTTTTTCGCAAAATCTGGTAAAGTTACGAGAGTTTTAAAAGAGCACGAGAGGTCGCACGTGAGCAAATTGCCGCAGCGTTTCCATTTGTACATTTCAATGAATGATTTGGTCACAATTGAAGATAAAACTACAGCACCACACTTCACTGAAAGCCACCATAAACCTCATGAACTTTACTTAAGAAACTTTCTTGGAAATGCAGTCATGTAAGAATGCACTACGCGAGGGGTCACATGAAGGCAATATGCCGCGGCAGATGCGAGAGTGAAAGAAAACTTAAACTACTCCGGAACGCAGCAGGCAATTCACTGACGATAATCAACGTCAGGCGAGAGAGAGGGAGGGAAGGGATGAAACGAGAGCCCTAAGCCCTACAGCGGCTAGCAACGAAATTATTAACAAATATTTAAAAGTGCGACAAATTGCCGTGGGTGCAACCTCTTGCGTGTTAAATTCTATAGTGAGCATCTAGATGCTAAAAGACCGTGGGAGATTCTCTTGATCCTGAAAATGCTGTATGTATTAGTGAAACACAAACTGCCTTTAGTGACTTCAAAGTGGTCTCCTCAGTCACCTACATCAGGGGCAACTTCTGCTGGCTTCCAGAAACCATCAAACGTCTAGAAACATCAGGACTGTCACTGCAAGATTCTATTGCCATCATAAAGGATGCTATTGAAAAACTAAGTGCTGTGCATGGGGAAACTGGTGCAAGTGTATTGAGTAAATTGCAAAAAGTGTTGAAGAGAAATCCTGGTTATTCAACATTTCACAGTGTGTGCCGAATTCTAAATGGAGGTGACGTTGATCCTCCTGAGGACATTTCTCCAGCAAAAATTCCTCTCCTAAAATTTGCCCTACTTACATTATGTGATGCTGAAAGATCTTTTTCTGCATACAAGAACATCCGAAGTGACAAACGCCTTTCCATGACCGCAGGGAACATCGAAAAATACTTAATAGTTCACTGTGCTACAAAATTTAAGGAATAAACGTGCTTTGAGTGTTGAAAATAATAAGTTTCTATTGAATATCTGTGCGATATAGTCATATAATATGACTCCAAAGAACATTGAAAAATACTTAATTGTTCACTGTGCTGCAAAATGTAATATAAAGCGTATTTAGTGTGTTGTAACTGACAAAATGGTAAGTTTATTTTAATTATATGATATTACATATTTTGCCCATTCTACATATTTTGCTACATATTTTGGTGCTTTTTGTTACATATTTATATACATATTATGCCACTTGATACTACATAAAAATCCCAGCTCTAGTTATTATCAAGTAGGAGCTGTGACAGGTGTTTGCTTTTTGATCTTGAAATGCCTCCATTGTTAGAGTTTTATGCAGGGTCCCAACTAACTCACTTGTTTGGTTATGAGAAAAACCTTTTGTGTTCATATATGAGTCGATATGGCCAGGAGATCTGTTGAAATTCAAAAAATATTTGGATGCCTGTATGCTGTTGTTCAATTAACAGTCACGTGTAAGGCAATTTAAGGTTAAACCTACAGAATAGAATGATACCTATGGACTTGGAGACTTCATTCATATCTGCTGTAGGCTATTAATGTAAAAACTTGCGGTAGTATTCTGGATTCTTGTGGTCCCCAGTAACTTCAGGCAGAAAATAATTCCTCTAGAAAGTTTAATTGTTCTGTCATTCAGTGTCTTAACACAGTTAAGCAGTTATTTGTATGTGTGAAAATTACTTCACTTGAGGTCATTGTTGGAGTAGTTTATATTCCTCCTAAATCTCCATTTCAGAAATATAAGATCATGCAAATTCAATCAAAAACATACAGTCATACAAAGATAATCATATTTTTATTCTAACTTGGGAGTATGGGTTGGTGACCACAGGACCCTCAGCTGAGTCCTGGAATTGCTTCCACTTACTCGTTCTGGTCTCTAAGTTAAGGCAGTTGTAATAGAATTGAAGATTCATATAAAAATCAAACCAACATATTTTTGATTCAGTACTAGAGTGCATTAAGCGAGGATGTATCAAGATCTTGATTGATCCCTTTAGTCTATGAGGCCAACGGTGTGAAGATATCTTTGTCAATTCTGAGCCTGTTGCTGAAGTCAACATAGAATGAGGTAATTGTGCTCGTGGTTCTGACTGTAACTTTCAGGTTTTTGAGGTGGTATTTACATAGATTGTAGATATTCTGTTTATCTTTGTCAACTTCTACCGGCTGTGTCATCATCATCATCATCATCATCATCATCATCATCATCATCATTTCCCTTTATCCAGTTGTAGCCGGGTAGGGGCAAATATGGTTCCTCTCCACTTTCTTCGGTCTTTCCACCACTCCTCCTCCAACACTGTGTCCCGGTCCAGGTTTCTTTCTATAATGCCGCGTTGGATGGTATCCTTCCATCTCAATCGTGGTCATCCACGGCCTCTCCTTCCCTGGATTTGCATTTCCATCACCTTTTTTGGCATTCTTTCGTCGCTCATTCGCTTTATGTGCCCACACCATCTTAGTCGGCTCTTCTCTTCATTTTTTCCACTCCAATTTCTTCCCGGATTTTCTCATTCCTTATTTTGTCTCGTCTACTCTTCTGTATCATACTCCTCAAGAACTTCATTTCGGCTGCCTGTATTCGACTCTCATCCTTCTTTGTCATTGTCCAAGTTTCTGCTCCGTAAGTTGTTATGGGTATGTAATACATCTTGTACATAGTATCCTTTGCTTCAGTTGGCACATCTTTGTCCCATAACATGTTTCTTACACTATGATAGAAACAACTTCCAGCATCCAGTCGAGCATTCTCCATGAATTCACTCCCCAGGCATTTAAACGTTTCCACTACTTCCAGGGGCTTGTCTGCAAGTCTAATCTGACCTTTCCCTTCTTTCTCCCCTCTAGTCATAACAAGAGTTTTACTCTTTTCGACATTTAAATCTGACAGTTGGGTCGATTATATACCTGCTTTTTGTTTTGTTGTTCAAAGGCAGTGATGTCTATCCAACATGTGCTGACATATTGTTACACCCCCATGTGATCCTTTCATACTTATCAAAGGAGAATGATCGCATCAGAATTAAATGAATGAAGCCCAAGTTCACTAATACCTTTGGATAAATTAGTTCCTGTAATTATCACATCATAATTACTCATTTTTGAGGCTAGCCTAATTTCAGTCAATTTTGATCTACTGTAACTCCATTGACAGTCTGATAATATCCTTGCAAGACTTGGTTACTCCTAACAGAGCATTCATTGCCATATGAAGATGGTTTTGAGAAGGAAAGGTAGCCCCAGGGACTCCTAACTTGGGAATATGGGTTGGTGACCACAGGACCCTCAACTGAGTCCTGGAATTGCTTCCGCTTACTCGTTCTGATCTTCTCACTTTCATCTATCCTATCCAACCTCCCTCGGCCAACACTTGTTCTTTTCTGACCCTGGCAGTGTTAGAGCATTTGAGCCATAGGAAATCTTTCATTTTCATGCCTTTCATGGCCTTTGTCTTTCTTTTGCCGATACCTTCATTTTTCAAAATGTTGGACCTTTTCTGTTTCTCCTCTGTAAGTCCAACCCTTGTTCCATTGTTCTATGGGGTTGTGTTTGAAGTGAGATTGTGATAGTACATATATCACACCCCAGAATTATATGTAGAAGTTAGAGATATTATTGTCAGTATTCGATTTATTATTATTATTATTATTATTATTATTATTATTATTATTATTATTATTATTATTATTATTATCGGTATTTCATTTGTATGTTTTGTCATTTATATTTATAAGCTGGAAGATATCCACATATGTAGGTATGAGTAATTTGTTTTGCATGAGTGGGAAAACATTGCTGTAATAACTCTGGTAATTTGAATGAGTCATATGGCTGCCCCAGTGCTTGTTGTTGTATTAGGAAAGTTTGGTGAATCATGGAATATACCCCAGAGTTTGTTAATCTCTTGGGAGCTAGGTCTTGACAAGAGGTTCACTCATGATTGGCTGACAAGCACCAATCCAGACGTATCATCTGAGAGGAGGGGGATGTTGATGTCTATAAAGGTTGATGATACGGCGGCAACCAAGAACATTATGAGAGACATTGTAAGGAACATTGTAAGGGTGATTGTAGAGGTGATTGTAAAGGAACGAGAAGGAAGATAACTACAACTACAACTACAACTGAGGCACTGTACGGGAAGGAAGTGGTGCTGATACACGGTACTGGAGTGACACGGCTGCAATGGACTGGACTTCAAACGTTCGTGGAGCGTAGTCTTGTTATGTTTGTGGAAAGTGGCTGATTGTGGAGAGTGCTTGCGCATTAAGTAGTGTAGCACTTGTGGCGACCTAGCATTATATGTTGGTGAAAGCTATCTCAGACTTTCTATAAATTTATATGTTGAGGATCGACAGACGTGTGTATATATATTTACAACAAGTGTTAAAATATGTGAACACAGTAGTACAAGGTACGGTATCTGTGTGATGTGATAACTGCCGATTATGAGAATCGGTAAATCGAATTGATATAGAGACAGTGAAGGGTGTTTATCTTCATACATGTACATTGTTCATCGGACCATCTACAAATGGTAGCTTAGTTCTCGCTTTCGTTTTCCCACGATTTTCATTATTATTGTTGTTGTTGTAAATATGGAGTCTTCCAACAATATTTTATGTGTGTATTATATGTATAATGTTGTATGTTGATGAGGTGCTCATGCACGGAATTTGTTCAGAATATAGTTAGCTATTTTAGAATCAGTGTTATTGATGAACCTAGGTGCAGTTCCTACCTAATTAGTCGTTTTCAGGAGGTTAGGTAAGGCCTGCAGCAGATGTACCAGTACGCAGCATTATGTACACGCCCTGGGATATAAAGTTTATCATGCTCTTATCTAAATTCGAGGGATCCATTCTGGTGAACTCTGGCGCCCATACTACGGACATTTCGGTTAATTATGCTTATTAATTTTATTAAGTTTTGAGTAATTTTATTTATATATTTTTATTCATGATTTTATTTGTTAGTATTATCAGCAAAAAAGTTACAATTGGCTTCCCAACGTGTGGCTGAATGATTGGTACATCTGTTAGGCTTATAAGCGTAGGTGCACTTGTCAGGTGTGGTTGGAATTCTGCAAACTATGTCAGTGAAGTGTTTTATATGTTTCATGTGTATTTTGGAGTATGAAGAAATGTTGTAGCGAGTCCAGTATTATAAAATTGAGAAGTAGAGAGGTTTTTAAAGTTGCTGGTACTAAGAATCAGGAGAAGAGAAGGCAAAAGAATTCCACCACATTGAGTTTATCTAATTTAAGTAAGAGTAGCAAAATGGCTGATAGTAGGAAGGATCTATTGGCAACAATGGGTGAGGAACCGAGTAATCCGTCTCAAACTCAGAATGTAGGGGATCAAGACGAGTCTTCAATGCTCTGTATGATTAAATCGCTACTTAATGAGCTGAAGGGTGAATTGTCTAGTAAAATTGATAATCAGAGTGTTGTTTCTAATAGTAAGAGTGATGAATTGTCCAGTAAGATTGATAGTCAAAGTAAGGAGTTAAATTCAGTGAG
Organism: Anabrus simplex; assembly: GCF_040414725.1. Classification (NCBI taxonomy): domain Eukaryota; kingdom Metazoa; phylum Arthropoda; class Insecta; order Orthoptera; family Tettigoniidae; genus Anabrus; species Anabrus simplex. The sequence goes on along the minus strand of NC_090272.1, from coordinate 88,781,319 downwards.
TGTTGAATTGTCCAGTAAGATTGATAGTCAGAGTAAAGAGTTGAAGAGTGAACTGAGTTTTTTAAGCAATGAAATATACAGTATTAATAGTGAATTAAATTCAGTTAGTACGGAATTGTCCAGTAAGATTGAGAATCAAAGTAAGGAGTTAAATTTAGTGAGTGTTGAATTGTCTAGTAAAATTGATAGTTTAAGCAGTGCTGTGAATGGTAGAATAGATGAATTAAACCAAAAGTTTGACCATCAAAGCAGGGAAATTCAGGAAGTCAATAATAAGGTAGAATCTCAACGCTTGGAATTGACTGAGAAAATCGAATGCCGATTTAATGTAGTTAGGAAGGAATTTGTTGAAAACAGCAAGGAATGTGATAAGAGAATAAAAATAGTGGAAGATAAAGTCGAAGAAATAGATAGAATTAAAACCAGCCAGAATGTTTTAGCGAAGCGAATAGATGAAAAGACTGAGAAATTGGAGAAAGACCTCAAGTCAGTAGAAGGAAATGCCAGAATGGTAGTTGAAGAAGGAATTAAATCATGTCATGTGAAATTAAGGCAGGAGATCAGTCAAATCCAAGTAGGTAGCAGTATATGTAATAGGTACGTATCTTGTACGAAGGACTCTGAATTACCCAAGTTTAATGGTCGGCAGTTTAATCCGATGGAATTCTTGAAAACGGTGGAGAAACGGTTTTCCAAGAATCTTGACGATGGTTTGATCGAGTGGAGTATGGTTGATGAGATGTTGGATATTGCATTTGTTGGAGAAGCGAGATCCTGGTTTCAAGTTTATAGACAGGGTATTTCGAGTTTGGAGGAATTTAGGGAGAAATTTAGTTCTAAATTTTGGAGTGAAGCTATTCAGGGAAGGGAAAGAGATCGCGTGCTATTTGGCAAATATAGACCTCAGGAAGGTGTGTCTATGACGGAATATTTCTTAGCGCATGTTCTGATCAGCCAGAATATTGAAGGTCTAGCATCGGAGAGAGATACAGTCCGCCAGATGTTGAGGCACTTTCCTGAGAAGGTCGGATTAGCTGCATGTATGCAGAATATTGTTACGATTAAAGAATTAGAGCAGCTGTTAGAGAGGTTTGATGCTTTGGAAGGGCAGGGGAGGACTAGGCAAAGTGAAGGTAGAAATTACGGAGATAATGGGAGACAAGGTAATCAGGTAGCGGGAGATAGGAATAATCAGAATTTCAGTCATTCTAGTCAAGAGAATCAGGGTGGTAATTCCGGAAGGGGAAACAGACAGTCTAATCAGGGAGGTAATCACCAGGAATATTTTGGCAGAAGACCTAATCAAGGGGAATCAGAAAGTAGGGGGCGTACGGATCAAAGACCTCCAGATCAAGTGCAGAGACATGATAATAGTGAACAGTCCACGTCAAGTAATTTAAACCGGAATCAGACTTCTTAGTTGGGTCAGATAGGCAGTCCGATACCGAAATTCCTATTCACGTGATGAAACAGGTAAGTTACGAGGTAGACGTGAAAGAGGAATTATTGTATGACCATGTGTTTTGTGTTCAGGGAGATTTTGAGAATAGGGGGCGTGATGAAAGTAAGAAAGATGTGTCGGATGTCTTACTTTGTACTAGTGGTGATGGTAATAGTGGTGTTGCGAGCGATAATCTTGTGGAAGTTTCTGAAATTGAAGGTGAAGTTTTTTGTGAAGTTGATGAAGGTTGTTTAGTAAGTGAAGAGTGTTTACGGAGTATACATCATGAGGATGTTTTTGTTGATTTAAGTGTACGTGAGGAGAGTAAAGTGAGGTCCATTATGTGTGAAAATGGTGACTTTGAAATTAATGAAACTTCTGATAATTGAGTCGAAAGTAGCAGTGTTGTTGGCATGAAAGTGGTGCAAGTAGGAGCTGATATGGAAGGTGGTGAAGATGGATTAATTGTTGGGTCATTAAGTAGTAATGACAGCAATTTCAATGTGTATTATGGTAAGAATTTCTGTGATAGAGTAAGCGTGTGTAAGAATGGAAGTGTGCGTGAGATGAAAGAAAGTCTACCCAAGCAAGTGTGTAATGTTTTATTTAATTCTGAGAATTGTGTGAATTATTTTAATGACATGTTGTATGATATCGAGGTGGAATGTGTGAAAAAAGTATGTGATTTGTTTGCTTGCATTAATTATGGTTTTGTGGAAGAGTAAACGTAGTGAGATTCCCGCGCATTTCAGAAAGAGGGATTTCCTTTTTATGAATGTTCCGAATGAAAGTTTGTATAATTCTTGTGTGACTGGCTGGTATGAATGTTTGTGTGTGAGATAGAGTGGATTCTAGATGTAGTTAGATTTTATTGCGGTACGCATTCCTCGTCTATCGATGCCGATGTTAAGTTTATGTATAGTTTTTTCATTTATATTAGGGTCCGTATACTGTTGACAGTAGTATAGGCAAGTGTGCTTATAGGCTCCTAACTTCTGACAAAAAGGTCCTTGGGACATTTAATATCTATAGCCTTCGCAGATATAAGAGATAGGTTCTGCACCTTGGATGTATATATTATCAATTTTAATGTGTGTGTACAGTAGCAAGAAGGGATTGTGTTCAATGGTATGTGAAACAATCAGAGTTGTGTGTATATAGCCATATTATTATTATTATTTATGTTTGGACAAATTGTATTTCGTGTGTGCGAATACAATGCAGTAGACGCAATGTATATATCATTATTACAGTAAACTAAGTGTTCAGTTATGTATAAGGTTATGTATGAAGTTCTGTTTTATGGTGAATCATAATATATGATATCATCGATTCACCAAGGGGGCGTTATGTGATAGTACATATATCACACCCCAGAATTATATGTAGAAGTTAGAGATATTATTGTCAGTATTCGATTTATTATTATTATTATTATTATTATTATTATTATCGGTATTTCATTTGTATGTTTTGTCATTTATATTTATAAGCTGGAAGATATCCACATATGTAGGTATGAGTAATTTGTTTTGCATGAGTGGGAAAACATTGCTTTAATAACTCTGGTAATTTGAATGAGTCATATGGCTGCCCCAGTGCTTGTTGTTGTATTAGGAAAGTTTGGTGAATCATGGAATATACCCCAGAGTTTGTTAATCTCTTGGGAGCTAGGTCTTGACAAGAGGTTCACTCATGATTGGCTGACAAGCACCAATCCAGACGTATCATCTGAGAGGAGGGGGATGTTGATGTCTATAAAGGTTGATGATACGGCAGCAACCAAGAACATTATGAGAGACATTGTAAGGAACATTGTAAGGATGATTGTAGAGGTGATTGTAAAGGAACGAGAAGGAAGATAACTACAACTACAACTACAACTGAGGCACTGTACGGGAAGGAAGTGGTGCTGATACATGGTACTGGAGTGACACGGCTGCAATGGACTGGACTTCAAACGTTCGTGGAGCGTAGTCTTGTTATGTTTGTGGAAAGTGGCTGATTGTGGAGAGTGCTTGCGCATTAAGTAGTGTAGCACTTGTGGCGGCCTAGCATTATATGTTGGTGAAAGCTATCTCAGACTTTCTATAAATTTATATGTTGAGGATCGACAGACGTGTGTATATATATTTACAACAAGTGTTAAAATATGTGAACACAGTAGTACAAGGTACGGTATCTGTGTGATGTGATAACTGCCGATTATGAGAATCGGTAAATTGAATTGATATAGAGACAGTGAAGGGTGTTTATCTTCATACATGTACATTGTTCATCGGACCATCTACAAATGGTAGCTTAGTTCTCGCTTTCGTTTTCCCACGATTTTCATTATTATTGTTGTTGTTGTAAATATGGAGTCTTCCAGCAATATTTTATGTGTGTATTATATGTATAATGTTGTATGTTGATGAGGTGCTCATGCACGGAATTTGTTCAGAATATAGTTAGCTATTTTAGAATCAGTGTTATTGATGAACCTAGGTGCAGTTCCTACCTAATTAGTCGTTTTCAGGAGGTTAGGTAAGGCCTGCAGCAGATGTACCAGTACGCAGCATTATGTACACGCCCTGGGATATAAAGTTTATCATGCTCTTATCTAAATTCGAGGGATCCATTCTGGTGAACTCTGGCGCCCATACTACGGACATTTCGGTTAATTATGCTTATTAATTTTATTAAGTTTTGAGTAATTTTATTTATATATTTTTATTCATGATTTTATTTATTATTATCATTAAAAAAAAGTTACAAGATTAATCTTCATGGTGAGTTTTTATGACCAGATGCACTTCTTGATGTCATCCTCATCAGATGAGTTAATGAGATTAAATGAATGATGTGATATATGACAGTACAAAGAGAGAGGGTGAAAGCCATGCTAGCACATAGCCTACTCTTGTTGAATAGCACCAAGGCTCTGATTAGTGCTAATAGAGGATGGTACCAAGTTGTACTTCCTCTTAAGATGATAATTAACACCACCACCGCTTGAGAAAGAAATGTATCTTTAAATTTATTTATTTCAGATTCATCATTTGCTGTGGTGTGGTCCAGAAGAAAAGAAGAAAATTTTGATGTAAGTGTTTTTGAAGAGGAAGATGTCACTTGATTCAAGTATGAATCCATAAGATCTGATGATGTGGACAGAAGTTCTCGATGTTTCACAACGTGCTGTCTGGAAACCAACAATCCTTGACACCTTACAACCCGGAGATGAGTATTGTGCTGTACTGCAAAGCCAACTGATGTAGGGTTTCTGAATTCCAATTTCTGTAACCTTAGTGTGGTTAAGCCAAATATGGTTCCAGTTTTATTTATTTTAATTTTTTCTCTCCAGAATGTCCATTGCAGGTTCGCTGAATTCATTCTAGATGGAAATTGTGTTTCATTCTAAATTCTGCAAGTAATTTTTTTTAACAAACATGGAATTGCTTTTCTTAAATTATTTTAATTTAAAAATATATAATGTCTGAAAGAAGTATGTTTTCCCTCATACACTTTTGCACTGTATGTTGCATTTTTAAACATTGTATCCTTCATTAAATATTTAATTAAAACAAAAATTATGAATGAATTTGGATCATATTTTTACTTCCTTTTGGCCAGTTTTTAGGTCCTTTTTATTTATATTTTTAGGTCATTTTATAGGTCCTTTTAATACAATTTATATGTCTTCAGCTACAAAGCCCTAGTTATCACAATATCTAATGAGTAGACCTGGTATTTTAAGACAATTGCTTATTTTGTTCTGTAATAAATAATGTGATAAATGTTAAAATATGTTGATGTTTCATGATAAATTCCTTAGATTTATAGAGTTTTGTAGTGCCCTAAAATGCTTATTTGGACCTTTAGAGCTTATTTTACTATTTTAATACCTAAAATGCCTATTTTGTACATTTAAAATAAAATTCTACTTCTGTAACTTTTACTATCACACGAGAATTGGAACTTAAATAGTGGCAACACTGCTGTGGAGACGCTATGCAACGGAATCTAATGTTGTCGCTGATAGCACACGTTGGTTACATACCTACCTTACCTCAGAGCAAATGGACTCGCCCTTCCCAAATCACCTGCGTGCGCTCAAGCGAGAGAAACAGTCACTTGTGAGCTAGCGGTTTAACGTAACGTTGTCACTATGTTTTCCAAACAGGAATAACGGAGTTGGATCAAGATTGAATGTGCCAGAGGTCGTACAGCACGACAGTGTCATCAAGGTCTTCAAGAGGCTTGCAGGGAATCTGCATTGCCTTACAGAACAGTGGCACATTGGGTAAAAGCCTTCAATGTTGGTCGACAAACTGTGGCGGACATTCATCGGGCAGGTCGTCCTACAAGTGAAGAAGAAGTGCATGCTCCTGCCGTGTTACTGGACAGTGATCGAAACCAGACGATTCGTGAGCATTCGCTTCAGAATTGTTGCAGAGATTCGACAGGCAGTAGACCGCTCCTTTCGCACTATCAACAGAACAGGCTCTACTAAATGTATACTATGACTTCAACATTGCTGGCAATGGGTTATACACAATGCTGGTGACTACATTGAAGGACAGTAGGGGTTGCTAACATGTAACTCTTTTGTATCTAATACCAATATAAATGGTCCGTTATTGGACATTATAAATTTTCCAGCTAACTCATTCTTGGTTGCCAGCGTTTCGCCCTCGTGTGCTAGGGTGGGCTCATCAGTTGGTACCTAGCACACCTACCAATACGCTGGCTAGTGCATACCGTGGAGGCCACTGCGTAGGCTAACTGGAGCCACCGGCAGTGCCAATGCACTAAGAGACTTTGTCTCATCACTAAAAATTGATGCCTGCTTGGCCTTCAGATGATATAGATGTTGATTCCCATAGGGAATCTGAAATATTTGTCCTGAATGAGTAAATTTATAATACCAATATAAATGGTCCGTTATTGGACATTATAAATTTTCCAGCTAACTCATTCTTGTCGCCCTCGTGTGCTAGGGTGGGCTCATCAGTTGGTACCTAGCACACCTACCAATACGCTGGCTAGTGCATACCGTGGAGGCCACTGCGTAGGCTAACTGGAGCCACCGGCAGTGCCAATGCACTAAGAGACTTTGTCTCATCACTAAAAATTGATGCCTGCTTGGCCTTCAGATGATATAGATGTTGATTCCCATAGGGAATCTGAAATATTTGTCCTGAATGAGTAAATTTATAATACCAATATAAATGGTCCGTTATTGGACATTATAAATTTTCCAGCTAAATTTTCCAGCGAAACGCTGGCAACCAAGAATGAGTTAGCTGGAAAATTTATAATGTCCAATAACGGACCATTTATATTGGTATTATAAATTTACTCATTCAGGACAAGTATTTCAGATTCCCTATGGGAATCAACATCTATATCATCTGAAGGCCAAGCAGGCATCAATTTTTAGTGATGAGACAAAGTCTCTTAGTGCATTGGCACTGCCGGTGGCTCCAGTTAGCCTACGCAGTGGCCTCCACGGTATGCACTAGCCAGCGTATTGGTAGGTGTGCTAGGTACCAACTGATGAGCCCACCCTAGCACACGAGGGCGACAAGAATGAGTTAGCTGGAAAATTTTTAATGTCCAATAACGGACCATTTATATTGGTATTATAAATTTACTCATTCAGGACAAATATTTCTGATTCCCTATGGGAATCAACATCTATATCACTCTTTTGTATCTGTTGTAAATAAATAATTGCCACCATTTAAGTTCCAACATTCGTATAATGGACATTCCTGAATGAAGATCAAAAGAACAGTGGGTGGTTTTTCACAGAAACTTGATCTTTCCAGGAAACTGTTGCCAAAGGAATGCTGGGTGACCGAGAGAGGGGGACGTTTAGCTCAGAAGAACAAGGAACAGGCAGTAAGAAGGGACATACTGTGTCAGATCGCCAGTTAAATAATATCTGTTTAAGTGAATATAGTTGATCATGTCAAACACAAAATCATCTAAGAGTGCGCTTATACAGCACTGGTCTGTACAATTTCCAGGGATGACTTTTGATGGCAAGATAATTTTCTGCCAGTACTGCAATAAACAGGAATGTGCATGTGTCTTAAATTTCATATTAATCTAAAACTAAAAATTTAATATTAGTTCATCAAGTTAATTTTAGAGACCTCGTCCAGGCAACCTGATTTTGATTTTTCAGTACTGGCAGTAATTTAGAACGCTATGAGGTCTGGAATGTCATTGTTCCAGCATCGTATGGTATGCTGGGAGTGTACTCAATAAAACCAAGATCATTGGCACTGATGGCAGTCATACAGTTAAAGACTTGACACAAGTATGTCCCTTCTTACTATCTATTGTTCTTCTGCATCCAGGTTGGCAAGTTCAGTGCCAGCTCAATCTGGTAGGAACCTATTTAAAGTTGCTCAAATACGTCAACCTCGTAATGGTAAATTTACAGACGCATAAAAGAATTCCTGTGGTACAAACTTCCAGTACCTTGGCACCTTCAAGAACTGTAAAATTAGTTATTGGGATGTAAAACCAATAACATTAATGAGACTGATTACCTCGCATGAAGTTGGGGTGCATCAGTTGCCTTGATAAAGAATTCTGTGTGGTAATGTATTCAAAACATTGGCTATCGTTACATTTACTTATCATGTGGTCACAGGGCTAAAAATTACACCATAGAATTATTAACCATTTTTACTACTATAGATAGCAACAAGATGCCAGTACCCTTTACCAAAATAAAGTACCATGGCTTCAGAGCCACTCACCAAGTCGGTTTTGCCACTGAATTAAGGACAGTGAGAATATGCTCCACAGTTCCTGTTGGGCGAGTTCTGGAAGCCCTACTCGTGGAACAATTAAGCACATTGGCTATGTTTTGTGCAAAACCTGTTTAGAGATGGTCAAGTTTTGCGAGGAAGGTCAAAGTCTCTTGCAGCACATGAGCCCTTCTGTTTCTATTCTTGAGGCAGACTGAACCTGTCAACTGTAATTGTTTTCATTTATGGGTGGCACGATTTTAGTCTATCAATGCTGGGATTCTTGATATCCCTGGGGATTGGTAGGAGAGTGTTGAATGAGATTGCATTGCACTCTCAAAACAAAAAATGCAAATGAATGGCGCAAGTCTGGTGGAGCAACATTAAAAGGAAAATGGTAACTGCAAGGGCTGTAAATAAAGTAGTGGGAATAGTAATAGAATGCAATATTTTATTTATTTTATTTACATTTTATGGCCTTCATTGGACCTCTCTAGCCAACTTTATACAAAGAATTTTTCAGTTTCCTGTCAGCCCAGTACTTCTTCATTCTCTCTGATCTTATCCTTCTTTCTTCATCGGAAATCACCCTTCTTATTGTCTATTTGTTGATTCTGGTTTACTTGTCTGTGAGTTTCCTGATTTTGTCGGTTTTGTTTCTTAGGTCTTCTACTGTAATTTGTAGTTCATCCATATATTCCTTGATTTCTGTAATCCACTTAATGTTGCACTTACTATTCCATAATTTTTCTATTATTCTCCTGATGATCCTGTTCTCTGCTGTCTTGATTAGATGTCCAAAAAATGAAATGCATTTCTTCCTGATTGTGCTCATTACTGGTTCTATTTCATTGTAGACTGTTACATTAGAAGCTACTCTCCAGTGTCCATCTTTTTGGTATGATCTGTTGATGCACGTTCTAATGATCCTTCCCTCTCTATCTTGAGTATTTTGTCTATTTGTGCAGTGTTAGTTATTTTGAAGATGGTTTCACTTGCATATGTTATTTCTGGTTGAGTGACTGTTTTGTAATGTTTTAATTTTGTTGCTATTGACAGCCCCCTTTTGTTGTAGGTATTCTTGGTGACATATTGTGCTCTGGTCAGTTTATTTATTCTGTTACGCCATGCTGGGTTTTCATTGAGGTTATATGTTATGATTTCTCCCAAATATTTAAATTTATCTACAATTTTGATTTCTTGGTTTCCTGTGGCAATTTTGTTTATGAGTGGTGGGTCATTAAACATGATTACTGTCTTTTCAAAAGATATTCCAAGACCAATTTTCTGTGCTTCTTCCTGTAGTGATATAACTTGTCTGGTTTTCTGAATATTATTGGGCAAGAGAGCGAGGTCATTGGCAAATCCTAGGCAATTTAAACTTATGTTGTCTTTGGGTCTTCCAATTTAGATGTTCTTTGGGTTAATATTGTACCATTCCCTCAGTATATATTCCAAGGCACAGTTAAACAGCAGTGGTGACAAGCAATGTCTTAAGCCTGTTTTTATGATGAATGGCTCAGAGAATTCCCCTCTGACCTTGACTTTTGATTTAGTGTTGGGTAATGTGAGTTCTATCAATCTGATTAATTGTGGATGGAGGTGAAATTTCTTAAAATTTTCAACATTGAAGGTCTATGGATACAGTCGTAAGCTTTTTTAAGGTCCACGAAGGTTATTGCAAGAGATTTGTTTTGCTTCTTGTAATATGCTATGGCTAATTTTAAAGTGATGATTTGTTCTGCACAGCTTCTCCAAGATCTGAAGCCTCCTTGGTAATCGCCTAATTCTTCCTCTAGTTGAATGCAATATTTAATGAACTAACAAGTACAATTGCATTACATTCCTTCAATATAGTCACCCACAAAGTCTATTACCTTTTGCCAAATGTTGGGAGGCCGTTGGGGACCGTTGGCAAGACGTTCTCTGTTGATGACAGCAATGGAGCACCCTACTGTGTGGAGTACAGGTGCCACATCAGGAAATCGGCAGCCTTAGAGGGGTTCCTTCAAATTCGGAAACAGGTCACGAGGACTCATGTCTGGTGAGTTCGGAGGGTGTTCCAAGACCTCCCAATGCCACTGTTGCAATAAGAGCTTGACATTGTTTGCAACATGACAAAGCACAACACAATAGGGCGATCGTCTTGCAATAAATGTGGACGTTTGTGCTGCATAGCCAGATACAGACATCACCCCAGAAATCAGCAATAGTAGTCACTGTTGGTAGTTTGTCCTTCAGACACAGCGTATATAAGAATAAAACCCTCGTAATCGTATGCTACAAGCAGCGTAAGCTTCGCCCGACTGGGTTTCTGTCAAAATTTCTGTGGACATGGCGAACCTGGGTGATGCTATTCGTTCAATTGATGCTTCAATTCAGACTCGTAAGCTTGTGTCCACATCTCATCAATGGTGACAATACGCTGCAGAAATGTGTCGCCTTCGTTGTGGTATCTGTCCAGCTGGATGCCAGCCAGTGCATACCGGTGTCATTTTTATACATTGGTGAATTGGTGTGGAACCCTACGGTAGGCAATTTTCCTCATGTTAAGACATTTTGTTAGTATGTGCCACAGTATTTGATGACTGAGACCAACCTGTACAGTCCATCGATGATCTGCAGAAACAAGACCACTCACAATGTCAATCTGATCTTGAGAAATGGACAGCTGACCTGTGCAGTGCAAATCCGCAGTCTCTTTCCAACCTGTACAAAACGCCTTGACCTATCATGCAGCCGTCCTATACAGTAATCCATTCTTGCCACAGGCTTCACCTAATCTTTGATAACATTCTGATGCATTTTTGCCTTGGCCAACCTTGATTTTAATCCATGACTGCTGACCACCTTTTTCAAACATGCTTTAGGGTGGTTAAATCTACACTCTCTATTTAACGCCACACAGCAACAACACTCCCAACTGGATGTCCGTCAAATGCACACTGCGCATCAACAACAGCACCACCTGACCGCTCCCATATTCTATTTGCACATGCCCGATCTCCTGCAAGTGTCTGGACTACTTTGTCACTAATTTATAGCTCTCGTAGTATACGGGAGTTGACTAACAGTCCCAAACATGATCCACATCATGCTGTTCAGCTGGAGCTACCTTTTTTGTGTGGGTGCTTTTTAAGAATATTGGGGAGCAGCATTCAGTTGTTGACCACCTGTGGGTAGGGATAGTAGAATACATCCACAGGGAATTTCAGCAACTCTCAACTTGGAAGTTTGGGTGGTGACCACAGTGCCCTTAGTTGAGTCCTGGCATTGCTATCATTTATTTGTGCCAAACTCCTCACTTTCATTTTTTCTATCTGACCTCACCTCTCTTGGTCAACTCTTATTCCTTTCTGACATCTGCGATATTAAATTTGCGAGGCCTAGGGCATTTTTCATTTTTCCACCCTTCATTGCCCTTTTTTTTCTTTCTGATATCTTCATCCTTCTAAGGATCAGACGTCTTACTGTTTTCTCTTCTGATTAGTATTAAGAGAGGATGGTAGCCAAGTTTTATACTTCCTCTTAGAACAATAATTACCACCACCATTTTAGCTGTTGGATATGCAAATCGAAGGACAGAGCATTCAGAGCATTGCCCTCAACATAGCTTAATGTTCATAGAAGAATGACACAATCCAACCAAGATAAAGAACATAATAGAGTCTATCAATTTTATTTTATGAAGTGTATGGGTAGAACAAATCCCAGGCAACCTGTCGCCGTGGCGACAGAAAGAATTGTGTAGGCGTCTAAAATTGTTGAATTGTAACTGCTAAATTCCAGTTTGAGGGTAAACAATGTTTTCAAATTTTATTGCCAGTCTGGAAATAACATATACAGTGAAACCTCGGAATGCGAGTAACTTGGTCTACGAGTGTTTTGCAAGACGAGCAAACATTTTAAATAAATTGTAACTTGATAAGCAAGTGAGGTTCTGCAATACGAGCGTCACGTGCGCCTACTTTTTCTCCTCCCCTGTGCCTTTGTTGAATGGATGAACGTGGTCTTTGGTCCTGTAGTGAAGAAATACCTTTCAGAAAATAATGTACTGCTCAAAGTCTTGCTGGTTATGGACAATGCTCCCACTCATCCTCCAGGCCTTGAGGCCTTGAGGACGACTTACTGGAGGAATTCAAGTTCGTTAAGGGTAAATTCCTTCCTCTCAAAACTATTCCAGCCTATGGATCAGCAAGTCATTTCGAACTTCAAGAAGCTATACATCAAAGCACTATTTCAGCGATGCTTCAAAGTGACCGAAGGAAGAAACCTTACCCTCCGTGAGTTTGGGAGAAATCATTTCCCCATCGTGAACTGCCTGAAGATCATCGATAAAGCTGTGGATGAAGTCACCAAGAGAACTCTCAATTCCGCTTGAGGAAAGCTGTGGTCTGACTGTGTTCAAGGACGTGATTTTGAGGGGATTGTTGGCGACAATAAGCTGCCGATTGTTGATGAAATTGTGTCCTTAGGGAAGACTATGGGACTGGAGGTGAAAGACATGGACATTCAAGAGCTGGTGGAAGAACACAGCTAGGAACTGACCACCAACGAACTGATGGACCTGCATCGCGAACAACAGAAGGATGTTATGGAGGAGATCTCATCCGGGGAAAAGTCATTGGAATCTCTCACTTCAACTGAGATTCAGGAGAAGTGCAAAATGTGGGAAATGCTGCAAAATTTTGTAGAGTAACACCACCCGAATAAGGCTGTAGCAGTGCGAGCGATGAATCAGTTCAATGACAATGCAATGTCACATTTTCGTGAAATCCTCGAAAAGACGCAAAAGCAACAGTCATTGGTCAGGTTCCTCGTTAAAGTTGCACGAAAAGAAAAGAATTCTAGTGAGCCAACCGATAGCAGTGATTCCGTTCGTGAAATTCGTGCTACACAATAACTCTTTGCCTATCATCTCTTGTCACCCTCACACCTGTGATAGTACATATATCACACCCCAGAATTATATGTAGAAGTTAGAGATATTATTGTCAGTATTCGATTTATTATTATTATTATTATTATTATTATTATTATTTATTATTATTATTATTATTATTATTATTATTATTATTATTATTATTATTATTATTATTATTATTATTATTATTATTATTATTATTGGTATTTCATTTGTATGTTTTGTCATTTATATTTATAAGCTGGAAGATATCCACATATGTAGGCATGAGTAATTTGTTTTGCATGAGTGGGAAAACATTGCTTTAATAACTCTGGTAATTTGAATGAGTCATATGGCTGCCCCAGTGTTTGTTGTGATGTACTTGTGTCGGGAAATTCATGAGTCATGTATATATCCCAGCCTGATGAGATGAGCTTGTTGTTGTATTAGGAAAGTTTGGTGATTCATGGAATATACCCAGAGTTTGTTATTGTCTTGGGAGGAAGAAGTAGTTCAGGGCTTGGGCTTGAGAAGAGGACCACCCATGATTGGCTGGCAAGCACCAATCCAGACGTATCATCTGAGAGGAGGGGGATGTTGATGTCTATAAAGGTTGATCATACGGCGGCAACCAGAAAAAAGGACGAGGTGACTGCCGAAGTGAAAGGACGTACGTGCCTCTCGCTGCGCTCTCTCTCTCCTTGCCAGGCGCTCAGTACTTCTAGTGCTAACCAGGCAGCTGTACTTATTAGTACGACTTCGGAAGAGCATTTGTCTGAGCTGAGCACTTCTCAGTGCTCGCTCTTTCTCTTTCAGAGTTTGTTACAGGAGGACCAGGATGGACAACCAGGCGGATACAATGACAACCCAAGAACGGGCGGTGGCGATCGGGCACTTGCTCCGAGATCTCTTCACCGGCATGACACCAACACCGGAGAGCAACACGGAGCCGCAGACGCTGGAACCTGTGCCGGAGACCCTGGCACCCGAGCCAGAGCTGCCGCAGGAGGAGCCGGAGATCGAGGTGGAGACGGAGCCTTACAGGGACGGGTGTGACCCCCCTAACGGCTTCTTCTTCTCCGAAGGCTACACCGACCCGGCGCACGAAGCGCTGCTCGTGTACTACAGGCCGGGGCGCCCTGTAACTTCTGAACGGGGCCTCATCCTGGACAGAATGCGGCGCCCTCGCCGAGGAGCCAGGATCATCTCGACAACCATGGCCGTCGAGAGCTTCCTACCAGGAGGCCTCATCATCAGGCATCACAACCAGGAGCGGATGCGGGACGCAGAGAGGGAGCTTTCTTCTCTGTTCCAGGTCATCCGTCTACCAGGGAGGGACGGAGTGCCAGGGATGAACACCGGCGCAGTCAGGGCCGCGACGGAGACCAGGGAGACACCGAGGAGGCTAAGGAATAGGGCAGTTAATACCGACCTAGTCCTGGCCACCCAGCCGGCGACCAGCGACGCCACCACGGAGGTGGGGCATGACGCCCTCTGGCGCCGCGACTGTGCGACTTCAGTGGAGGAGGACGCCTCCTGGCGTTCTGAGGCTGCTGTCCAGGCCCAGCCTGCCAGCACGTCTATCGAGCTGCAGACCTCGATGTGCGCCCCACAGGACAGGGAACGCAGTCAAGCGTTAGCACCGACCGACGACGCCGCCGCCAGCCAGGAGAAGGAAGAAGATGGCGACGCAGCGGAGCCATCAGCTACCCTGGGGTCACCAGCCGGGAGGAGAGTCACCAGGACAAGGCCTCTTCCCCTGCCGAGAAGACACGCCCGGGAAGAAGAAGAAGACGACACCGGACCACGAAGCAGAAGGCGACGCCGGCCCACCAGGAGAGGGCCGCCCAGCCGCAACCCAAGACTGTTCCCAGGACAGCAGTCAACCGAGGAGCCAATCAGGAGAGGACCTCAGCGGGTAGCGGCAGTCAGGTGAGAGTAAAACGTCCCCCTCAGCAGCTCTTGCAGTGTTTCCGCTGTCTGAGGTGGGGCCACCGTCAAGTTAGCTGTGGACTCCAAGTGAAATGCAACCGCTGTGGTGGTGATCACCACTACATGGCCTGCGCAACACTTAAGGAGGCGCCGGTGTGCGCCAATTGCGAGGGGGGCCACCCGGCCTCCCACCGCAGTTGCCCAGTCTACAGGGCCATGGCGCGGGGAGAGAGGAGGGAGGCCCGGCGCCATGACCCACCCCATTCCAGGAGGCCCCCGCCTCGGCGGGCTTGGCCTCATTCTCCGGGATCGGAGACTGGGTACGAGGTACCCCAAAGAGGTGGAGCCGTGCGACAGGCCCTAGTGGTACTCGACGCATGGCTCCGCAGCTGGCAAGGACCGCGCTAGTCCCAGCAGTGCCCAGACGGACTGATCCCCAGGCGATGGAATGGCGAGGAATTGGTTTATGTTTTGTGCATGTTACCTGTTCCTAACTAACACAACCTCTGGTCTTTTTCCAGCCCACATCCTTGCATGTGCTATCAAAAGATGTCAGGTTTTACATGTAGGCTCTTTCTTCTTTCTGTCTATGTGGTTTTTCCCTGACCCTTCAATACCATACTTCAACACCATATACCTAACACAAACTCTTGCCGTGGTAGCGAGTCTGACTCGGAAACTGGCAGATACTCCTTGTATCACTTCCCACTCCTCCCTGCTATCTCTTTCTTCTTCTTAGAAATAATAGCATGTCGGAGGCCATGTAGATTGAGTCGTTGGTCATGCGGGGGGAGCGGGCTTCGGGGGCCCCTCCCGAAAAAGAAAAAAAAAAGCGGCAACCAGAAACATTGTAAAGAACATTGTAAGGGTGATTGTAAAGGTGATTGTAAAGGAACGAGAAGGAAGATAACTACAACCAGTGACACTGTATAAGAGAACTACAACTGACGCACTGTACGGGAAGGAAGTGGTGCTGATACACGGTACTGGAGTGACACGGCAGCAATGGACTGGACTTCAAACGTTCGTGGAGCGTAGTCTTGTTATGTTCGTGGAAAGTGACTTATTGTGGAGAGTGCTTGCGCATTAAGTATTGTAGCACTTGTGGCGGCCTAGCATTATATGTTGGTGAAAGCTATCTCAGACTTTCCATAAATTTATGTTGAGGATCAACAGACGTGTGTATATATCTTTACAACAAGTGTTAAAATATGTGAACACAGTAGTACAAGGTACAGTATCTGTGTGATGTGATAACTGCCGATTATGAGAATCGGTAAGTCGAATTGATATAGAGACAGTGAAGGGTATTTATCTTCATACATGTACATTGTTCATCGGACTATCTACGAATGGTAGCTTAGTTCTCGCTTTCGTTTTCCCACGATTTTCATTATTATTGTTGTTGTTGTAAATATGGAGTCTTCCAGCAATATTTTATGTGTGTATTATATGTATAATATTGTATGTTGATGAGGTGCTCATGCACGGAATTTGTTAAGAATATAGTTAGCTATTTTAGAATCAGTGTTATTGATGAACCTAGGTGCAGTTCCTACCAAATTAGTCGTTTTCAGGAGGTTAGGTAAGGCCTGCAGCAGATGTACTAGTACGCAGCATTATGTACACGCCCTGGGATATACAGTTTTATCATGCTCTTATCTAAATTCGAGGGATCCATTATGGTGAACTCGGCGCCCATACTACGGACATTTCGGTTAATTATGCTTATTAATTTTATTAAGTTTTTGAGTGATTTTATTTATATATTTTATTCATGATTTTATTTATCAGTAGTTATCAACTTATTACACACCAACAATGATTCTATGGTAAGGTAAAGTGCACTTTAATTTGTTTCTGTTATATTTTGTTTTAGAAATGATATGCGAATAAATATTTTTGTGTTGTGGACGAATCATCCGCATTTCGATTGTATGGGAAAACTTGCTTTGATCGCTTTGGATTACAAGCATGTTGCCGGAACGAATTATGCTCACAATCCAAGGTTCCACTGTATAAAATTAATTTTGTGGCATTTAAAAAAGCATGTGTAAAATTCGTTCCTAAAGTGTTTTGTTTGTTTTTGTTGTTACTGTTGTCTCTCTAACACAGGGGTTCCCAAGCTGGGGGGCGTGAAGTGATTTCCGAAATAATTTTTTTAAACTCAAATATTAGAATTTTGTATAATAAACATTTTTCGAATCTCTCCAAGTAATTGTCGTGTCAAGTCAATTGTTCAAAAGCACTGGTAATTGCCAACTGTTGGCACAAACCTCTGCGGAGCCGCAAGGTTGGAGGTGAAATAATAAATTTGCTGTGTTGTGAGAAGCAAAATTAAGCCTGAGAGCAGGTGCGGGAACAAGACCACTCAACGCACATTTAATCGCACACTTTGTGTACCTACTTGCGTGAAAGTAAACTATGACCATACCATACGCAACATGTTTCAACTCATCAACGATGTATTTGCTTTCATTTTCCAGTATTATTGTTACATACTGTGCAAGGCTTTTCTCATAAACAAAATATATTACATGAAGGATGTACTCGTATAAATGTCGGTATTATATCAAATTGATGTAGGAGTGAGAACAACAGGAGATGAGGCAATAATAGTAGGCTAAATTATAAAAAATTTATTTAATATAACATGTTAGGCTTTCACGGCTAGTGTGAAATTCTATGTAGGCCTACTGGTATTTTGGGGTACAACTAATTATTGTTTAACCACAACAATTAATGAAACAGTGACATTTTCTTGCCAAAGATCTTAACTGGCAATAAGTTACTACAGTGAGGAGTCGACATTAACTCTGAAGAACAAAGAATATCAGAGTTTCAGAAGCAAAAAATGAAGTGAAAGTTCCTCCTTGAATGCTCTGTTCCCACCCCTACACATTCTTATTCTTCCCTTGCAGTCAAATTGGCGAGAGCTACATATAGAGGATTCGATCCCGGGATCCAGAAAACCGGGATCGCGACCGCTTTTCAATCCCGTAGATTTCGGGATTACGTTTTCGGTATCCCGGGATTTTCGGGATTGACATCATTTTAAAAATTTGCAAAATAGACTGCGTGAAGCGGAACTCTCAGTGCGTTATGTATGCGTCTTTTCGGTGTATAAATGCCTGTTCTCATTTAGCGCATGCGTTCATCCCCTTTATGCGTGAAAGTCTGACCACAATTGCATGCATTGGCACATTACCTCTCCCGTGTGAGTGAGATGAGTGAGTGCCTCCTTGAAATTTAGCATCGAAAAGGCGCTTATAGCTTTGAACAATCCAGCGCAGTTGGAAGAGTCCGATTTCGAGCTCATTGATGAAATCATTAGTCTTGGCTCCAGTCAAATTAACTGTAGAAGCACTCTGTCGCACTGATGCGTATTTATTCACAACTGGTGCTGCCCTAAAGTTTCTTTTTAAGCAGTTATATGACAATAGCTCTGAGTTGGCTTCTAAATTCAAGATACATTTATAAAAGCGCATGAAAGATCGCCGAAGAAATGAGTTGAGTGGCGTATTATGCTACCTCCAAAATCCCCATAGTGCCAATGTGGCGTTGGCGTTCGATGATGAAATAAAACATACATTTTCAACTCTGAGCAAAGTCCTGATAAAAAACACATTGTTTCTTTAATTGAGAGATTAAATGGTAAAAAAAGACGAAGAGGAAGAACAAAATATGCAAGTCGAGCCTACAAATACAGAAAAAAGTGATTTGACGCTCAAAGAAAAACTTCAGCTGGAAATAGAAAACAGCATGAAAATTATGTCTCCTGAAGCCTTAAATGAAAATGAATTTTCCAGAATTGTTAAGAAAGAAATGAACCTATACGAGTATTCAAATTCTACTCGGAGCTATAACCTAGAGCAGGCTTATAAGTATTTACTAACAATTCCTCCAACTTCCATCGAACCTGAACGCGCTTTCTCAGCAGTTGCATATATGTGCAACAAATTGAGAAGCAGGTTTGGTGATGAGACACTGGACGTGTTGTTATTTCTCAGATCATATTTTTGCAATTTAAACTAGAATGTTGCTATTAAATTAATTTTCTTTATATTTACGAGAAATGTGAAATGTGACTGGTTAATGTTATTTTTTAATACTTTTTGCTAAGAAACTTTTACCTACTTATTATGTTGTTACATGTAAGTCATCTATTTAGTCTATGTTCAGAGAGATTGTTGTTAATTTCTAAAGTTTATTTGCATAGTTTTTTTTTTTAACTTTATGTAAGTTTAAAGAGATCTCACTGATTCCTGGAAAAGAGTAATTTTAACATAGAGACTGAGTGATTTTAAATCTGGTTAGTCTGACTCTAAGTCTGATTAGTTAGAGTGATTAGATTAGCTAAGTATATACCGTAAAATATGTTTATTTTGTCTAAATTTCGATTTTCTGATTAAACAGCTGATTTCTGTGAGAATATCTTGTTTTTTATTTGTAACTTTCAATCCCAGGATTGACCAAGTGTAATCCCAAAATCCTGGGGTTAGAAATAAGGGCCGGGATCGAATTCCCTAGCTACATAATACAACTGTCCCATCAGAGATGGCACAGTAATGCCAAGACAACACATCGCCGATAGACCATCAGTGGCCTAGCCCTTCGACTGTTGATTCTGTGTCTCGTATACTTTCGCAGTGGATGTGTCTGTCAAGTTGTTTATTGTGAGTGTTGTGTATGCTTCGCTTTAACAGTGCGGCTGTGTGAATTGTGTTATTTAATATTGCGACTTTAAGAAAAAATTGATAACAGTGTCCAAGAAGAGACTGTAAATGATGACTACATTAAATATGGCTTTACAGTCGTTGAACGGAATGGAATACAACAGCCTCAATGCATAATCTGCCACTGTATTCTGAGTAACGATGCAATGAGGCCTGTGCATTTGGAGAGACATTTAAACACGAATCATTCAGGATTAAAAGACAAACCCACAGAATTTTTTGCAACTAAATTCAACTCACTAAAACATATGAAATTAGATTCATTGCGTATTTTTAACCGAGAAAATGAGAAAGCAGTGGAAGCATCAGATGAACTAGCTGTTCTGATTACCAAAGACGAAAAAGCACACACAACTGTGGAAACATTAGTAAAGCCATGTATGTTATTAGCGGCAAATATAGTTTTGGATGAAGGCAGTCGGCAGAAATTGTCTAAAATTTCTCTTTCTGATAACACAGTGAAGTGCAGACTTCAAGAACTGTCATAAGAAATTAAAATGCAAATTTTGGAGAAGGTGAAAGCATCTCCAGTGTTTTCAATTCATTGTGATGAAAAAACCAATGTGGCCCATTGTTGTCAACTGATTGTATATTGTCGATTTGTCGACAGTGGAATTTTATGAGAAGGAATGTTATTCTCCCATTGTTTGAAAACAACTTCGAAAGCTTGTGATGTGTTTTCTGCTATTGATAGTTTTTTCCTAGAACATGGACTTTCCCCTGAAAATGTAGAGGGTGTGTGTACGGATGGTGCACCTGCTATGACTAGGTCATGTTCTGGGTTTCTCAAATTGGCCAAAGATAAAAATTCAAACATCATGGGAACCTACTGTATAATTCATAGGCAGGCTTTGGCGGCCAAAACCTTGCCCCAAGACTTTAAAAAAAAACTCTAAAAGTCACTATAAGAATTGCGAACTCTGTAAAGACAAGTTCTTTACATACAAGATTGTTTGAAACCCTTTGTGTTGACCTTCAAGCCGATCACAAAACTCTCCTTTTCCACATAGAGGTTCGCTGGCTATCAAAAGGGAACATGTTGGCTCGGCTGTTTGAATTAAATTCTGAAGTTGACATTTTTCTTCTTGGTGAAGGTAAGAACGATCTGTATGAAGTGTTTACTGATGCCAATTTTATCGTCTCATTGGCATATCTTTGTGATTTTTTTGAAGCTTTGAACATTTTGAACTTAAAGCTCCAAGGCAAAAACTCCAATATTATGCTTGCTTATGATACCATAAGAGCTTTCCTGGAAAAAAAATACAGTTATGGAAACGCTGGCTTCAATTGAACAACTTCTCATCCTTTCACCACCTTTGAAATTTTGCTGGAAAATGAACGTTATTGTAATAAACTTAATGTGCTAATTCAGTCACATTTGGATTCCCTGGCACAAGAATTCAATTTCTACTTTCCTGATATCTCGGCAGATGAATGGTCCTGGATGTTAACAAGAAATCCATTTGGCATTGACATTGAAGCACTGCCAGAACAACTTCAAGAAGAAGCCATTGATTTGAAGTGTGATTCAAAGTTAAAAGATGATTTAAAAATATTAGGACTGGGCGACTTTTGGGTAAACTGTCTTGCAGTGTATCCTGAAACAGTCAAAGTAGCATTGCGTGTCATTGTACCATTTTCAACGACATATTTATGTGAGTCAGGATTTTCAATGCTGAGTGCCATAAAAACAAAGTAGTACTGTCGGCTTGATGTTGCAAGTGATCTCCGCTGTGCTGTCAAATGTCAAACCGAACATACCGAATCTCACCAAGAGGAAACAGTGTCAACCCTCTCACTGACATTTGTTGACTAAGGATTTATTGTAAAAGTGTGTTCTTTGTATTCTGTTAAAATTAAGTTAGTATGTCATAGATATAAAGTGCGTACTTCATATTATTTTTTCGTAAATAATTGAATAATGGAATAATTTAATATGTAGTGTCATTAGGTTAGGTCTATATCCTCCACGTCAGTTTATCAGAAAGGTTATAGAGCGACGAGGTGGGGGGGCGCGATGAAGACCTGTATCTCAAAAGGGGGGCGTCAGCTGGAAAATGTTGGGAACCACTGCTCTAGCATATCTAAAGATGGTTTAGAAGCGGTTATAAGCATCAGCTACAAATGAACGTTGACTTAAACCGATTTGAAGCTTTCGATATATCTCGTGACTGCTCGTAACCAGATTTTCTCTCTGATGTTCTTTGTATACTGCACTACTATGTAGTAAGCACTGTATGTCTGGTACCTAAGAAATTTTAGTGGCTTCTGGATATTTTCTGATTTGTCTAGCCCTGGGGTAGTACACTGTGATTACAGTACGTTTTGCCAAGACAACTTTCTTTTTTTTTTTTTTAGACAATACACAGGAAGTAGAGTTGAGGATCACTGGAAAAAAAAAGACATTTTAGCTAAGAATACATCAAAGAGGAATACAAGGAAATCCTGGATGTGAGGCTGAAAGAATGCTTATAATATTATATGAATACTATAGAAAAGTTTATTTTACTTTCTTTTTTACATATTGCACAACAACAGACATGAATTACATCTATAGAATTGAGCTTATCGAAATAAACTAATAATAATATGGTACATGAAAAGAAGATGATGAAATAAATGATAGAACTGAGGTATAAGGAAGCCAACAGACAACCAACCCAGTGGTAACTCAGTCTTGGGTAGTATGTATGGTATTTGAAAGAGATTTTCTAAAATGAAGTATAAGTTAGAAACTTCTTTTTTTTTTTTTTTTTTAACATTCAGGTATTTCAGTTCATAGCAGTGATAATTATCTTACAATTTGAATGATAGAAGGAATATTGAATTTTTAGTACGATTTTACTTCTCATTCAAAATTTGAGCAAGTGTATTCAGCACAGTTAATCAGTTAGTCAAAATGCTTCATGTTTCCAGATAAACAATGTGAATCTCCCACCTTATTCTGAAAGATCTGCCTTGTTTATATTATACTTAAGAAACAGTTGAAACCTTTTATTGCGACATCACTTTTAATGATGTATTGGATATAACAGCAAAATCTAATGGTTCTGTCTAAATTCTATATAAGCACTGTACTTAAAAAATCACTTAGTATGACATTGCTTATTATGATATATTGCATAAAACAGCTTATTTTTTATCATATTTTTGGAGAAATGTATTTGCTACAATATCCATTGTTGATTTTTGTTCGCTACACGTTTGGAGATTGCTGACAACAATGTAAATCTTATTTTCAAACTCCTGTTTTTAGTAGATTGTACAAGGGTAATCCCAAAAATAAGGTCTCCTATTTTTTATAAATACAGAACTCTTTCCGTGTAGCTGTTGGTCACAATATTGTGAAGAGTGTTTCCCATGCTCATATATAAACATGTGCACGCCGCACTGAGTCACTCAGCTTTGGCTTGGCAGCCGCTGAGAATGGAGCTCCCGCTGGATGTTACCACCAACTGCGAAGTGCGCACAGTTATTTCTTTTTTGAACATAAAAGGTACTGAACCGATTGAAATCCATCGCCAATTGACGGAAGTGTATGGTGAGTCGTGCATGGATGTCAAAAATGTTCATAAGTGGTGTAGAGAGTTTGCAGCCGGTCGGATTGAAATTCACGATGAACAAAGGAGCGGGAGACCGTCAATTTCCGTCGAGACAGTCGTGAAGGTTGAACAAATCATGCGTGAAGATCGGCGGATCACCTTGGATGATCTCTGCACTTTGGTTCCTGAGGTTTCCCAAAGTGCCACTCACAGAATTTTAATGGAAAAGTTGAAATACCAGAAAGTGTGCGCAAGATGGGTGCCACGCATACTGACTGAAGACCACATGCGGCAACAAGTTTATTCTTCCCGCGCATTTCTTCATCGCTTTGTAGCCGAACAGGACAACTTTTTGGACTCAATTGTCATGGGTGACGAAACCTGGGCGTTCCACTTTTCACCTGAGACCAAGCAACAATCACGCCAGTGGCGGCATCCCTCTTCGCCAAAGCCGCGGAAATTCAAGCAAACATAGTATGCCGGTAAAGTCATGAAAACTGTGTTTTGGGATCGAAAAGGGGTATTGTTGGTCGACTTCATGCCCGCTGGGACTACAATTAACGCTGACAGGTACTCTGAGACCCTGAAAAAAGATGGGCAATTCTGAACCGGAAAAGAGGAATGTTGAGCAAGGGCGTAAACATTCTCCATGACAATGCTCGCCCACACGTCGCCCGGCAAACCGTTGCTCTCCTGCAACAGTTTCAGTGGAACATCATCACCCACCCACCCTATAAGGAACAAGTGATAATCACTGGGCGCCAAGTCGGGATGAGGGCTGGAAAGCGATTCAGCACTGATGACGAGGTGAAAGATGAGGTTCACAACTTCCTGAATAGCATGGCGGTGAGCTGGTATGACATGGGCATACGAAAACTGTCACATAGTCTACAAAAATGCATTGCCCAAAATGGTGAATATGTAGAAAAACAGCTAAATGTTCAAGCTGTAAAGTGATGTAAACCATTGTAGAAATAAACAGGTCTATGCATTTATAAAAAGATAGGAGACCTTATTTTTGGGATTACCTTCGTAGATTTCAAATTAGCCTGTCTGTTAAATAGTCAAGTCAAGCATTGCTGTGAAGATTTCACAAAAAAAAGTGGAAGTGTTTAATATGGAAGAAAAGTCACCCATAAAATGGCGAATACAAATGGGGAAACAAACGTCAATATCCCAAAAGAATTGGGTGTATCACATTCAACAATTTCTACAATTTAGAAGGACAGATAGAAGAACTCATTTATTAGCCAAGACTGTGTGCAAAATTATTGACCAGTTTATATTGTTGCTATTTCTTTCTTTGCTTATTATTTTATATTTTGCTGACATATTGTTGCTGTACGTACTGTGTAAACATTAGAAGAAAAATTCCTCTCAGTCCCACTCCACAAATACTGTATTGCAGATACAGTACTTACTTCACGTATGTATCTTTTTAGTTTTAACTTTATTCTATTAATTAACCATGTCAATGTGCAGCCTAAAACTAACAGGACCGGGCGAGTTGGCCGTGCGCGTAGAGGCGCGCGGCTGTGAGCTTGCATCCGGGAGATAGTAGGTTCGAATCCCACTATCGGCAGCCCTGAAGATGGTTTTCCGTGGTTTCCCATTTTCACACCAGGCAAATGCTGGGGCTGTACCTTAATTAAGGCCACGGCCGCTTCCTTCCAACTCCTAGGCCTTTCCTATCCCATCGTCGCCATAAGACCTATCTGTGTCGTTGCGACGTAAAGCCCCTAGCAAAAAAAAAAAAAAAAAAAAAACTAACAGGTATGATTTTTAGCAACAAAAAAGAAAAGACCGGTTTGTGCGACTATTGCCTATAACAGCTGTTAACTGGTGTTCCCTCTGGAGTCGTTATAACTGGTTTTGACTGTATTTCTTAATTGCCTTAACACATTAGCTGCCATGGGGGTCCGATTGGACTGGGAGTTTGGCCATTTATGAGAAATTCCGCCAGTCCAGTGGTACCGGCAACAGTTGGTTTCTGGGTGATAACAAATACTCTACAAGTCCTCAACTAACTGCATGCTTTTTAGAGCAAAAATAATGAACCAAGATGTCTGCATTAAGCCAATGTCATGATAATGTCACCCAAATGGGAGGGCTAGACAGCATAGAACACACACAAAATTATGTAGTATAACGTTCTTGGCTTTCTTTTTTTTTTAAGGGCAAGTAAATGAGAGTCCCAGGGTGAAAACTATGCCCTTTCACTCATGTGTTTCTGAGAATATCCAAATGAGTCAGAAAAATATGTTTATTACACTGGCGGGGGGAAAAGCAGTCTGGCTGAGGGGCAATATTTTGCCTCCCATGATCAGTTCGACATATACAGGGTGACATATGAGTAACAACACAGTAAAGGTTTCCACCTATTCAATACAATAGTTCAATACGGACCAACAACATGAAATTTATAACCCTTAAAGATATACAGAGTGAAGCGAAATTTGTGCACTCGGGCGTCGCAGCGCGACTCCTCACATGCCAGCAATAAAAAAAGTATCTCACAAAAGTTCGTCCTGTGAGTATATCCGGCAAAAAAAGAACGTTGAAGAGTGACAATCTGGCAACACTGTAACCACATGTAGGGTAACTACCTCTGTCAGCATTTTTTTTTTTTTTTTTGCTAGGGGCTTTACGTCGCACCGACACAGATAGGTCTTATGGCGACGATGGGATAGGAAAGGCCTAGGAGTTGGAAGGAAGCGGCCGTGGCCTTAATTAAGGTACAGCCCCAGCATTTGCCTGGTGTGAAAATGGGAAACCAGGAGCACATATTAATCGTTCTGTACAGCTGGTGCAGTGGATAGAGTTTTGGGTTAGCATGCAGGAGGTCGAGGGTTTGATCCTGGGTTGATGCTCATTTTTTTATTTGCTAATTTCCATCAGACATTACATATTGTGATAAACCGTTTCTTAGGTTAGATGTATCCTCTCTCTCCTCTCTTAATCTGTTTACCCTCCAGGGTCGGTTTTTCCCTTGGACTCAGCGAAGGATCCCACCTGTACCGCCTCAAAGGCAGTGTCCTGGAGCTTCAGACTCTGGGTCGGGGGATACAACTGGGGAGGATGACCAGTACCTCACCCAGGTGGCCTCACTTGCTATGTTAAACAGGGGCCTTGCGGGGGGATGGGAAGATTGGAATGGATAGACAAGGAAGAGGGAAGGAAGCAGCCGTGGCCTTAAGTTAGGTACCATCCCGGCATTTGCCTGGAAGAGAAGTGGGAAACCACGGAAAACTACTTCCAGGATAGCTGAGGTGGGAATCGAACCCACCTCTACTCAGTTGACCTCCCAAGGCTGAGTGGACCCCGTTCCAGCCCTCATACCACTTTTCAAATTTCGTGGCAGAGCCGGGAATCGAACCCGGACCTTCGGGGGTGGCACCTAATCACACTAACCACTACACCACTGAGGCGGACATCTCATGTATCCTACATTTACAAAATCTAGTAACACTGAACACGTTGTAATGCATCTTAGTATATGAAGTGGTGCAAATAAATTCACGCCCGTGACGTGGAAAGTGCATCTTTCAGAGCTGACCAAAGAAAACGAATGTTCATCGATTTCTAGGATCGTAGTATGTAAATGCAAATGGTTTCTAGAGGACCCGCTGCAATCGCTGTTGACGATTAAGATGCCAGATACCATACCACTTGGACTACATTTACGAAATAAAAAAATTACGCCTCAACCCAGGATCGACCCCTCGACCTCCTGCATGCTAACCCAAATGTCTATCCACTGCACCAACTGTACAGCACGACTGATATATGCTGACGGAGGTAGTTACCCTACATGTGGTTACAATGTTGCCAGCCTGCCACTCTTCAACGTCCTTTTTCTTCCGGATATACCTGCAAGACGAACTTTTGTGAGAGAGATTTTTTTATTGCTGGCATGTGAGGAATCGTGCTGTGACGCCCGAGTGCACGAATTTCGCTTCACCCTGTATAAGCAGTAATGATCAAGGTAAGATTGAGAATGCAAACAAATTTTTTTGACAATACAATACATTTATTTCAGTCAGAAAACATACAAACATCATTTATATACACAGAGGTTAAAAACAAACCAAGTTAACAAATGAAAATTCCATACATTCTAGTAGTGTAGCATATGTATGACATTGACACAGTGAAAGTAAACAAAGACTACCGACGTGGCCTGAAGTTCTCATGCCAAACTGTAAAACAGCGACTAACAAGAGAAATAACATCTACCACAATAGACTAAATAATAGCCATGCTCAGTCGGGTCGGCATATCAATTTTAAATGCTTGTAATGGCCAAAAGTAAAAGTGGCGACCTGATTGGCACAGAAATTGTGAATCCTTGTATTTTAACACATTTTCCTCATTTATGGTTTATTAGCAAGATACTGATCATAACTGTGATTATTGGAACTATCAATACAGGCTAATGAAGCTAATAAAGTACGACATACATGATAAAATAAGAAATGAGATACCATGTTTCAGTCAAAATGGCAATTAACCAGAGGAGTAGCCAAAAGTGTGGCAGATAATGTGTTAATGATACCAAATACCAAATAATACCCTTCATTAAGTGCTTCATGAATATACATACATACATACATACATACATACATACATACATACATACATACATACATACTACATATGGTACCATATTTTCAGTGAGTTGGAAAAAGAAGCTTCTTCTTCTCTCTTTTCTGCTTCAGTACCATCATAGTTTTTTTCGATTCACTGTATGGTGTGGTTGCACCATTTCTTTGTACCTCATTCTTGACCATCCTCTACGTCGTTGATCTTCCAGCTACAGTATTTTCATTTTCTTGAGTGTTTCATTAGTACTTGGTTCTTTTTCATGTGACTGTACTACATGAGTCTATGCATAGCTTCATCCCGAAGACTGTCAACTTCAGGTGAGTCTTTTATAATATCATTTCAAATTTTCCCTCGTTTTGCTTTTCCAGCCATTATTCTGGTAACTCATCTCAACTACCTGAATCCTCTTCTTGCCTTTTGTCCACATGATTCAAATCTTACAGCTATAGGTTAAAATTAGTATGTAATAAGTTAGGTAGATGGTTATTTTCATGTTGGGACATTTTCTGGTTTCATATTAGGCTTATAACAATTCCTTAGAATGTTCCTCTAGTCTGGATCTGATTCTTCACCAGTGGAAACTGTTAGTGATTATCCTCCCTCCTCCCCCCCTGCTGTTCCCTCCATGGTGTCAGAGCTCTGGATGCACCTTGGCCTACCAAGTGATTACACTTTCTTAATATATAAATATGTCCAAGAGTTTCCATTGTTTTCCAGTGAAACACCTTCTTGTGTATAGTCTTGTCCCTGCAGACCAGTGCAGGCATGTCCTTTACACTGATTTTTCATAATGGTCATCAATGCTAGTGAGTTTACTTAACTAATTTGTGGAAGATGTATTTACATTTTAAAATAAATATACTAGATAATACATTATTATCATGTTGTAACCCTCCATCTCAGGCCAATATAACATACAATTCTGAAGACTAACATGAATGCACAAAGAATCATTACTGGGGTCCACACCGAAACATGCTCTATGTCTACCATTCTAAGGATCACTTTGGGATCACTGTAGTGGCAATAGATCTCGTAACAGTCCAGCTTCTTTCTTCCCATACCAAATATTGTAACTGCAAGTGCTACAACACCACACCGCAAGAAACTCAGTTTCATCACTGCATTCATCATCCAGGAGATCTTGTTGGCAAAGTCAAATCCATACACAGCTAGTCCAAGGAATGGGGCAATAATTGCAGGTACAGCTGCACTACCATTCTGGAAACATAAATATAATGGTTAATTATACTAGGCTTTGAGTCATGTACAGAAAAATAGGAACATTGAAAGGAACACATAACAGGATTAACACAATGACAGGTCAGTGTGCAAAGAGGGTGAAATCGAAAAGAACGAAAGAAAAAAGAAAAGGAAAAAAAGGACAAGGACCATCACCCAATCTCCGTACACTAGGGGCATAGCACAAAGGTGGGGTTACTGGGGGTTAGAATCCCCCTCCCCTGGAATTTTTACAAAGGAAAATAAACAAAAACTGACAATAAACATGTGAAAGTTGATTAATGGGTTTGCTCTTTTGAACATTCATAAAGACATAATATCTTGAATCTATTTTCTAAGAAGCCTCGAAAGTTGGACTTTAGATTGTAATCTGAAGATACCAGTTGCCAGAAAACTGTTCACCTTGATCATATTGTTCTCGTTTTGTATGTTAATGTAACATTTTGTAGTGTACTGGTACTGCAATCTGAATATCAATGTAATTTACTTGTATCAATGTCCTTATAATGATACTCATGCAGGCGCATACGACACATGCACAAGCCCCTTCATTATGTTCCGTCATCATTTTGTAACTGCCAATCCTGGCTACGCTCCTGCCATACACTTCAAAGAGAGATTGGCTCTCAACTCATCAATCCCAGTTCTAATACGGTACATCCATTCCTTCTCAGCCCCTGAGAGCTTGTTTCTGTTTCCCAGCTTCATCAGAGAGCAGGCTTTAAAACTCATGGAGAGATTTCTATATATAACTTGATGCGCTTGCGAGATCCTTTCTATTACTTATATCTAATAATTTATCTATCTTGTATTTAATAATAAAATAAATATTTTGACCTATTGGGATCCTTTTCTCCTTCTTCTGTGTTCATCCTGTGTTTGTTGTCTTTTTCCATCATTATACATCTTCATGTAGTTTGTTCTTCCTTTTCCATTTCTTTATCTGGCTTTCTTCTTGTCCTACACTTCCCACATCAAGACTGAAGTCAGCAATGTATGAAGTTGTTCTTTTGAGTTTACTTTCTATTTCTCTTCCCAAACTGAGCTGCCATTATGTGCTCCTTTGATGTTTCTATCTTTTTATAGGATGACTTGCTTTGCACTTGTTTGTACCTTTCCATTAATATTCTTGGTTAAATAATCACTTGTTAATTCTTATCATCATATGTAACGTTCATTACCGGTAACTTTGATCGGCTCCATCAAGGGTATGGGTGTCCACATTCATTAAAGGAATTATTCTCCAAGATCTCTAATCTTGAAATGAGAAAACAATACTGTAAAGGTCATCTGAGAACCAATGAATGAAGAATTAGGATGGGTAAGAAGAGAGCTTATATGTGTGAAGACAGCAGTGTATAAAGAAGTGGAGGTTATCTTTATCCTCTTGAGTTCTTGGCTATCTTTCAATAGCTCTCCCTTCCACACTGCCCTCCTTCTTTTAACTTCTCAATCCAAAGATTAGTTGGCAGCTATTCTCCTCCTCCATTCTTCTCTGTTAGTCACTGCATTTCCTCATATGAGCCTGTTCCTACACCTTCTTCGATATGCTTAGAGTATTGCAGTCTAGGTCTTCCTCTTCCTGTCTTGTCTTCAACCATTCCTTCCATTACATTAACTATAAAACTATTGTGCTTATAGAAACAGCCAATTAATTGGTCTCTTCTTTTCCTTACTGTTGATAGTAGAGATCTTTCTTCACTTATTCTTCTAACAATTTCTTCATTTGTGAGCTTTGCTCTCCTTGAGATCTTTTCCATCCTCCTCTAGCACCACATCTCATAAGCCTCCAGATGTTTTTTATTACATGGACCAATACACTGACTGAGCAAATGTCATAGGATAAGGGAGCACTGATGCGCAGGTGTGTTGTCTGCGCACCACACGCCCCCTGTGCCAGCGGCAGTTGTATAGGAGATCTTGTGAGCAGTGGCTGTGCATGTTGTAGCTGGTGTAACATGGAACGTCGTCGTGAGCTGACACCGTTCGAACGGGGTATGGTGGTCGGTACCCGACGGATGGGAAGTGTGATTTTGGAAGTGGTGCGGGAATTCGGCTTCACACGATCAACCCTGTCCAGGGTGTATCGTGAATGGTTGAATGCGGATGTCACCGTTCACAACAGACAAACGACCGGCTGTCCAGCCACCCTTGATGATCGTGACCGGCGACATCTGAGACGTATTGTCAGTAGTAACAGACAGGCAACTGTGCAACAAATCACGGCTCAATTCAACACAGACCATGTTAGACATGTCTCCCAATGGACAATCCATAGGAACATGGGTTCTTTGGGGTATGGGAGCCGGCGCCGCTCATGGGTGCCACTGTTAACCCAACGTCATCGGGCACAACGACGCGCATTTGTTGCCAGTCACCCGGGGTGGACACTGGAACAATGGTGTAACGTAATATGGTCGGACGAATCACCATTTCAACTGCACCATGCCGATGGGAGGCACCGTCCCTGGTGCAGACCACATGAAGCGATGGATCCCGCCTGCCTCGAAGGCGTGGTCCAGGGTGCTGGTGTCTCTGTTATGGTATGGGGTGCATTTTCCTGGTATGGAATGGGCTCCCTAGTTGTTTTGGAAGAGACTTTGAATGGTACGCGGTATGTTGAGCTGCTCGGAGACCCTCCCCACCCACGTTTGGCCTTCCAGCGCCCAGACGGTTCTGCGGTGTTTCAAGATGATAACGCGCCGCCACATCGCTCGCACATCGCCCGGTAATGGTTTCAGGAACATTCAGCAGAGGTCCAACGACTGCCATGGCCACCCAGGAGCCTCGATATGAACCCTATCGAGCATCTCTGGGATGTCCTGGAACGCAGGCTCTGTGCAGTGGATCCTGCACCCATGAACAGTCCAGCATTGGCGGCCACTCTGCAAACAATTTTGTGTCAGCTGCGTCCAGAGGACTACCAGGGACTTGTCGACTCACTTCCACGGCATCTCACTGCAGTTCGCAGAGCCAGAGGAGGCCCCACACGCTATTAGGTGACTGTCCCAAGACATTTGCTAAGTCAATGTAGACCACATTTCCAAGCCGTACAAGGCCACACAGACATAGTACTAATAAATCTATTTTTGGTCTCTATATTTATATACCACACTGTCCTGTCATTACATAGATGTACAGGTCTACATCTTGTGTGCATTTCATTATACAATCATGCCAAATGGTATTCAGATGTAAACAACTTTGTACATTGTAAACACAATCGTATTTTAAACAACAGTTGGTAGATGGCATTCCCGTCACCTTACAACTATAACAGCGACAGTTGTCCTTACCCCTATCACAGGGTTGACTGCCTCTATCAGTCCGACACTAACTGACACTCTTAGCATTCCGTTATGGCTCAGAGAGCCTCCGTGCTCAGACGGCAGCGTGTCGGCCTCTCACTGCTGGATACTGTGGTTCAAATCACGGTCACTCCATGTGAGATTTGTGCTGGACAAAGCGGAGGCGGGAGAGGTTTTTCTCTGGGTGGTCCGGTTTTCCCCGTCATCATTCATTCCAGCAACACAGTCCATTATCATTTCATAGCATTTATCAGTCATTAATAAATCACTTTAGTAGTACTAATAGCGTATATATGGTTCATTCATTACATCCCTGACCTGGTCAAAGACTGGAAAACAGGTTGTACTATGCCTCAGAGAAGATGCCTGGAAGACTCCCTGTACTGGAAGGCAATAAGCAGAATGGAAGCTGGATGGTCTCAACCTGATGTGACCACATGGCTTAATGCACATCATTCTGTTGTTTTTTTGGATGTTGCAACAGTTTACAGAGTCCGAAACTGTAAACCTCAGGCCAGGCTGAGGACGACCAGAAGCAACATCAGAATGAAAGTTCCATTATCTGGCCATAAGGGAAAGATGGTACCACCTTCATACTGCATGGCACTTGGTATAAGACCTTGCAGCATCCACTGGAACAATTGTATTGAGACAAATGGTGTACAGAAGGCTTAGGGTCCTGCCGGCTACTTGGCTGAATTGACACATACTGGTTCTTGGTTCAGAGGATCCTGGGTTTGATTCCTGGCTGGGTCAAGGATCTTAAATGGTTATGTTTAATATCCTCGTTTGGACACTGGGTATTTGTATTCATCTTGATACACTTCTCTTCATATACACACAATAAGTTACTGGTACTCTACTAATTGCCACAGAAACATGCAGTAGAGAATACATTCCTCCACATAAGGTTGGTGTAGGAAGAGCAACCTGCTGTGAAACTAAGCCAAATCAAGTGCTAACCCCAGTAAACTGGGATTAAGGCCAGAAATAAGAAAGGCATACAGAGGGCTTAGGTAGGGAAGCATTTTTTTTGTCAGAGACCTGTTACATATGAACTTCTGACACACTTTACATAAAACACCATCTATAGTAGAGAAATAATGGACCATGTTCTCTTTATGGATATCTCTAGGTTTGGTCTCCATTAATATTTATAACCTCAGATTGGTAAGTAAGTAAGAAAGTGAATATTTCTTGTAGACATACGAAATCAACTTGCAGCATAACAAACGAACCAATCCCATGGTGCTGCAGTGACATGATCAGTGCAACAAATGCTCTTGGCCAGTATTATTGGATTTCTAGTCTGGGGCTGCAATCTGACTATCAGATAGCTGCTCAATTATTCCCATATAGGCCATTATTCTTGGTTCTGGTAATGAATAACTTTGTGAAATATAACTCCTACCACCTATAAACAACCTTCTTAATAAAAGACAATGTACAGAAGGGAGGAATTTAACATCATTATTCATACTTTATGAAGAAAGGGTACTTTACATTATTTTTATGAATGTAAGGTAATAAGTGTTTGGCTTCAGCTTGGCCTACCATGTGCATGCATTTTAATTTGACACCATCTGCCTGCTTGCTTGTCAATTTTGATGTTCTGTTTTACTCCAGGCCTACTAGATGGCAGAGTCAACCAAATCTCTCTTGGGCGTCTATGACTGAGTTTTAACCCTTTCGCTTTCAAGCTCTCAGCTGATGGATGTGTGAAAACTGTTGGCCATATTTACCCCACTATGCACACATTTCTTTTTAAAATTATATGGAAGGCACATCAATAAAGATATCAACATGAATGTTTGTAAATTTATAGAGTACCATATATATATCACTTATTATTACTGTACGTAAGTCATGCCCCTAGACTAGAAAGGTTCATTATAAAATAATAAATGTGGAAACAAAGTTACAAGTTTCCGATTTTGAAAGTTTTGAAGTAATTCTGAGAAGTGGAGTTCAATGCACAAATTTGTGATTGATGTTAGTAGATAGGTCATAGTATTGTTTACTAGAATAGTAAATATCAAAATTCTATGTGCATTAGATCCAAGGATAGATTAAATTGTGTAAAGTGATGTATCAATGAAAAAAGTTGGCCATTTTGTATAAAATACACATTTCTTACTGGAGGTGCTCGATTATTATCATCGTCATCTACACTTTCTGATTCGGACAAAGAAACATCATCACTTGAATAACTGTCAAGATATTCAGTGATATCGTCAGCTAAATGATCTCTCTTCGCAGTGTCGCATGCGATAAATAATTAGGTCTAACCTATATGAACTAGGCTATATCCGACTGGACTGTATCTAATACTTCGCTTACAATATGCACCTTATTACCTAAGAAAACTAATTAATAATGAAATAGCAAGTAAACTAATTGTAATGCATATGATACTGCTTAATTTCACTATATAATCAGTATCATCAACAAAAACTGAGAGGAATGCTCGCATGTTTGCCGCCAACCACGACGTAAACAAGACACCGAACTCCCGTGAGCATGTGTTTTAAACTCTAAAGGGCCCCATACATGCGCAAACTTAGTCGGAGGTAAGTTGCGCAAACCAGTCTCTTCAGACATGTCTCTGTGTGTATGGCCGATAAGTCTGCCGACAAAAAGTCTGCAGGCAAGTCTCTGACATTCTGGCGCTGCTTGAATTCAGCTGAAGACTTTGCGACAAAAGTGCTATCTCAGAGTTGCGGCAATAAATGTAAATGTGGTAACCTACAAATATGAAAACTGAAATAATTTTTTGCGTGTCTTCTTCGTGCAGAGTGCTACATTATGTCCAAATAACAACTCATCTTCTATACCGACTATCTAATTAATTTCAATCCATATATATTTTTCAACCATCCGAAGTGCATAATCTTAAACAGAAAACAGCTGAGCGCGTCGTATTCAACCTCCTCGGTAAATAATCATTTAGTCTGAGCGTGTGTGGGCAACTGCATACTTCCAACTTACCTCCCAGAGGCAAGTCTGTGCAGGTAAGTATTGCAGAAGTCTGCGCGTGTATGGGGCCCTTATGAATATTGATAAATACTGATAGCTGGCAGTTCCTGCGAAGTATAACGTGAGTTAAAACTGTGCACTTATTATTCTATGCAAAATGCTGCTATCTGGCATATAAATAATGAAAAAATAACAACTAAATCCGGTAACGATGGATCGTTACTATGTGAGTTTTCGCAGGCACCTTGGGTACTGATAGATCGTTAATTAATTTTGTCAGGTGAACACCAAATGTGCCACCAAAGATCTTTTACATACCAATATACTATCTGCGCACTTTTTAGCGACAGATTTACACCCTAGTGCTGAATCGGTCGACTTCGGTTATCTTCGAGATTCGTATTGGCAACCTTTGAAACACAAACTAAGAATCGCTTATCATCGCTGTGCGACATCTGGTGTATACTTTAAGTACTCGTACTGTTGTTGTTTACACATCAAAGCCAAACTATAGAATTCATGCTAGGAACACGTTTCGCATCGGGAAATGTTATGTAGTATTATATATTGTGTGTGTGTGACACAGTTGTTGGCGTAAGATAATAAAGGTTTAGAAAATTCATATCGATCGATCATATTATCGATTCAATTCAGATTTCATTTTCATTCAGTTGGCAGTATTACCGGAACCGGCAGTGCTCCCTTCTTACTCCTCAACCGAGTACAAAAATCTATCACTATAAAGTGCGCGTACTATAGTTGGACCGTTATTGGACATCATAAATTTTCCAGTTAACACATTCCTGATAGTCAGCATTTCGCCCTAGTGTGCTAAGTTGGGCTCATCAGTTGGTAAATAGCACACCTAGCAAGACGCATGGCTAGTGCATACCGAGGAGGCTACTGTGTAGGGTACTTGGAGCCACCAGCAGTGCCAGTGCACTATGAGAGACTTTGTCCCATTTAAAAAACTAATGCCTGCCTGGCTGTCAGATGATGTAGATGTTGATTCCCATAGCAAACCTGAAATATTTGTTCTGAATTTGTTCCAAATGAGTAAATTTATTCATTCACAACAAATATTTCAGGTTCCCTATGGGAAAAAACATCTATATCATCGATCTTTTACATGCCGACATCGTACGAAAGGGAGTATAACATGAATGTAAAGGGACAGTCCTTGTTGATACTTACCGTCACATTAAGTATAGATGCAACTGCTAACCCAAGTCCTTCTGCAACCATTGACGTGATCACTCCAATCAATGAGAAAATGAAAAATCTCTGGAATTCGGTTGGAAGACCACTCATAAAGTATACCATACTCAGGAAAATCATACTGAAGAAAATCTGGTGAAGAGATGAGTAAACAACTGTCACAGATTTGATAACAGAACACAAGTTAAAACTAGATGGTCAACATGAATGTAAATTTTCAATGGAAAATTATTTTCTGAAGTTATCTTGCTTGCACAGGTGTGTAAAAATAAGTACCATTTATAACACTTAAGCACGTATTAATTACTTGCACATAGGTATTAATTCCACTGTGGAACATGTGACCTTGCCATAGTAGGGAGGCTTCGAGGTTGATCCATCACCCTTATAGTACATTTCTCACAAGGATCATTTACTAAAATGTATGAAATATCAGGATGAGATTTAGTTGGGTAACCAGTTTTACCTATACCTTTTGTAAAGATAAACTGTATTGAAAACTTGCCGTCTAACATCTTGGAACTTGAAAAAGAATGGTGCAAGTACAGAGCATGCACAAAGTCCATACATCCCTACTTATTATTTATTTATTTCTATTGTCAGACCCATTGTTATCGACTTCAATTTTTGACAGCAGTTGGTGCCAAGATATTGAAAGAACGGCTGATACAAGTCATTATATGATTGAGGAATGTTTTCTGGCCTTTGTGTGGATTCTTGAGCATAAAATTATTGGCAAATAAATTGAAATTCCAGGGACAATTTTGTTGGGCAATTTGTGAAAGCAGCACCGACAAGGAAGACATTAGTGTGGGAAAAGAAAGCCTTTTTGACGGGCAGTGTTCACAATGTGCTGAGAAGTGGAAGACCATCCACCAGATTTGAACTTTGTGCTGACATGGAAAATCTATTGAACAATCTCCAGTTAAATACCTACGGAAACGTGTGTCAGAGTTACGGATACCGGAATCAACCAGGAGGAAACACATCAAAGTGGATCTGAAAATGAGGTGTTAGCATCCACTGTGTGTCAGTGAATTATATCCGATGGTGTTTTGGAGAGATTTGTTGATGCTTGTGGTTGGATGCTGTAACAACTCCAAACAATGGCTCAGAAGGCAGAAGTTATGTTCCCTGATGAATGTGCAATTTATTGCAGCTCCCGTAGTCACAATGTTTACTTTTGGGAAAAAGAAAATCCACTTTTTTTTTTTCAAAAAATCGAGAAAAACCCACCTCTTATCATGATCTGGGCCGGAATGACACAAATGCACCTGTTTGGCCCATATTTTTTTTTAACCATTCTATTAATCAGAACGGTTACCTCCAGAGGATTAATGACTGGCTCATTCCGCAGCTGCAAAATGAAGGAATCTTAGGCGTTGTTTGGTTTCAGCACAATGGGGTGCCGGCTCACTTTGCAGTGCCTGTTCAACAATTTCTGAATGCAGTTTTTGGGAATTGCTGGAATGATCAATGATCAGGCAATGATCCAGCTCCTCTTCCATGACCACCAAGGAGCCCTGATCTAACACCACCCGATAACACACTCTGAGGTTACATCAAGGAACAGGCGAGGAAGCAGTATGTTGGAATTGATGATCTGGAAAATACAGTGCGCAGAGCTTTTCAGACAGTAATTCCAAGAATGTTGTTCAATATGAGCATCGGAACAGGGCGGTGCATTCATCTGTGCAGAGACCATGGAGGGACGTGTACGGATGTTGTAGTTTCCTAAGATGAAAGATGTACGAGGGTTGTCTTTTTTTCAAGTTCCAATAGGCCATAAATAATTGACTATTGAGATAACAAGATGATTTTATTACCAAGGGATTTGTACATTCTTAGTTATTTTTCTACATAGTCACCATGAAGGTTGAGGTATTTGTCATAACGAGAGACTAGCTTTCCTATACCCTCTGCAATGAATTCTGCCGCCAGTGTGCTCAGGTGGGTCCTTACAGTGTCTTGAAGCTCTTCATTGGTAGTGAAGCGTTGTCCACCTAACCACGCCTTCATTTCTCGAAAGAGGTGATAGTCACTGGGTGCTGGGTCAGGACTGTAAGGCGGGTGGTCAAAGACTTCCCACTTGAACTTTTGGAGAAGTTCTTTTGTCACATTGGCACTATGCGGTTGTGCATTGTCATGGTTCAGAACCACACCAGATGAGAGCATGCCTCATCGTTTGTTTTGTATCACTCTCCGGAAGTGACGTAGGGTCTCACAGTAGACTTCCTCATCTGGCATAGACTGGCGGCAGACTTCTTTGCAGAGGGTATAGGA
Source organism: Anabrus simplex (assembly GCF_040414725.1). Lineage (NCBI taxonomy): Eukaryota > Metazoa > Arthropoda > Insecta > Orthoptera > Tettigoniidae > Anabrus > Anabrus simplex. Next base: position 88,742,381 of record NC_090272.1, on the reverse strand, counting down.
ATGCTGGTCTCTCGTTATGACAAATGCCTCAACCTTCATGGTGACTATATAGAAAAATAAGTAAGAATGTACAAATATTTTGGTAATATAATCATCTTGTTAGCCTAATACATCTATTATTTATGGCCTATTGGAATTTGAAAAAATACAGCCCTCGTATGTAGAAATAAATAAATCATGAGTTTATGTGCTTTTATATCAAGTCAGTTTGAGTTTAATTTAATGAAATTTAATTTAATATAGGGGTATACGGACTTTGTGCGCACTGTGTATGATTAAAACTGAGCAATTCCAAGACTAAAGTGATGTTGATTGGGAACTAACATATGAGGACTGAATAGCAAGTAGAAAATATGAAACCAACTGGTGAACCATTTTACGTATGATACTTACAGTTAAGATATGCATTCTTCCAGATTGATAGTATAATGAGTAAAATTGCAATAAGATTAGAGAGAAAGAAACATATAAGGATAAATACAATGGCAGGTCAATGTCGAAAGAGGGAAAATGAGTAAAATTGCAATAAGATTAGAGAGAAAGAAACATATAAGGATGAATACAATGGCAGGTCAATGTGGAAAGAGGAAACAACTGAAATAGGAAACGAGGACAAACACAGAAACACAAAAGGACAAAGACAATCTCCATGCACGCACACTCTCTCTCTCTCGCTCTCGCTCTCTCTCTCTCTCTCTCTCTCTCTCATATATATATATATATACATATATATATACAGCATATATGACTTGATCTGACACTTAGTTGTTCCTTTCCTATAATTAATTTTTTGTAAGCTCAGGATATCTTATTCATAAGCTGAATTTGTAAGCTGGCATGAACAGACAGGATCAATAACAAGAGATCACAAGACAGCATTCACAACGAAGAAATAGAGGCTGGAGTTGTAAAGATTTTGATGGATGGAGATGAGCATATGTAACAGTTTCAGTCTAGAAGTTATGTGAGGCAAATGGAGGTGGCTAGGTTACGTAGTAGAATAATGGATTCGACTATGGGAGGTGAGAGAAGGAGACCTGTACAGAGACTGAATATTACAATCCATTGCAGTTTATATTCTAAAAAAAATTTCTTACCTGTGTTGGGACCTTGGATAATTGTAGAGCCATGTAATAAGGTGATAAACTATACCATTGATTGAAGAATTCCTTCTTCATCACCTTCACTTCACTTGGAACTACAAGAAGACAAGGATTTTTAATTAGTACATTTATTAGTATGAATTATCATTTAGTTTAGTATGAACATTCTCCTCAATACCAAACAGTGGGATGTGAAATGAAATGTTATTTGGTTTTTGCTTTAAAAAAATATGCTGGCTATCTCAGGTTGGTTAATGAATGATAAAAGTGAGTTGTGGATGAAATTTTACTAAAATGATGATATCTGTTCTGCTGTTTTGACAGTACTAATAGTAATCTACCAACAATCACCATCCTTAGCCTAATTTTTAAAAATTACAGACTGCTAGTTCAAGTATACTCACACAAAAGCACAGGTACCATGAGCCAGGTGTATGTGTGAAACAGTATTACACCGATACAGAATTTCATATGGTTGAACATTTTGGAACCATCATTAGCTTGATTAAAAAAGACACATCCCACGATGAGGCCACAAAACACATGATGGAAGAGCTGTATTCTTAAAGCCACCTGAAACATTTATAGTTACACTTATAAATAATACAGTGATATTAAGAACATTTCAAAGCCATAAGTGCAATAAGTAATTTGCATTTGCAGAACACATTTATAATAATTATCATAATTTCATTTAATTTTTTCCAGTATGATTGCAACTAAATATTCGGGAAAATATCGAAATATACACTATGTGATCAAAAGTATTCGGACACCCCCAGAAATGTACGTTTTTCATCTTTTAGGTGCATTGTGCTGCCACTTACTACCAGGTACTCCATAGCAGCAACCTCAGTAGTCATTCGACATTGTGAGAGAGCAGAATGGGACACTCGGCAGAACTCACGGACTTAGAATGTGGTTAGGTGATTGGGTGTCATTTGTGTCAGAAGTCTGTACTCGAGATTTCCACACTCCTAAACATCCCTAGGTCCACTGTTTCTGATGTGATAGTGAAGTGGAAACGTGAAGGGACATGTACAGCATGAAAGCGTACAGGCCCACCTCATCTGTTGACTGACACAGTCCACCAACAGTTGAAGAGGGTCGTCAAGTGTAATAGGCAGGCAGCTATCCTGACCATCACACAGGAATTCCAAACTGCATCAGGATCCACTCCAAGTACTATGACAGTTCGGCGGGAGGTGAGAAAACTTGGATTTCATGGTCGAGCGGCTGCCCATAAGCCACACATCACGCAGGTCAATGCCAAACGACGCCTTGCTTGGTGTAAGGAGCGTAAACATTGGATGATTGAACAGCGGAAAAACGTTGTGTGGAGTGACAAATCACGGTACACAATGTGGCGATCCGGTGGCAGGGTGTGGGTATGGCGAATGCCCGGTGAACGTCATCTGCCAGCGCGTGTAGCGCCAACAGTAAAATTCGGAGGCGGTGGTGTTATGGTGTGGTCGTGCTTTTCATGGAGGGGGCTTACAGCCCTTGTTGTTTTGCGTGGCACTATCACAATACAGGCCTACATTGATGTTTTAAGCACCTTCTTGCTTCCCACTGTTGAAGAGCACTTCGGGTATGACGATTGCATCTTTCAACACGATCGAGCACCTGTTCATAATGCACGGCCTGTGGCGGAGTGGTTACACAACAATAAAATCCCTGTAATGGACTGGCCTGCACAGAGTCCCAACCTGAATCCTATGGAACAGCGGTCTGTGAAGAATGGGCTGCCATTCCCCAAGCAACCTTCCAGCACCTGATTGAACGTATGCCTGCGAGAGTGGAAGCTGTCATCAAGGCTAAGGGTGGTCCAACATCATATTGAATTCCAGCATTACCGATGGAGGGCGCCACAAACTTGTACGTCATGTTCAGACAGGTGGCGGGTACTTTTGATCACATAGTGTATCTTGCTCAAAAAAAAACGATCCTGGAAAATTATTCATTACTGAAAATATCCTATTTAAAACTGTAACATGATATTTGAATCATGTGCCACTTACAGACATGACACTAGGTTGAAAACAACAAACAATACTGGAGACCAGCTGACTCTCAATAAAATCAACAAATTTGTCCATTATTGGTCCTCGATTATTCCGTATTGACTAAGCTCAGCCTCAAGTCGCTTCAGGCTTATTTCAACATCTGCTGTTAGTTCGTGTCTGGCTGGAGAGCGAGAAGTCATTCACTGCCCCAGTACATTATGTAAATTCAGTTACATTATTCCACATAACGGTATTCAGCATCAGGTTTTGAATTTATTACTCTAATAAGATTTCATTTCAAGGGCACGGCAGGATTGTTAGATCCGCTCTGTTTACATCTGGACAAGAACTTTCAAAGGACGAGTTTGTCCAATAAAGCTATGTATCATGGTGCAATTCATTGTAAAATGTCTTATGCAGTAGAAAGCCCATAACTTTGTGGAGGATAAGATCTTCTTAGCAGGATTTTTTAACAGCAAGCAAGACTGTAGGTGTTAATTGTTTTAATTTTTTACTTCATCCAAGAGATCAATGGTGGTTTTTAATATGAACTTTTAAAGTTCTTCCTTAACATTAAGAAGAAACTTAACAGCTATTAATGCAATTTAGACAAGAATTAGAAAGGAAACGTAAGTGTGAGAAAAAGAGAGAAAGAGAGAGTGTTTTAAAATTATTACATTTTTAACTATTTGTTTTTTAGTGTAAGTTAGGTTAATGGATCTTAGAATATGAGGACTTTTGGTTTATGATGTCAAATTCGCTGATGAAGAGAGAACGGCCATTTCTTGAAACATGTGCAAATAACTGTGTAAACTAACGAGTTTGAATATTGACAGGGCGGACATAACAACTTAATAACATATCGAATGTCCAACCATTCCTACTATTTTCATATACTGTATATTGTAATCTATTTAAAGAAATAATTTGTTACTGATGATGGATGATGACGGAATTTAATTTCTGAAAACCAGTTCTAACAAAGAAATATGATTTGTACTGATATTGACTGTGTTTTCATTACATTATTGTCTTGTGAATCATCACCATGGTTTATAAGTATGGGTTTGTCATTTTTAGATGATATTAGAAAATGTATTTAATGTAATTTATGTATTTTGTACAATATATACTGTATGTGCAAAAATTTACAGAGGGAAGAAAAATTATATTTGAATTTTTTAGCCTTACATTTTAACTTCATCTGGTGAATGATATACTCTGAACCCATTGAATCTCTTCATCTTTCTGGCTGCTTTTATCAAAATTGACTCTGATTATAAAGAAATTAATTTTCAGATTAATTATTTACACGATTTGAATATCTTATTACATGGAATAAACTTCATCGTAAAGCCCATATTGCCACAAGTAACTACTTGTGCAATTCTTGATTATACACTCCACCTTTACAATACAAATTGCCTGTCTTTATTAAAAGTCATTATTCTCATCATTGTTCCGTATTAAAACAAATTTAACTCTAAGTTTATACAAGGAGTATTTTATTATACCACCTATTCAAAACAATCCACTGTTGTGTGGTTAAATGAGCATAGAAACTACCAAATTATAAGGTACATGTTTCGCCCCTCTTTTACTGGGTGAAGTAATCAGCCTTATTCAATCTTAAAACAAACTTTGGTCTGAGGACCTTATCCAATTTATATAAACTATGCTGTTAAACGCTTAATAATATTGACACTGTGGTTCCTTATACTGTATTTAAAATACAAGGATACCTAAAACACATATATATACACACATTAAAATCAATTTAAAAATATTGAAATGTTCGTCTAAAAGAATTTTGTATCACATTATTTCTCAAAAATATACATATCTGAATCTGAAGTGGATCTTCTTCATAATTGCTTGAACAATAAGCAACACTTAGAGACCATGTGCTGAACCCAAGGCTATCAATAGAAAGGACGAACATACAGTTTTTGGATAAAGAGATGGAGATCTTGAATTAGGGTCCTAAATATAATTGGCCTAGCAAGAAAAAAAGAGGTAGACATTATCAACACAGTGGCCAAGATAGAGGCGAATGTTTCTTAACTCCCATATGAAGTACATAATGACATAAAATCGGAAATAAAGAAAAAAACTACGTAGGTTAGCCAAGGAACTGAATACTAAATTTGATCCCTATCAACACACATTAATACAAAATTTGAAAACTAAGATAGAGGACAACAGTATTATGGTGGCTAAAGCTGACAAGGGAGATCAATAGTTTTACTAGACAAGGAAACATATATCCAGTAAACAGAGGATTTTTTCAACAGTAACAATTACTACTCGGTGGTTAATAAGGATCCATTAGTAAAAGTACAGCGTAATTTAAAGACAAAAATCAAGAAATTGACATTTCTTTTTAATGAACAAGATCAACAGAGACTCATAAGTATGAATCCTAACATCACAGTATCAAGAGCCCTTCCTAAAGTCCATACGAATGATATTCCAATACGTCCTATTATTAATTGCCGTAACAGCCCGACCTACAAAGCTTCTAAATCCATTCAGTTTTCTTAAGAAATATTTTGTATTTAATAAGAGGCAGCCCTTAAAGAATTCAATTGATTTTGCTGAGATCCTAAGTAAGTTCAAGCTACAACCAAATCGAGCAATATGCTCTTTTGATGTGATTAATATGTACCTAAATATTCCAACCAGAGATACAGTTAATATCATCTATAATAATATCTGTAAACATAGTGGCCTCAGTAGGATGGAGACCGAAGAATTCATGCAATTATTGAATTTTGTGTTGGACAACAACTATTTCACATTTAATAAGAAAATTTTGGTTTAGCAATGGGTGACCCAATATCAGGCATCCTGGCTGATATCTACATGGACTCGATTGAACACACAAAAGTAATAACTAAAATCAAAGGAATATGTTTGTGGTTGAGATATGTGGATGACACTTGTAATGATTGATAAGAATGTCCCCAACTGTCACCAACAGTAGCGAAGTGTTGGAGAATTTAAATAATATCGACCCTAACTTGAGTTTCACTAAGGAAGATGAAGACAAGGGCTCCTTAAACTTTTTGGATATAAAGGTTAGCCGAGCTAATAATACCTTTGAATTTCAGATGTATAGAAATCCTACACATTCTCTGATAATTATAAATAATTCCTCATTACACCCCGGTTCCCAGAAACAGGCATCTTTTCATAGTTTAATATAAGTTACAGAGTGTTGAGAATATCTCTTTCCCCTATTAGCTTAAAGTTAAACTACATAAGGAGCCTTGTCATACTTAATGGATTTAAGGTTGAGATGGTCAACCACTTAATTTATAAAATCAAAAACAAGTTATCCATAAGTCTTATACCAGACAAACCAAAAAATAACTGATTACACCACTTTCACGTATATGTAATAGTCCAGCTATCCACCAAATCACGAACACTTTCAGTAAGTTTAATATGAACATAGTCTTTAGAACAACTAACACGACTCAAAACGTATTCTTCAATTATAATAAGATTAATTGTAACAATAGTAGATATTCAGGTTCTGGGGTCTACATGTTAACATGTTCACAGTGTGGATTTTCCTATGTTGGACAGACTGGACGAAGTTTCTATACAAGGTACATGGAGCATTTTAATGCTGAAAAACATAATAAATATTCTGCAATGAGCATGCATGTGAAGGAAGCTGGACACCGTTTTACTTCTATAGAAGGGTTCGATGACCTTAGATGTTAGGGCCCTTTAAACAACAAGCATCATACTCACTTCTATAGAAAAGGATCTCACAATAATCAGGAATACAGGCAAAGGGAAACTTTTAAATGAATTAGAGAGTATATACATCTTTTTGGACAAAACATATAATAAAGATCAGAATCTCAATGACGACACTGAAATCGGAAGTCCACTACACACTTTAACCCCTAATTTGTTATTAAGTGCTGTTAATCCAGTCCATAACAGGATCCCTCGGTTATTGAAATCCTTAGAATTAAAAGCTCCCTTCATCTTTCTAAATACCAAAACTGCTCTTGCTCCTCCAAACAACCCCTTCCTATGTCAGCATCGACTTGCAAAGCTCCACCTACCTCCCCCCCCCCCCAAGCATTCCCCACCACCTCTACCGCATCAATACAACACTAGGAGTAGGAACACCAGACAGGCTAGTGCTGCTGTAACAGTAGGACGTACATAATACCTGTTGAATGAGTAAGTACCCATTTTAAATATAAAAATTTTTCCAGGGAAATTCCATGTTCCATCACATGCCATCAAGTCCTTTTTCAGTTTTGTTACAGAACATCCACGTTTCTTTCTATGGCCATCTACATCTACAAGGGGCATCACATTTCCATGAAATTGTCATATGGGCCTATAGTTCACTCTTTTGAGAAGTTTAGCAGCGATTCTGACCAACACCCCAATGTTTACTAGTTCTCGTTATCAACAAAGAATTCTACACAACACCCATTATGATAACTTGGTCCATATCGTCTTCAGTTGGACCATGCACCTTTAACTCTTATGTTATTTTTAAAACAGATCTCACACCCAATACGCACGTTGTGTTACACCGATCCTTTCTATTGATAGCCTTGGGTTCAGCACACTGGTCCCTAAGTGTTGCTTATTGTTCAAGTAGTTATGAAGAAGATCCACTTCAGATTCAGACATGTATATTTTTGAGAAATAATGTGATACAAAATTCTTTTAGATGAACATTTCAATATTTTTAAATTGATTTTAATGTGTGTATATGTGTTTTAGGTATATAAGGAACCACAGTGTCAATATTATTAGGCGTTTAACAGCATAGTTCATATAAATTGGATAAGGTCCCTGACCAATGTTTGTTTTAGGATTAAATAAGGCTGATGATGCCCAGTAAAAGAGAGGCAAAACATGTACCTTATAATTTGGTAGTTTCTATGCTCATTTAACCACGCAACAGTGGATTGTATTGAATAGGTGGTATAATAAAATACTCCTTGTATAAACTTAGTGTCTTTATTAAGATAACGTTAACATTTGATACATGTTTCGTCTTTATCAGGACATCTTCAGTCAAAAAATAAATGTACAGACATTAAAATTGTAACAAGGATATTGAAATTATTAAGTATGAGAATTCAATGCTGATTGCATCCAGCTTAAATGCGATGTATGAAATGTCATGTCATAATAAAAGTAGAATATCAGAATTTAAAATAGCAAAAATAAAAACATTAGGTGAGCCTGTCTGTGTGATGAATGAAAACTTGACGCACTCATTGTTGACTGCAGTGTAATTGTCTGTGATGTGCACAGACTGTTGCAAGCCTGTACATTTATTTTTCAACAAAATGTGCTCTTTGGTGTTTGCCATGTCAGAAAACAAGGCGAAATTCTGTATGTTTCGTAGAGATTGACTGGCATGCTCCATTTGAGCTCTTTATAGAAGACCGCAGAAGATTTTTAGTTGTTTTCCAGATCATTCTGGCCACCTGGTCCCATATTAACCAGCTTCCAGCTTTTCTCTCAACAGTTTGCTGGCGCTGTGTTCTGCTTGCTGCTGGCCCTGTCCACATTGTTGTCACTGCACTGTAATTACTGTCTCTTGCTGGAATTCTTACTGGTCGCCCTGAGTCAGGTCGTAAATGTACCCATAAAACGGGTCCAATGTCCTTGTACCAGATCTAATGACACTTCACTTTTCCTTAAGGTAGCCTTAGCAGATCATTTCCATGTTGCTTTAGGACACCCTCTTCCTCTTTGGCTCTGCGATGGCAGGAACTTTCTGTACTAAATAGTGTTCATTTCTTCTTCTGATGTGTCCATATCAGTGGAACTGTTTTTCCTCCATCTTGTCAATGATGGGCACAACTTAGAAAGATCCTCCCTCACGCATGTTCATGGCATACTTTGTCATGCAGAGTGACTCCCTCCGACCATCACAACATCTGCATCTCTATGACATGCATTCGCTGGTCATGCTTTTTCTGCCTTACTCAACATTCAGAACCGTACATGAGGGCAGGCCGGCCCTTAATTTGACTGGCATCTGCTTATCACACAGAAGTCCGGCTCCCTGGCTAAATGGTTAAGCGTGCTGGCCTTTGGTCACAGGGGTTCCCAGCAGGGTCAGGAAGTTTAACCATAATTGGTTGATTTCGCTGGCACGACACGCAGGTTGCCTACGGGAGTCAAATTGAAAGACCTGCATCTGGCGACCCGAACTTGTCCTCGGACACATCCCGGCACTAAAAGCCATATGCCATTCCATCACACAGAACACCAGTAAGAGACCGCCATTTCATCCAACCGACACTGATGCGGTGCTTGACATCTGCATCGATATTACCATCCATCAGTTATGATGACTGATCCAAGATATTTGAACTTGTCGGTCATCATTCGTGGTTCTCCAGTAAGGAAGACAGTGTTGTGTGGGGCCACTTGCCCTGGCTGCACAGAGTTGGCTTTCATAGTCATAATCTAATTTTAACATAGTTTCAACCTCTCACCACCACAGTTAACACTTGCAAACCTTTCTGAATTTCCAGTTCTCCATCTTGATGAAGAATGCAATTCTTCGCTGTTTGGACCACTTTGTACCAAGTCGTCTTCTCATCCTTTGCAGAAGATTCTTTAACCCATGTACCCAGGTCCTGAACTTACTTCTTTCTTGAACCAGTGTCTCAGAAACACTGGTCAGTTCTTCCTTCACTGCAGTTGCCCATGGAGTGGTATATTTCCAAGTCATGAGGAGATCAAGAATTCTTCGAGATATTCTGATGTTAGGCATTCGAGACAGATAACCGTAAAACATAAGAATTCGGGTGTTAGGCATTCGAGACAGATAACCATAAAACATAAGATGATGCTTCCTCATAACAAGTGAGAACTTTTCAAATTTAGAGTACAGCTCTGCATTTGATCTCAGAATGTTGATGGGGGTCAAGGATCTTCCATAACCATTTCCCTCTCTTTCATTTAGATCCCCCGGTATCTCACTATGGTGAATGGGGGCCAAGCATTTGGCAGCATATAAGGCTTCAGGACATACCACTGCAGTGCCATGAGATCAGTCCGGACTGGACTGGGGTTGCAGAGGTGAAAAGCTGTTTCCGTACATTTAGTCTGATATTTCAGAGTTTCTTTCTCTGATGTACTAAAGGAAATTATCTCTCCAAGATACTTAAAGTGAATGCAATGTTTGATTTTTCCATATTTGTTATTGCACCTATCTCACAAGGGTACATACAGTATGAAGAAATGCAGTGGTATTATGATCAAAATCAAAATCTCTTTATTTGCAAATGAGGTGTCTACCTCGGTGGCAAATGGTACACTAAAATACATTATTGTCAAGCACTAAATTTTAAATTAACAGGAGACGAAGAAAATTTTCCTAGAATACAATATTATACAATTTACGCTAATAATTTTTTCTATTAAACACACACATCATCCTTAATAAATTTATATTGTTTACAAAATTCTACTTATAATATCTTACAAACATAGTCAACTCATATACAGTACGGTATGTGAAATTACTTCTAATAATACTATACAACTGGTATAAGATTAAAATTAACATTAAATTTATTTACATATTTATATTTTACCCATTTTGGAACCTAAGTAGCATAACGACCTGCTGCGTCTTAACCAGAGCCCCTTTTGCCACCACTTTTCAGGGTTCCTGAAGGGCCTTCACAGCTACCGTAGCGGTCCCAGGGCCCTCGAAGTCCCCACTGTATTTCACCCCTACAGGCAGTCCCCTACTTGGGCTGTCCAAACTCCTTAGACCAGGGGATTGAATGAATTTAATCACACACATTTATTATTTACAATATCCTGCACTGGTCGAATGCCCTCTAACATTTAATTAATTATCTCTGTTGTTGTTTATTCTCTTCTTGAATATCTGTACAGATTTTGGAAAAGGATCAAACACTACCCCTGGTAAACTGTTCCACTCCTTCACGCCCTTCCCAATGAAAGAAAATTTACCCCAATCGCTTCTGCTAAAATTCCTTCTAATTTTGTACTTGTGGTCAGTTCTACCAATATAATTATTTTCCAACCGAAGCCTCTCACGGATATCTCCCCATGCTTCTTCTCCTGTATAGGCTCTATATAATCCTATAAGTCTACTTTTCTCCCTTCTCTTACTTAAAGTTTCCCACCCAAGTTCCTTTAACATTTCTGATACACTACTCTTTCTCCTGAAATCCCCTGTTACAAACCTTGCTGCTTTCCTCTGCACACCATCTAGTTCTTTTATTAGGTATTCTTGGTGAGGATCCCAAACACTGTTTGCATATTCCAATAATGGACGAACCATACTTAAGTAACATTTTTCTTTTAATTCTTTGTTGCATCCTTTAAGTAGCCTCATTATGACATGTAACGTTCTGTATGCTTTCCCAACAACATCATCAACATGACCCTTCCAGTGCAAATTACTTTCAAATCTCACACCTAAGTATTTGCACTTGCCATCTTTTGGCATAACTACCTCATCCAAAGTATATTCAAATTCAGTTTTAAAGCTCCTGTTTGTAAAAGTTGTAACAGTTGATTTGGCTCCATTAATCTTCATATTATTTTCTTCAACCCATTCCTGGATACTGTCAAGGTCCCTTTGTAATTCTGAACAATCCTCAATGTTATTTATTTCCCTATAAACAATTATGTCATCTGCATACAATCTTATTTTCGATGTTATATTGTTCCCTAAATCATTTGCGTATATTAAGAAAAGTAACGGACCGATTATACTACCCTGTGCAATTCCCTTCCAAACTTTCTCTTCCTGTGATATATTATTTCCTACTTTGACTTTCTGAACCCTTGAATTTAGAAATGTTCTTATCCAACGTATAACCCTTACGTCCAATCCTATTCCCTCCAATTTCTTTAATAATATTCCATGTTCCACTCTATCAAAGGCTTTGGAAAGATCTATGGCTATGCAATCTAACTGGCCTCCTGAATCTAACTGATCTGATATGTCCTGCTGAAATCCCACCAGTTGTGCCTCGCAAGAAAATTTCTTTCTAAATCCATACTGGCTCCTCATGAACCAATTTTTATCATCACATATCCCTCTGATGTACTTTGCTATTAAACTCTCCAGTATTTTACAAACTATACTGGTCAGGCTGATTGGTCTGTAGTTCTCTGGTTTCCTTTTATCACCCTTTCCTTTATAAATTGGTATTATTATAGATTCCTTCCATTCCTTTGGTATCACACTATTATTTATGACATAGTCAAAGAGAAATTTTAAATAAGGCACTATATACCACCCCATTGTCTTTAATACCTCCCCAGTAATTTGATCACTTCCTGCTGCTTTTCCTTGCTGAAGCAGTTGGATTTCTCTAAAAATATCTTCATTTGTGAATGTGAAGCTTCTTGTTTCCCTCTGTGTCTCTCCCTCTCTATCTTCTGTTACGGTTTCCAAGTCCTGACAATCTTCTACTGAATCTCGGAATTCCCTACTAAAGAGGTTTGCTTTCTCAGTATCTGTTAAAAAGTGTTCACCCCCTTCTCCCACCATTGTAGGAATTTGGATTCCTTTTCCTTTTTGATTCCTAATATATGAATACAGCTTTTTCCATTTCCCTTTGTGGTCATTACCCTCTTGAAGAATGCCATTCATATAATTCTCTTTTGCTTCCTTTTTCACTCTATTCAGTTCCCTCATTAGTTGTTTTCTAGTTTCTCTATTCTCCCTACCTTCTTTGATTTTCCTGTTTACTATTCTACATTTTCTTTTTAATTTTCTTATTTCCCTTGTGTAATAAACAGGGTCTGAGGTCATTTTACCCTTCTTAACAGGTACAAATCTCTTCTCTCCTTCCCAAATTATTCCTTTAAATTTAGCCCAAAGTGTATCCACATTATTCCCTTCACTTATCCAACAACTGAATTGTGATTTAAGGTAAGTCCCAAATTCATCAACTTTAGTTTTTCTGTATAATTTCTTGTCTTTTGTGACCCTCTTATTAAACATTTTTGGTACGAGTCCTACATCCATTATTACAGCCTTATGGTCACCTATTCCTTCAATTACCTCAGTTTTATCAACAATTTCCCATGGTTTAACCAAGAATACATCTAGCAAGTTATTGAGACGAGTTGGTTCTTGTACTACTTGTGTAAATCCTCCCTCCCAAATTAACTTATTTGCCAGTTTCTGTTCATGGGCTTCACTTGCAGCTCCATTCCATTCAACTTCAGGCAAGTTTAGATCTCCCCCAATTATTACCGTATCATTATTGTTTTTATGAGTATAATCTATTATTTTCTCAAATATTTCCATATCTCTTTCCTCTCTTCCAGGCCTATATGTTCCTATAATTCCCACCTCCTTCATATTATCACAAACTAATTTTATCCCTAATATTTCATCCCTTTCATCAGTAAACCATTCATGCGAACAATAAGTTTCCTTCACCAGAATAAATACCCCTCCTCCTTTTTTATCTCCTCGGTTTCTACGATAGACTGTATACCCTTCTGGAAATACTTCTGTATTACCCACCCCTTCTCTCAACCACGATTCCACTCCTATCACCACATCCGTCTCATAAGATTCCATCAATGTACCGAATTTTAATTGTTTATTTACTACACTCTGACAGTTTACCAAGAGCAATCTCAGACCTCCTTCCTCCCTAAAACTTGACTGTTGCAATTGGGTAACGTTTGACTCATGAGTTGAGAACTTCCCTGGAACCCAGATCCTTGTACATAGATCTTGATTTAAGGGTCTGGGTTTTCTGGCAAGTTTCCCTGTATGTGCCAGTTTAGTGGTATAGGTTTTCTTAAGTACCGATTAGTTTGCAAATCTCTGTTGATAATTGTAGCAATTTGTCTACAGAGAGTTGCTTTTCCATTACCATTTAGATGTAACCCATGTCTAGTGAACATTTGCCTGCCAAGACCTAAAGTATCTACTACATAGACATTTCTAAAACTCTTACATAATCTCTTGATTTTTATATTTACATCATGTACAGCTTTGTTCACACATAAGTCCTCTAAAAGGTCATACCTGGGTGGCACATTTACTACAATTACTTTTGAGTCAGGTAGTTTGGAAATCTTACCTCTGAGAGTCGTAATTAGTTCCTCACCTTCATTTGCAGCAATGTCATTTGTACCACTCACAATCACCACATAATTGTCCTTCTCTGACACAGGATCACAACTTGAAAGGACGTCTTCGGTTTTGGCACCTGGTTTTATTAGTCCTAAAACCTCAGTCTCTGGATTCTGCAGCTCATCCTTGATGCCTTCTGCCATACCCCGCCCTTGACTGTCTGCGTAGAGATGAATCTTTGGCGATCTTGACTTTCGGTTGGTTTTCTTACCTCCACTGGATTTAAAATTATTTGGAAAACTTGGTGTGTCTTCTTCTGGAAGTTGCTGCAATAACTGAAATCTATTTTGGCACTGCAAAGAGTTTTTTCCCGGTTTTAAGTTGTACGTAGTTTCTCCCATATGTTTAACACTAGGCCTAAAATGGCCACGCGTCACTTCCGTCCACGGCGATCTTTCTTCTCCAATGTCTTCTTTATCTTCCAGTTTCTTTATTCTGTCCTTTAAGCATTCATTTTCATGTTTCAGAGCGCATAAGTCCTCTTGTAGCACTCCTAAAATCTTAATTATAGTTTCATAAGTCTCTCTTTCTTGTTGTTCTGCCTCACTATCAGTTTGTTTACACTCGGGACACAGCCACTCACTTTCTTCAATATCAGTCCTATTTACAATATTTGCACAACGAAAATGGTACCATTCATCACACTTACGACACAGAATCCCATTTTTAACTACTCTTCTGCATTTGCCACATTTTTCACTGCATCTTACACCATTATCTACTACGGATATCACAGACTCACACACAGTAGTCGCCATCTTCGCCGTTGCTTCTATCTCTTCTGACATCTGGTCTGACATATCTTTTCTAAAGATATCTAGAGACCTACAGCTTCAGCTCCTTCTTTTAACTTGTGAAAATTTAGATTTTATAATGCCACCTTTACAATACTGTAATTGTCTTTATTAAAAAGTTAAAATTTAATGTAGTTTTTTAATAAAGACAATTACAGTATTGTAAAGGTGGAATTATAAAATCTAAATTTTCACAAGTTGATACTTTGACAATACAGGCTCTAATATGAAATTTATAACGTGCAATCCTTCTTTTAATGTTTCAACCTGGAGGTGGGTGATGTTGAGGTCATCTTCCATTAGTACATCATTTTGCAAAAACAAGACAGTTGATGTTTACTGCTTTCAATCCAGTGCATAGACTATACTATTACATAGTCTATTTCTCCACTCAAGGAAAGTTTTTGTCTAGAACACAGTCGAAAAGAATGGGTGAAAACCTGTCACCTTGATGAACATCAATCTTAATTTCAAAGGATTTAGAGATTACCCCCAGGAATATTACTTATGAATAGGTGTTGACAGACCCATATTTACACATGGGCCACATGGGCCACATGGGCCCAGGCCCAGGGCGGCAATGTGTTTAAACAAATTTACGTACATCTCAACTCAGATCTGTTGAATTGTCTGGGTATATTGTAGTTAGAAATGACCTTACTGTGGTATCTGAAGATGTGATTAGTGTGGTCATTAGTATAAAAACAAAAAGAAAATAATTTGCCCAGTGAATTCTTTGTTGTTGCAGTGATAAATTGGACTTGGAAGCTTGGTACCAATAATGTGGCATAATGTATCCTTTTTTAAAATTTAATAGTTTTAATCATTTTTACCTTTATTATGTTTCTCAAGAACCTTTTAATGTCTTTTTGTGTGTGCACTTACTGGATACATATCTGAAGACATGTACAAATAATTTGGGGGCGTAAAATATTTTCAGGCCCCGGTGTACAAAATACCTAAATACAGGCCTGGTTGTTGGTCAGAGTTTGTTTGATGATGGAATGGGTCTTGTTGTCCATGCCCATCTCCTTAAGGATATCAAGAAGAATGAATTGGTCAATTGAGTCAGAGGCCTTCTTGAAATCAACAAAATCAATACAAGTGATTTGGCACAAAGAGATCTGATTTTAATGAAACTTATTAATGAAAACTGCAGGAGCAGGTCTTACGAAAGCCAGCTTGATATTTGCCAATCTGCAAATCAGTAATAGGTTTAATGCAACTAAGAAGTGCTTTGGACAGGATTGAATAGGCAACTGACTGAAGAGATATGCCCCTCTAGTTATTCACATTTGCTTTATCGCCTTTTTTTATGGACAGGATGTATAAGAGCTGAGTGCTGCTCCTTAGGAATATTCCCACACATCGTGAAAGAGTTCTTCCATTTTGGCAACAAAATTGGGACCAGCCATTTTCAGAAGTTCAAATGTGGAATCCTTGCCTGATGGATGTTTGATTGTTGGGGCAAGATGCAATGATCTGAGTGATTTCTTCTCGATCAAGAGGAAGAGGATCAGATGAAATGAAGGATGGACTAGAAACTGTAAAGTGTGATGCTGGAGGAGGGAAGTTGAGTAAGGACTCAAAATACTAGCCATTGTTATTCAAAAGAAGATTGCCATTCTAGTCCTGAAAGCATAGCGAAAGTGCTTGGTAGCTAGTAAGTTAAGATTTGAAGGAATGGTGAAAATCATGAGTGTTGTTTCCCCTGAATGTTTCTTTAGTGATCTCAAGCCAAGCCTTTTTTATGAGCATGTTTTGCTTTACAGATCACTTTAGGAGTCAGTTTATGTTGGATGAGGAATTCTTCAATTTTTCCAGTTTCATTCCAGTGATTCCAGGCTTGAGACCACTTTTTGAAAGCTTTATCACAATGTTCAGTCCACCATGGATATTTCTTTTCTCCTGCTAAATTGATCATTAGAGTAGCAGCATCCTGAAGCTTCTTGGAAATGTCTTCCCTCTTGTGTGATTTTAGATACTCAAATTCTTTCTTGTAATCATGAATGGCATTTTGATTTATCTTGAGTTTGTTGATGTGAAATCTATGGATTTTCTGCATTTGTGATTTGTGATTGGTGTTTGGTACAAATTGCACTTTAACTTTAGTTAGATATGGTCCGAATCAATATTAGCAACTCTTAGCACTTTCACATTCTGTATCTTGTGCACATTGCGGTGGCAGATGGCAACATGGTCTATTTGAAGTTTACCAATATGTTCATTAGGTGACTGCCAAGTCATACAATTATGAGGATTCTTTTGAAGTGGGTGGTCATAATAATTTTAAGGTTCATCCACTTGCAGGTATTGATGAAGTGTTCCCCACATTGGTTGATTCGAATGTAAACTGGATGTTTACCTATGGTGTGCCTAAACTTTCACTCCTTACCAAACCGGGCATTGAAATCACCTAAAAGAATTGCTGGAATTTTAATTCCAGACAGGATATTATCAAATTGAGTCCAGAAGGTCTCAAATTGCTCAGGATTGCTTGAGTTGTCTTGATTGATAGGAGCATGAGCATTGATTAAGATGCAAGCCATGTCAACGTACTTAATAGTAAAAGTTGACAGACTGGGAGAAGTCCACAATGGATGTACAAACTATAAGAAGGCTGTGTGCCTAGAATAACTAAATTAGCAGGTGTGATCTTAGCCTAGGATTTGTGAGATATCCTCTGACAGGATACATGTCTCTTGAATTGCAAGAATTTTTGACAGTGTGTTTGTCCAGAGCTTTTGTGATCTCAGTGTGTTTGCCAGTTCTAGTAGATGTCCGGACATTGAGGGCTCTTGTGTTCTGTTTGGGTCTGATTCCTTGAGGAGAAACCCTTTGATTGGTTGCTAATGTTTGCACTAAGTATAGTGACCCCAGAATCTGATGCACTGCATTTACTGTTCACTCTTAGTGGCCCTGAATTCCCTAGGTTATCAGCTGTGGTTTGTACTTTTTCCAAAGTGCTGGATTAAATGTTGAGAAGGCAATGGATGGAGCTGTTATTTGATTTTCCTTCAACTGTTGTCAGTAAAGTCAGTAGAATTTTAAGTATAGGAGACGAGTGTCTGATTAATTACACTACCCCCGTGGGCTGCAGAATAAGTTGGTCAGAAGTAACTCAAGTCATAATTTGGTGGTGGATAACCTGTGAATTAAATCACTCCTAACACAAAGTACACTATCATTAAGTAATGTCCGACTCGTTGGCTGAACGGTCAGCGTACTGGCCTTAGGTTCAGAGGGTCCCGGGTTTGATTCCCGGTCGGGTCGGGGATTTTAACCTTAATTGGTTAATTCCAATGGCACGGGGGCTGGGTGTATGTGTTGTCTTCATCATCATTTCATCCTCATCACGACGTGCAGGTCACCTACGGGTGTCAAATAGAAAGACCTGCACTTGGCGAGCCGAACCCGTCCTGGGATATCCCGGCACTAAAAGCCATACGACATTTCATTTCATTTCATTAAGTAATAAATTTTGTGTGTTGACTGTAAGTCATTTTTTATTGTAAACTTACTTACCCTATTTCTGAAGATCTGAATGATCATGCGTTTGAATAATGTGATGAATTGTTGCCATTGTGATGTAGCATAACCCAAGCTCTTAGTATGGCCAATTCGATGATAGCGCAGCACAGAAAATCCAAGTCCTTCAGTAATACATTGCTCTGATGATCCACTTTCACTTGAAGTATCTGCACTTGTACCTGCACAAAAGTTACATGAAAAAGATATTTAAGTCAAAATAAAGTTAATAAGGTTCATAAAATATATCTCTAAACATACTGTAAATGCTAGGGTATGAAGGCTGAAGTATAAAAATGTTAAGGAAACAAATGCAGAACAGTGGCTTACCATGTAAGTATACAGTGTGTGTATAGAGTGATTCCTCCAATGAAGAAGGTTGCAGCCAGACATTTTGGACCCATGTCTTTTTTGTATGTGTGATTTTGTTTTTTACTGTCTGCTTTATGTCGCACCATTTGGTCTTATGTCGGCAACGGGATAGGAAAAGGCTAGGAGTGGAAAGGAAGCAACCATGGCCTTAAATAAGGTTCAGCTTCAGTATTTGCCTGGTGTGAAAATGGGAAACCATCTTCAGGGCTGCTGATAGTGGGGTTCGTACCCAGTATCTTCCAAATACAAGCTTATACGTGATCCAAACCAAGCAGCCACTTGCTCAGTCTTTCATGTGTACTCTATCCATGCATGCTTACATAGTAAGATGCTGCTCTCCATCAGTTTCCTTTACGTATATAGATCTCTAGTCAGTGTGCCTACAAGTATCGCAATTAAGGAGCCAAGGGATAAAACCCGATAGCTCCACTTTTCAGTCCATTCATATTTTTTTAAATGTAAGCTTATAATGAAAAAAATATGCTCTATCAGTTAGCACAACCAGAATGTTCCACTGACTTTGTGTGTAGTAGTAATGGAAAAGAGCGAGTTTGGGTTTGTTTCACAATTTCTACTAGTGCATGACTTTAGACAGCCTATGGAGCAGTCTGGTTCTTGCAGCGGCAGGATCTCATGGACCTTGCAGTTGTGAACATGGCAGTACAAGGGTGACAAGTGGTTTCTGTAGGTGTGATAGATAAGGTTTAATTTACATTAGTAAGTATTGTGAAGGAGGATCTTAAAATACGTTGGGGGAACTAGTCTATTGCTATTTCTTGACAGATACAGTACTATGCATCTGCCTCTTGGCACAGATCAGACAAAAATGTTGCTTTCACCAAATTCCCAATCTCATCTGTGGCTGTGACAGTATGCAAGCTGCTGAGTAATGACTTTCAGAGCACGACTAAGAGTCTCTACAGCTACGTGACCAATAGTGTAACCACTTGCACTTTACCTACTTGAGCCTAGCTCCTTATCTTCATCTTTCCTATCCAGCCTCCCTGGTTCATCTCTTGCTTTTTTCCCACCCATATGGTTTTAGGTTTGAAAAGCGTAGGATGTCTTTTAATCTGACAGTCTGACAGCATTTTTGGTTCTTAGCTATCCGTTGTGATACCTTCATTCTTCGATAAGTTGGATCTCTTATTTTTTCTCTGATTACAGTTAAGAGGGGATGGTTGCCTGGTTGTACTACCCCTTAAAACTATAACCACCACCACTATCACTACCATCAGGCTGTATGAAATAAAACACATAGTTTGGAGACATTATCAACTTGACTGCTCCCTGTCCATAAAAGTGGATGATTATGAATGCAAGTAATTATGAATTGTAAAATAGAGGTTCCTTCAGAGTAAATACTTGTGAATTTAATAGGCTTTAATTAGTAGGCTACTGTACCTTGATTTTCTTGTTCATCTGGCAGCACTGCACTGGGTCGTTTGTACACAGTTTCTTTTATATCATCTACTCCATATTGTGTCCACGATAGATTGCCATTTTGGACTACAGATGATAGAGCTGTGATGGTACTTTCATCGTTATCACACACTTCAATTACTGCAATAAATGGAGATATAATTGATACAGTATTTCAGATTGTAACAAACTGGAATTGATTTATATGGTTACTCTATCAAATAAAGAGGACAGGTAGAACTAAAGGGTAAGTACTATTTCCCAAAGTAGGCACCATTTTTTTCTAAGACAATCTATATCAGCCACTCCAACATGTTGCCATTATTCTAAAATAGTGTGGCATTTATAAAGAATAACATAATTGGTTGGAGAAAAAGGTCCAAGGTTGCGTGTTGTAATAATAGTTAGTTTTACAAAATATTATAAAAAGTAAACTCTTGTCATCATATTCCTTGAGATGTTACAGTTCTTTTCAGGTCCCACTACACCCTCAATATAGGTGAGCTGCATGTACCTTTTTTTTTTTCTATTTGCTTTACGTCGCACTGACACAGATATGTCTTATGGCGACGGTGGGGAAGCAATGGGGAAGGAAGCAGCCATGGTCTTAGTTAAGGTACACCCCTAGCATTTTCCAGGTGTGAAAATGGAAAACCACGGAAAACCATCTTCAGGGCAGCTGACAGTGGGGTTCGAACTCACTGGGCCGATTGCAGAAACGATGACTAGTTTTAAGCCTTAGACATCGTCTACCTAAACAACGTCTAAATCATTCACGATCTTCCATTGCATAAACAATGTTCAGTCCATGTTTAACTAGACATCCCTTAAAGTTTCAATTTCGGTTTGAAAATGGAGACAGAACTATTTTTCATGCAACTCTTTGCTTGTCACAACTAATGAAAATCGTCGGTGTGCGAGCCGAATGCCAGTTAGCTGTTCGTCTTCCTACACATTACTCAAATATGGTTGAGCATGACTTCCCCACAGATAAGAGTATCGCTTTCGGTGCAAATTAAATCTCATAATATTATCGACACTAAAGCGACACGCCAGCGTACGGGGAAGTGTAGCTTTGATTATAGCGTTGTTACAGTGAGTGTAATTTACTCATAAATGCAGTAGCTTCGACGAAGAGAAAATGAAGCAATAGTAATGTGTAACCGAGTGTGTTGTACAGGCCATATAGATGTAGCTTGCATTCTGGAGATCGTAGATTCAAAACGCATCATCGGCAGCCGTGAAGATTGTTTTCCGTACTTTCCCTATTTTTACATCTACATACTAGAGCTGTTATTATGGTCACGGCTCTTCCCCAGTCCTCTTTAAACAATAATCACCACCACTTGCCTTTTCCTATCTGATAGTTGCCGAAAACCTATGTGATTTTATATATATAAAAATCCCATACAACCTACTTTTTTGTTTTCACTATTATGTGTGTTTACTTAGCAGTAAAAATAAGTGAATCTCTTCCGGTTGATGTATGTGACAGCCCTCAGACGATCGGGACACGTAATTGTGGTATGTATGCAGTCGAAGTGACCTATAATTCCATGGAAATTACCCGATGTATATAATAAAATATATCGATTGCCAAGAATTGTATTCAAGTTGACAGTTACCGGACTGTCACTTTGTCAGTCTCAAGAAACAAGTCTCTCGTAAAGCGAAACCTTATTTTATGATTATCTCCCCGTGCATGTCAAACAAATTGCTGTGATTTAGCAGCGGGCAACCCACAGAGAGGCCGTCAGACTAACCTTTCTTCCCGGAATCGTCTCAACATGATAATACAAATTACATATTTCACGGTACATAACCTCTGATTGTGATTCACTCCTGTCATTTGAGGTTAAACAGTGCTCTCGGCAGTGTTTAAACATGACCAGTTGAACATCGGTTTTAGACATTGTCTAAGTGATAAATAACATCTCTGCAATGCGGCAGCCATACTTAGGCATTGTTTAACCGTAGACACCGTCTAAATGCCATTTCTGCAATTGGCCCACTATCTCCCAGATGCGAGCTACAGCTGTGCGCTCCTAACTGTATGGCCAACTCACCCAGTATGTACCTTTTTTTTTTAACCACATAACTGCAGTCCTGCAATTCTTAAATATCTGTCAGTTCAAATCAAGTCATATATAGAAAGATGTTTGTTTTGATGTTTCGATCTTCCTATATATGACTTGAATTGCTCTTGTTCATTCCTACCTATTACTTATAATTGACCTATTTGGTTCCTTCTCTTGTTTTATGTTTGTCCTGTGTTCCTAGTGTTTTACGATCTGTATTCAGTTTTATCTTTCTGTCACTTCCTTTTTTTCCTGTGTTTATCTGGCTTTCTTCTTATCCTATACCTCCCACCTCAAGATTGAAGATATGTCAAGATGATCCTTCATTGAGTGTTGAAGCCCACCCTCCTGATGAAGATGGGAAGCAGAAACAAGCGCTGAGGGCTGAGAAGAAATGGATGTAGAAGACCTGGGAGTGAAGAGACAGCCTGTCTATTTGAAGATGGTAGTTTATAAATTATGGAAGCAACATTACTTTAGTTTTGGAACTAAGTTTTATAAGAACATGCTCTATCTATAGCACCATAGTTTTGAATAACTTACAGATGTAAACAGGGATTTTCTTCACTGCCTATGTGGTGTATCTCTTTAGAAACAGTTGAGACAGTTGCCTCAGCAACTACGTCTTGTATGTTTTTAGCAACAGCTGATGAATAGCTGATGTATTACACTGTCTTATACTAGACTCACGGTATAAGAAGAGAAAAAGGGCAAGAAGAAGAAACCGACACCAACATGATTGAAGATAAGACAGAGGAGCAGGCACAACAAGAAGTTTGTCATAAGACCTCAGGCATAAGACCTCCTGAAGATCTAATGATGGACCAGACTCAAGAGGAAGTTTCTTGTAATCGTAGACTCCCAAAAAACCAACGATCACATGATTACTTGACCAATTATATCTTGTAAACAAAATATATATTGGAAAGAGTGTGGTATATCTTTGTAGAAACAGTTGAGACAGTTCCCTTAGCAACTACATCTTGTATCTTTAAAGTAACAGCTGATAAAGAGCTGATGCACTACATTGTCTTAAAATAGGCTAAGTTTTTACTCAATAAAACTTCTTATAAGGCTTAGCACTGGTCAATATAAAAACAAGAAATAAGAGCTACTTCTTTATAAAGATCAAGAATTACAGCTGTATTTATCAGCAATTCCTCCTCATATTGAACAATGTGCAGCAATTAAATAAGTGCATATTTCTCCATCCATTTATATAAAAATGTGTGTAAACCGTAACTTTAAGTAACCATCCCCACCTACAATTTTATCAAGAAGTAGATCATGAGAAACCTGCCTCTCCAGACCTATGACCACCTTAGCCTTTAATGCTTTGCAGATTAAGATTACATAAGTAGATACACTTGAACTAAAGACCTTAAAAGCAACTTGTTCCAAAGAAAAATTTGTGAGAGGCCTACTGGAAAGCTGCTGTTGCATATGTTACAAAGGAATGCAGGGAAATTGCATCACAAGTAGTAGGTAAGGGGAATGAGGTGCGTGAGGAGGGTGGGATGTATTAGCAGAATTAAGGAGATTCATTGTAATAATTAGATGATAGCAGGTGAGTACCATATTTGTATTTTCAATACTTTAAAATCAGACATCAATTGCAGTTAATTTAAATTACTCTGTAAGTTACTCACCAAAATCTGCTGGGTTATAGTGTGTAGGGCAATGGATGCCAACAGAATGTAGATAGGGCACCAAGGCTTTGGTGCTTCCTTGATACACACATAGACCCTTGGCTACTACATACACATGGTCGAACAGCCCAAATATTGACGCACTGGGTTGGTGAATGGTGCACACAATAGTTCTGCCTTGCATTGCCAGAGTCTTTAGTAGAGATATACACTGTTTTGCCGCAACGTTGTCCAGACCACTGTTCAGAAATAAAAAACAAGGACATAGATTATAAGCAAATACTATAGTATACATAGTTGGTGTATTTTTAATGCAATGTGTTTGAAAGGATGTACCATAATATAAGGATAGTACTTCATTTCCTATACAGATTGAATCATATTTTTATATTCAGATATTCATAAAGATTTTGAATTAATATTTAACCAACAATTTATATTTAAACATGTTGCCATTTGGGGAGAAACTGAGAGAGACGTTCAGAGGAGACTGAATCTTTGGAACACCAAGTTTAAAGAATATAAATTAACTGTGAGCAGGAGCAAAACAGTGGTAATGAAAGTTAGCAGGACAAATACACCTTGTAACCTCGCCCTTGAGGGAGAGAAGATTGAATGTGTGAATACCATTACATATCTGGGGAGTACAATATCAAATAACGGAAGTGCCATGAACGAAGTGTTGAATCTGGTGCAAAAAGGATCCAACTTCTTCCGTCAAGTAAAGAACATAGTATGGGACAGGGGAGTTCCTCAGAGGGCTAAACAGACCCTGTTTATGACTCATCTCCTGCCCATCATGACGTATAATCTGGAGAGTTGCATCATACATGAAAAAGAAATAAGTCAACTGCAAGCTGTACAGAAAACAAGGAAGGACAGAGTTAGGAATGATCAGATATGAAGAGACCTGCAGGTCAACCTGACCACGGAAGAAAAGTTGAGTGTTGCAAGACTGAAGTGGCTAGGACATGTTAAGCGGGTGCAGGTGACTCGAACACCAAGGAAGTATTTTAAAAAGATGGTTCTGAGACGAAGACCAATTAGACGCCCTAGTAAAGGTGGTTAGATCAGATAAGAGAAGACCTAGAAGAGAGAGCAGAAACATGGGATGCCCTAGAGAGAATAGAAGCAAACCAGGACCGAGATGAAGTTCCCTAGGTCCACAATTCAAAATACCAAACTGGACAAGTTAAGGAATGATGTCGTTAGGAAGGAAGCTGGGATTGTTACATCATTGTTAGATCAGGTCAGCATGTCCAGACTGAGGTGATTTGGGCATGTAATGAGGATGGATCCAACAAGGACAGCATATGTTAACTTGGAGAGACACGTGGCAGGGAAACGGATGGTGGGAAGACCAAGAACCCACTGGATGGACATCGTAAAGATGGACATTGCAGATCAGGGAAGGACACTGGAGGATATCATTAACAACAGAACGTATCTCAATAAGACAGAATGGAAGAGGCTCGCCAACAGTACCCAGGAAACTGGAACTGTAAAATGATGATGATGATGACGACGTGAGGAACATCATGGGTCAACGTTACTTGCAATTACTACCCTAATGTGAGGAACACCATGGATCTATATTACCTAGGAGTACTACCCTTACGTAGGAACATCACGGGTCTGGGCGTTGCCTGTGGTTAGTACCACTGTGGGTATCCCACCGAGGAGGTGGCGGCGTACACTCGGCTGCGCGTGCTAATGTCCATACAAGAAAACATGCCATACACTGCACTGAAATGTGTCAGTTCCCCTGTGTTTAGAATGGGTCTCCATTACTTATGAGTAGTATCACTATATGAAGAACACCATGGGTCTACGTTGCCTCTGATTAGTACCACTATGTGAGGAACACCACAGGTTTGGCTGTTGCCCATGATTAGTACCACTATGTAAGGAACACCATGGGTCTGCATTGCCTGAGACTAGTGCCAATATATCAGGAACACCATGGGTCTGTGTTGCCTGTGGGTGGTACCATAATGTGTGATAAGCCATAGGTTTGCGTTGCCTATGATTAGTACCACCAGGTGAGTGGCCTGTTTTTAGTTCCACTATGTGAGGAACTCCACGGGAATACCAGCACCCATGATTAGTTTCACTATGTGAGGAACACCATGGGTCTGCTTTGCGTGGGTCTGTATTGCCTGCGATTGGTGCTGTTATGTGTGATGTACCATGGGTTTGCATTACCTGTGATTAGTACCACCATGCGAGGAATGCCATAAGTCTACATTACCTGTGATTGGTACCACTAGGAGGAACACCATGGTTGTGCTTTACAAGTAATTAGTACTATTATGAGGAGCCGGTGACCTGGATTTTGGACCCTTTTATATAACAAGCATCATCTCAGAAAAGAAAGCATTGTGAATTGGATCCACTGATTGTTTTGGATTCATGGTCCTTTTTTCGTCATCATTTGTTTTATATTTTAGTCAATGGATACATTTGAAGTTTTAATTATTTTATTTTATTTTATTTTAATTATCATTTCATTTTGTTGTTCCTCATACCATTAGGGGCCGATGACCTAGCTGTTAAGCCCATTTAAACAACAGACATCATGTTCTTGAGATCTTCTAGAGCAAGTTGAAGGCTAGAAAGGTAGCTGGTACTGATGAGATTTCTGGGGATATATTGTACCCTGGTAGGGGTGTAAGTTGCGTCATTCAATCATTTATTAAGGAATATGTTACAGAGATGCTAAAGCATAAAATATTATACATTGTACAGGCCAGTCCGTAAGGAGTTGAGAAATCCTACAGACTTCTGTCTCCAGTAGGATTAAGGGATGGTCAGGACATACAATAGAAGAGCAGAAATATTCTACCCAGTAGCCTTATCTTACTGGCCGAGGCGGTAAAGGTGTGCTCGGTTTGCTCGGAAGGACGTGGGTTCGAATCCCCATCAGGAAATCGTAAAATTTAAGAAACAAGATTTCCACTTCCGGAGGTGCACATGGCCCTGAGGTTCACTCAGCCTACACCAAAAATGAGTACTAGGTTAATTCCTGGGGGCAAAGGCGGTCGGGCATAGAGCTAACCACTCAACCCCATCAAATGCCGAGGTTACGGATGGTGGAAGCCTTTACCTTCCAACCCTCCAGGAGCCTTTATGGCCTGTACGGAGATTACTTGCCTTATCTTGATGGAATGAGAATGCTGTAGTTACTTCCAAACCCAAAAGGGAAATACAGAGCCTCAGAGCCGGGCTCCACCTGAACCGGTGAGCGTAATATGCACGAGTTCTAGGAAATGACGACAGGGAAAAACCGTCGACTCAGGCGTTTTTTGAAGGATGCAGTTGGTAAGATGAGATACTAGGGCAAGATTTGAATTACCGCTTACCTACGGGCCAATTACAAAATTCGCCTAGGAAACCTTTACAGAGTCAATCATGCCAACATTATATTGTATGAGGCGCTACATGGAAAAATTTCGCAAAGAACAGTAAATAAAATCTGAGTACAGATTCAGAATGAGGAAGAATTTAGAAACATGACCTGATATTAAAAGTTGGTAATTTAAGTAGATGTACAGCAGTTATTCTCAGAAATCAGTGACGCTATTCTCTGATTGGCTGAAAATGAGGGGCGCTAAAAATGGTATGAGTTTGCCCGCCAAGAAGACAGGAGCTAAATTCATAATTATAGTATTAACCTGTGATGGACCTGAGTTCAAATTTTGCACAGAGGCAAAAAATGATTGATCACACATGTGGACCACAAATTGAAGCTCCAGGCAGATTGTATGTTATGCTGGTAGAATGTAATTAGCGGAGCAAATAGGCCAAATGTGGACCGTGTGTGAAAATTACGAATGGGAATTCTCTCGGGGGCTAGACCAGGTACGAGAGGCCTGTCATGGGATGAAGGAAGAAATGAAGGATCACTTTGATGCGAACCTGATCCAGGTTACCGAGACGGTCGAGCGAGTTAGATCTGAAGCATTGGAGGATCGTAACAAAATCAGGGAAAGATTAGTGGCAGCACTAAGCGAAATCATGACCCAAATGTTAGCCGATCGAAATGAAGCTAAGGCATATAGTGAAAAGATGTGAGAAGAGTGTCGACAAGGACGAGATGAGATTAAAAATCAGATAGAAGGTCATATCGTCCGAGCAGAGCAGAAAATTGTAGAAATTGTGGGGAATGTGGAAACTCTATGAGAAGACTACAAAGGCACAGAAGTGAAGGTTTGGCTCTGAAATTAGAGGTGGAATCTCTCAAAATTAATCCAGAGGTTTCAACACAAATAGACAGTCTTGTTGTCAGAGTTGAAAATTTAGGTTGCTGGCTGGAGGCTTGAGAGGAAGTAAGTGACAAGCTGGTCACCTATCCTGGTAACTTTGGCACCTGAGAAGTGGGGACCAGGAGCTGGAGACCTTGTAACAGCTACCTTGGTATTTTGGGGGAAATGTATGCAGCTGTGGTATTTCTACGGTCTAAAGATAGTGCCAGTGTAATTGTTCAACTGCTGCAATTTAAATCAATAGTTTCCCTCTGAAGAACACAACAATTCCAAGACTAGAATTAATGGCATGTTGCATTGGGGTAGGACTGACCGTACAGGTCAAGAAGAGTCTCGAATCGTTACATCTGTAGGAGTTTTATTGGACCGATTCCACTTCTGTTCTATACTGGATCGAGAAAAATGAACAGTGGTGGACCTTTGTCAAGAATAGGGTTAAACAAATACGTGCCTACTCGGACAGCGCAGATTGGAGACATAACCCGGTTCAAGATAGCCTTCAAGAGGCTGTAGTGTAAAAAGATTAATCGAATCTAGATGGTGGGAGGGTCCAGAGTGGTTAAGATACGATGAGAATGAGTGACCCACAACTCACTACCAGCTGAATGAAGCAGAAATGAAACGCCGGAGAATTGTGCAGAATGACGCATTTCAAAAGCGAGAGAAATCATTATTCATTCCATGAGAGAGAGAGGGGTTGCTGAGAATCCACAACAAGATAGTCAGAAGAAACGATGAGGAAGACATTAGATTCCCCATATTGTTGCTACCTGAACATAAATAACAGCTTTACTTGTAATGGAAGAGCTCTTGAAAGCTTCTCATGAAGGAATACAGATTTTGTTATCTATACTTAGATGCATACGTTACCCCAAAAAATTCCAAGGTAGCTGTTACAAGGTCTCCAGCTCCTGTTCCCCACTCGCCAGGTTTTGGTTGTGGCATTATACACAACCATTAACCCGGCTCAAGGGAGATAGGGTCATCTTCCTTATCCTTCAGTTGAGTAATTCTTGTCTGGCGCATCCATGTTGTGGGGGTGGGTATCCTCCACATCAGTAGGCCGGTGTGAAGGAGAGCTAAGTTCAGGCAGGGACCCAGTCTCACAGGGTATAACGTGGAACCCATGTCCAGGGTTACGGGTGAAGAATTTAACAGCATCTTAGACAGAGAAGGAGATATCATCTGATGGCCAGGCAGGCATCAATTTTTGGTAATGATACAAAGTCTCTCATACTGCATTGGCACTGCCGGTGGCTCCGAATAGCCCACGCAGTGGCCTCCATGCTATGCACTAGCCATGCGTCTTGGTGGGTGTGCTATTTACCAACTGATGAGCCCAACTTAGCACACTGGGGCGAAACGCTGGCAACCAGGAATGAATTAGCTGGAAAATTTATAATGTCCAATAATGGACCATTTATATTGGTATTATAAATTTACTCATTCGGGACAAATATTTCAGGTTTCCCATGGGAATCAACATCTATATCATTACTGCTAATAATTTTAAAATTGCTAGGTTACCACAATGTTACCTTGAAGAGTTCTTTCTTATTGCTGGAAGTACAATAATGGGTTTGACATATCTGTGCACCTTACACATACTGTCAAGATTCAGTAACCTAACTCTGGAAACTAGAGAAGAGCTCTGAATGAATGTACTATACAGCCAAATATTGCATACTAAATTGGAGAATATCATCATAGGATTTCTGATGCGTTATGGATCCTGTCATACTCACCATTTGAAGTAGAGCTTAGAGCTTCCTCTAACCCACAAAAATAGCGGTATGATGACCTATACAAAGTGAGTTAAACAAAATTGATGACCTCAGCTAATGAAATGTTTTGTCTGATGAGGGAAGATAACAGAGAAAACACAATAATTGACTTTTACCTACCTCGTAGGCTCATCCAGGAAGAATATCGGAGGATTATTGATTAACTCTAGGGCAATGGATAGTCTTTTCTTCTGACCTCCTGATAGTGAAGTGGTACAAACATTTCTGGCCTCTAACAATCCAAGAGTTTTCAGGATCTCATTAATCTGTAAATAAAATATTTTTACAACTTTTAAAATTTGTAGTGGGTATAAAAAAGCATATGTGAAGGATTGGAAGTTATGTGATTAAGTTACAATATTTATTTTATTAATTTTCCAAGAGGCATCAGCTTATGCATTACTGTATAAGCAACAACAGGCATCCTGAAGCAATTTAACAATTTCACTTTAGTAGGGTGACTCCTCCTGTAAAATACAAATGATGAAGTACTGATAGGGAATCTTTGATAATATTTATAACAATATAATTTAAACAATTGAAGGATACTCCTCACTTTTAGATATTCCCAGGCACTAGCATTATTAGCTGAGTTAACTATTTGAGACACACACACTAAATAATGTCACATGTGCAATTTATTTTTTGACTGCAACATACCTTTTCTGTTTGTAAATAAGAAATTTAAAGAACTATTGTAACTTAGGCTATGTGCTGGGTAAGCTATTCTTCATAACCATACAAATATACTATGCAGGGCTACCGTATTGGTCCTACAAGCTTCACTGTTCTACCTGAAGAGATAAGCATTCAATCTATTCATTTATGGCTACATAATGCTGGCCCTGTGGTCTATGTTAGCAAGCCTGCCTCTTACCCGAAGGATCCAAGATCAATTGCTGGCCACATCAGGGATTTTTTTACCTTGATATGGTCCAGCTCCTTGGCTGAATGGTCAGCGTAGTTGACTTCAGTTCAGCGGGCCCTGGTTTTGATTCCCAGTCAGGTCAGAGGTTTAAACTTAAAATCGTTAAATCCCTGGCTTGAAGCTGGGTGTCTGTTCTATCCCCAACATCCCTGCAACTCATATACCGCACACAATACTATCCCCTACCACAATAACACTCAATTTCCCTTACACGACAGATGTCGCCCACCCTCATCGGAAGGTCTGCCTTACAAGGGCTGCACCAGACTATTAGTAGCCACTAATAATATTATTATTATCAGAAATGAAAATCCACAGCCTGTTTCCAGTCATTCAACTGGGTCAGGAATGGGATGAATGTAGCCCCACTTAGAAGCAAGGATAGGAATTCTGCCGGCTGCCGAAGCCTATCGCACTCCTCTGGAGCAATGATTAATGACTGACAGATGAAATGAAATGATATTGGTATGAAATATGACAGGGAAAACAGGAGTAACCAGAGAAAAAGCCTGTTTTGCCTCCACTGTGTCCAGCACAAATTTCACATGGAATGATCAGGATTTGAACCACAGAACCCAGAGTTGAGAGGCTACATGCTGCCATTTGAGCCATGGAGGCTCATTACTATTATTATTATTATCATTAGAATAATGGCCAAGAGGATATATCAAGCTGACCAAGTATCACTTTGTTATCCTGGAGCCTTTTGGGCTGAGCCACAGTTGCTTGGTAGGCCAAGGCACATCAAGGGCCTGATGTATTTCACAGCCCCTTTTTTGTCAAACAAACAACATGATTTTATGGAGAGTAAATGATGCCTAACAAACCTATCCATCTTCAATCAATATACTACGGTACCTCCGCCATCAATAACAAGACGCAATTGGACGTCATTTACAGTGACCTGGCTAAAGCATTTGTATCCACAAACCATAATATGTTTTTTTTTCTTGTGTCAACAAGATACACATTTGATTGTAAAACAATCAATTGACTCACTAAAAGGGAATCCTCATATCACACCATCTGGCAGTAATCTAAGTTACCACTGCACTTATCTTGAAAGTTGCCACTTTTTTGTAGTCGGCATGGTCTAAGTGGCCTTGGTGTGCATAGCAAATTAAATTGTTTAATAATTTGTTGATTGAATTCATCAATACAGTCATGAAGTGGACAGCTTGCAATCATTCATGATAGCAAGCTGAATTTCTTTTTTCATAAAGACGAAGTAAAATCCCATGTCATGAGGTCTCTTGAAATTTTTATCAGATTTACTGAATTTCGTGACTTAAATGCTCTTACATTATACTTGGTTGGGAACAACCAAGGATGGTGGAGAGCTTCAAGAACTCAGGCAGCTTAATACGGGTATGATAAAGAAGAAAGTGAGCAAGGGAGACAGGAGAAACATTCATAAACAATGTTAGAAGCTTGGTGTGGAGTAAAGATGCCCCCCCAAAACAGCATGAATGGTATACCTACATACTATATCCCAATACCAACATATGCTACAGAAACCTGGGTAATAAGGTGAAGAGAGGAAAGTAGGATCCAGGCCAACAAGGTGAAATGTTTGAGGAGTAGGATAGGAGTAATAAACATGAATAGGGGTATGATTTTTTTTGCATTAATTTATGTTGGATTTTGCAAAAAGGAAACCATTTTTTGTTAGTTTGCAAAATAGGGCTGACCACATCACTTTAATTTTGCATTAATCATTTCCTTAAATTATTCATAAAAAGTACAATTCATGAGATTTGTGAATTATTTATGTGAAAGACAGATAAATAAAGAGAAACAATATTGATAGTCATTATATATTGATTAGAATAATATAGCCCTAATCAAGGTTACATAACAAATTACCCTTTCATCCTACATGGCTATAGCTTTCACTCTATATGGCCATACCATTAAGGAATTTCCTAGAATATTAATACGAAGCAATACTTCTGTCAAAATGAGAAATCCTTAGTCTCTTTACTGTTTCCCTTCACACATGTGATATTAGAATACAATTTCAAGATTTTTATTTTCCATGAATTTTGCTGCAGTTTTGCACTTGCTGCAAAATAAGTAATTTTTGCTTTAAACTGGCCTTGTCACTTTAATTCACTGTAATTCACAAAAACAAAATCACTGATTTCTTAACAAGAATCATATGATTTGTTAAGATATCTCAAAATTGCTTCAAAATATTTTTTGTCACGTTTATTGTTAATGTGAAAATAAGTATCATGCCTCTAAACATGGACAAGATAAGAAACAAGAAGGTCAGAGAACTAGTGCAAGTGGAACCATTCTTGGAGGCCAACTTAATTGCATATTATATTGCTCATAATATATTGATTACCTTTCTTCCATCTGAATATTATAAAGGTTCAAGTATAATAGACCATGTTAGTGAAGACATCATGATACAAAAGGCTGTAAGATAAGGTTGTATCCTCTCTCTCTAATCCTCTGTAACTTGTTCTCTGAAGTCATCATCATCATCATCATCAATTCTTCGCTCCAGCAAGCTGGGTGCAGTTGTGTATGAGCCTCCCCCAGTTTGTCCTATCCATCCACAGATGTTGTTCATAAATGTGATGCCAGTTTACATCTCTAATTTCAAGGTCCTTGAAAATCTGCTTCTCCCAAACATCACGAGGTCTTCCTCTTGATCTCTTCCCAGAAACAATGCGGTCAAAGTATGCTCAAGGAGTCCTGTGGGAATCCATCCTTTTCATGTGACCATATCATTGCAATCTCTTCACTTCTAGGGTCTCCAGCAAGCATCTTTCCAATCCAAGCTGCTGTCGGATAGCCACATTCCTTATTTAATCCATTTTTGTTTTTTGTATTCATGAATGGAGGAACTGCATTTCTGTTGCCTGAAGACGACTCTTTGTTGATCCAGTAAGTGTTGCTGGTTCCAGACCATATGTCAGTATAGTTACCAGATATATTTTGTACAAGCTTATCTTGGAAACTAACAGAAATGTTTCATCCCAAAGTATTTGACGTACAGCATGATAGAATGTGAAGTCATTTTTCAAATTGTCCTTGATGAAGTTGACAAAGGAATCAAATAAATATCATCTGCTATAAAGATGACACCATGAATCTTACGGACAATTCAGAAGACCTTCAATTTCTTCTGAACAGCATCAGTGAAGTAAGCAAAGAGTTTGGCCTTTAAATAAACAGTGAGATATAATTCATGGTAATCACCAAGCAGAAAATCACCAACATTTCAGGGTCCATGTTTCAGTGCCGTACAGAAGCACTGGTTATACATAGCATCTGACAAAATTGTGATGTGTCTCCAAGCTGAAGCTTCTGTCACACATCCTCATTTTCAGAAAGCTACGAAGGGAGTTCAATATATAACGCAACACATTTTTCTACAAGCAGGTTGGTTTTATTGAGGATTCAAATGCACCATGTTATTCCCCAATTCTTTTTTCAACAATAACCTATTTTTCAAAGTAATTTTTCGTTCAATGCTACCGTAATGTGAGGGCCTGTGTGCCTGCATGGTACCACTTGATATCGGAGCCAACGTTATGCTGCATCGATAACTTCCCCATCATTCACAGAGTGCATTCTTCATTGGGCCAAACAGATGGAAGTCAGAAGGCACGTGATCCGGGCTGTAGGGTGGATGAGAAAGAACAGTCCACTGAAGTTTTGTGAGCTACTGGCATGTGCGCAGACTTGTGTGAGATTTTGCGTTTTCGTGGAGAAGGAGAAGTTCGTTTGCATTTTTGTGGCTAAGAACACACTGAAGTCGTTTCTTCAGTTTCCTTAGAGTAGTACAATACACTTCAGAGTTGTTTGTTTCTCCACAAGGGAGGACATCGAACAGAATAAGTCCTTCAGAGTCCCAGAAGACTGTAGTCATGACTATACCAGCTAAGGGTACGGTTTTGAACTTTTTCTTTGTGGGAGAGTTGGTGTGGTGCTACTCCATGGATTGCTGTTTTGTTTCCGGTTCAAAGTGATGAATCCATGTTTCATCACCTGCGACTATGTTTGACAAGAAATTGTCACCTTCAGCCTCATAATGAGCAAGCAATTCCACACAGATGTTTCTTCTTTGCTCTTTATGGTCTTCCGTTAGGTGTCGAGGAACCCAGCGGGAACAAAGCTTTGAATTCTCCAACTGATGGATAAGTGTGTCAGCACTACCAACAGAGATGTCGAGTTCAGCAGCGAGGTCGGTCACCTCAAATAAGGGTGTCACAGCTGTGTACAGCCGGCCAGCCGCGGGAGATCAGACAGGTTTGCTCAATCTTGTTGTGATGAAATGCCTCGCCCAATGACTCACTGCCAGGTCTCCCAAGACACGCTGCAAGAGCCTATGAATATCTGTGATGCCCTGGTTTTCCATCAAAAGAAACTCGATAACTGTTCTCTGTTTGGTATGCACCTCCATTACAGATGCCATTTTCAAGGCTAGTTATAGCGCTGCCATCTATCGGAAATTAATGAAACTCTATGAGACAAAGCGAGAATTTTCAAAGATGTCTCAAACAAAATTTCAATTTTTTAAAACCTAAATTGGCCGAGAAATGAAACATGTTGCATAATATATTGAACGCCCCTAGTAGCACCATTTCTATTTGTACATGGGTCTGTAAATCCAGGTCCAAGTCCTCAGTAATCCAGCTGCCAAGGTACTTAAATTTCCATACCTGTTCAACTTGTTCCCTATAAATGTTCATAAGAATATGCATGTTACAAGTTCTAGTAGTGGCCATCATCTTTGTCTTGTCAGTGTTCATTCTGTGTCCAAACTTATCCCCCTCACAAAACACAGGAAAGCAGCCTATTTCAGTCACATTTTCTGACAGGCAAATACAGCCTGATACAGCTGACCATGGAAGGGAAATGAGGACCCGGGCAGAGAAGATTATCCTGGACGTGGAACCTGTGACAGTGGTTCAACATATATGATACGGCAACTCTGGTATATGGTAGGGTCACCACCCTTCTGAGAGAAAATGGCACCAGAAGAAGAAGGAATAGAATGAAGTCATTCGATAGGATTCTGAGTAATTCTAGTCTTAGAAGAAAATGTGATATGTTAGTTACCTTTAGTTACAGGAATTAAGACAGATTTCATGCACTGGTGGAGTGATCAAGTAATAAGGAAATGAATAATGGAAAATTCAAGACTGATTATGGTCAGCAGGAAGATACAACATGGGAGTGTTTTCTATCAAAGGATGGAGAGTTTATCTTGAAATAGAGTTATACATAGAAAAAATGAGGAACTCTTCTCAGAAGAACTCTTAAGGTTTCACTTTACTTTGTCCTGCCTGCTGGCTCTTCAGAAAATGTGTGCGCGTGTGTTTTTATATTCAGGAATCATTCAAGAAGAACACTTTCGCACTGCAAGATATGTGGTTAAGGTTATTTTTAATATGTATAACTTTTGTTTTCTCAACGATTCATTTGTTTCTATATTCGTCCCTGTTTTTATCTCCTTGTAAGATGTGTATTGTTTAATGTAACGCCTTGTGTAATATAAATGCCTACATCTTGCCTATTTCCCACATTTTGGCTGATGATGACGCAAACACAGTGTCGAAACTAGTTCCAAGTGCAAATACATGTTATAAATAAATATAACATT
This sequence comes from Anabrus simplex, assembly GCF_040414725.1. Classification (NCBI taxonomy): domain Eukaryota; kingdom Metazoa; phylum Arthropoda; class Insecta; order Orthoptera; family Tettigoniidae; genus Anabrus; species Anabrus simplex. The sequence continues at coordinate 88,705,665 of NC_090272.1, read as the reverse complement.
TTTGTATTGAAAAGGTGGACCGTTTTAAGTTTTTCCTATCATCCTTCAACACGAATGTCGAAACATCAGATGTGTGGAGGAAAAGGTAGGATAGCTGATAATTTATAAGATGGTGATTAAACCCAAAGTTATTTATGGCCGCAATCTCGATCAGTTTATCGGATACACTGAGGCAGAATTAGAGAAAACGGGAAGAAGTGACAAACTCGCTAATAGACTCCTCTGCTTATTTCGTGAATTACTTATTTCGTTTAAGCAAAGTGTAAGAAATACATTGTAGAAAGTAAGTCATACAACTGCTCTTGGTCTATTTTTTTATCTCACATCTGTTTGATGTCTTGTGAGATTGCTAGTTTTAATGAATTTTTATAGGTTTTCTTACTGAAACGTGTTGCAATGAGCGGGCGAGACAGCTCAGTAAAGAGAACTCTAGCAGCGCTTGTCGGAAGTATCTCGAGGACGAGTCTAATGTGCTGTATTTCCCGGCCTTATGTATCTCGTAGGCAACGATGTGGGGAAGTGAAAAGGTAGTGCAAAATGGAGAGGAACCATGTCCACCCCAAACCAGCTCCTTCTGAATAAGGCAAAATGAAATTATGTTGTTAAATTGCTCAAGTGGAGTACTGAAAAATGATAGTAGTTTCCTAGTGTACCATTACTAACTGTTTATTCATTGAATTATAAATTGCAATATAATAGTTCTTTAAATTTAGGCTAAATAAATGAAAATTGTTATATTGTTTTTACTCATTGATGTTATAATTATATAAAATCTCCGTTTTAAGTTAGACTTTGACAGTTGAAATAAGAAGTTTGTATGATCACTGATGAAGAGAATATTTATTGTTCTCAAAACGTGTACGATGAATAAATAAGGTTCGTTAATGGAAAGTGTACTAACAAGGTGGATTTAATCAGAATACTGTTTAAAATAGTTTTTATGAGTTTATACATGTTTATACAGGAATAAACAGCACATATTATAATAAAATTTATCAACAGTGGAGTACTCAATTTATGTAATAATAATAATAATAATGTTATTTGTTTTACGTCCCACTAACTACTTTTTTTAAGGTCTTCGGAGACACCGAGGTGCCAGAATTTAGTCCCGCAGGAGTTCTTTTACGTGCCAGTAAATCTACCGACACGGGGCTGTCGTATTTGAGCACCTTCAAATACCACCGGACTGAGCCAGGATCGAACCTGCCAAGTTGGGGTTAGAAGGCCAGCACCTTAACCGTCTGAGCCACTCAGCCCGGCACTCAATTTATGAATGGGTTATCAGTCAAAATTGAAATTTAATTAATTGATGTACCGTTGTCTGTCGTTCAATTTTTGATGTTGAGGAAGGCAGTTTAAATGATGCCGCTATCATCATGCTCTCATTAACAGAGAGTAGTGGTTGTAAGTAATCATCCTGAGTGAGGTAACAGGATATCTTCTGGAACAAACGTTCATTCCGTTTCTCCCCATTTGTTAGGAGATCGCCTTGAATTCCACAGGACCTGAAACAAGTAGAAAGGAATGGTTAAAGTCTACAATTTTTACGAATAAGTTGCCAAGGAGGGGAAAGACCCATTGCAATATGATGCTTATATAACACATTATTACAAGGAGTTGTCATGACTTCGAGTGCAACAACATCGTGAACATCACATGTTATTACTTCTACTATACACAAAATACTTTCCACTAATATTATCACCTCTTGCCGTACTCATAAACCACATTGCTGGTTACAACTGCCCCTTTATAATCTCTGCATCCAGGCCATGGAATTCTCTACTTGCAAACATTAGGGGTTTAAAGTAGCTTGCCATAAGCACTTGCTGAGTAGATCCCGCTGACTTTCTGGATAATTGTTGACGGAATGAATGAAAAAATAAATAAATTAGCGTAGTTACTTCATTTAAATGTACTTTAGTCATCATTTTAAGGGATTCTACTGTTAATGTTATTGCTGTATATAATATTTGTATTATTTGTTATTATTTGTTTAAGTGTAAGAGAGGGCCTTGAACCCTAACTTTGCCACAAATAAAGGCATTATATATCCAGCTATCTATCAAGTATTTTATCTGTATTCATTAATAATGAATCATCCAAGTTAATGTACACTTAATACCTGATTCGAGTACCCTTGTTTTTAAAATAAATACATTCTCCGTATAAGCACAAGTGGAAGATATTAGAGGAGGATTCCATTGAAGAATACAGTATGTGTTCAAATACTTAAATATACAGTACCTCATTGATGATATTGCAACACTATAACCTTGACCTCAAAATTTATGAACAGGGAATGAGTGCTTTTTAAGTACTGTACTGACAATTAAATTTGTAGTATTAACTCTTTGCTTGTTGATTATAGTCTTCAAATTCCAAGAAATATTACATGTTTATTACTGGAAGTATACATAACGTGTAATAAATGTTGCTGCAACTCCAGCCAGTCCAGGGATTTTAATTCTGGGCTGGGGGCTGGTACAAGGTTCACTAAGGCTTGTAAGACCAACTGAGAATGTGTCTGATACAAGAGGCAGCGGACCCACTCACAAAAACCAAGCGATATAGGTGAGGATGTCTTCACGCTGACATGTTACACTCCCGTATTTACAGGTCATCTGGCTGGGCAGCAGTCATTTTGCCAAGCCAAGGCCCAAAATGGGCTGTGTGTGCCATGGAATTTCTTTTTATGATAAATGTTACCAGTTCAGCATGACTTGAATAAGGTGCTGCGTCAACAACAGGATGATACTCTGCATTGTATTCTGAAATAGAACTCCTGCTATGATGAGCACTGCAGGTTAACAAATTCATTCTGCATATCACCTGAAAAATAGCACACTTGTAAGCACTTGCCAGCTTGTTGGCTTTCCTGGACCTTGCTATTATAAGTTATTCAAGAACTGAATCTGTTAGACTTAGGAGGTCTAAAATTCAAGGAAATGTTTGTTATTTGGATCCTTATTTTCTGAGATGATCATCTGAAATTCATGCTCATTCATTTAAAAATAATATCACACAAAGAAACTCTTATAATATAATATAATATAGTATAATATAATATAATATAATATAATATAATATAATATAATATAATATAATATAATATAATATAATATAATATAATATAATATATTTTCAACCAGTGGATTAAATTTGCTGCATTTTATTGTGGAAGATAGTATTACATTGTTAAGCACTCATGCAACTGCCAGTCCTGTGGATCACCCTCCCCCTCTCTGTTATTTCCTGGAAAGGATGAGTGAGTGAATTAGGCCGGGGAACACCCAACCAACCTGAGAGAATGCGCTGGTCTCTCCTTGTATTTTGCTTTTCATCTGGTGTCTCTATTAATTTTCTGGAAGGAGAAACTCAAATGTTCCTGTACTGGACAACACCCCGAAGATACCACAACTCCATCATCACGTACAATGGGTGTAACTGAAATAAATGATGTGTGTTAAACTGGTGGTAGACTAGGTCATTTTAAGCATATTATGTCCTAAACATTTTGGTCTATCTTTAAATTTAAAGTTTATAAAATGTCAGTATTTTTAGGTTTTCAGTAACTCTTCAGGCACCAGTAGCAAACTACTGTACCGTATGTTTGCAGTAGCTAGAGTGGTTTGGGACGAGACACGGACGATGAGGGGAAGTTGTTGCATACTCTATTGTCTAAGCATGACTTTGCTTGTTGGAAGGGACAAGGAGGCGAGGTAGCTATCTGATATGAGAATACTGCTGTCTACTTGGCAAATCCTAACATAAAGAAACTGCTATTGTTGTTGTTCCAACTCCATATAAAGGATTGGGATATTTGGAGTGGTAGTACTCTGTAGCCTACCTTGTAAGTGTGTTAACATCATTTCAGTGCATAATTTCGTTGGTGTTGTAGGCCACGTGTTATAATTGAGTGATTGATTGATTAACTGAGTGATTAATTGATTGATTGTTGTTTTAAATGACAAAATAATTTTGATAATCAGCTCCCGTGTGGAAGTATACTAATGCATTGTCTGTCAAGCACTGTCTTACATACATGTCACATGGTCCTACCAAGGCTTAAACGTAGGGTTCAGTGGGGAATGATTAGGAAAAAATAAAATAAAAGCTGGTCATTATATTTAGGGTGAAGGGATGAATTTTAAAAAAAAGTTTCTCACTGTGCTGAGCATTAAGGGATTGATCAGATGGTTAGACATTGGCTTTCAATGCTACATTCCAGCTCCAAATCTCGGTTGGGGTATATGAAATTCGTGCCGAATAAATTGGAGGTGGGACAGAGTTTTCTCCATGATCTCTGTCTCCCCTGTCAATTTAATTTCGGTAATATTCCATCATTAACCATTTATCATCGCCCTGAAGTGGTGTGATGGGCTATCAGTCACTGAGTGATGCCATTTTTCCAAACAGCTGCCATAACTAGAGGAAGATCAGAACTGTTTAAATCTGGCTTCTGGTGTTGTGTTATACTTGGTTTATAGCTGAAACTCATTAAGGGTGTTTTAGGTTTTGAATCAGTACAGGATAAATCTTATCCATCAACATCACTGCCAACCTGAATGGCTCAGTTGGTTTGTCAATCAATCACTACTGATCTGCATTTAGGGCAGTTGTCCAGGTGGCAGATTCCCTATCTGATGTCTTCTTATCCTTTTCTTAAATGATTTCATAGAAATTGGAAATTTATTGAACATCTCCCTTGGTAAGTTATTCCAGTCCTTAACTCCCCTTCCTATAAATGAATATTTACCCCAATTTGCCCCCTCTAATTACAGCTTTATCTTCATTTTGTCATTGTCTTTCTGAGCCCAAATTTGCAGGTTCAAATCCAGCTCAGGTCAGTGGCCTTTAAGGGTGTTTTAGAGGTACAGTAACAACTCCATATCACAGCAATAGAACCAACTTTTGGGTAGTTAGGCCATGTGTGTTCGCAGAGTTTTGCCAAGTTGTGCTGTTTGTGCTCATCAGTGCTGTAGTGAGGACTTCAAATTTCCCACAAACAAGCAGCATGGGCCTTTGATACACAATGCTAAAACTCAGTAACATACCACCATGCTCGCTCAAGATGTCTTCTGTCTTGAAAATATAAAGGCCTAAATGGAATGATTATAAATGCATGCATAGTTTAACAAATAAATATTATCCTGTCTCAAGCAATAAGCTTGCATAGCAAGCACAGAAAAATTGCCCCTGTATTTATAACATTTCTTGGAAGGCAGTTTTAAGTATATGTATAATTGTTTATATAGAAAATGACACAGGCTACCAGATTAATCTCACATACTTAACCTATGGAGCCAAGGGCTATAGTTCCAAGTCTATACATGGAGGAACAAGAACAACTCTATATACAAAACCAAACCAAACCTCATGGCGCAACGGTCCCGAAGGTTCCTCGTCTCCGAAGTACCCGCTGCTCAGCCGGAAGGCCTGCAGATGACGAGGTGTCGTGTGATCGGTACGATGAATCCTCTCGGCCGTTAATTTTGGCTTTCTAGGTCTGGGTCACTGTCTCACCATCAGATAGCTCCTCAATTGTAATCATGTAGGCTGAATGGACCTCGAACCAGCCCTCAGATTCAGGTAAAAGTCCTTCACCTGGCCAGGAATTAAACCCAGGGCCTCCGAGTAAGAGGCAGGCACACTACCACTACACCGCAGTATCGGCCAACTCTATACATGAGCTGTGGAATATGTAGGATAAAACTTACCGGAAGCCAGATAATGCATTCAGCAGAGAGCTCTTGCCGGCGCCCGAAGGACCCATGATAGCAGTCAGTTCACCAGACTTGAAGCGCCCACTTACACCTTTCAGGACATTTTTCTTTGAACCTGAAACAAAGAACAGTTTCCATTGAAACATACATACACATTAAGTAATCTACTAATATATTTTGAAAGGTTGTCCTAAGTCATGAGGACTTCCCTTAAGCCACACCACTGTGTGTTGTTGCAATGAAATGGCGTATGGCCTTTTTAGTGGCGGGAGTGTCCGAGGACAAGTTCGGCTCGCCGGATGCTGGTCTTTTGATGTGACACCCATAGGCGACCTGCGCGCCATGATGAGGATGAAATGATGATGAAGACGACACATACATCCAGCCCCCATGTCAGCAAAATTAACCAATTAGGTTAAAATTCCCGACCATGCCGGGAGTCGAACCCGGGACCCCTGTAACCAAAGGCCAGCACGCTAACCATTTAGCCATGGAGCCAGACGTTGTTGCAATGTATAGTCTGTAAGCCCCAGTGGAAAACCAAGTGTATCACAATTCCTTGCTTGCATAGATTAAAAACATTTTTTCTGATTATTTCCTTCCTTCCTTCCTTCCTTCCTTCCTATAAACCACCAAAAACCATAGCTCTAATATTGCCTTCCAGATCCACTTCTGGCTTATTTATCCCTATGACTGTGTCCCTTAGTCTTTTTAATATATGGTACTGTATTTATCCGTGAAATCACAGAGTTTACAATAGGTAATGAGATGCGTGTCTTCTTCCAGTGTATTCTTTCCCAAACTTGGCCTTCAGAGATATTCCTTTAGCTTTCTCTACCTGCTAGTATCAGCAATATGCTTGCTCAAGTGAAGGTCTATTTAAAACCAAACAGATCAAAGGTTTCCGGCGACGAAAAATGGGAAAGGGCTAGGATTGGGAAGGTAGCGGCTGTGGCCTTAATCAAGGTATAGCCCGAGCATTCTTCTGCCGTGAAAATGGGAAATCACAGGAAACCTAATAATTCACCTATTGTTTCTTCATCAAACAGGATCAAATAACCCTTTAAGTCTTAACAGAAATTCAGATAAAATCCCCTTCCACTCTTATTTCTCCTTCAAGGATATTTTTGGTTTTATCATTATAGTAGCTATCCTATTATTATTATTAACTCTTCTCGAACCCTATATACTGGGAGACCCTGATAATCTTACTCCAACTCCAGGGCTGCCAACGGTGCGATTCGAACTTACTATCTCCCGAAAGCAAGCTCACAGCTGCACGACCCTAACCGCATGGCCAACTTGCCTTGGTGAGAATGATAACGTACAGTATTTACTGAAATGATTCAATTCAGGATAGCATATGTCGATAGTAAAATTCTGGAACGTCTGTTTTGCTACAGATGTTAGCTCATCTTTTGTTGTATTTCTAAACTACTTTTATTACAGATCCGGTTTTTTGTTATATAAGAGAAATCTTCCAGCCTTTAGTCAAATGTCCAAAAGTGCAATTATATTGTTGTATGAAGCGCTCTTCGTCCTCCTCTGTGGTGTAGTGGTAAGTGTGATTAGCCTCGGGAGGTCAGTGGTTTTCCGTGGTTTCCCACTTCTCCTCCAGGCAAATGCCGGGATGGTACATAACTTAAGGCCACGGCCGCTTCCCCCTTCCTTGTCTATTCCTTCCAATCTTCCCACCCCCCGCAAGGCATAGCAGGTGAAGCCACCTGGGTGAGTTGAAGCTCCAGGACACTGCCCTTGAGGCAGTAGAGGTGGAATCCCTCGCTGAGTCCGAGGGAAAAACCAACCCTGGAGGGTTCGGATCCCACTGGTGTCTGGCTGGCCATTTTTGTTCTGTACTTAACATCTCTTCAACACGTACTACATGTACGTAACACGACCTAATACGTTGAAAGTCTGTTTCGATTACACTGCGGTCGTGAAAATTCAATATTCATAGATAAAGAAGAAGAACACTAGTTGATATAAAAGTAATTACATTAATTTTTACATTAAGGTTGTTTCTAATATGTATTCTGCAGGTTTGGAGAAGAATATGATGTTTAGAGATCATTAATAAATTTAAGGAGCCGCTTTCCTCCCCTCAATTTTCTTGTATTGATTAACAATAACACTTTAAGGTTTACGATACTGGGGCAGAAGCTATTGATGGATTATCAGGTGTGACACAATATCTGTCACAAAGGAACATTTTCCTTCAGTTTCTCTTTCACATTTGACAAGTTAAGATGCCTCTTGGCCCAGACGATGTTGCAAGAGCAGTGGCGTTTGTGGATGACGGATGCAGCATTCGTTATGCAGCTAATGTCACCAGTGCATCATATGGAAGCATCTAGCATGTTCTAAGATGATTTCGTGAACTCGGTACCTGCCACAAACCACCTGGATCAGATCGTTGGAAGTCTACATCTACACAAGGGACGATAGGTTTCTGGTCATCCGAGCCTTGAGCGAACGCCAATCTACCGCCGTTCAAGCCGGAAATCTACTTGAGGAAGTAAGAAATGTCACTGTGACAGCGAGGAATGTCAGATGAAGACTCCGAGAAGCCAATTTGACCTGGTCCGCAGCTCGATTACAGTTTGTGCGTCAACATCAGAATTGGACTTTGGAGCAGTGGTCGTGGTCCTGTTAACAGATGTCACGATTATGCTTCCGGTCACGTAACGGTAGAGAGAAAGTGTGGAGAAGGCATGGGGAGCGATATTCACCTTGTAACATCTCCAAGAGGTCACCATTGGGGGGTGGCTCCATCGTGGTATGGGCCGGTATCAGTTTTGAGGCCTGGACAGAGATGGAGGTGCTCTGAACAGGGACGGCCGTACCGTATGTGCTGAAGTGCTGTAGTGATGGGACATTCGATTCATTTTACTGAATCAGTTCATTTGATTCTGTTCACGTTACTGAATCGATACAGTGATCTGATTCACGGCACATTAGTCACCGCTCCTACTGCATCTTTGTAGTATGTACTGGTAAGACAGCAGCAACAGCATTCAGTGCTCACTGCTGCCATCTGGTCTTCATACTATGAACTCCTTTCTTAGAAAAAAATGCTAGTCACTAATACATTGAAGGTTTCCGGCGACGCAGGATGGGAAAGGTCTAGGATTAGGTAGGTAGAAGCCATGGCCTTAATTAAGGTACAGTCTCAGCATTTCCTGGTGTGAAAATGGGGAAAATACGGAAAACCATCTTAACGGCTCCCGACAGTGGGATTCGAATCCACCATCCCCCGAATGCAAGCGCATAGCTACGCAATACTAACTGCACGTCCAACTCACTCAGTCATTTTTGAAAATATGTATTTTTCTATCAGCTTAGGATTTTTTAAAATCATCATATTTTGTATAGGCTACCCGAGATGTACAGTAGCCCAATGGTTTTCTAATTCAACATACTGCTGGTTAAGGTATTGCGTCAGTCGGCTCACTTACTGTCCACATATGATTGAACTCAGTGTGCTATGGCTCACTGTATGTCCGCCAGTGTCCAGTGTGCCGATAAGGAGCCGTGTGTATCTTGAGTCTCACTGAGCCGTGCTCGTTCACGATTCTTTCGGTGTGCCATGGCTCACTGTATGTCTCGCAGCAGCGGAAGCTCAGCTCTCCGCCAGTGTCCAGTGTGCTGATAAGGAGCCGTGTGTATCTTGTGTTTCACTGAGCCATGCTCGTTCACGATTCTTTCGATTTGCCATGATTCACTGTCTCGCTGCAGCGGAAGCACGGCTCCCCGTCAATGTCCAGTGAGTGCGCCACTCAGCACTGTCTGCTGGGAATAAGCTGAATTGTGTGCCGTGAGCTCGCTGTTCCTGTGAATCGATTCACTCGGACACTTGACTGAATTGATACACTGCTTCGAATCATGCATTCAGTAACCAACACTAAAGTGCTGCAGCACATTGCCTATTTGAAAAACAAATTACTTTAAAAATATTATTTACAATCAAATACAGTGCATTGAAAAAGACGTCAGCCAAAGAATAGGAAATTATTCAACTCCCCTCACAACGAGGTAACTAGTCGTGTGCTCCACGCCGGGTGGCTCTGCTGGGCTGTGCGATCACAGCTCAGCGACAATTTCTAAGCTTTTAGCCAGAAACCAGGAACTCTGCCTTTTGTGCATGCATGCCCAACTTTTCCGATAAACTGTGGACACAACAGCCAAGACCGCCAAGACATCACTTCACAGTGATTCTTCGTTCGACCATAGAGAGGCACCACTAGTCACACTTGCATTACAACCGATATGAGAAGGTGGCAGGTGGCACCCTCTTGACTCAGCGGTAGTGTTTAAGAGGGGATCGCTCAAAGCAAACGGGAAAACAAAATACTGTAGAGCTGTTCCCGCCAGGTCTTTTAATACCAAAGATGATAGAATACTACCAACTTGCCTATTCCATAGCCACATTTGTAAATCGATGAACTATAAAACTTGTACTTTTTATTTTGTCAAAATAAGGAAATGATATTGTGATTTTCTTTAATTAAAAATGCCTAGTGTATAAATGTCACTATAAAAACATAACATGTAATTTTGCATTACGACGTTGCTGGTTTTATTTCAATGATGTTGGTAACATTGGGAAATTCTGTTTTTGCGCGTTCACTCCAAGTGTTTGAGTTTATGAATATTTTGTCATTACTGGTGTTATTGTGTGTTTAATTATATAGTTTTATATGAGGAATGTGTATATGTGTTTGGGTTGTTTGCGTGTTGGTTCAGTGTGGAAAGCTCAATGGAGGGACTCTTGAAAACCACATACCGGTATGTTTCTAAATACTGTATTTGTACTTTTTGGAGGGGGGATGTGTTACAGCACACAACTGATTTTCTGCACCAGCCGCCACTGGCTCTGAATGCACACCGTTACATTGTAGAGGTGTTAGCAGGGCAGGTAATCCCCTGTGCTACCTTAGTTAGTGAAAATTCTATTCTGATGCATGATAATGCACGTCCCCATACCGCTCACTGCCTGACAGAATATCTAAGCAATGTCAGGATACGAACCCTCGACTGGCCAGCTTGCAGCCCAGACCTCAATCCCACAGAAAACGTGTGGAATATGCTTGGCCGAAATGTGCGGCGTCGCAACTGTGACACCCTCAACGAAATGCAGGCAACACTATTAGAAGAGTGGGCACTCATCGCCCAGGAAACGATCCAGGACCTTCTAACTAGCATGCCGCGAAGGATGGAGGCCGTAATTATCTCCAGAGGCGGTAATACCCTATACTAAGGCACGATAAGTGTAGAGTGTCATCAAGAAAACTTTCAGTAGTACCTATGTTTGTAAGTTTCCTTAGTGTAATGGAAATCGTGTCAACATACCGAGGTGGTGTAGCTCTCTTCGGGCACACACACACTGGAGGTGAGCTGCACTTACCATTTAAACCAGTTTGCTTAGTGTAATGCAATGTTTAATGACTTTTTCATCAATTACAGCATATAGGAAGTTTTTGGATAAACGTAAAAAAAAAAAAAAAAAAAAAGAACTTCCATAATCAGTATGAAGTATACAGAGCACTGGTTAATTTCATTTTATATTAATATGTTGTAGGAATGAAGAAAAAGCAATGCTTAAGATAAATAAATACACGTTTTGCTCTTAAATTAAATTATTTCACTCTCTTTTTCCACCAGTGTAGTTGGTCATTTGACCAAATTTTTGACGGTGTTTTGATCACCCGCCTTCATAACCATAAGAAAGTCCTCATAAACAATGCTTAAATTGCAGAAACATAAAATAATTTAATGTGTACATCTGGACGACAGAGACTAAGTATGGGCATCATCTTCAACGTGTAACAACAGACAACAGTAACATCAACAGCTGCAAGAAGCAGAATATATGATGTTCCGCGTAGGTCAGATGGTTAGCCTATATATTATGTGTTGGCCCTTTCGGTACTTCCTGGAAGAGGCAAGCGGAGTTGGCTGTCGCTGGTGTCCCACTGCAGTCTGTACGAGGAGTTGTCGGAGTGTCGAGTGAGCAGATGAACTGGAACGGCTATTCATTGGCGGCTGGTACAGAAAATCAGTTGTGTGGTGTAACCCATCCCCCCTCCAATAAGCACAAATAGAAACATACCGGAATGTGGTTTTCAAGCCGGTCTCCATTGAGTTTTCCACACTGAACAAACACGCAAACAACCCAAACACATATACACATTTCTCATAAAAACTATATCATTAAACACACAATAACACCTGCAATGGCAAAATATTCACGAACTCAAACACTTGGAGTGAGCGCGCAAAAACAGAATTTCCCAATGTTACCAACATCATTGAAATAAAACCAGCAACGTCGTAATGCAAAATTACATGTTATGTTTTTATAGTGACATTTATAAACTAGGCATTTTTAATTAAAGAAAATCACAATATCATTTCCTTATTTTGACAACATAAAAAGTACAAGTTTTTTATAGTTCATCGATCTACAGTATTTTGTTTTTCCGTTTGCTTTGAGCGATTCCCTCTTAAACACTACCTGCCACCTTCTCATATCGGTCGAAATGCAAGTGTGACTAGTGCTGCCCCTCTGTGGTCGAACGAAGAATTGCTGTGAGGTGATGTCTTGTCTTGGCTGTTGTTTCCACAGTCTATCGGAAAAGTTGGGCACGCATGCACAAAAGGCAGAGTTCCTGGTTTCTGGCTAAAAGCTTAGAAATTGTCGCCGAGCTGTGATCGCACAGTCCAGCACAGCCACCCGGCATGGAGCACAGGACTAGTTACCTGGTTGTGAGGGGAGTTGAATAATTTCCTATTCTTTGGCTGAAATCTTTTTCAATGCACTGTATTTGATTGTAGATAATATTTTTAAAGTAATTTATTTTTCAAATAGGCAATATGCTGCAGCACTTCAACGCATACGGTACGGCCGCCCTTGCGGCTGTTGGCTGCCGTCAATGTCCCATCGGAGTCGGGGTATCGTCACATGTGTTGTCTTAGAGTACTCTCTCTCTCTGTGTGTGTGCGCGCGGTCCATCGTAAAATCAGCGATTGGAGCAGCTATTGTGAGTGTATCTGGAACATTGCTAATGGCCATTGTGCTGCTTAACACTGTTGAGCTGTCATCGTGTGTTGAGTGGTCTGTGGCCCTGTGTTCAAACCTTAACTATCTGCATGTGCCTGCTGTGTGGGGTGACTGGACTTGGAGAGGTGAGCCTGTTAGTAGGATTATAGCCCTCTCAGGTGATGCCAACGAGCTAGACTGCCTGCTAGGTATATGAAAAGAACAGAGACTTGTAAATAGACAGCAATTAGTGAGTGTGGTCAATAATGGTTGGATTTTGTGTGTGTGTGCGTGTGTGTGTGTGTGTGTGTGTGTGTGTGTGTGTGAATTTATCGGGTTGTTCTGAAATAAATTAGAGTGATAAAACAGACGGTGCTTTATGCATAACAATATTTCTCACAACCCCGCTACTCAAGTTCACATCACAGCCCATGCGTAGCACAATATAGGTAAAGCAAGCTTATAGTTTAGCCGCGGGACCTCCGTTTCTACGTGGAATCTGAACCATAAGTATCACGCCAGGGCTCGATCAGCGGTCACCTTGATGAGAAGCTAGTAACAGCATCATGTTCTCTGTGAAGCGGTGCCTTCTGTTAACTAACCACTGCCTCTAATAATGTCAAATACATGCCTGTATTTGGTTAGTATGTATGTTCAGTCCGTCAACGATGCCGCTGGTGGGATCCTCAACAGCTCTGCCATCAGCTGTCATAAATGGCCTAGGCATCACTGAAGAGGCATACTAGGGAAATGAGGAGTGAGGTAGTTTCCCATTGCTTTCCTCACCGAGCCAGAGTTGCTATTACATATCAGTCTGCCAAGCCCACTGAAATGCATACACCAACTGACCCTATGAGCAACATTTTCACACCATTCATAGCAGGGACTGGCTGCATAAGGATTGGCATTACTAGCATCGCTCATACCTCACTCACTTTCATATTGAAAAAGCCAAGGATCAGCTAGAGACAGATCTGTGAAAGTAAAAAAATTGCTCTAGCCTATACCAGAAGACATAGTCACTGTAAACACTAGGTCCTGCCAGCAAAGGCATATTTGGTTAGTGCCTAAGCTATATTAGGAACAATATTATGAAGAATTTTGGGGCTGATTTCGATGTTTGCCCCTTATGGCAACAACCTTCATCATCATCTTCCTATCACCAAGAAACATTTTACGGACATTCCAGTAGTGAGGATTCTTGTCATTATTCAAAGTAGAAAACTGCTCTGCCAAACATGTTTTAAGGGTAGCCATGGGCGCCTCCCTTGGAGTGACTGAGGAAAGGACGCTTCAATCGTACAGTCACCTAATTCATAAACATACAAGTACCGGGCGAGTTGGTCGTGCGTTAGGGCCGCGCAGGTGGGAGCTTGCATCCGGGAGATAGTGGGTTCGAACCCCACTGTTGACAGCCCTGAAGATGGTCTTCCGTGGTTTCCCATTTTCAAACCAGGCAAATGCCGGGGCTGTACCTTAATTAAGGACACAGCCGCTTCCTTCACACTCTTAGGCCTTTTCTATCCCATCGTTGCCATAAGACCTATTTGTGTCGGTGCGACGTAAAGCAAAATAAAAACCTAAAAGTTTGCTTGCTTTTACTGGTGTAGATCTCTAGCAAAGGGCGTGGAAACGGTGCAATATATGGTTGAACTTTGTGGTTTACATAAAATGAACAGTAGAATTAAGATACTAGGAAGTACAGGCATCTCTGAATTATATTCGCAATTTATTCTACCGAAACTTGTTCATTAAGAGCAAAGTTACTATGTGAGATATCAAACTGTACTTAAAATGTAATGTGTACGCTATAAACTTTATAGCGACCAGATATTAAGTGAATGGAAGATGTATACTTGTGATTTTACCAAATACCGTAGCTGTGTTATATTAGCAGGAATGACATGATACATGCCATTCATTTTTATGGACTTGCTGTTGTTTATTCAAGAACATCGTTTAGACAAGTACAGTCCACTATCTACTTTCTAAATCTGTGACCTCATTTGCCTAAAGGTGGGCCGGCGTAAGGTTGCACATGACAGCTGCGCACAATGTTGGTCACACTGCAACGGCGCACGAAGCGATGTTGCCGCAGTAACAGCTGATTGCACGACACGCGAGTTTTTAAAAACATGGGAGAGATATTTTTAATGTCATCGCGATAATACATAATACAAATGAAATTCGTCGACAAAAATCGAACCTTATACTCACTGTTTATTCATCACACAATATGATACGAGATAAATATACTACGATGTTAGAAGGTACGGTAGAAATCGGCCGACAAGAATCTCACTTTAAATACACCAATAAATGTTAGAATAATTTACACCGGTGCTAACACAAAAGGTTTCAAGTAAAATCTATAAAATTTACGAAAATTCAGAAACCTTATTTTCATACCTGATTCACAAAGGTAGAGGCTCGATATACTCCAGATCACTGCTATCACTACCGTCGCCTTCGTTGTCATTGTCATCAGATCATCAACTCCTGACAGCCTGTGATGTCATGTGTTGCCATTGCCGAATTAATGAACGTTGCGACATGGCCAACTTTCTTCACCCACAAAGCCGCATCCATTCGAGCAATACTCTCCCGAACAGTCCTTCCACTTCAGTAAGGACTTATTAGTCCGTACGTAATGTTTTACTTCACCCCATACCGTACCAACTCAATGAGGTTGAAGTGGCAGTGGTACGGCAGCAAACTAATCACCTCGTGCCCTTCTTCCTTCGCTACTTCGTCGACTAATTTAGTCATACACATATGCGCTGGGGTACTTCTTTACCGCAGCCATTCTACTAACAGTTCTTTACGGGCGTTCGAAGTAGTGGTCTTGTCCATTATTACGGAGTGGTAATGGTGCATTGTCCATAACAGACAGAAGGGACTTTGAGCTGTAATAATCGTACTCGTGTCTTCGTATTACACCCAGTAGCGGCGATTGGGAATAAAAATTGCGGGGGCAAAGGATTTACAGACAACAAACAGTATCCGGGTTCGCGGGATATAGCGGAGGATGGGGGGAGGGGTGTATATTCATCAAAATTTGAAAAAAGGCCACAAAATGGTAAGTTTATTATGCTCTGTCAGCGAATTTAGACAGAGAGGTAAAGACTGACAGTTTACCAACTTAAATGCGGTAATATATATATATTTTTGAGATTTTGATTCAATACTATACAATAAAACTTTCGCCAAAGGAATAATATTACACATTTATTAAATTAAAAAGAAATACGGCGTGATTATACAATTAAAACCATTTAGTATTTGACTATACACTAACAACGTGACAGACACTAAAGAGACCGCCAGAATGACGAATGCACGCGGCAAGGTAGTGAATCGTACCTCAGTGTCTATGACCTTAGAAAAAAAAAGTATTGCCCTGGTACCCTTCCTTCTAGCACAGGCAAAGTCTTCACTATTTGCTGTAGCGCTACACAAATCGGTTAGCCGGGACGAAGGACATTTTGTGCGTATATCCGCTAATAATTTTGGTAATGATTAAAGAAAATAAAGAAAAGAATTAGCTGATAAGACAACAGCGCTTGTACTAATGGCTTTTGTTAATAACTCTGTTTCAGCCGGCTAAAATGTAATAAAAATATAATATTTTTTCCAAGAAGTTGATGATGATGATGATGATTATTGTTTAAAGGGGCCTAACATCTAAGGTCGTCGCCTCTCTCCAGAAAGTACGGGGGCGACTGCCCCCCCCCCCCCCTAATCACCGCTACTGATTACACCAGCCTGGAAATAATTCCTGTTACAGAAGATAGCTTAATTCGTTTCTTTCCCGGAGTGGTGTGAAACAAGTCCCTACTATCAGCCCCGTTTCCGCTACTGCTATGTACCGGTACCCCAGTCCTTTTTTGCTTCTGTTCATGGAGGCGAACACCTCTCTGAATAACAGTACGATTTGAAAGCCCTAATGTTTGACATATGCGT
This sequence comes from Anabrus simplex, assembly GCF_040414725.1. NCBI lineage: Eukaryota > Metazoa > Arthropoda > Insecta > Orthoptera > Tettigoniidae > Anabrus > Anabrus simplex. The sequence goes on along the minus strand of NC_090272.1, from coordinate 88,688,934 downwards.
TCCACACCATGATCTGCAGGAACAGAGAGACGGCTAGCGTACGAATTTCTTCTCCCTCTCGTAAAACTCGCGAGTTCTCCGCACTAATTCTAATGCCTGACTATTAAGGGACACTCCGCGCTTCATGACTATGTTGCCGTTTCCGAGACATCGCACTGCATTCGTTGAAATGAAATTTCACAATTATTTCACAACGAAAACACAACTTTCATAAACGCGCGAATGACACCTGGGGGCCTGTTTCATAAAACTAACTAATAATATTAGCTAATAATATTAGAACTCATAAAACAAATTATTAGTTGTCAAAATTCTGTTTCATAAAGATGTATGCATGACTAATAAAATGGCTTCACTAATAATATTAGTTCATTAGTCAGCTGATACAGTTTGAGGTTAGAATCGATTTGTTGCATGTTCTTACAGTAGTTTGTTTTCGTTCCTTGCAGTAGGCTAGCGCTTGACCAACTCATACTCTGTGCTTTTTGTGTTTGACTACAACCGGAACCGGCTATTCAGTGCAGTTTCAGATTCAGTCCGTTCGTGTGTCTCGTACGGTGCGGATCGTTCTTTGGTTGCAGTCTGGTGTTTGCCTGCGGTGACAAGTAGTGTGTGACTGTTTGGCGAGTGTGTGTCTGTGTACGCTTTGGTGATGGATACTGATAGTGGAGGAGATGAGGCACCGGATCCCTCATCTAATGCCAATGTTGGTCGTAAAGAAACTGTGCCGATGCAAACCGATTTGATTAATATCACTTCAAATATGAATTCATTACAGCAGCCTTTACAACCTCAACAGTCTAATGCCGCTCAGCCGCCTCCTCCACCTCCCCCACCTCCTGAAGAGTTGGAGGTTTATCAACAGGCTCATTTTGGTCCATTTATTGTATTTGTTGAATCAACTAAGTCGAAAAATATTGGTGGGCTACATCCTATGGCGCTTGGGCGCTTGTTTTACGATAATGACATTTTTGTGAAAGGTATAACGCCCAAAGGACGCAATAGATTACTGGTGGAATTTAGTTCCGCGATCCAAGCTAATTCCTTTCTACGTCATTCAATACTTGCAACTCACTCATTGAAAGCATATATTCCCAGTTCCAATATCTTTCGTGTTGGACTTATACGCGGTGTGGAAAAGAATGTTTCTGATTCTGACATTCTTAAATACCTTAAATCTGATGTTCGGGTCAAATCGGTCAAGCGGCTTAACCGTAAGGTTGTGGAGCCCAGTGGAGTGACCTACGTTCCAACTGGCACAGTTAAGATTGTTTTTCGCTCTCAAACTCTTCCTCAATATGTCTCTTTGTTTCAAGTGCATTTAGAAGTTTCCCCTTTCATTTTTTCCCCGATTATCTGTTCAAAATGTCAGCGATATGGACACACGATTAAAAACTGTCAAGCTAAGTCACCCCGATGTGGGCATTGTGCGTTACATCACCTTACATCAGAGTGTCAGGAAAATATTCGCCGCTGTGTTCACTGTCATCAGGCACATTATACTGGCTCATCAAACTGCCCTACTCATCAACAGCAAACTGCCCTTAAAAAGCTTATGTGTACAGAAAATCTATCCTTTTCCGAGGCGTCTGCTAGAATACCCTCGACCCAATTTGACACGTCCAATAATACCCATCTTTTTCCACCTCTTCCTTCTACTAGTTCCACTTCACCTGTGGAAACCCCGAGGAAACGTAAATTTACTCAGGTGGTTATGAATGAGCCCCGTCCCATTCCAACACCTGGTTTTGATAAGTCTGGGTATCTTAATCTCATTCGACCCCCTCCAGTGTCTTCACATACCTCGGTCCTTCCATCCACTTCATCTTCATCCTCCCCGTCCCCGATTCCGTCTACGTCCCGTAATTCTCAGTGTTTACCTTCAGCTCCTTCTCAATCATCTAGTTCCCCTGTACTACGCCAAAAGGCGTATCTCCAAAGTGGTATTCATCAACTATTTCTGCAACTTATTCAATTATTAGGGGACCAGCCACATGTCGCACATACACTTTATAAGCTTCGTGACTGTGTGCACACTATGTTCTCTTTAGATGCTACGTATCCTGCAGTGGAATGCTAGGAGTATTCCTTCTAAACGGTATGAGTTACAATTTTTGATAAATGAAATTTCCCCATTCATTATAGCATTACAGGAGACTTGGTTTTCCCCATCCTCTGATTTTTATTTAAATGGCTTTAATGTTGAACGCTGTGATGGTGTTGGTTACGGTGGTGTTGCTTTATTTATTCACCATAGTTTATCCTATCAACGTCTTGATATCTCGTATTGTCTACCCCATACATTTGTTCTTGGTATCTCATATAATCGCCTTTCCATTATTAACCTTTATTGCCCTCCAGATCTTTCTATTTCTCACATTCAATGGTGTCGATTCTTGCAGCAATTTTCTTCTCATAACGAGCTTCTCCTCTTAGGGGACTTTAATCTTCATCATTCTATGTGGGGAAGCAGTAGTGATACTTCTCTGGGTTCTTATTTCCTCACTGCCTCCCAATCGCATGACTTTGTCATTTTAAACGATGGTTCTCCCACGCGCCTCACTCCCCCCGGCTCTCCTCCCAGTGCTGTGGATTTATCATTATGTCGTCCTGCAATGGCTTCGATTGTAACTTGGCACCGTCTCACTGATACACATTCTAGCGACCATTTCCCTATTATTCTTACGTATGGTCTTGGTAGGTTTCCTAGTTCTTCTTCTGCTCTTACATGTACCAGTAATGTTCGCTCCCTCCGTCACTTTGATAGAGTCTCTTTTATTACTTATGTTACCCATCGTATTGAGCTTATTTCGGATAATATTTTGCCCTTTTCTACTCTCTTTCAATTTATACAAGATTATCTCGATCTTTATCATCCCTATAAACCTATTTCTTCCCACTCTGCTCGCCCCTCTTCCTTTATACGATGGTGGGACTCAGAGTGCCATAATCTGGTTCTTAAACGACGCCGTTTATTCCGGATATATAGGAAAACATTAGCCCCCCACCATTATTTCCGTCTTAAACAGCATATTGCTTATACTAGACGAATTTTTCTTTCTAAACGCCGTGCTGCATGGCGATCCTTTATTTCTTCCCTAAACGCTCATACTTCGTCTTCTCACTTATGGAGTGCAATTCGTTCCCTTACCCGAGCTTCTCAATACATTCCACCCTCTGTCACCCCTCCACAGATTCTATCTATCTTTCTCAACTCCCTCACTCCTGATTATGTCGTGCCCGACTTTACTATCCCCCTGTCTCCATGCTCTTCCCGCTTTTCTGTATTACTTCAACCTATACACCTTTCTGAACTTGAGGCCACCTTGTGTAATGCAAAGAGTTCGTCTCCGGGCCCTGATTATATATCATACGATATGCTCCGGATTCTCCCTCTCCGTGCTAAACAAGCTTTATTAGCTCTCTATAACAATATACTTCTCACTACTTCTGTTCCTACCTCTTGGAATGATTTTTTTTTAGTACCTATCCCCAAACCTGGTCAACTTCAAACTGACGCTACTGGCTTTCGAGGGATTGTCCTTGGTTCGTGTATCCGCAAGACGTTTTTAAAAATTCTCCTTCAACGACTCCTGTGGTCTCTTGAATATTATAATTTGGTTCCCAAATATCAATTCGCCTACTTTAAAGGTCGTTGTGCTCAAGATGCTATTAATATTTTACTTATCGATATTTTATTAGCGCAAATTCGTAAGGATTGTCTTATTGCTATTTTTTTGGACATACGAGGAGCTTTTGACTCCATACCACTGCATCTTCTCTGGACTAATCTTGCACAGAAAGGTTTTCCTGCTCATTTTCTCCACATCTTGCGTAATTTGTTTACGTATCGGAAACTTTTAATTAAATCCGCTTATTCTTCTCTTCCTTGTCGTCTGTCATCTGTCGGAGTTCCTCAGGGAGACATTTTAAGTGGTCTGCTTTTCGCCCTGTATATGAGTAATCTTGAACAATTGGTCACCCAAAAAGCTCGCATTCTTTTTTATGCTGATGATATAGTTCTTTATTACTCTCATAGTAATGTCGATGTGTGTCGTCACCATATATATCAGTTAATGGAGCAAGTCATTACATGGCTTACTTTCCATGGTCTTCAACTTTCTACCTCCAAATGCTGTGCAATGTTTTTTACCTCTAAGCGTAGGTTTAACTCTGAGCCACTTGTTTTCGATTCTCATGTCATTCCTTTTTGTTCCTCCCATAAATACCTTGGTGTTATGCTAGATCGCTCGTTATCTTGGAAACATCATATTACTCAGTTACGTAATTCTTCTGATATGTATATTAAAATTCTCCAAGTGGTAACTAGACGAGCATGGGGTGCTGACCCTGGCACAGCTCAGTTGTTATATTTCGCTACTATTCGCTCTAGACTCGACTACTGTGCGCATGTTATAGATACTGCGTCGGATTCTGTTCTTAACCACTTAAATACTTTACAATTTAAAGCCCTGAGAACTTGTGTTGGAGCATTGTTGTCTACCCCTACTAATGCTCTCCTTGTCGAGACGGTGAGTTCCCTCTTCCCATTCGCCGTAAAATGATAACATCTAAATATCTACTTAAAAGATTTGCTCTGGCTCAACACCCATTGCTTCCTAAATTGCAGTTATTAGATGAATATTCTCTTCTTTCACAGGCCCGCCGTCGTAAGATGCCTGCTTTGTTGTATGCATATCAATTTCTTCTTTCCTATAAAAACACTATCTTACGCACTGCTTCTTCCCCCGTTTATTCAGTAAATTTTGATTGTTTATTTTTTGTCCCTTCTATCATTATTTCCCCTACATCTTCTTTTTCTTCTTCTATTCCTGGTTCTTCGTTGACTGGCCCACCTTTTAAGAAGCTACGTTTTGCTCTAAGTGATTCTGGCGTCCAGATATATACAGACGGCTCAAAAAACTCTTCTGGCGTTGGAGCAGCGTTCTATATTGTCAATACCAATGTTGCTGAACTCTATCGTTTACCCAGTGACTTTTCTATCTACACTGCGGAAATTTTTGCTATTCGTCAAGCTCTTATGTATATTAAGCATCATTCTATACCTAACGCAGCTATTTATACGGATTCCCTCAGTGCAGTTCAGTCGCTCAAGTCATCTCATCTTTCTTTTAACTGGTATTTGTATCATGTTAAAAGTCTCATTTATACTTTGCATCAATCTGGGGTGGTTCTCACTTTTGTCTGGGTCCCTAGTCATATAGGTATCTATGGGAATGAACAGGCGGATTTATTCGCGAAGCGAGCTGTTCGTGATGGCAAATCCCTCCTTAACCTTGCAGTTCCTCTACCCGATTTTTATCCAGTTCTTAAACATTATGCTTATGGTCAGTGGCAAGAAGATTGGACTAGATCAGCTTCTTATAAAGGTCGCTATTATTACAATATTCAGCCTTGTATTCCTCCCTATCCTTGGTATTTGAAGGGTAACTATTCTCGCCGTCACATTACCAACATTATTCGTCTTCGCTTTAACCATGCTCTTACTCCTCTGTATAAACATCGTTTTAACCTCTCCCCCCACTCCTCTTGTATATGTGGTACTCTGAGTGCTGATGTAAATCATTTATTATTCCAATGCCCTGTGTATGATTCTTTTCGTCCGGCTTTTATTTCTCGTCTTCTCAGTCTTCAGAAAGCTCTCCCCACCAATGTCTCCTGCTTGCTTACCGATATGTCTCCTGCTCTAATACATGCTATCAATCAATATTTGGATGACTCTCATCTTCATTTGTAAATTACTGTCTGTTTATTGTTCGCACCGTTACATACTCCTGCTTCCACTGTTTTTTGCTTCTACGCACTTCCTTTGTTATGTTTCGCGTTACTTAAGGTGTGTACATAGACCCGATGCTCAACTGTTCTTGAGACCTTCGTAGTGAAATTCATTGCGTGTGACCTTCGTAGTGGACTAATTGCGTGTGATTTCGCATTATAAGTGTAATATCACAATAATAAGTGTAGTGGCTGGGTGAAATAATAGAGCCCATAACCTCTCCGACAACAACAACAACAACAACAGTTTCAGATTCTTGTCAGTTTATATAGGCTACAATGGGTAAAAGAAACGACAATAATGTCAGGAAAGAAAGTTTCCTTAGAAAAGTGCTGGAGTTGAAGGGGCAGTTGTTCGGAGCCTTTTCACTAACTGTGACAAAGGACTCGAAAAGGCAAGCGTGGATGGAACTGCGGGATTTTGCTGTGGCTATTGGGCTGGTCACAACCAACAAAGATCACACTTATGTGCGGGATGCTACTTGGCCTAACATGAGGAGCAGAACAGTGGTAAGTTTTAGCTGTTGTTTTTCTCTTAGTTGGAGGTTATGTTAGTGTTTATTTACTAACTTTAAGCCACCCTTTTCTCAACTGGATGTCGATATTTTTTTAAGGGGGAGAGGGGGAAATAAGGAGACTATTAGCTTCGCAGTAGAGTTTACTGTGCTGTATACTACCCATAGTAATTTAACATTATGCATCATACATCCATCCTGTGTGTTTTTATGACTGTGACTGAGCAGAACATAACCTGAAATGAATTCCAGTGATATTTATAAATCTTTGTTATAATATGCAAAAAAGCATACAAAAATTATTGTATACAATAGATGTAGGTAGTACTTTAGTATAGTCAGTTATAACAGGATGTCCTTCTTCTAGACTTACATGGTTTCTTTTATTTACAGGCAAAAGTTGATAATGCTTATCAGACTGGAAGTGGGGGAGGAAGTAGCAAAAAATTAGATGTCATAGACCACCTGGTTCTTGACATTATCGGAAGAGAATCTCCTGTTTTACAGGGATTCGGAACAGAAGATTCTCTTGGAGAAATCGTTCTTCCTGCAATGGGACCAACTTCAGCTTCCTCCAGCGACTATATAGTGGCATTGGAAGAAAGTAGGCCTATATCTGCCACTGAAATTGATGGAAGCTGGCAAAATGGAGAGCTCCAGCATCAGCAGGAGACACCTAAGGCTAGAGGTAAGCTGGAAATGATTTAACTTAAGACTGTATTCTGGTATCTAATTCCACCTCTTGACTGCGACTTCTTTGTGTGACTTTAAACTTACAGGCTCAGGCTGCCCGCTAGTAACCAAGATCTGTTTTCCCTGGATTACATTCAGTGGAACACTGTACATAATAATGTGATGCTTGAGCATGTTTATCATACTCTGGTATAGTCATCTTGAAACATATTTTGCATGAACACTAATGGCATAAAGAACTTGAAATAAATGTATCATATGTCAAAAAAGCTACACTTTATCATAAAATATCAATCTGTGAAGTTGATCATCAGCAATCCCATTGTACACAGCCACTACAACCAACAAAAATTGACTACATTGCTCACAGCAAGCCATCAGTCATTCTTCTAATGCCTGTGCTCATCAGGGACCCTTTCTTGAAATTGGCACGAGTGAGCATACCAGTTTTAAACACGCTCATAACAGAAATGTGTGGATTAGTGTTCAGAAACTTGGGTACGTTCCCAGTTCCTGTCGCAAATGGAAGTGTCGTTAAATATGTAAGCTTGTCAACTAGTGTGTACAAAAAAAACCACCACTGACACAGTCCTTTATTTGTAGAATTCTTTTCTGTGATAACTTCCTTTTTCTATAATATTTTCTCCTTAATAGCAAGAGAAAATCTGGGACAAATATTCGTTTATAGGAAGGGGAGTTAGGGATTGGAATAACTTACCAAGGGAGATGTTCAATAAATTTCCAATTTCTTTGCAATCATTTAAGAAAAGGCTAGGAAAACAACAGATAGGGAATCTGCCACCTGGGCGACTGCCCTAAATGCAGATCAGTAGTGATTGATTGACAATACTTGAGCACCTCTGCGGTATGTAAATTATATGGGCAGATTTTAAAACATTGGGCGTTTGGAAAAAAAAAACATTAAGAAGATAAGAGTTATTGTCTTTTTAATCTGTAATATTATAATTTAAATTTTGGTTCAATGATTACAAGGCAATTAGGCCTACAAATTTATATTATTATTCCTACCATTTACCCGTTGGTGCAAGGTCCGCCATTTTGCACGATCTTGGGCATCGTGTGGTCTTAACATGAGAGTCTTCGTATCATTTACTGTGTCATGCCAGCTTCGCTCTGGACGTTCGTGTGGACGTTGCCCATTAATTTCAAAGGAGTGAGTTAAATTGGCTCCGGGCGAGTTGGCCATGCAGTTAGGGGTGCGCGGCTGTGAGGTTGGATCCGGGAGATAGTAGTTTCGAATCCCACTGCAGAAGCCCTGAAGATGGTTTTCTGTGATTTCCCATTTTCACACCAGGCAAATGCTGGGGCTGTACGTTAATTAAGGCTACGACCGCTTCCTTCCAACTCCTAACCCTTTCCTATCCCATCGTCGCCTTAAGACCTATCTGTGTTGGTGCCACGTAAAGCCGCTAGCAAAAAAAAAAAACAACTGTTCCAGATGCGGCACACAGGACATGACCGTACCATTTGAGATGCTTTTCCTGTGCTTTCTCAGTGATGGGTGCAATGCTCATTTACTAGTGAATGGTGTCGTTTTTGACATGATACAAGTGTGATGCCTATCAACAGCAAAGCGTATACATTTCCATATTATACAATTTATTAACTTCATTATATATACCCGCATTGACTTTTGCTCACCTGTAATGGAGTGTGTTCCACTTTCCAATACCTATTTTATTGTAGGCCTTTATATGTTTAGGACTAACACATTACACACGGTATTGATAATATTTAGGACAAAAAATAGCTGAAGATGTCTCTAATAGAGACTACCGGTAAAACATAATAGCCAAAGATGTCTCTATTACAGATTATTTATAAAGGCTGGTGTTTAACAATTTATTCCTGTCATTAGTCTCAGGGTACCCATTTTCTGGAAAAATAGGGAAAGCATGGAAAACACAGGGAAATGACTTGTCACATCAAAATTAATCTTTCAGTGTAATACTGTACCCAAACGTAATGATCGAGTGAGACTGATATTAGGTGCGACACGAGCCGAACGCAGTGGTAGTATTTTGAGAGAGAGATAGAGACAGATAGTGAACACATGCGATAATGAAGAAGAGTGAATGAAAAAGAGAGACATACTTGCACGAACCGCTCAAATGTTCCATCAGGCGTATTGTTCCAAATACAGTGTGTCCCACTCCCAGCATGGCCGGGAGACTACATGCATGTTCTGAGCGGTATATTCATAACCTTCTGCGTGTTCTGTGTCCACTATTACAACATTTATTGCTTACTCATGCACCCAATAGCCTTCATCATGAATACTAACCTCTTTAATTTCACTATGTACAGAGGATTTTGAGATACCGACTTCTTGTGCAACACATTGTACAGATGTAGTGGGAGATCGTACGAATGATGTGTTAATGTCGATATTTTTTTCTAATAGAATCCTTCGTTTCAGTTTAGGAATCACAAAATTAAGTGATCCTGTTAATTTATTCACGAGATATCTGTTTCTCTACCTGGAAGAGGAACCCCGGGAAATCTCTTCTGAAATTGCCTACTCACCTCTTTATGAGTCGGTTTTTACATATGTGTCATACATAAGAATTCTTTGTTCAAGTATGAATTTAACTGGCATTTCAACATTGTAATAATGTAATTAATCTAAATAATTCTACTGTAATTCAGCCCGACGCGATCTTCGGTTATACTGCCAACTGGGTGGAAATGAAATCTGAATTGAATCGATAATATGATCGATCGATATGAATTTTCTAAACATTTATTATCTTACGCCAACAACTCTGTTACACATACATTATTTAACATTATATAATATTTCTCGATGCGAATCTTGTTCCTAGCATGAATTATATAGTTTGGCTTTGCTGTGTAAACATCAGTACTAGTTCGTAAAGTGTACGCCAGATGTCGCACAGCGATGCATAGTTTGTGTTTCAAAGGTTGCTAATATGGATGTCGAAGATAACCGAGGTCTACCGATTCAGCACTAGGGAGCTCAGGGCTCAAGAAAAGGTTCGCGTATACTAACTGACCTCCTCATGGCACTGCAGCGAGTCAGCGTGAGGTTATGAATACACCGCCTGGAGTGTGCATGTCGACTACCAGCTCCGCTGGGAGCGTGACACACTGTACCAGCTTCTCCACCGTAGCTACCATTGTGGACTTCACTCATAACCCTGGCTGGGACCTTCCGTATTTATTTGCGGATGCAGCCTCTGGAGGTTGGCGGGCTCCCCCGAGGCAATCACAAATCAATGGGGGAAAGTTATTATCTATGAACATTTAATTTTACTATCAAGGTCTGGAATTACGTTTCATTAAGAGTGAATTTTAAGCTACACCACATGTAATACTAGATACATCACACGTCTGTTGCACTGCCTCCTTTAAGCGGTTACCACAAGTACCGGTATGTCTTTTTCATTAAATGTATTTCGCTACCACACGTGCGCACTCTATCTGTCTCCATCTCTCTCTCTCAAACTACTATTCGCTGCGTATGACTCACGTCGCATCTATTATCAGTCTCTCTCGATCGTTCCATCTGAGGTACAGTCTTAGATTGAAAGATTAAATTTGTCCATAAAATGGGTACCCTGAGATCAATAGTGGGAATAAATTATTAAACATTAGCCAATATAAATTAGCTTAACTGTAAGTCTTAACTTTCACCTAATTTTCTCCTTTTTTATTTTTTTATTTTTTTTATTTTTATAGGTACTGTCAAGAAGAGGGTACTCGTCCAGCATCCCCAGGAAAGCAAAGAAATAGAGTCCCTCAAAAAACGGAAGCTTCAACTTGAAGTCCGGAAGCTGGAGCTGGAGGTGTAGGAGAAGGAAAATTTACTCAATATTGAGCATTCACCCCTCACAAGTGGTGTTCAGGAACGTGGAAAAAAGGAACTTTCTGTACCAAACAATGAATATTTAATTGTAGAAAACAATGATGGTAACTTTGTTGTGGTTCAGCCTCAGATATAAAAAGTGTAAATAAATCATAAAAAGCACAAAATTACTGTGTTGGGTGTTCATATGATTTGTCTTTTATTCATCACAATGTCTGTTCACACGAAGTGGTCATAAAGGAATTGCAGTTTTTCTTGAGCCTGGACTGGAACCTCCTCACCCTCCTGAATATCCTCTTGCCCTAAATGATCCTCTTCCATTTCAGGAGCCGTGTAGTTATCTAGACGTCTTGACAGGTTACAAAGTACTACACAAGCATTGATAACTTTACAAGCAAAGGTGGGATTTATTCGCATACCACTGCTAAGGACAGGAAATTTTTCTTTAAGGAGTCCTATTGCACACTCTATAACCCTCCTTGTTTTTTTATGTGCTCTTAAAAATCTTTGTTGAGACTGACTAGCAAAATCTCGGATTACTGGTGGTATGAGCCAAGATTTTAAAGGATAGATGGAGTCTCCAAGCAGAACTGCACCAGGGAAAGGTCTCCAGCCATTAGCCATCCTATTGTTCAAGCTACTTAATCTTAGAACCCTAGCATCACTGACACTGCCAGGCCAGTTTGCACATACATAGTAGAATTCTAAATTTGGCCCACATACTAGCAGAACATTCAAGGAATGTTTCCCATGTCGATCAACAAATGCCGGTTCATATGCACTTGGTGCATCAATTTTGATAAGTGTTCCATCAAGTACTCCACAAATTAAAGGAATACCACCAAGTTCAGTGAATCTGGCAACTACTACACCACAGTCAGCTGGCCAACGTACAACATCCTGAAGAAGAGTGTCATTTATCACAGTCACAACTCGGTGCACAACTCTGCAGACTGTTGCTTTTGAAACACCATGCATATCAGAAATACAATGATACTGTGCACCACTACCTAACCAGTGTAGTGCAATCTGAAGCTGCTGTTTTGAGGTTAGTGCTTCATTCCTTGCAGTGGGAGATTCTAAGATATTACCAATCCTATCAAGCACATATTCAAATGTTCTGTAATCTAACCTAAATCTCTCATTGTATTCATATGATTGTTCCATACCCGTATAGGCTGTTCTTGGCCTAAAAGTTCTTGGACGGCGAATATAAACTCTCTCCTCGTCACTATTTGAATCAGTCAACCATTTCACTGATCTTCACAATTTTATGCCAATATATCAATATACCACACTCTTTGGTTTCACTAATAATATGAAATATGAGTCAAAATACACTAATAGAAATAATCCCAATAATATGAGTAAATTTTATTAGTTATGTTGTCTATGAAACAATTTACTAATATTATTAGGAACATCTACTAATAATTTAGACTCATAAACTAATAACTAATATTATTAACTAATAATTTTATGAAACACAATACTAATATTATTAGTTAATATTATTGGTTTTTACTAATAATATTAGTGAAATATGTTTTATGAAACAGGGCCCTGACCACGTGCTAGCGGAGACAGGCAAAACGGCAACACTTCAATACGGTAGTCAAGCTAGTTACAGATGGCACCACTATACTACCCATATTGCCAACTACAATCGACTGTAAATAGTTAGTAGGTATTTATTTTGTGGCTCGCTTAAATTTTATAACATTTTTTTAAAATTCTCATATTTGTGTAAGCAAATAAAAGATTATAAGCACTATATGGCATTAAATAAGAATTAACATGAATAAAATGCGTAACTCTATCTGACATGAAAAGTAGTAGATTGGTGATTCTGATTAACGGGTGACGTTCTTCATTTCATTTTTGTAGTGGTGCCAACATGACTTACAACTGTCAAGTGCAACCTTGTGCCGGCCCACCTATAAACGAACAGGTCTCTCTTTCTGCAGGCCTTTAAATCACTTTCATAGAATTGAAGCCGTACTATAATGCACTATAAAACACAAGGTTATTGAATGCTTCTCAAGGTAGACAAGTTCTGTTTTAATTTGGATACTGGAAATGTAAGCCTAAACAGAAGTGTTGCTTAAGGAGGTTAATATTTTGGCTTGATGTAATTTCAGTGACTCCTTTACTTTTATGGAATTACACGCCGCTGTATGCTAATGGCAGATTCCATTCTTTCAAAACACCGACTTCAGTGGTGCAGTCGGTTAGTGGTTGGTCTTCTATCCTGAAGTTAACAGCTCCATCGCGGCTGAGGCATGTCATCTCAAAATTCAAGAGTTTCAAAACTCACGATTCTCAAAACTTACGAATTCCACGAAGAGGATTAGTAAGAGTAGGTTTCTCTACCTGGGCCAGTCTCAAAACTCACGAGCAGGGCCAGTTCTTCTCTGAATGGATAAATGTCCATCCTATTAGTGATTGGATAATGGAATACTTTTAATAATGGGATAACTTCATTCCGATTATTTAGATAATCAAATGAATAATCAAATCAAATAATCGAATGAGTTTCAAATATCATTCAGTTTTATCGCCCAGAATAATCGGATGCGGCATGGATACATTTTTTGCTTTAAGTGTGTCGGGTTAGATAAATAATCAATTGAAGTAACCGAATAGATGAACGCTTACGAAAAATAGAAATACGCTTTTTCCAAACGAATCTCCAAATGTTGAAACTAAATGAGTGAATTAACTGTCTTGATCTCTAATATCTCTAAATAAAATTCCTTATTCAAGTAAATGTCGCCTTCTGGCCAAATAATGGAACTAAGCCCCAGTACCACTAACTGACCGTTTCTTTTACTAGCAGTGGGCAATATACCTACTTTTAATTTTATGTCTTCCGGCTCCATGCTGGTCTTCGGTCCAGGGGGTGCCGGGTTCGGTTTCCGGTCGGGTGGGAGATTTTAACTTCCATTAGTTAATTCCTATTGCTCGGGGACTGGGTGTTCGTGCCGTCTTCACCATTAGACTTCATCTGGGGCCTCATCCTCACAGACGTGCGGGTTGCCTATATGGCGTCAACCCTAAAGACCCGCACCAGACCTCCCCGGAGACTGCACGTCACTCTTATAAATTTATGTGAAAGGAAAAAATGCATTACATTAGCTTTAAGACAACAGCAAAATATTTTTAAAATAATGATAATAATACATCTCTGTCTCTTTCATTCACTAACCATTCATTTTCCCCTGTGTGTTGGGGTGACAGAATAATATTCACAGTATCCCCTCCCTATTCTAAGAGGCGACTAAAAAGGGGGGGCTCTTAAATTATTTAAGGAAAGACTAGATAAACAACTGATAGGGAATCTGCTACCTGGGTGACTGCCCTAAGTCGGTGGAAAAACATGGCTTGAAGGGAAATGTGAGTCACCGCGCACCTCATCCCTCCTGCAGTCATCGCAAGAACCTGTTGTCAGGATTCGTGAATTCATCGTTTTACAACGGTAGGGCAGAGCGATTTTTTCCCCTCACTAGAGTAGTTACTACGGGACCTGTTCCACTCATTGCAAATACTTTTTTTTTTTTTTTTTTTTTTTTTTTGCTAGGGGCTTGACGTCGCACCGACACAGATAGGTCTTATGGCGACGATGGGATAGGAAAGGCCTAGGAGTTGGAAGGAAGCGGCCGTGGCCTTAATTAAGGTACAGCTCCAGCATTTACCTGGTGTGAAAATGGGAAACCACGGAAAACCATCTTCAGGGCTGCCGATAGTGGGATTCGAACCTACTATCTCCCGGATGCAAGCTCACAGCCGCGCGCCTCTACGCGCACGGCCAACTCGCCCGGTCATTGCAAATACTACAAACACTGATGAGTAAAAGGGCACTTTTAGCTCTGGGACTCCCACTGACTCTCAAAAATATCGTTTTACAGTTTGCGGACTATATCTGGTTACCTGAACATATTTCCCGGGCCGAGTGGCGACTAAGGCGTTTATTTTCTTAGCCCAAGTTGGCAGGTTCGATTCTGGCTCAGTCCGGCGGCATTAGAAGGTGCTCAAATACGCCAGCCCCGTGTCAGATTTATTGGCACGTAAAAGAACTTCTGTGGATCAACATTCCGGTACCTCGGCGTCCCCGTAAACCGTAAAAGTAAGACCAATAACATTAATTCATGATGAACATTATTTTCGGCACATTTGATTTTTCTGTTTTGTCCATTAGAGATGGCACTTTGTGATGCGCTGCACTTACCTCCCAGAAAGTTGTCGACGCTTTATAGTATCACAACAAATCATGACAGATGTGCTGACCTGTTGTACAAGTGGGGGAACATCCCGAGTCCAACAGGCAAGTGCGGATTTCCTGACACAAACAATAAATTTATTGTGGAGGAATGTCCCGTGGAAATTTGCTGGAGTTCTTGAATACTGCTGTACCCCAGAGGCTCTACAATGTATAATAATTTAGACATTAATTTGTAACTCTCATATTTTCGTTTATCTTATATGTTGTAGATTAGTTAAGTTTGTAATACCATCCGCTAAATGAATACGCGATTACGATGGGCTAGCCGATCTTTACTCTGGTGTATTCTGAAGTACGGTAACATTTTTCTAATTAAAATGTGATTGTGACATGATTTATGATATGTGATGGATTTATTTATGAATTTTGAATGTTTGTCATGTCCCACTTTTTTCAAAATATGCCGGGCTGAGTGGCTCAGACGGTTGAGGCCCTGGTCTTCTGACCCCAGCTTGAGAGGTTCGATCCTGGCTCAGTCCGATGATATTTGAAGCTGCTCAAATACGTCAGTCTCGTGTCGGTAATGTACTGGCACGGAAAAGAACTCCTGCAGGTCAAAATTCGGCACCTCGGTGTCTCCGAAATCTGTCAAAAGTAGTTAGTGAGACGTAGAAACAATAACATTATTATTTTATTATTGTTAGTAGTAGTACCCATTTATGAAATATCCCAGCCTTTTAGGCCCAAGTTAAACATTTGGAAATTACCTGTTTAAAATGTATATTATGGGAACCTACGCTGGCCCCTAGCCCTACATAAATTTAGAAAAGAAAGATACACAGATGTTTGAGATGTATCATCTGGGAGAAAACGGAGATATGGTTGTCGAACAGGTAACAGACTTGTGTTCCCTGGGGCAACACACTCAAGTTCTCTTTCAAGGTGCAGTAATTTTGTGAGAGTACAGCAGCAAGGTCAGACTTTCTCCTGACCATTACTACACACTACCGGCCAAGTTCATGGCGTGCTGCTTTTTATTTCAGTATCCTTCATACTATGTTGACACAACCACTTCTGCTCAGTACGCGCACCACGTGGAATTTCAGTTGCCTCTTATTCAAAAGGACTGACGATCTTCAACGATTAAACATATAAAACAAAGTTACCTGCATATTCACTCAAGTCTCAGCATTCTGCATGACCGTGCGAATTTTTCCGGTTCATTCCAGATCTTTCCCTTATTTTATATCATGTTTACCGAGTCAAGAAGAGAATTTACCGCCGACATTTCTGAAGTTAATTTCTTAAGAAGTCGCACCGACTGACAGTCATAATGATTACGCTTATCGCGCTTCAAAGAACTCGTTGTTTCCTCCATGCATGTGTCACAGTTGTGCCGGTCAAACGTGCGCCTTTTCCTTCCAGCGAACAGAAGCTCCTCGTCAGCGTACCATTCCTAAAGAGGCGCTATGACAAGAATACAGTATAATGAAAATTTGTTTGAAAATAGTCTTCGTAAGAACACTACTTTTGTTAGAAATATTTTTAATAAAGCTGAAATGTCAGTCCTAATAAATTAAATAAGATCAACTGAATTCATACGCTATACAAATAATACTGGTTTGTCTTTCACCCTTCACTCGCTGATTATGGAGCGGGGATATCAGTCGTTCATTCTCCCTGCTTGTTAATATTTTGAAAGAATTTATCCCGACATGGTATAGGCCTTGTGAAGTTGCAAGTTCACTGTTCTTAATGAATGACGAAGCTCTAAGAACTGAACCAAACATACACCAAGCTTAGAGACACGGAGAAACAAGGAAATTTAACAACCTTCAGGACGAACATTCAGCTCTCATTCAAAGCCGTATATTATCCTGATATTAGTTAACAGATCTGAAGATCGTATTGACTACGTTCCTAGTTTTCTACTTTGTAAAGTACAGTAAAGTGGGACCGTTCAGAGATCCCAGTTTCGATTCTTGAAGCTGACAGTGGATATCTTCGGTGTCGCCCCCTCTCCGCCTCCATCAGTTTTTAATGCTCTGTCTAGGAAAATGCTATAATAATGCGTCATATTTTGCAACTGTAAGGTACAACTATAATATGATATCTATATCGAAATAATAATAATAATAACCGAGCTCGATAGCCGCAGGCGCTTAGTTGAGGCTAGTATCCAGCATTCGGTAGATATTGGGTTCGAACCCCACTGTCGGCAGCCGTGGTTTCGCAATTTCACACCAGGCCACGGCCGCATTCTTCCCACCCCTAGCGCTTTCCTATCCCATCGTCGCCATAAGACCTATCTGTGTCGGTTGCGACGTAAAGCAACTTTCAAAAGAATAATAATAATAGTACCGGGATGTACACCCCTACGCCGCACTTTTAAATCTTGCGCC
This sequence comes from Anabrus simplex, assembly GCF_040414725.1. NCBI lineage: Eukaryota > Metazoa > Arthropoda > Insecta > Orthoptera > Tettigoniidae > Anabrus > Anabrus simplex. The sequence goes on along the minus strand of NC_090272.1, from coordinate 88,671,456 downwards.
AATAAAACCTTCTCTCTCTCTTTCTTAGCATTAATCCCGACTTGCAGGGTCTGCTGCTTTGCTACATCTCCTTCATTTCTCTACAGGAGAAACTCGGAACTTAAAACTGGACCAAATTATAAATTTTCTCAGAAGATGTCACTACCTTAATTTTTTGATTATGAAGTTGCCAGAACTGTGTGAATTTCAACTTGTTTTGTTTTCTGTTCCTCAAGAAGTGTGGACACTCTCTCATAGATGTCTCTACTAAAAAACTATGATCATGCACCTTGGTGCGAAGTGAAGGAACTTTATTTGAAGAAATGTTGTATTCATAAGTTTGTTCTTTACTAAATTTCGTTCATTCAGTGGTGGGTTGGCAATATCTTTCTTTCCGCCTGTTTTGATTTTTTTTTTTTTTTTTTTTGCTAGGGGCTTTACGTCGCACCGACACAGATAGGTCTTATGGCGACGATGTTTTGATTTTAACCAATCAAAAATTTCTGTAATTAATTTCCTACCAATCACAGGTTTCTTCTTCGATTTGATGTGTAACTTTAAGCGACTCAATAAAAGAAAGAGGGTGTGGCTTAATTATTCATGAAAGGTCTCGAACGTTCCCCGAGGGTTTATAAACTGTTGATTTTCTCGTCTCTCGGCCACTTGATCAACATCTAACCTAGTGTGTGGACGTGTAGCAGGAGGCGGGAGGTGCCTCGTTCATCAGGCGGCTGGTCTTCAGTAAGGTAATGGCCGTTTAACATCTTGCTAGCTCAGCAGTTTAACCCGCGGGAAAGGTCCGAAACCTTTACAATGTAACCTATCTTTCCAACATGTAATTTTCTGCCGTTTGATGTAAAAACTTCATAAAATCTGTAAGTGTAATTAGGGGATAGAGAGTGATTTACCCTCTCGAGCTCCCCTTCATTTTGGTTTGAGGTGACTACGTTCTGGTAACTGGTTCTCTTCCTTAATGTTTTAAATTTCTTTCTTATACGGGTCACCTCCATAGTTTGGGAATAGCCCCTGTTTCATTGGCCTAGTGCCTTTTAGGTTTTAAAATGAGTATTTAGGAGTGCAAGTACGCCTCCATTCATTTTTTTTATTTCGGGCCACTTATTTAACCTGTTCTTTTTCTGCTAAGGCCCAGTAGATTGGGTACAGGATACCCCCGTGTCATTGTTGTAAGTAGTGCCTTAATGGCAAGTAATTGTAAAGTCTACTATTGCCTTGAAGAGGCTTGAAAAACTGAGAGCGTGTATGCTCTTTTCAAGTATTGTAAAAGTGCCTCTAGGAGGCTTGACATGGTAAATTAAGGAGCAAGCGCTCCAGGTATTTGGGGATATCTGCCCTTTGTAAAATTACGCGCCTCTGTAATGTTTGATCTGGAAGCTCAAAAATTGTAAAACTAAGGGCTGTAGCCGAAGTGTGTTAATGATTCGAAGTCTTGGATATTTTTTCTAAATTTTGTTTTTAAATTACTATGTTATTGTTATCTCACTAAGTGAGAAATTGGTTTTTTTTGAAAATATAACCTTCCATTTCAGTTTAAATTCTTTCTTGACAAAGTAGTTAGACCCATTCACCCCGGCACCTTTTTTCACCTCTGCTGATCCACCAAATCACGGTAATAATAATAATAATAATAATAATAATAATAATAATAATAATAATAATAATAATAATAATAATGTCGCACTGACATCGAAGGATAGTAAAGGATTATGAAGTTATCGGGCTTGACCATACTGATGGTACAGCTCCAGCATTAACCTGGTGTGAAAATGATCCCAGAAAACCATCTTCAGGACTGACGATGCGACGGTGGGCTTCCGTCTCCCGAAAACAAGATCACAGCTATGTGACCCGAATCGCGCAGCCAACTCGCTCGGTAATAATAATAATAATAATAATAATAATAATAATAATAATAATAATAATAATAATAATATTGTGATGTTTGGGACATCACTGAATGTTTTTAATTATTGAACTATATATTTAATTGATAATATGTATATATTTAATCACTGATAGGTCATTTTAAATTAATATGTATATATATAGGGCTTTTATCATCGATTTCAATCATCATTTCATTTCTTTGTATCGCGGCTATAACGTATTCTGAACGAACAAATTATTGGGTAAAGTATTTCAACATCACGCATATTTATAACTTGCAGTAAATTTTCCAATAGCCGTTGTGAGGTGACCAGAGTCAGCAGGCTAATTTCAGCCCAGTTCCAGGAAAAGTACGTCATCGAGGTTACGAGAGATATTACCCTCTCCACCTCATGAAAAGACAGTTGATACATTATTAACACCCACTTTTCAAACTCAGCTTCGAGACGCTTTATTTCAGCGGGAAAGTTCAGCCTATGTGAATGAACGTAATGAAGCAACGTGATGGATGCACAGCTATACATGGGAGAAGGGATGAGACCTCGAATCTTACTGGACCATGTGATATGGCTGATGGAAGGAGACTTTTGAACCAATATATACCCTGACAAGGGCTGGAGAGGACATTCTCATTCAGACTCTCATTCACATTCAGATTCGGAGATTCGGACATTCTCATTCAGACTCTCATTCAGACTCACATTCAGATTCACATTCAGATTTAGATTCTGATTCTGATTCTCACGCTTGGAAGATACTCTTACTACGATTCTACGTCTACACATCGGAGAAGATTTTAACTTAGTTCACTTCGCATCTGAGTATATTCTACTCAAAAGTTACTCTCATTGGGACTTGTTATCTCAATGACGAGAGGTAGTCAACGGGAGACCGGTTTTTGACTAGTATAGGGCAGGAGAGCTTTTATTATGAGTTTAGCTACGCTACTGTTCCGTAATACGGAAGAATACGAAGGTATTCTCTCCATGAACATAACCCATGGTGGTTTTGCACTTAAAATTAGGACTCATTACGACTTTATGTAAGGAGTACAATAGGAAGTGTTAAAGACAGGAAATGTGGATGTAGGACTGGAATCCAACAACAGATGAGGCAGCCTGTACGAGAAATCCACCCATCTTCAGCTTCAAGACAACAGAGTCTACATTTGGTGAGCTTATGGCATAAGTTACTGCAAGTCTTCGCGCAACAGTTCATTTTCTTAAAGTTAATTTCATTCACTTTTACTTTTGCTTCCGTAAGTTCAGATTTCGTTAATACGCCGTTACGTCACGTTTTCATCTTAATAAATAGCTGTTTTAATTTGTATTTTATGAAATGATTATTAATGATCCTTAAATTCCAAGTTAGTGTACTTAATGGTTTGTGTTCCGTTCACCCCACCCCTGGGAGTTTTTTGAGTCTCATTACGTATTTTTATTTATTATTATTATTATTATTATTATTATTATTATTATTAATTATCTACTTTTGTTTTCAAGCCATAAGCTTGAAGACTGGCGCCCTTGGGATACTGTTTCTGGAGAAACCATGACATATCATTTATTTATTTTAATATTAAAGTGACCCGCCACGTTATAAATTTGTCATACATCTGTGGGCAAAGTGGGTACGTCACAATATGACACCTTTTCCGTTGCGTAGCTGTTTAGGCGCTCACCTATGCTCCAGGATGTGGAATCGAATGGCATTTAAGTGTTCTTAAATGCAAGCTCAGAGCCATCTCATGGAGATACAGTGTTTATTGTGCACTATCAGAGCCGTATGTAGGCCTGGGCCTTATGGGCCCGAGACCAGAACGGCAAAAATGAAAAGCTCTAATATTTCGAAAACGAGTTTTTAAAATGCGCGCACTTTAATAGTATTCTAAGCGAAAGCTTCTGACATGAATTACGCAAACTTCGGTCCACTTATTCGAAAGTTGTCGATTGGCAGGGCCTGGATTTCATTGACATGTCATCTTTTAATTGGTGCGTCATGGAAGTTGCTAAGTTATATACAAATCCTGTGTATGGCCCCCAGATTACAGAAATGCGTATTTATTAAGTCATTTTTTCGTCATTTTTTGAAGTATTTGATTTTTAGGTCATTTTTTTGCTTTTTGCTTCAATATTTTGTCATTTTTAATTATTTTCTTTTTCTTATTGGTTATTTTTAAATAAGAATCCACGTTTTACGTCATCAACCAACCAGGTCCTATATCTTGACATACTTGAAGGTTTACGTGAAGGTTCTTCTTCGAAAGTTTCTGCACTCAGTTGTGAGCTGAATACGTAGCTTTGTACACCCCTCACCTTTGTGTCTTAACAAGAGGTGAGAGCTAAGCTATTCTTGTGTGACCTTCAGACGAGGGCTAAGCCTTTATCAGTTCACCAGGAAAGTGTGTTCACAGTGTGACGTCAGCAGTGAGGTATTTCTGCCAGTGTACTATATTTCGTTGTTCCTTCAGGTCAGTTTTAGTTGTACAGTTTGTCGATGTCAGTTGTGTGTAACCATTTCGAGTGCGTGTTGAAATGCAAAAGGTAAAACCATCCAAGGCAGGTCATTTGAGACAAATTGTCTCTGAATTTGGGTAAGATACCTTTTCTACAGATGGTGTAGAGATGGCTGAAAAATAACGTAGCAGTTACTTTGTCCGAGTTACATGTCTGTCACTGTTACAAATGTAACGAGGACGAGAAATAACAGGTTATCGAGTAACGACAAAAGAAAAACAAACTAGTGAAAACAGTAACTGGGAAGTGGGGACCAGTCACTAGTAGCAGCTTGCACACTAGTAGCACCTTACAGACACAGAATGTGACCTTCAAATAGTACGCATGTCTTCCAAGTGAGAGCGGTTTCGTAGGAGATTGCTTTAAGTTCCTGCTGTCATCTGGTAGTGGTAACTAAAGTGTAAACTGTTATCACACATTCAACTGTTCGTGCAAGGCTACCTACATTATAATATTATAAGTTTCACCCGTATAATTTTTCTTGTACCATAAATAAATTATTATGCTAACTTTCCATACTGAACTGATATTATAGAATGAACGTAGATAAAATGCATTTTGTAATACTATTTCACTTTGACATCATTATAATTGAATAAACCTGACCCCGCCGGGAATCGAGCCCGGGACCGCCAGGTGACAGGCGGGCGCGTTGCCCCCTACACCGTGGAACACAATGAGCACAATTGTTTGAATATTCATAACAAGTACAATAAACATTTCAGATTGTCATGAATGAAACGAACGTGATAACGTCTCTTCACCCACTTAAGTTTTTATTAATTCATTTCACACAATCCATTATAACAAAATAACACATTATCGGTTCTTCATTTTACTTAAACGATCCTCTTGTACCGGTTTGTGCAAGGTTTGGCAGACAGATCATCATGTTTTCTTGTCTTCCATCCTTAACTGGGGCATTGTCAAACTCACTCCTCTAGATTTCAGAAAAAGATGCTATGTTGTCTTCTCATTTCATCCCCTGTCTGCCTCTTGATAACTTTATAGCAAATTGGAATGCGTGTTTTGCTGTTCAACAGTGTGTGTAGTGATGCGTGCGCGCATGTGTGAGTGAATGAATGGCAATTTGCAACACAGCTGTAAGGGGACAAGCTTGAAGCCGTGACCAGGCTGTGACCAGTAAAAGGTGAGTAACGTTGGACGTTAAACGGGGACAAGCTTGAAGCCGTGACCAGGCTGTGACCGCACAGAACACCAATGTGTGACCGGTAAAAGGTGAGTAACGGTGGACGTTATTTTTCACTGATACTTTTCACAATTACTTTATTGTAGCAGTGACAGATGTAGCAGTTACACAAAAATAACCGTTTATCACACCTCTAAGATGGTGAAATACTATTCTGTAAAGTGTGTGAAGTGAAAGTGGCAGCAGCAGAAAGATTCACTGTTCAACAGCACGTCAGTCGCGACAAACATGTGCGCGCTATTCACAATATCAGCAGAACGAAAAGTACTCAAGAGTTACTCATGCAAAACCCATCATCAAGCAGAGGTACAACCTCAGCCTTTTTTTTTTTAATGAAATGTGTGAAGTTCTTGTCACAGCAAATATTCCTCTTCATAAACTATTCCTAAATTAAGGCAGTTCCTAGCACGGTATACAGGTCATACCATTCCGGACGAATCTACGCTAAGGAAAAATTGCATATCGCTCTGCTATGAAAAAAACACTTCAAGGAATACGGGAAAGAACAAGCGGAAAGAAGATTTTTGTCTCAGTAGACGAAACTACTGATGTTGAAGGTCGTTACGTAATGTAATTGTAGGAACCACGGAAATAGATAATCCCGGAGAAATATTTTTGCTAACTTTTGAAGTCCTGGAATCTGTTAATCATTCTACAATATGTCGAATGTTTGACAGGGCCATGGTTCTGCTGTGGCCTGACGGTATGAGGTATGATGACGTTTTACTTTTCGTGACCGACGCCGTGCCTTACATAGTTAAAGCTGGTAAAGCTATCAAAGCTTTTTTATTCAAGAATGGTGCTTGTAACTTGTCTAACTCATGCTTTCCACAGAGTGGCAGAAGACGCGAGGGAGAATTTTCCTGACTTTGATAGACTTGTGTCGCAGGTAAAAAAGGAATCTCGGTTTTCCTTTTCCTAAAAACGAACAAAAATGACCTAAAAATCCCAAGTATTTATTGTTTTAAACTAAATTATATACGTTTCTAGATATGAACAATATTGATAATTGATATTTTTCCTAATTTTTACACAGCAGGTAAAGAGAAATGATCTGAACAGGAAAACCACGTTCCTATAAAGATAATCGTAATCGCCGTCGGTTGCAGATTTAACTGTAAAGCTATATATAATGCCATATTATGTAGGTTTTAATATTTACCTCAGACCGTGTTGCAGTAGACAACTCTGACCATCCGTAGATTCTCGAAGGTGAACGAACGTCAATTGTCGGCCAAAACGTTCTTGTACATTGAAAAGCTCCTTTCGACGTCCACAGATGCGAGGGGTGCGTACTTGAAGTGCGCTAAATCACTTGGTAACAGCTCATCTTCAATATCCACTTCACTCAAATCTTCCCAAGTGAGTACCCGGACGACTGAGCACAAAATCTTGTATGCTGTGTTTTTATCAAGAACAGATTTTAGTTTCCGAAATACTGACTCGCCAACTTCACGCACATTTTCTAAAGCTTCCTGCGTTGCTCTCACCAAAGCCGTCACTTGTTCGATTGTCACACCTCTCTCCTGAAGTCGTGTAATAGCTGACAGCAGGGAGCTACAATTTGCCTTAATGTGTGCCAACTTACCGGTTGTTTACATGTAACAAGCTTTAACAGCTTCATTTTAGATAATAATCCCGTACTGACTATAATTCAAATAGCGAACATATAAGATTAACTTAAATATTATATTTAAGTGGTCCGCCTATTCAATACATATATAATTTATTACGTTTAGTACAAGATTGGAAGACAGAATAGTATTCAGTTCTACAAATAACTTTACTGCTTCGGCCCCGTGTTGACTTTAAATCCTGAAGCTTCGCTACGAGATTCTCATAAAGGCTGACTTTGTGGTTTTCCTAACTGAAGTCAACATAGGTCATTACAGAAACGTCAGTAGGAATGTAGCAATTAAAAGCAATGTTATCATGTAAAATACTCGATCAAATGAAAATCCGCACATTTTCTCACTTGTAACGAACAGTACTACGGTGCCGATCTAACAGCCCAAAGTTCCAGAGCTGGAATGACTAGGCCACAGACAGCCATGAACACTTTTCTGCCGTTATTCCGTTAAATATGTACACTGCTCATTCCAATCAGTGCCTCAGAGTAGAAAATGAATAGGTCGAATGCTATGATGAACCAATGTGTTACGTACCAGTAGTATCAGAAAATTTATGAACCTGAGGAATAGCATGCTAAAGAAGAAAGTTATCTAACTCCCCAGCTACTTCCGCAAATATTCAGACAGGCTGTTACACTCGGTACGACCAAGCGAGTTGGCCGTGTGGTTAGGGGCGCACAGCTGTGAGCTTGCATCCGGCAGATAGAGGATTCGAACCCCACTGTCGGTAGCCCTGAACATGGTATTCCATGGTTTCCCATTTTCACACCAGGAAAATTCTGGGGCTGTACCTTCACACTCCTGGGCCTTTCCTATCCCATCGTCGCCATACGACCTATTTGTGTAGGTGCGACGTAAAGCAAATTTTTAAAAATACTCGGTACGCAGCAGAAGTCTTACTTATCAGAGATGCTTGATGATGATGCTTGTTGTTTAAAGGGGCCTAACATCGAAGGTCATCGGTCCTATCAGAGATGAGTGGCAACAGAAGACATAAAGCATATCACAACAAACAAAGGCCAATGTAATGTTATTGTTGATCTATTTTATGAGTTTTCTATATTGTAGGCCTTCACATTTAGTTTTCTTTCGACTCTTCGTTGCGTCTTATAAAATTATTTATAGCGTAGACTGTAGTTCCTTATTCTCTGACTTTATATACCGATTTTCATTCAAATCTGTTTACCCATTTTCTCGTGACTCAGCGCTGATATGGACTTAGTAACAAAAATCCAAATTCATGAATATCTCTGTGATCATAGCCGGTACGGTAAACATTTATAAGACATAAATGATCGGAAATTTAATACGGTATAACTTTCATCGATACGACCACTAATAGCAAATAATTGAGAATTAAATTTTAGTCCTTCCCCTCAACTACCATTTCACTCAGCGTGAATAAAATTATTTATGGCCTAGATTATAGCGATTTATTCCATGACTTCTCATGCCGATTTTCATTAAGGGCTACTAATAATATAAATATTTGAGAATTAAATTTTAAGCCTTTCCTAAAGTACCATTATATTTAGCGTGAATAGAATTATTTATAGCCTCGATTGTGGCGACTTATTCCCCGACTTTGGCTACCGATTTGCATTAACATACGACTACTAATAACAAATATTTAAGAATTAAATTTTAGGCCTTCCCCTAAACTACCATTTCACTCAGCGTGAATACAATTATTTACAGCCTATATATTGTATGGACTTATTCCCCGGCTTTGTTTAACGATTTTCATTAAGATACGACCAATAATAACATATATATTTGAGAATTAAATTTTAGGTCTTCCCCTAAACTACCATTTCACTCAGCGTGAATAAAATTATTTATATTCTAGATTATAGCGACCTATTTCCCGAGTTTGCACACCAATTTTTATTAAGATAGGACCACTAATAACATAAATATTTGAAAATTAAATTTTAGGCCTTCCCCTAAACTACGATTTCCATCAGCATGAATAAAATTATTTATGGCCTAGATTGTAGCGACTTCTTCCCAGACTTTGCATACCGATTTTCATTAAATTCTCTTTAGCCATTTTCTAGTGATGCGTGTACATACATACATACAGATAGACAGACAGACATACAGACAGACAGACAGACAGACAGACAGACAGACAGACAGACAGACAGAAATTACGGAAAAGTAAAAAGTGCATTTCCTTGTTACTGTGGACATGGCCGATACAGAAATACCTTTTTTTTTTCGAATTCTGAGCAATGTACAGACAAAACTCTTATTTTATACATAGAAGATAGATTAAGGAATGTCCATCAAATATCTTATAGCTCTTTCATAAAAAAATATTTTAAATCAAGAGTTCTTATTCATTACAACGATCATTTTAATATTTTATGAATACAACTGTTAGTTCCCACGAACTTTATCATCAAGAGTTTATTGAACAATTCAACCAGCTGGACTCCAGCTCCGTCCGCCGATTACTCAGGCTGCTCAAGGTTCCAAAACCCATATTGAAGTGGGAATTAATTCTTTGGATTTAATCAAGTTCCATGTTTATGTTTATTTTTCGGAACCAAACTACAGAACACACAGTGTCAATTTCATATGACATTAAACTCCGCAGCATAACTTAACAGTTTACAGAAACTAAAGACATATACAAGCTGGACAAACCGCCATGGGTATACAACAACGGAGTCATCGTCATTTTAACGGATTTTAAACTGAAATGCAACATCATCATGTACCATATTTTATTTCATATTCATCTGTGCAAGTGTTATAGTGTGTTTTAAAGTTGTTTTAAAGTTATATTTCATATTCATCCACGCAGGTGTTATAGTGTATTTAAAGTTGTATTAAGGTTATATTGTGTTTGCCCGATTTGACTTGTTGGCTGATGATGGCACATAGTTTGGTGCCGAAACTAGTACCTCATGTGAACGATATGCGATTCATTCACGTTAATAAATATCTTTGTATTGAATAGGAGGAACCCTCTTAACTTGTAAGATTTCCTAATAATAATAGTACTGTATTTGCTTTACGTCCCACTAACTACTTTTACGGTTTGCGGAGATGCCGAGGCGCCGGAATTTAGTCCCGCAGGAGTTCTTTTACGTGCCAGTAAATCTGCCGACACCAGGCTGACTTATTTGAGCACCTTCAAATACCAAAGGACTGAGCCAGGATCGAACCTGCCAAGTTAGGGTCAGAGGGCCAGCGTCTCATCGTCTGAGCCACTCAGTCCGGCAAGATTTCGTTGTAGACAGCATTAGTTGTTTCCTAATTAAAAAGTGATAGTGGGTACAAAAACAAGTATTATGAACCTAGTAACCATAGGTCTGCTGAGGAGTTGTCCGTCTGGGTTCTAGGACATTTCGCACCACTTGCCCGATGATTACCTGCGAAGTGTTAGCTGATGACTGTAAAATACTGTATTTAGGAGAGGACATTCCGAACCACTTGAAAGAGTGGTAAGTATTGCAAAGTTAAAACGATATCCTAATTAACCTAGTAATTTGTATCTCCTTTGTCCACTAGTGGCGCAGAAGCCTCCGGGTACGATGCGCATTGGTATCACCCAAATATCACTGTAAAATTTGTCACAAATGGAACATAATAATTGCTTTTACACATATCAAGTGAAAAATCCCTGGCAAATTACGAAATACCGTTGTTATTTGAGAAATATGAAAACATACTTAAGGCTTGTAGACAGGACTGGTTTATGACGTACTGCGCTGCTGGTGCCGTCTTTTGTTACTTTCTTCAGGTCCAGGGCTAGCACCGTGGAATGGGAGTGCTATGTCTGTAGATTCTCATTATCTTTGTCCATATGACTAGAGCGGCCAGTTCAAACAGCAAAATGGAGGTCAACAGAAAAATAGCATGATCCCTGGACCAATAAATATTTTTATTTTTGTTCGAACGAAAGTAGCTCGATCCCTGGACCAATAAATCACTAGTCCACTGAATTTTTCTTATGTACATTGGCCATACCATTTTGTCGCCTATTAAATATTGCATATCGCGATACAATTCATGAAATGATGATGTTTGACAAGTGAAGCAATGAAACGAAAGCAAAGTTCAGCGAACACGGATATCACACACAAAATCCACACACGAAATCGTTGAAAGTGTAAGACAAAAGACATACAGTACGTGTGTCACTGTGAGCGCAACACCAAATGTACTTGTAAAGTGGTAAAATACGTATACATAATATTCTCCAAAAATCAAATATTTCTTAATTTGCCAGGGATTTTTCACTTGATATGTGTAAAAGCAATTATTATGTTCCATTTGTGACAAATTTTATAGTGATATTTGGGTGATACCAATGCGCACTATACCCGAAGCCTCCGCACGGTGTGACCACTACTGATGTTAACTTTCCGTCGTCGCAACTGATCTGATTGGCACATGTATTCATTCTTATCTCACATTCGTCATTTGCGGAGAGCTATAATTTATATAATTACATCCACCTTTCAATAGTTTCCTGTTTCCTCGTGACCTTCAAGCCCATATCGGCCAGTTCATCAGAATCTTTTACTTGATAATGAAATAATGCAGTAATATATAAATATTCACAATAATAGTAATATTATCCATCCAAATACTCCTCAGGCACACTGCGCCCGAACACGATGTGTATTTCTATTGTATCGTTTTGTTTCGGGATTTATTCTTTAAAAATTGACCTTCTTATGATCATATTTACGTAAACATAAGTGTGATAAGTGTACAGTACTTTAAAGGGCAATTATTACAATAATGTAGGAGTTTTCTTCCGGAAATGTAAATTATTTTTGTTTCTGATTTCCAAAGTGCGTCTGTCAGGCCCATTCCGTCCACTGGCGTGGAAATGGAATTCCAATTTGACATGAAGTAGCACGGATTGTCCTGGCGTAAATATTTGGGGATTGCGGGAAAACCGTTCGCAGGTAGATAACAACCTATAGGTGAGTAGGCGAGTTGTGAAGAATTTAGTATTTTATGAAGAATGTTTAAGGTGTGGTAAGTGCACCGCAGGACGTGGCCAGGATAGGTGAGTAAATAATGATATTACCTGGTTGAAGTACCTCAGATTGTATGTGTATCGTACATATGCGTTCTGTCCTCGTAGTCAATTTTGTAGGATCACCGCTGCGTCTCTGTACACGTCATAGTAATCAAAATGAGGCAATACAAATGCTTCGACTACTGTTCGTTTTACCGAGCTCGATAGCTGCAGTCGCTTAAGTGCGGCCAGTATCCAGTATTCGGGAGATAGTAGGTTCGAACCCCACTGTCGGCAGCCCTGAAAATGGTTTTCCGTGGTTTCCCATTTTCACACCAGGCAAATGCTGGGGCTGTACCTTAATTAAGGCCACGGCCGCTTCCTTCCCACTCGTAGCCCTTCCCTGTCCCATCGTCGCCATAAGACGTAAAGCAACTAGCAAAAAAAAAAAAAAAATACTGTTCGTTTTAGTTTCTTCGGAAAAATGTATTTCAGCCTGTTTACGAAACGAAGAGATAATACTCGTTTCATTATGCTTGAAACACAAGCAGTCCAACACAGATTTTCATCCAGGGTAATGCCAACTCATTTCACTGTGGATTTAAGTGGTGCCATACTGCCACAAATGTTAATGGGAGGAAAATCCGCTGGGTTAACTTTTGATAGGATCTTGGGTTATCCCAGAAGTATTGCCTTGGTTAGAGGTAAATCTAACGCAATGCGAGAGATTTAAGACTGAATTATGGAGGACAGCGTCTTTGAAGGAAAACAACTGCAGCTCATTAGCATACAATCTGGTTTAGAGTTCACACTCCGAGAATGGTCTTGCATTCTCTCCGCCTACACTTTGCTCTACTGTACTTGTAGGCCAAGGGAACTTGAGTCATCAAAGATCCTTTACTATGTTGAAAAACAGGTTTATAAATCAAGAAGACATTATTATCCCATTCCTGCACGTGATGAGTCTACTGAAATGCCAACTTTCGAACTAAAATTATCAGTGGAAACCGGCTGCTCAAATTCACTCAGTTCAACCTGGGCAAAAGATTCTTTTTCAAAAAAGGCACTGAGGAAATACTGTAACATCCTTCTCAAAGGAAAAATGCTTCTCTCTGATTAGTCATGTGATGAGAGGAGAGAAGTGTCATCTACTTAAGGTGGTCATTCAAGGGAATGTAGGCAAAAGAAGACCAGGAAGAAGACGCATTTCTTGGATTGATAACCTCAAAACTTGGTTCAATTGGTCCACTATAGAGCTGTTTCGTGCTACATCATCTAAAGCAAGAACCTGTATAATGGCAACTCACCTTCTGAGAGGAGATGGCACTTGAAGAAGAAGAAGAAGAAGAGGAGGAAGAGGAGGATAGTTGCGTAGTTGTACTTCCTCTTAAAATAATAATCACCACCACCACCACTCTTAAATTGAGGAATATTTCAGTACTTCTACGGAGACACTTTGAAGGTAACTGGTTTCCGGGATATCTCAATAACATACAATTCTCGTTATATAACCTCAGAGCCGTTCAACTCTTTGGCTGAATGGTCAGCGTATTGGCCTTCGGTGCGGGGGTTCGACTCCCGGCAGCGTTGGGGATCTTAATTTCGTCTGGTTAATTTCTTTGGCTCAGGGGCTGGTTGTTTATGTTCATCTAAAATGCGCAAGTTCAGTTCATCAAGTTAATTAATAATTAATAATAAGAAAAATATAAAATTATATCTGGCTGCACGGTCGATAAGACCGAAAAAGAAAACAAAAGAAAAACCCTCAGAGCAGCCAGTTCCTCTATACTGGATTCGGAACCAGCTACACCAGCTAATTCGTTTCAAAAGCAGTTATAGTATTAAAAAAATTAACAACCTTTTATCCCAGAAAACATTTGGAATTATTCGGAAGATATTGAGTTCGAACTCCACTGTCGGCAGCCCAGAAAATGGTTTTCCGTAGTTTCCCATTTTCATACCTGGAAAATGCTGGAGCTGTACGTTAATTAAGGCCATGGTCCCTTCCTTCCCATTCCTAAACCTTTCCTTTCCCATCGTCGCCATAAGACGTATCTTTGTCGGTGCGACGTAAAGCAAATTGTAAAAAGTAAAAAAAACACATGGAATTCTATTTTTTCTTGTTTCTTTTTGCTAGTGGCTTTACGTCGCACCGACACAGATAGGTCTTATGGCGACGATGGGATAGGAAAGGCCTAAGAGTTGGAAGGAAGCGGCCGTGGCCTTAATTAAGGTACAGTCTTAGCATTTTCCTGGTGTGAAAATTGGAAACCACGGAAAACCATCTTCAGGGCTGTCGACAGTGGGATTCGAACCCACTATCTGCCGGATGCAAGCTCACAGCCGCGCGCCCCTAACCACACGGACAACTTGCCCGGTTTTTTTCTTATTTATGTACAGTAGTTACAGTTAATAACAATAATATAATAATATCGGCGGTTTAAAGTTATGCCATTCAGATGACCTACGTACCAATTTAAACGTTCCGATTGTGCTGTCATGTTGGTACGTAGCGAAACTCTATTGGGCTGTTCTTAGGCTGAGTTAACTTTCTTCGATGAAGAATGTCTCACAAAAGATTTTTTTTAACCTGTCAACACTCATCGGTCTAGAAAGCCAAGAATAACGGCCGAGAGGATTCGTCGTGCTGACCACACGACACCTCGTAATCTGCAGGCCTTCGGTCTGAGCAGCGGTCGCTTGGTAGGCCAAGGCCCTTCATGGGCTGTAGTGCCATGGGGTTTGGTTTGGTTTTGGTCAACACTCATGGCTTGGAATGACAAGAGAAATTGGGTACTTCGGCCGAGATTGAACCTATGAGTTTGTGATGTAAGTCGAATGCGGGTAGTGTGGTTGGTATCTTCTTCTATATGTATACATGTATCTAAGACCAAACGGTCTCCTTAACACTTGCACAAGCTCTTGGCCTACTGATCGACAGCTTCTTTCTTCTTTTGTAGTAGGGCTTAGTGTTATCTGATGAGAACGACGAACCACGACGTTAATGTCAATTTAATTGGCTTGTTTTATATATGTTCTAATTATCTGTTTACAAATGTCAAGCATAAGACCTTGATGAGGAATCCTTTGACGTATTCACGTAGGTAGGAGGCCAAACCAGCGTCCAGCTAAAATGATGTACATTAGTCCTCTAATGCATACCTTTGCAGTTAACTGCTCACCGGGCTGCTCTGGGCAGTTAATCTGCAAGTTAGCCGAGTAACTGCCCTGAGCGAGATAGGTATAACGGAGTGACTGAGCAGCAGGGTAGGCATGTGTTCACCCCCCAAAGAACGTGAGAAAGACTGTCTCGCCCAACATTCTCACAATAATAATAATAATAATAATAATAATAATAATAATAATAATAATAATAATAATAATAATAATAATAATAATAATAATAATGTTATTTGCTTTACGTCCCACTAGCTACTTTCAAGGTTTTCGGAGACGCCGAGGTGCCGGAATTTAGTTCCGCGCGAGTTCTTTTACGTGCCAGTAAATCTACCGACACGAGGCTGACGTATTTGAGCGTCTTCAAATATCAGGATCGAACCTGCCAAGTTGGTGTCAGAAGGCCAGCGCCTCAACCGTCTGAGCCATTCAGCTCGATAAACATGCATTTAAACATAAATTGAACTTAACTGACTTGTAAAAATAAACGACAATGAAATATTCTAAAATATTTAAAGAAGGGCGATCGATTATTCATTAAAAATCCCAAATAATTCCCGATTTTAGTACATGTATAAACAAAGGAAATTATTCTATCAAACTATAAACGTAAATTATATTTTAACCCACTGAATCAAAAATAAAATTTCGATATTTTTTAAAATTTAACACCATTTTAAATAAAGGATTATTATTTTTAAGTAGGTATAAAAGTTAATTATGTTTATCTCACGAAGTCATTAAAAACTTGCTTTAGAATTTATAACAAAAAAATTAAAGAAATATATAAACGAAAATTATTTTATCTCACAAATTCAAAAGAAATTCGATGTATGAAATTGAACAGAAATAAGTGCAAGTATTAGTTTGCCTATCTTATATAATCCAGCCAAAATGTGGGTCTTCTCTTCTTTTTTGAAGTAGAAACTTAACATCTCCTGGATGCTACCACTTTAGTTAGTTATGCTACCACTTTAGTTTGCGCTGATTGGATGCGTAATATATCTGACACATATGATCTTTTAGATTTATTACGGTTCATTATTGAAAATATTTGCTCTCAAACATACGTTGAGCCAAACTTTGCAGCAAATCGTCATGTCTGTGCATGTAGCCGTCGAACTCTTGCTGGGACTGAGACTGCTAAAAACCTGAGCAAATCTGTCGAAGGAAATCATGTACTGTACTGTATTTTTTCAACATCGTTATTGTGTTACTGGAGTCCAGTCCTGTAACTTGCTCATTTCCACGTATGGAAAATCTTAATCAACTGAGTAATGGGTTAACAATTTTCTGAGTCAGGTGACAAGAACACCACAGAACTAGTAGGTATTTTGAACACATTATTATAAAGCTAGTCAAATGACATAATCATTAATTCATCAAGTTGAAAAGTGTTTTTTGTTGTGAATGTAGTGGAGAATATATTTAACTTGTATTTATAAGAGTAGATTATCATATTTTTCTTCCTATCCTGAATAGCACGATTGCAAGTTTGAATAAGGTAAGCCTACCATCTATGTTAGATCCACGAATTATCGGACACGTTCTCAGATAATTATTTTCTTGTTTACGAGCGCAACAGAAACCTTAGATATGCAGAAAGGGAGGGTGGAATGCTCTCTCTCTCTCTCTGAGAATTCAGGGGCTGTTGACTGCTGTGTCCTACTGGAAGTTCTTAACAGTGTAGTAACAACGGAAACAATAACTACATTACATGGCAACATTAAATTTGCCCTAAAATTTATTTTACTTCTACATGTAAATGTCTCTGAACAGGCGTGACAAATATACAATAGGACACTAAAGTCTACATACGCCCTAAACATAACACTTTAAGACAAAAGCAGTCAAGAAAATATTATGTATTCACTTTCTGTGTCATAAACAGACATGTTGCAAACTGAAAAACAACATATTGTATATACTGCATAATTGATAATATTTCCATATACTGACATCTTGAGCATACAAATGAAACACCGGTTAGGTACAAAAGTCAACATACACCGTGATGTTGTTCACTTTCTTGCACGATTTAATATTTTGTATTGCCGCCTTTTACTTCGATCACAGCTTCCAAACGTCGAGGCATAGATTCCACCAACTTTCTTGTGTCCTCAGATGTAAAATTACTCTACTCTTTCACTAAGGCCGCTTTCCGATCATCTTTGCTTTTGCTGTCGTATCTTTTTATCCTTCCCTTTAGTTCTCCCCAAAGATGTTCAATTGGGTTGATGTCTGGTGACTGGGGGAGGCGAATGCAACTGTTTTGGTACATTGTAAAGTAGTCATTCTCTTACCACAATGGGCGTATGCTTGGGGACATTGTCGTACTGAAACACCCGGTCTGTTCCTAGTCCCATTTTCTCCGCAGATCGTTTCAGATTCTCCTTTAAGATAGTGAGATACTTCCATTTATCCATAATGTCCTCAATAGATACTAAATTCGCAACCCCAGCTCCAGACATGCTACCCCACACAAGAATATTTCCACCACAGTGTTTCACGGATGGGACAATATATTTCGTCTTTAAACATTCATTCCTTTTCCGCCCCACCTTTTGATTTCCAGCACACTGGAAGATGTCGAACTTACTCTCATCCGGGAAAAACACTATATTCCAAAATATGGAATCTTTACTTCGATGCAGAGTTGCAAATTCCAAGCGCTTTTGTTCATTTACATTGCTTATGAACGGTTTCTTCCTTGCTGTTCTACTGTCAAACTCATAATTGTGCAGAAGTCTTCGTACTGTGATGTGATGAACAATATTGCCACTAGTATTTGCGACATCTACCGCCAACTCCGTAGCTGTAATTCTCGGGTCGGCATTTACTTTTCTAATGATGTGTCGGCGCTCCCTGTTCGTTCATTTTGGTGGTCGTCCACATCTAGCTTTGTTTTCTGCACGTCCTCAATCATTGTAGTTTCTTATTACGGTTTGGGCAATTGCATCGTTCCGTCTAACAATTTCCCCCATTTTTCGCAGTGAAAAGCCCATTTTACTGAGCTCAATGATATTTTTCCTCGCCTCCACTAGTATTTTTAGTTATTTTTGGGTTCATGTTACGCGATCGAATTCTGTATTGCAATACACGTCCACTGTATCAACAAACCGCACACATTTCGCTGTGTTCACTGCAACATCTCTCCTACAACTGACGACAGACTCGAAGTGTATGTTAACTTCTGTACCGCAGTAAACACACACTACTGGATCTATCACGCTTGTCGTGTGCGATACTGGTCTGACGACCTTGATTATTATGTTGTTGTGGACGTGGACGCAGGTATAGAGTTGTACAGACGTGCACATTAATGGTGTCCCGACATAAACAATCAACACTGCCCCACTTCAGTACTGAATAGAAGGGGAGAGAGTGAAGGGGTAGTGTTGAAGGCCAATCCAGTACAAAATATGGGGGAAGGGAGTGAAGGGGTAGTGTCGAAGGCACAATGACTCACCTTCTCGCTTAACGCATTGCTGCATGGACTGGATGCAGACAGCCCGCTACAAGACTTCGTTGTGATCGAAATGGGCACAGTGGCGGGTGTATTGAAGTACAGCATTAGGTTACCTACTCGTCCGGCCCCGCGGTGTACGGGGCAACGCGTCCGGCCGCCCCGGGTTCGATTCCCGGCCGGGTCAGGGGGTTTTAATTGTAAATTATTATATCCCTGGCCTGGGGACTGCGTGTTTGTGTCGTCCTTAGCGTTTCTCACATTCAACACTCAACACTTCCGTAATTCCAATTACATGCAGGCTCATATATTGTGCAAGTAGGGACAAAAGAACTCTATAGGTCGACGCCCCGAACAAATAGTATTTTAACATAAAAAAAATTAAAAAGTAACCTACTCTGATAATTACAGTATTAAGAGGCAAAGGAGGTTTTTAACCGAAAAGTATTTTATACTAGTTGTAACATATCGATAATAATAACAAATAAAATCATGAATAAAAATATATAAATAAAATTACTCAAAAACTTAATGAAATTAATAAGCATAATTAACCGAAATGTCCGTAGTATGGGCGCCAGAGTTCACCAGAATGGATCCCTCGAATTTTGATAAGAGCATGATAGACTTTATATCCCAGGGCGTGTACATAATGCTGCGTACTGGTACATCTGCTGCAGGCCTTACCTAACCTCCTGAAAACGACTAATTAGGTAGGAACTGCACCTAGGTTTATCAATAACACTGATTCTAAAATAGCTAACTATATTCTGAACAAATTCCGTGCATGAGCACCTCATCAACATACAACATTATACACAAATAAAATATTGCTGGAAGACTCCATATTTACAACAACAACAACAACAATAATAATGAAAATCGTGGGAAAACGAAAGTGAGAACTAAGCTACCATTTGTAGATAGTCCGATGAACACTGTACATGTATGACGATCAATACCCTTCACTGTCTCTATATCAATTCGATTTACCGATTCTCATAATCGGCAGTTATCACTTCACACAGATACTGTACCTTGTACTACTGTGTTCACATATTTTAACACTTGTTGTAAAGATATATACACACGTCTGTCGATCCTCAACATATAAATTTATGGAAAGTCTGAGATAGCTTTCACCAACATATAATGCTAGGCCGCCACAAGTGCTACAATACTTAATGCGCAAGCACTCTCCACAAACATAACACGACTACGCTCCACGAACGTTTGAAGTCCAGTCCATTGCTGCCGTGTCACTCCCGTACCGTGTATCAGCACCACTTCCTTCCCGTACAGTCCGTCAGTTGTAGTTGTAGTTATCTTCCTTCTCGTTCCTATACAATCACCTTCACAATCACCCTTACAATGTTTCTCATACAATCTCTCATACAATCATCTGGTTGCCGCCGTATGACCAACCTTTATAGACCTCAACATCCCCCTCCTGTCAGATGATACGTCTGGATTGGTGCTTGCCAGCCAATCATGGGTGGTTCTCTTCTCAAGCCCTGCCCTGAACTTCTCCTTCCTCCCAAGACAATAACAAACTCTGGGGAGTTTTCATGAATCACCAAACTTTCCCTGGTACCACAACAAGCTCATCTCATCAGGCTGGGATATATACATGACAAATGGAATTTCCTGACACAAGTACATCACAACAGACACTGGGGTAGCCAGATGACTCATTCAAATTACCAGAGTTATTACAGCAATGTTTTCCCACTCGTGCAAAACAAATTACTCATACCTACATATGTGGATATCTTCCAGCTTACCAATATAAATGACAAAACATACAAATGAAATACTGATAATAATAATAATAATAATACTGATAATAATAATAATAATAATAATAAATCGAATACTGACAATAATATCTCTAACTTCTACATATAATTCAGGGGTGTGATATATGTACTATCACATAACGCCCCCTTGGTGAATCGATGGTATCACATATTATGATTCACCATAAAACAGAACTTCATACATAACCTTATAATGGCATAACTGAACACATAATTTACTGTAATAATGATATATACATTGCGTCTACTGCATTGTATTCGCACACACGAAATACAATTTGTCCAAACAATAATAATAATAATAATATGGCTATATACACACAACTCCGATTGTTTCATATACCATTGAACACAATCCCTTCTTGCTACTGTACATGTACATTAAAATTGATAATATATACCTCCAAGGTGCAGATCCTATCTCTTATATCTGCGAAGGCTATAGATATTAAATGTCCCAAGGACCTTATTTTCAGCGGTTAGGAGCCTATAAGCACACTTGCCTATTCTACTGTCCACAGTATACGGACCCTGATATAAATGAAAAAAAACTATACATAAGCTTAACATTGGCATCGATAAGCGAGGAATGCGTACCGCAATAAAAACTAACTACGTCTAGAATATACTCTATCTCACACACAAACATTCATACCATCCAGTCACACAAGAATCATACAAACTTTCATTCAGAACATTCATAAAAAGGAAATCCCTCTTTCTGAAATGCGCGGGAATCTCACTACGTTTACGCATCCACAAAACCATAATAAATACAAGTAAACAGATCACATACTTTTTCACACATTCCACACCGATATCATACAGCACGTTGTTCACCTCATTCACACATCTCTCAGAATTAAATAAAACATTACGCACTCGCTTGAAAAGACTTTCTTTCATCTCACGCACACTTCCATTCTCACACACGCTCACTCTATTACTGAAATTCTTACCATAATACACTTCGAAATTGCTGTCATTACTACTTAATGACCCAACAATTAATCCATCGTCACCACCTTCCATATCAGCTCCTACTTGCACCAGTTTCATGCCAACAACACTGCTACTTTCGACTCTCTTATCAGAAGTTTCATTAATCTCAAAGTCACCATTTTCACACATAATGGACCTAACTTTACTCTTCTCACGTACACTTAAATCAACAAAAACATCCTCATGATGTATACTCCGTGAACACACTTCACTTACTAAACAACATTCATCAACTTCACAAAAAACTTCACTTTCAATTTCAGAAACTTCCACAAGATTATCGATCGCAACACCGCTATTACCATCACCACTAGCACAAAGTAAGACATCCGACACATCTTTCTTACCTTCATCACGCCCCCTATACTCAAAATCTCCCTGAATACAAAACACATGGTCATACAATAACTCCTCTTTCACGTCTACCTCGTAACTTACCTGTTTCATCACGTGAATAGGAATTTCGGTATCGGACTGCCTATCTGACCCAACTAAGAAGTCCGATTCCGGTTTAAATTACTTGACGTGGACTGTTCACTATTATCATGTCTCTGCACTTGATCTGGAGGTCTTTGATCCGTACGCCCCCTACTTTCTGATTCCCCTTGATTAGGTCTTCTGCCATAATATTCCTGGTGATTAACTCCCTGATTAGACTGTCTGTTTCCCCTTCCGGAATTACCACCCTGATTCCCTTGCCTAGAATGACTGAAATTCTGATTATTCCTATCTCCCGCTATCTGATTTCCTTGTCTCCCATTATCCCCGTAATTTCTACCTTCACTTTGCCTAGTCCTCCCCTGCCCTTCCAACGCATCAAACCTCTCTAACAGCTGCTCTAATTCCTTAATCGTAACAATATTCTGCATACATGCAGCTAATCCGACCTTCTCAGGAAAATGCCTCAACATCTGGCGGACTGTATCTCTCTCCGATGCTAGACCTTCAATATTCTGGCTGATCAGAACATGCGCTAAGAAATATTCCGTCATAGACACACCTTCCTGAGGCCTATATTTGCCAAATAGCACGCGATCTCTTTCCCTTCCCTGAATAGCTTCACTCCAAAATTTAGAACTAAATTTCTCCCTAAATTCCTCCAAACTCGAAATACCCTGTCTGTAAACTTGAAACCAAGATCTCGCTTCTCCAACAAATGCAACATCCAACAGCTCATCAACCATACTCCAATCAATCAAACCATCGTCAAGATTCTTGCAAAACCGTTTCTCCACCGTTTTCAAGAATTCCATCGGATTAAACTGCCGACCATTAAACTTGGGTAATTCAGAGTCCTTCGTACAAGATACGTACCTATTACATATGCTGCTACCTAATTGGATTTGACTGATCTCCTGCCTTAATTTCACATGACATGATTTAATTCCTTCTTCCACTACCATTCTGGCATTTCCTTCTACTGACTTGAGGTCATCTTTTATCGACTTAAGGTCTTTCTCCAATTTCTCATTCTTCTCATCTATTCGCTTCACTAAAACATTCTGACTGGTTTTCATTCTGTCTATTTCTTCGACTTTATCTTCCACTATTTTTATTCTTTTATCACATTCCTTGCTGTTTTCAACAAATTCTTTCCTAACTACATTAAATCGGCATTCAATTTTCTCAGTCAATTCCAAGCATTGAGCTTCTACCTTATTATTGACTTCCTGAATTTCCCTGCTTTGATGGTCAAACTTCTGGTTCAGTTCATCTATTCTGCCATTCACAGCAATACTTAAACTATCAATTTTACTAGACAATTCAACACTAGCTAAATTTAACTCTGCACTCTGCTTCTCAATCTTACTGGACAGCTCCGTACTAACTGAATTTAATTCACTATTAATACTGTATATTTCATTGCTTAAAAAACTCAATTCACTCTTCAACTCTTTACTCTGACCATCAATCTTATTGGACAATTCAACACTTACTGAATTTAATTCCTTACTTTGACTATCAATCTTACTGGACACTTCATCACTCTTACTGTTTAATTCAACACTCACTGAATTTAACTCCTTACTCTGGCAATCAATCTTATTGTTAACAACATTTAATTCCTCCTTTAACTCTTTACTCTGACTATCAATCTTACTGGACAATTCGTTAAATAGCGATTTAAACATACTAAGAGTCAAACCTTCCCCTTGATCCCCTACATTCTGAGTTTGAGACGGGTTACTCGGTTCCTCACCTATCGCTGCTAATTGATCTTTTCTACTATCAGCCATTTTGCTATTCTCACTTAAATTAGATAAACTCAATGTGGTGGAATTCTTTTGACTTCTCTTATCCTGATTCTTAGTACCAGCAACTTTCAAAACCTCTCTACTTCTCAATTTTATAATACTGGACTCGCTACAACATTTCTTCATACTCCAATATACATATGAAACATATAAAACACTTCACTGACATAGTTTGCAGAATTCCAACCACACCTGACAAGTGCACCTACGCTTATAAGCCTAACAGATGTACCAATCATTCAGCCACACGTTGGGAAGCCAATTGTAACATATCGATAATAATAACAAATAAAATCATGAATAAAAATATATAAATAAAATTACTCAAAAACTTAATGAAATTAATAAGCATAATTAACCGAAATGTCCGTAGTATGGGCGCCAGAGTTCACCAGAATGGATCCCTCGAATTTTGATAAGAGCATGATAGACTTTATATCCCAGGGCGTGTACATAATGCTGCGTACTGGTACATCTGCTGCAGGCCTTACCTAACCTCCTGAAAACGACTAATTAGGTAGGAACTGCACCTAGGTTTATCAATAACACTGATTCTAAAATAGCTAACTATATTCTGAACAAATTCCGTGCATGAGCACCTCATCAACATACAACATTATACACAAATAAAATATTGCTGGAAGACTCCATATTTACAACAACAACAACAACAATAATAATGAAAATCGTGGGAAAACGAAAGTGAGAACTAAGCTACCATTTGTAGATAGTCCGATGAACACTGTACATGTATGACGATCAATACCCTTCACTGTCTCTATATCAATTCGATTTACCGATTCTCATAATCGGCAGTTATCACTTCACACAGATACTGTACCTTGTACTACTGTGTTCACATATTTTAACACTTGTTGTAAAGATATATACACACGTCTGTCGATCCTCAACATATAAATTTATGGAAAGTCTGAGATAGCTTTCACCAACATATAATGCTAGGCCGCCACAAGTGCTACAATACTTAATGCGCAAGCACTCTCCACAAACATAACACGACTACGCTCCACGAACGTTTGAAGTCCAGTCCACTGCTGCCGTGTCACTCCCGTACCGTGTATCAGCACCACTTCCTTCCCGTACAGTCCGTCAGTTGTAGTTGTAGTTATCTTCCTTCTCGTTCCTATACAATCACCTTCACAATCACCCTTACAATGTTTCTCATACAATCTCTCATACAATCATCTGGTTGCCGCCGTATGACCAACCTTTATAGACCTCAACATCCCCCTCCTGTCAGATGATACGTCTGGATTGGTGCTTGCCAGCCAATCATGGGTGGTTCTCTTCTCAAGCCCTGCCCTGAACTTCTCCTTCCTCCCAAGACAATAACAAACTCTGGGGAGTTTTCATGAATCACCAAACTTTCCCTGGTACCACAACAAGCTCATCTCATCAGGCTGGGATATATACATGACAAATGGAATTTCCTGACACAAGTACATCACAACAGACACTGGGGTAGCCAGATGACTCATTCAAATTACCAGAGTTATTACAGCAATGTTTTCCCACTCGTGCAAAACAAATTACTCATACCTACATATGTGGATATCTTCCAGCTTACCAATATAAATGACAAAACATACAAATGAAATACTGATAATAATAATAATAATAATAATACTGATAATAATAATAATAATAATAATAATAAATCGAATACTGACAATAATATCTCTAACTTCTACATATAATTCAGGGGTGTGATATATGTACTATCACATAGTTAGGAATATTTTGCAGCTGCGTTATATCGGGTCTACCAATCCTTCTTCACCTCGTTCTTGCCATATTTCTATCCATCTCCAAACTGCCTTAGGACTGCATGGTATTGCTTGTGCTATTGCTTGGGGGACCATGTGAACCTCCCATATGCCAATAATACGTTCTCGATTCACCTGTGATAGGATAGGAGCCATCTTATTACAATGTTACAGTATAACGCCGGAATACACACACTGTGTATTCAGCACTACCTGTTCACTCCCTTCCCCCCCTTTTCAGTACTGGAGTGGGGCAGTGTTGATTGTTTATGTCGGGACACCATTAATGTGCGTGCGTGTACGTACACCTCTGTGCATCTAGGGTTGTACACAACAGGATACAAAATGGGGGTGTATGTAGACTTTAGTGTCTCACTGTAGTAACAAAGAAGGAGATCCATTTTAATGAAATGGCGTATGGCTTTTAGTGCTGGGAGTATCCGAGGACATGTTCGGCTCGCCAGGTGCAGGCCTTTCGATTTGACTCCCGTAGGCGACCTGCGCGTCGTTATGAGGTTGAAATGATGACGAAGATGACACATATACCCAGCTCCCATGACAGAGAAATTAACCACTGGTGATTAAAATTTCCGACCCTGCCGGGAATCGAACCCGGGACCCCTGTGACCAAAGGCCAGCCCGCTAACCATTTAGCCATGGAGCCGGACATCCACTTTAATAATGTCCGCCATTAGCGACAACCGGAGATGTCTTTTCATCCAGTCATCGTCAGTCAAAGGCGGAACAGAGTCAATGACCTCCTAATGGCATCATATGCTGACAAATGGCACAAAACATCATCTGACAAATGTTCAAGGTAAGAAGGATTCCCATGAGGGAACGAGGCTCAAGTTAGGGCCTGTCAGTGGGGTCGATAGTACCTCCCGCCCGGATTTTTCAGCTCTCTCGCCAACGGTAATGAGATGGTTTCTGGACATTAATATTGTTGTTGGGAAAGGCGCTAGCGCAACCATCTAGCCACTCGACTAGCATCTCCGGTTTCGAATCTCGGTGATTTGGGGTGGAATTTTCAATAAGGCCAGCACGTAGTGGCAGGATTGGTATTTTTGCCTTAAAACCCTCGGCTGCCGGGCTGAGTGGCTCAGACGGTAGATGCGCTGGCCTTCTGACTCCAACTTGACAGGTTCGATCCTGGCTCAGTCTGGTGGTATTTGAAGGTGCTCAAATACGTCAACCTCGTGTCGGTAGATTTACTGGCACGTAAAAGAACTCCCGCGGGGAAAAATTCCGGCACCTCGGCGTCTCCGAAAACCGTAAAAGTAGTTAGTGGGACGTAAAGCAAATAGCATTAACAACCATCGACTGGTTGCTTCAACGATTCCACGTATGTAAATGTGGGAAACGGAATAGAGGAAGATAACATGTTCGTGAAATGTATATTATACTCTTACAGTCTTGCTAATAACCGGTGTACCATAACTTTTATTCCAGGTTTATACAACATTTATGTGCAATTTGTTACTAATAAACCGTTCATAAGCGCCCTGTGTATACATCTGTTATAGTTAGAGCCCTGCACTTACTGTCTTGGCGGATACAAACTGTATGGCAGTGCGGATAATTTGTAAATAATGACGTTTATTGATTTTCACTCAGGTAAACTCTCAGTTTTGCTTGTGGTTAGGTGACCCTTGACAGTGGTATGGGAGAACAGTGATATATGAAGAGCCGTGAGACCATAAAGCCGTAAATCTGACCTAAGCCTAACTGGCTCCTGTCCGCAATTAATGGAAGGAAGGAACAAAGGTCAATACGTCGGTAGTTGTCGCAAGAGAAAATCCATCATAGACCTGTGACTGTGGGGATTCTGGTGCCAGGTGTCAGGCCTTTTGTATTACGTTAAGTATCAATATCTTGAGTGTAATATACACTGACTTAGCAAATGTCATGGGATAGTCACCTAATAGCGTGTGGAGCCTCCTATGGCCCTGTGAACTGCAGTGAGACGCCGTGGAAGTGAGTCGGCAAGTCCCTGGTAGTCCTCTGGACGCAGCTGACACCAAATCGTTTGCAAAGTGGCCGCCAATGCTGGTCTGTTCGTGGGTGCAGGATCCATGGCACGGAGCCAGCGTTCCAGGACATCGCAGATATGCTCGATAGGGTTCATATCGGGGCTCCTGGGTGGCCATGGCAGTCGTTGGACCTGTGCTGCATGTTCCTGGAACCATTCCCGGGCGATGTGCGAGCGATGTGGTGGCGCGTTATCATCTTGAAACACCGCAGAACCGTCTGCGCCCCGGAAGGCCAAAAATGGGTGGAGATGGTCTCCGAGCAGCTCAACATACCGCGTACCATTCAAAGTCTCTTCCAGAACAACTAGGGGGCCCATTCCATACCAGGAAAATGCACCCCAGACCATTACAGAGACACCAGTGCCCTGGACCACACCTTCGAGGCAGGCGGGATCCATCACTTCATGTGGTCTGCGCCATACACGGTGCCTCCCATCGGCATGAAATCGTGATTCGTCCGACCATATCACGTTACGCCATTGTTTCAGTGTCCATCCCTGGTGACTGACAACAAATGCGCGTCGTTGTGCCCGATGACGTTGGGTTAACAGTAGCACCCGTGTCGTATGGAGTGTAACAGCCTGTCTTGAGTACTGGCGGGAAGTAGCTGCGGAGTTAGATAACTTTCTTCTTTACATGCAATTCCTCTGGTTCGTAAATTTCCTGATACTAGTGGTTCATCATAATATTTCAGCTATGCAATCCCTACTCCGGACCACTGATTGGAATGAGCAGAGGCGGCCTAGAACTTTGGACTGTTGGATCGGCACCGTAGTACTGTGAGAACATGTGCGGTTTTTCATTTGATCAAGTATTTTATATGATAACATTGCTTTTAATCGCAACATCCCTACTGACGTTTTTGTAATGACCTACGTTTACTTCAGTTACGAAAACCATAAAGCCAGTCTTTGTGAGAATCCCGTGGCGAAGCACGGGTACACCAGCTAGTTACAGTATGTACAAAACATTATTGTTATTATTGGGGAACAGGATGGTGTAGCGGCTTAGCTACTTGCCTGTCATTCGAGTGACCGTGGTTTGATTCCGGCCACAACTCTTTCATACCTCAGGGACCCTGAGCAAGCGGGATAAGCTGCGAAAGATGATGATGATGATGATGATGATGATGATGATTGGGACCGGGATGTTTATGACAATTTTTTTTTAGGAATATGCAAGCATTTGTGTCCTAAAATATATTAAAATACGTCAATAAATATTACTTTTAAAATTTTGGGTCACATTTTCGAAATCTTAAAAATATTGCCGCTGTTTAAATTAACATTATATTGAAAATGTACTTTTAAATTGTACAATATTCAATAATAATAATAATAATAATAATAATAATAATAATAATAATAATAATAATAATAATTTTATTATTATATTCTGAATTTATTTAGTTACTCAATCCAGAGGTAACTCTCGACTCCGCACAGAATGAAATAAATGTCACATTTCGATGGGCGGTCAGGAAGAATTACAGTAGCAAATTACATATATTTTAACGTTTTCAAATAGGAATGATCTTCTATTTTCACGCAACATTGACTTGAGACGGAAAAAAAAGACCGCTCAATATCGCAGGATGTTACTGGGCCATATGTGAAATACGTCAAATCACTAGAGTTCAATAAATTGAGGCTCACTATTCTCTCTCTTTCTAAACAGCTTACCCTCCTAATTCACATACAAAGAAGCTTGATTTTTTCGCATTAATTTTTGTTCGATTTCGAGAAAAGAAAACAATTTTTAGCGTTATTTCGCGAAATAGGACTGACCCCATCGCTTTAATTTCGCTTTAATGATTTCGTAAAATTATTCACAAAATGTTTAATTCGTGAGATTTGTGAATTATTTATGTGAAAGATAGATAGAGAAACAAAATTGTTAATCATTCATTATTCCTTATGTAACTAAATCTTGATTAGTACTATAATATAGGCCTAATCAAGATTAATAACAAATTGCCCTTTTCACTATATATGGCCGCAGCTGTCACTCTATATCGCCATACCATTAACGGTTCTTAAAATTTTAATTAATGCGAAGAAATACTTCTGTCGAATTGAGAAATCGTTTCTTCTGTCATCTGTTTCTCTTCACACGCGTGATATTCGAATACAATTTCAAGATCGTTATTTTCAATTAATTTCGCTGCATTTTCGCAAAATAGGTGCATTGCGCTTTAAACTGGCCTCATCGCTTTAATTCGCTGTAATTCGCAAAAACAAAATCACTGATTTCGTAACCAGAATCATATGAAGATATCTCAAAATCGCTTCAAAATATTTTTTGTCGCGTTTATCGTTAAAGCGAAAAAATCATGCCTCTACACATACATATATATTTCTAAGGAAGATCATTGTAAGAAATTACAGACACAATTAGGAGATGTGAAAAATCCGTCTTTGAGACGACTGCAAGCATGTATGCAAAAATGGAAAGAAAAAAGATAAAAATGACAAAAAGACGAAACTTCGCGGCGAAATAATATGACCACAATATGAAAATTACTGGAACATGACAATAAAAAGTAAAGAAAGCCAAATTACGTCTTCATATGACCCGTGAAAATTGCATAATTGTAGTTACCGAAGATGAATTCATGCTTAACTAGTATTTTCCATGTAAATAATAAAAAGAAATGAAATATAACAGGTCCGAGCTCGGTGCTGACGTATTTGAGCACCTTCAAATACCACCAGACTGAGCCAGGATCGAACCTGCCAAGTTAGGGTCAGAACGCCAGCGCCTCAACCATGGAAGATGAAATGAAATGGCGTATGGCTTTTAGTGCCGGGATATCCCAGGACGGGTTCGGCTCGCCAGTTGCAGGTCTTTCTATTTGACACCCGTAGGTGACCTGCGCGTCGTGATGAGGATGAAATGATGATGAAGACAACACATACACCCAGCCCCCGTGCCGTAGGAATTAACCAATTAAGGTTAAAATCCCCGACCCGGCCGGGAATCGAACCCGGGACCCTCTGAACCGAAGGCCAGTACGCTGACCATTCAGCCAACGAGTCGGACACCATGGAAGATAAGAGGAGTAGAGAGAGACCAAGTTGATGATATTTAGATTCGGATTTTAATGATTTAATGATGAGAGGCATGGAAATAAACGAGGCAACACAGCTAGTTGCAAACAGAGGATTGTAAAGACGAGTACCGGTAGTTAATTCACAGAGGCTTGAAGATGTGAGATGTGAAATATTCTTATGACTGAAGTGCGCACTATTATAAACGCAAAGTTCTAATTAGGTGAGAGGAAGGCAGGGCACTGGGAATTTCCAAGTAGAAGCAGTCTCCTATTCTTCTGTGTCTTATTTCGCTGGCCGAGATTGCAAGGTCAGTGCACCACTAAAGAAATTGACGTCATAGAATTCTCCACTGGACACCACGTACTGCATGAGCCTGCTGATAGTTAACTTATTCCTGTGCATAAAACAATTTCAAATGCAAATTAAAACACTATAAGCATACCTGTGAAAATCACATATTATATACAGTGGCTCAAAAAAGTATTGGTCTGTCGAGATATGCTAGATGTGAGGACGAGGAATCGAATTGAATGATGATAAAAATTGACATATACTAGAATCCTTGATATTTTATCATCGTGTGTAACATGTGCTTTGTAAAAAACATAATTCTTCCATGTCCATATAACTAAAAAACCAAACCTTAAAACAATAATTTTCACTTGCCACCCAAAAAGTATTGGTCTGAATTAACATAACGCAGTTTCTTGATCCTTCATGAACGTTTCAGTACTTGGTAGGTCCTCCTTTCCTATCTATAACCTCATCTAACCTATTTGGCATCGGTCGTACCAAGGTTTCCGTAGTTTCGTTTGGTATGTTATTTTTTTCGGTGAGTACAGCTTCTTTCAGGTCAGCTTTGTTTCATATTGCATGCTTTCTCGCGTTTTGCTCCAAATAGTGCCACAAATTCTTGATGGGGTTGATGTCGGGAGATTGTGGTGGTGTTTCCATCCAACGCGGAGTATTATATAACAGCCACAGCTTCATGTTCAGGGCTGTGTGTTTGGAGTCGTTATCTTGCGTAAATGTATACTTTGCAGAGAGTCCCACTCTTTGTACACTTGATGGAAGATGTGTCTTGAAGATGTTCGTGTATGCTTTGTGATCCATAGTCCCTTCAGTTAAGGCTAACTCACCTTCACCATTCGCACTCATGCAACCCCACACCATCAGGGAACCATCTCCATGTTTCACAGTAGCTGTCAGATTCTTCTCTTCAAGTTCAGAATTCGTTTTCCTCCACAGAGTCACTCGCCTGTCTGACCTGAAGAGGGTAAATTTACTCTCATAGGTAAAAACGACTGTCTTCCAATCCTCATAGCTGTAATTTCTGTGCTCTTTAGCGTACAAAAATCTCTTCTTCCTGTTAGCCTTACTGCTGTACGGCTTTCTACGGGCTGTTCTGCCCGCATATCATCTTTCGCTTAGCACATTTCGGATGGTTTCAGATGACGCTTGCACTTCTATATCTTGTTGTAACGCAGTTGCTATCTTCGGCGCACTTAGTTGAGGATTTTGGGCCACTTCACGCACAATTTGCCGTTTGTCTTGTACTGATAACTTCGAGGGGCGGCCTCTTCTTGGTCTTTTTTCTATTGTACCTGTACACAATATTTTTAACAGTTGTAATAGCTCTTCCAATAATTTCACTTATGTCCTTGAAAGATTTACCTTTTTGAAATAGTCGCACTGCAATCCTCCTTTCTTCCACGGTTGTTTCTTTCATTTTCCTTCCCATTGCTAACTGAACGCGGAAACAACGCTGAATATTACCTTCCAACGTGTCAGCACGAACATAATGAGAGACCGACTTGCGGTAGACAGCACGATGTCACGATGATATTGTTTACTAGACCAATACTTCTTTGGCGTGTAATGACGCATGCCGTTGTATTACTGGTCCGTTTGCAAACAGCGTGAATCTCCTTGGCTCCATATTCAACCTACTGATGTACTTGACTGTCCTACATATCTAAATACGTGAAATTCCATAATATGTACCATTATTTGTACTATACTGTTCCATTCATACCACGGCTATGGGCAGACCAGTACTTTTTTGAGCCACTATACAACGAATGACACGTTTCATTCTTCAAGAACATCCTCATATTTGATCAAATCACTTAAATTATGTGCATATATATACAGTATAGTTCACGTAGCGTAAACTTGTCAATGAAATGTAGTTAGGTGATAATATGAACCGCATGTGAGCAATAAATGATTGCATGGGAAACGACCAACACCGTATAGTGAAATATTTTGTACTTATCTACACTGCCGAAGAAACGTCTTTTGTCACCTCTCACTATAATTAAAGCCACGCCCTCTTCCTTCCCACTCCTAGCCCTTTCCTGTCCCATCGTCTACTGCTGTTATAGTCATCCATTGGATGGAATGTATAAGTTTTGTCCCATTAGCGCTTTGTTAATAGAAGGATGTAATATGTGGCTATCAGGTTCAAATGTACGTTTAAATAACTTATTTTTGAGAAAAATAACTTATCTCGAATAATAATAATAATAATAATAATAATAATAATAATAATAATAATAATCTTTGACTAAAACAACCATTTCACCGAGCTAATTGGCATTACGGTTAGGGGTGCGCAGCTTTGAGCTTGAATTCGGGAGATAGTGGGTTCGAATCCCACTGTCGGCAGTCCTGAAGATGGTTTTCCGTGATTTCCCATTTTCACACCAGCCAAATGCTGGAACTGTACCTTAATTAAGGCCACGGCTGCTACCTTCCCAACCTTTCGTCGCCGTAAACCTTCGATGTGTTAGTACGGCGTTAAACAAGTAGCCAAAACAAAAAAACAAAAAAATTGAAACTCATTTAGGTGGGCGGGGTACATATCTAATCTCATATCATTTATACAACAGTCATTACATAAATGAAAATGAAAATCCACAGCCTGTTTCCAGTCGTTCGACCGGGTCAGAAATGGAATGAATGAAGCTCCCATCTAGCGGCGAGGATAGGAATTGTGCCGGCTGCCGAAGCCTGTCGCACTCCTCTGGGGCAATCGTTACATAAAATGCACCTTATTTGTATGAACCATTCGAAACGAAATACAATCATACATAGCGATTTGTTTACAATTTTTACTTCAGTTATGAATTCCTTGTGAATAATCACACGCGAATCATGACCTTTTCTCTCCTTTGATCTTGCCGGATGTCTTTTTCAATTGTAGCGAAGATGGTATTACCACAAGTGATTGATAATTTCATCCGTTCCCGTAGCCACAGTTCTACCGCAGAAAACGACGATGGCGTACCAATTGAAAATGTTTGATCTCGCCATCGTATGTCTAAACATGCACTGTTTCTATCATTGTTAACTTCTCCGAAGGGCTTCCTTCCAAACGCTGAACATTTTGATGTTAACGCACTGCTCTTGAAAATTCCGTATTTCTTACTTTGCTTACTAGCATTAGGTTCAGAGGGCCCTTGGTTTCGCCTGAGCCGAGGATTTTAATGTCTGGTTAATTCCTATAGCTCCAGGGCTGGGTGTTCATGTTTGTCTTAATACATATCTTCAAATACACAGATCACATCACACTACCAACCATCAAGGAAACACGCAATAGTGAATACATCTCTCCACATATGGTTAGCGTCAGGACGAGCATCCGGTCGTAAAACTAGGTTAAATCCATTCAAGGTAATTGAAAGAAGAGAGACGGTGAATTCGTTAAGATATGTTTGCAGACTGAACGCCGTGAGCCATTACTACAGTATGCAAAACAAAATGTAAATATAAACAAACCTCATGGCGTTACAGACCAGCGCGTCTATGAGGACGGAGCCCTACCTATGATGAGTCCTAAAAATGAAAACGGCCTTTGCAACCGCTACTCAGCCCGAAAACCTGCAGATCTAAGCAACGAATCCTCTCCGCGGTTATTCTTGATTTTTTTATACGGGGGCCGCTATCTTACAGTCAGATAGCTCCATAATTGTTCACACGCAGATTGACTGAATATGGAACCAAATCTTAGATCCAGGTTAAAAAAAGTACCCCAACATGTCCGGGAATCGAAGCCAGGGCTTCCCCATAAGAGGCAGACTCCCCCCTATCGCTAGACCGACGGTCACAGTAAAGATATAAATAATAATAATAATAATAATAATAATAATAATAATAATAATAATAATAATAATAATAATAATAATAATAAACACCGGGCGAGTTGGCCGTACGGTTAGGGCCACGCAGCTGTCAACTTGGCATCCGGGAGATAGTGGTTTCGAACCTCACTGTCGGCAGTCCTGACAGTGGTTTTCCTTGGTTTCCCATTTTCACACCAAGCGAATGCTGGGGCTGTATTTTAAGTAAGGCCACGGCCACTTCCTCCCCACTCCTAGGTCTTTCCTCTTCCATTGTCGCCATAAGACATATCTGTGTCGGTGCGAAGTAAAGCAAATAATAATAATAATAATAATAATAATAATAATAATAATAATAATAATAATAATAATAATAATAATAATCGTATGGGCATTTTAATTTGATGCAATTTAGGCGGCATGCGTGTCAATTTCGACGTTCTAGTTTACTCTACCAGTTGGTAGAGAAATGGATCTCTGTTGGGCGATCTATGGCTGAGTTTCAATTCAATATCTCGGGTAAGCACCAAATACGTCAACAGGGACCTTTTACATGCCGTCATTGTACGACACGAGTGTCGAATGGATTTCATCCATCAGTATGAATCCGCGATCTTGGGATCCAGAGGCTGCCACTCTACCACTGATTCACAGAGGGAACTAGTAGAAGAAAAATAAAACAATAATTGCATTCTTAAAAATACTATGGCGCGCAGGCACTTAAACCTAATTTAGTCAGTTCAGTTTTTCCAAGCTGAGTAGTTGCAAGACTAGAAGTTAAATGGGGTTTCATACTTATTATTATCAACCTTGCATGTGTTGTCTGGTGATCATTGTCTTATATACGTATATATTGAGCACTCATATTCCACGTAAGTATTAGGAAAGTCCGCTACTGAACAGTACCTTGACTCATGAATAACAGGTTTAAAAATCTGGCAGTCCTACTTTGTATTAGCATGAAAATCCTGCCCTGTCCCAGAATATTAAGTATAGCCTACTTGGGAAAAAACATGACGGCCTTAGCTCTTGGAAACGAGCTGGAAGTCGGCGGTCAATCACACCCTACACCCTGCTGAGTTAACGAATTCTCTAAGTGATCCTTGTTTGTTGAGGAGAGGTTGCCAAACCACTTTCTTCCACACTCTCTTCAGTCTCTACCCCTTTGTTCGTGTCGAATGCAGTCGACGATTTGGCAACTCCGGCTGCAGTAGACGTAGTCAATCCTATAAGTCGCTAATGGACACCGGGCTGCCGCTGGTGAGTGAGGCGAGGTCGTCATGTTTGTCCCCAAGTATAATTACTGATGAAATATTTTCGTAGAACTTACTTTCTTTCCAATTATCGCAATCTTCGGAGTAGTTCTGAGAAGAGTACATATTTGTTACAAGAGAAGAAGAGCTGAGGTTTCGTTCGTGATAATACTTTTACGTACAGTTAATATTGAAGATAATAATTCAGTTCTTAAGTATATCATCAGAGTGCGAGAAACAAGCCTGTTTATACATTACAAACTTAGTTTATCTACGAGTATTTGTGCATTTTAAACACTCACGGCAAATACAATCTCTAGTGGAATAAAGTAGTAATAATTCTAAATTTTATTATTATTATTATTATTATTATTATTATTATTATTATTATTATTATTATTATTATTATTTGCTTTACTTCGCATCGACGCAGATAGGTCTTAGGGCGACGAAATAATTCTAAACACGTTGTAGGGCCTAAATAGTTATTCACTATTAATAAAATAACAGCGTCTGAACTTCATCCCGTAGTAGTTGCTACTTGTCCGCCTCTGTGGTGTAGTGGTTAGCGTGATTAGCTGCCACCCCCGGAGGCCCGGGTTCGATTCCCGGCTCTGGCACGAAATTTTAAAAGTGGTACGAGGGCTGGAACGGGGTCCACTCAGCCTCGGGAGGTCAACTGAGTAGAGCTGGGTTCGATTCCCACCTCAGCCATCCTGGAAGTGGTTTTCCGTGGTTTCTCACTTCTCCTCCATGCAAATGCCGGGATTGTACCTAACTTAAGGCCACGGTCGCTTCCTTCTCTCTTCCTTGCCTATCCTTTCCAATCTTTCCATCCCCCACTGGATGGTACTGGTCATCTCCTCAGTTGTAACCTCCGACCCAATGTCTCACGCTCCAGGACACTGCCCTTGAGGCGGGATCCCTCGCAGAGTCCGAGGGAAAAACCAACCCTGGAGGGTAAGCAGATTAAGAAAGAAAAGTAGTTGATACTTGCGATAAGTGAAGTTGAAAAGGAGTAAGTAGAGTTGGGTGATAAAACATTATGAATAAAAATCTTCATTTACATGTTTGTTCTTCTTGTTCTTGTTATTCCTCAACGGCCATATGCGGTCCCCCAGATCACCCTGGAGAAATCACCCCTTTCTTTAGCTAATCTGAATTGTTCGGTGTTGATGCCAGTTCAATCTTCAATCTTCAATCTTCAATCCTCGTTTGCTGAGTCATTACGTGTGAGAGAGAGGAGCAGACGTGTTTAGTAGTTGAATACCACACAAAATGGTGCCCACGATAAAACAGCGCGTGTTCATTGTCGAGTGTTATGCGATGCACGATTCTTGGAAAACCTGCATGGAACTGCTTGCGCAAGAGTTTAAGTCTGGAAGTGTTTTGGCAAAACCTCCAACAAAGTCTGCAATGCAAACCTTAGTGGCAAAATGGCGCGAAACGTGCTCTGTAGCAAGTAAAAACCGCAACTATCCGAAAAGTGTTCGAAGACCAGAAAACATTGCTCGATGGAATGAAAGCTTGGAACGAAGTCCGACGAAATCTCAACGCCGTTTATCGGTGCAAGTGGGAACTGAGAGATGGTCGTGTCGAAACATTATCAAGAAAGATCTGCATCTGTATCCTTACAAATTTGCTGTTGGGTCCGACTCCATGGCTAAATGTTTAGCGTGCTGACCTTTGGTCACAGGGGTCCCGGGTTCGATTGCCGGCAGGGTCGGGCATTTTAACTATCATTGATTAATTCCGTGGCACGGGGGTTGGGTGTATGTGTTGTCTTCATCATCATTTCATCCTCATCACGATGCGCAGGTCGCCTACGGGTGTCAAATCAAAAGACCTGCAGCTGGCGACCCGAACCCGTCCTGGGATCTCCCGGCACTAAAAGCCATACGCCATTTCATTTCATTTACTGTTGTGCATGTGTTAAAGCGTCCAGATGAACCTCTTTGCGTGTTGAGCGTGCGGGAGATGCGCACGCGCTGACATGTGTCAGCAACCCATTGGTGCACTGAAATCACGGTTTCCAGCATTTCCTGTGATAGGCACTTCTCCTGTTCATTAACGAGGGTCTGTAGTAGCATACACTCTTTACCTCGTAGAACGTGGATCTAAATAAGCTGTTTTCCTTTGGCTTCGATGACGTTTGCCAGATCTCTCTCTGCTCTAACTCTCCTTAACACTTCATTTTTTGTGACTAGATCTGTCCAGGATATTCTGAGCATTCTCCTGTGTAACCACATTTCAAAGGCCTCTAATCTGTTCATGGAAGAAGGCTTTGACTGTATAAAACACTGTTAACCAGATGTAACATTTCAATAGCTTTTGCCTGATTTTGAGGTTCAGATGATCATCATTGCTATAGAAAATAGGTATTCTACGCGTGACGTATTCACGAAAACTGTTTGATTTTTCTTACATGATAGTTGATTGCGAAATCATATCGTAGTTCACCTGCACACCTGCAGGCTCCCCCCTCCGTCCCCGCCCCATCATTGGTTGAGCTCCTACGGCCCCAATGGTAAGTGAGGCCATACAGCATTATTACATGTTCATTAATTTGTTGGATATTTTTTAGATGCTTGGCCGTGACTACTTTGTCAGAGGTCATTAGAATGACTGCGCGTTACCACAGAGAACAATCAAACTAAGTTGAAACTGTTTGAAGCAAAGCCATGTAGAGTCTCGGGTCATTACTGTAACACGGATGTAGATTAGTGAAGTATATAAAAAAAGCAGCTTAACCTTTAGTGAGACAATTGCTGCGTCACCAGTCACGTTCTGCGCGGCGTGAAACCCGCGGTATGTTACTCGTATATTACATGTGGTGTTCATTCCATAAGCCTAAGCAGGCTTAATAACAGAGTAATACCCATGTACTTTGAATATCTTAATGTATTTCTGTTTCGTATC
Organism: Anabrus simplex; assembly: GCF_040414725.1. NCBI lineage: Eukaryota > Metazoa > Arthropoda > Insecta > Orthoptera > Tettigoniidae > Anabrus > Anabrus simplex. The sequence goes on along the minus strand of NC_090272.1, from coordinate 88,632,336 downwards.
ACATAATGTTGTTGCAGTAGCTCTCCGGTTATAGGCGAATTGAGTACTAAGGTACAGTGCACCAGTTTCTCTTATACCGGTTAATGAAGACTCAGGGGTTGAATAATAAAGTTTCCGAACTTTTAAGGTCATGGAACACTTTTTAAAGTTCATTACGGAGCACACCTAGCCAGTGTTGCCAACTCAGCGGATTTCCCGCTAAATTTGGCGGATTTTTAAATGGGACAGCGGATAAATTTTCCATTTAGCGGACAGCGGATTTTTTTGACGGATTTTCAAACTTCTATTAAAAATTTTCAGCGGTAACAATATCACATTTCATCATCAGGAGAAAAATGATATAGAAATTACTACGGTATAATAGTCTACTTAATCCCATTGAGTACTGAAGTTACGCTGCGTACTACCACGCGGTTTCTAGACCAGCTCTGGCCCATAGACTCAGTCGGAATTTGTTGCAATCGTTATGTACTCTTGATGAGTCGGGTAGTGTCGTGTTTGATGTCGTGTTTCTTTTGACACCCGGCTCTTTTTGGTACGTCAATATGTCGAAAGAAAAGGTTAAAAAGTACAGTCAGATGTTTCGTCAAAAGTGGTTAAATAATTAAACTTTAAAAGACTAGTTGGTTGAACTTCCAAGTGATCCCAAACATGGACGGTGCATCTATTGGCAGTGCGATATAAATGCGAAATTGTAAGACATTATTTCTTTCCACACTTATCAAAAACAATGAAAACACAGCTTCATATGAAACCACAGGACCTCAACCCAGCACATCTGCTTCAGAGCATATACAGTAGTGCGGGGAGGGGAAGATGATGACCCCCTGTTCTGAAACTGGTGAATGTTGAGTTAATCTCATCATCATCATCATCTGTTTACCCTCCAGGTTCGGCTTTTTCCCTCGGACTCAGCGAGGGATCCCACCTCTACCGCCGCAAGGGCAGTGTCCTGGAGCTTCAGACTCTTGGTCGGGGGATACAACTGGGGAGTATGACCAGTACCTCGCCCAGGCGGCCTCACCTGCTATGGTGAACAGGGGCCTTGTAGGGGGATGGGAAGATTGGAAGGGATAGGCAAGGATGAGGGAAGGAAGCGGCCGTGGCCTTAAGTTAGGTACCATCCCGGCATTCGCCTGGAGGTGAAGTGGGAAACCACGGAAAACCACTTCGAGGATGGCTGAGGTAGGAATCGAACCCACCTCTACTCAGTTGACCTCCCGAGGCTGAGTGGACCCCGTTCCAGCCCTCGTACCACTTTTCAAATTTCATGGCAGAGCCGGGAATCGAACCCGGACCTCCGGGGGTGGCAGCTAATCACGCTAACCACTACACCACAGAGGCGGCACTTGAGTTAATCTACTCTATTAAAACAGCTTGTATATGCTTTTTTGCTTCAGTTCGAAATTTAGAGGAATGTAGCGGATTTTCAACTACAATTTAGCGGAGAAAATACTTATGGGTTGGCAACACTGCACCTAGCACTTATATGATCCTACTATTTTCTTTTAATTTTGTATGTGTGAAACTTACTTCGTTTCATTCACAATTTTCGTTACTACTTTAATTTATCTACATTTACAAAGGTAGGGGCTGCCTGGCCGAGGCGGTAAAGGCGTGCTCGGTTCACCTGGAAGGACGTGGGTTCGAATCCCTGTCAGGAAGTCGTAAAATTTAAGAAACGAGATTTCCACTTTCAGAGGTGCATATGGCCCCGAGATTCACTCAGCCTACACCAAAAATGAGTACCAGGTACCGGGAGTAGAGCTGACCACTCTACCCCCATCACGTGCCAAGGTTAACAATGGTGGAAGACTTTACCTTCCACTCCTCCAAAGGCCTTCATGGCTTGTACGGAGGTGACTTTGCTTTGCTTTGCTTTGCTTTACATTGGTTGGTTGTACATCTGGGCAATCATCCTCTATTGCTCTAATCAGAGGGGAAAACAAAGAAGGTGTCCGACACTTTTAAAAAATGAAGTTATCGGTCAAAGAAAGACAAGAGACAGGAAGGGCGTGAAAATTAAAGACTCCCTAGACCTCAGAAACTTAATTTCGTCCTGGTCGAAAAAAAACAAAAGTTGAGCAAGGGAGGCGGTATAGAATATAGATGAAAGTGAGGAGCCTAGCACACGTAAGTGGAAGCTAAGGGCACCATGGTTGCCAACCCTCGCTCCTAAGTTTTTTGCTAGTTGTTTTACGTCGCACCGACACAGATACGTCTTATGGCGTAGATGGGATAGGAAAGGCCTAGGAGTTGGAAGAAAGCAATCGTGGCCTTAAATTGAGGTGAAGCCCCAGCATTTGCCTGGTGTGAAAATGGGAAAGCACGGAAAACCATCTTTAGGGCTGCCGACAGTGGGATTCGAACCCACTATCTCCCGGATGCAACACTCCTAAGTTAGGAGCCCTTGTGGCCCCTTTTAGGCAGGAGATACCATGGATGTTACTGTACTGCCCTCGCCCACATGGAGATATATTTATAAAGCTGAGAGGAAGAAAACAAATAATAGCAGCTCATTTTAACATGAAAGAAAAAGCTTCAGTCTGTTCACAGATCGACTTCGCTATACGAGAGTTGAATCTGCTATAATTCGGAAGAAACAGACATGAAAGTAGCAAGAATGATTACTCGCACAATAAGACGATTCAGGACTTTGGAAGCAGGAGAAGAAGATGATTTCCATCATTTGGTTCAAGCGTTGTATGGAAATGATGAAGAATTTAAAAGTTACTTTCATCTAAATCAGGATCATTTTCATGTTATCTGTATTTTGGGGACAATATTAAGAAAACATGAATAAGAAGTGTTCATATTATAGAATATAGGGTAAGCATTTATGTAAAAGTAATAGTGATACGTACAATCAATGTCTAGAATTTCACTTAATTCTTGCCAGCAGTTGTTTTTCATGGTTATGCCGCCATAATAATTTGATGTTGTATCATAAAGAGGATATTTGTGTATCTCCATAATAATAATAATAATAATAATAATAATAATAATAATAATAATAATAATAATAATAATAATAATGAAATCAAATGTCGTATGGCTTTTAGTGCCGGGATATCCCAGGACGTGTTTGACTCGCCAGGTGCAGGCCTTTCTATTTAACACCCGTAGGTGACCTGCGCGTCGTGATGAGGATGAAATGATGCTGAAGACAATACATACACCCAGCCAATTAACCAATTAAGGTTAAAATCTCCGACCCGACCGGGAATCGAACCCGGGACCCTGTGAACTGAAGGCCAGTACGCTGACCGTTCAGCCAACGAGTCGGAAATAATAATAATAATAATAATAATAATAATAATAATAATAATAATAATAATAATAATATTAATAATAATAATAATAAACACAGAAAATATATTATTGTATTATTGTATTTAAGTAATTCATGAAACGCACATAGGCCTACACGAAACGACTGTTTGCCAGATGCTGGGCAAAAAAAAAAAAAAGAAACAACTGATCGTGCACATGCGCGAAGTCAACTACAGCTGTGAAAATCGCCTCTTTGGTGATCTGTAAAATTTAGTTTGATATTGCTTAGGTAAGCGTACCTTACCGTAGCGGTCTGTGTGTGTCATTCCATGTAGGTTAGCGTACCTTAGCATAGCGGTCTGTGTGTGTCATTCCAGGTAACTTCATTGGAGGTATTTTTTCGTTGGGTTGCGTAGCTTAGTTTAGCTTTCTGTGTGTATGGTGGCCTTAACTCTTGCGTCACTTGAAGACTGCTCGTCCTTTTCGAACCTCCTCAACACGTCCTTCTAACAGTCGAGTGTTCGAGCCGGGCGTAGACGACTGACATCATGCATTGACACCTAACACAGGACGGAAATGTAGACGAAATACTGCTGTGCGTACACATAATTGAGCAGGTACAAAGTATTGCGCTTAGCTCTCTACGATTGTAGAAATCTACTAGCAAATTTATTAATTATCTTCTCTCAGTGGCCGCGATGTAGAATAATGCGGAGTATTTTTGTTGGAATTTTTTTCTTGCATTCGATCGTCCAGCGGCTCTGCCATTGCCATCCGTTTTGCCGTATACAAGCCGCATGCCTGTCGTTTCCGTAGTTGTGTGCTGATACATATCTCATTGCTGTCAGCAGCGGTACTGTATTGGACTAAACCACAAACGACAATATTTAGTTTGTTCGCACAACGAATCCGTAATAGTTCGATTTATCGTCCATATGCGCATTTTGAAATGTGACGAGCTAATTTCCACTGCGAACGAAAGTGGTTGGAGACGTCAGCTGTTTTGCTAGTTGCTTTACGTCGCACCGACACAGATAAGTCTTATGGCGACGATGGGACAGGAAAGGGCTAGGAGTGGGAGGGAAGCGGCCGTGGTCTTAAATAAGGTACAGCCGCAGCATTTGCCTGGTGTGAAAATGGGAAACCACGGAAAACCATCTTCAAATCATGCACGAGGCGGGATGATCATGTCCTCGGACACTCCCGGCACTATATGATTTTTCACGAGAGTTTAATCCTGATGTAAACAAATAGGCGGAGCACCTTGGCTTTGCACGTGGACACAGACGTAGTTGATTGGAGAAGCAACCGTCGCACTCACTGGACTGTATGCGAGCTCGAAGAAAATTAGTACGTGGCATTAATTTAATTTTATCTTAGTTTATTACATTTATATAGTCTGAAAGAGTACGTAATCAAATTAAAATATGGTTGTCATATATACCGGTGTGTATCTATAATTTTTTTAAATAAAACAGTGATTAAATAACGAGATATGAAGGCAGAAGGCGTGGTGTAATGCAGGAAGTCTTCTCATAGCGAGGGAAAGTCCCAAGCTGTACAGCGTGGAGATAAGGTGTTGCATCTTGCAGCAGCTGTCAGTGTCAGTATTCACAGTGAGAGAAATGGAGCAAGAGGTGCTCTAGCCTACGATAGCTTTCTTTAATATTCAGAAATGAATAAATAAATAACGTAGGCCCTAATCTTCAGCAGTAGATCTCCCTTTAGACCCCTCTGTTTAGTTTCGCACAGCTCAAAAACTGTTCCTCGTCTATTTTAGGTAATATGCGCAGCACTGTATGTCCGAACGCGAGACGTTGACGGGGCGGAGGTCGATACTACACGCTCAGCGAATCACAACTCTTTCTTTGGCTGAGGCGTGGACATGCCTTGTTTACATCAGGATTAAACTCTCGTGAAAAATCATATAACTGCTCCTGAAAGCCTTCCTGTACGTGAGTGCCATCTCCCCACATCTGTGTGTAGCGTATGACATTTATATGATTTTTCACGAGAGTTTAATCCTGATGTAAACAAGGCATGTCCACGCCTCAGCCAAAGAAAGAGTTGTGATTCGCTGAGCGTGTAGTATCGACCTCCGCCCCGTCAACGTCTCGCGTTCGGACATACAGTGCTGCGCATATTACCTAAAATAGACGAGGAACAGTTTTTGAGCTGTGCGAAACTAAACAGAGGGGTCTAAAGGGAGATCTACTGCTGAAGATTAGGGCCTACGTTATTTATTTATTCATTTCTGAATATTAAAGAAAGCTATCGTAGGCTAGAGCACCTCTTGCTCCATTTCTCTCACTGTGAATACTGACACTGACAGCTGCTGCAAGATGCAACACCTTATCTCCACGCTGTACAGCTTGGGACTTTCCCTCGCTATGAGAAGACTTCCTGCATTACACCACGCCTTCTGCCTTCATATCTCGTTATTTAATCACTGTTTTATTTAAAAAAATTATAGATACACACCGGTATATATGACAACCATATTTTAATTTGATTACGTACTCTTTCAGACTATATAAATGTAATAAACTAAGATAAAATTAAATTAATGCCACGTACTAATTTTCTTCGAGCTCGCATACAGTCCAGTGAGTGCGACGGTTGCTTCTCCAATCAACTACGTCTGTGTCCACGTGCAAAGCCAAGGTGCTCCGCCTATTTGTTTACATCAGGATTAAACTCTCGTGAAAAATCATATAGTCCATCCAACTTGTGGCGATGTTTAATGGGTTGCATAACTGGTAGGACGCCAAATACAATGAAGACAAACCAGGACAGCTTACAGAACCCAAACCGTGCATTTCCGAACATAGGTCAGGTCTTGAGAGATGCTCTGTTTGCTGTCACGTACAATACACTAACTACTGTTGGTGTTATTCTGAATCGCCTTGTATGGCTTAACATCACCCCTTAATTTAATGATTTCTTCTTAACACTTCTTTTCTAAATATAAGGAATAAATCACACTAAATTGTCAGAAAAGTCATGAATCCCTATCTCTAATAACTAATCGTGATTATATTCCTAGAACCCAGCATAAAGACTCATACCTATTGAGACGTCTGAGGAAGTAATGAGGCTGCAGTTGACCCTGGTATTACTAGTGTCAGATTCCTGCAGAAATCGAACCCGTCCAACCTCTCTTGGTTCATAGGAAGGAGGTGTAAGATATTTGTTAAAATAACTGCTAGGGTTTTTTTTCTAGTTGCTTTACGTCGCACCGACACAGATAGGTCTTATGGCGACGATGGGACAAGGAAGGGCTAGGGGTGGGAAGGAAGCGGCCGTGGCCTTAATTAAGGTACAGCCCCAGCATTTGCCTGGTATGAAAATGGGAAACCACGGAAAACCATTTTCAGGGCTGCCGACAGTGGGGTTCGAACCTACTATCTCCCGAATAGTGGATACTGGCCGCACTTAAGCGACTGCAGCTATCGAGCTCGGTTCTGCTAGGGTTGTTCGTATTTATTAGCAAAGGTATTGATAACGAAGTTTTCACGGGTATTTTGAACAAGTTTACTAAAGATAACATTTGTTTACGGATTATAATGTACGTCATTTGTAGGTTATTCAAGTTACACAAGGGAAACATTGTCGTGTTTTTGTGAAGAAAGCTAGTAAAAGTTATAGAAAAGTAAACTCGTGCCTTCATACCGAGGTAGTGTAGTTCTTTTCAGGCACACCCCCAACAGAGGTGATCTGCATGTACCATTTCAACAACATACGAGCCCTTCTGCCATTCTTAAATTTCTGGCAGTCCCGGGAATCGAGCCTGGGGCCTAAAAGTCGGTAGCTAATAACACTAACCGTTATGCTACGAAAGCGAACAGTTACCAAATACAAAATACTTCATTTATTTATTTATTTAGGACGTTATTTTAAAAGAGAAAATATTACTATGCAATGTTTGTTAGTAAAGCTAATGAAGGGAGCATTCCTCTGATCATCGTTGAAAGAGCGCTACTACTGAAGGAAAATATTACAAGATTTTCTAACAAAGCAAGTGGACTAAGAATTTATTGAATACGGACGAAGTTACTAGGAAGACAATTCGTCAGTTTTAACGAACAAATCCACCTGAAGTATAGTTTATCAATTTCTATCAACAAAGCTTATGATATATTTCTAACGCCTATTAAAAGTAGTTTAGCAGAGATAATTATGTTCAAGTTATAAAAAGGAGATTTACTCCTTGTAAGGCAAACCTTCCAATTAGAGTGGGTGGCATCTGCCATGTATGGGAATCTGCGTGTGTTATGGTTGAGGGTAGTATTGTGTGTGATGTACGAGTTGTAGGGACGTAGGGGACAGCACAAAGAGCTCACCGAGATTAAAATTATCGCGACCCGTCCCGAGTAGAACCCGGGGGCTCTTAATTCCGAAGGCCAAGACGCTGACCACTTACCCTACTGACCAGGCGCAGAATTAATAGTGACATTCCCCTACTTCCTTGTGTTTACAACATCGAGAAAGCCTGTCTACTGATTCCAGTGTATGCAAATGCTGAAGACTGAGCAATACTAAGGAGATGAGAGTGACTGCCTCTCTACTCAGAACTCGCGAGCGAAAGTGGAATCTCTAGGTTGGAGCAGTAGAAAGTAAGGAAAACGCAGTTTCTCCGATCCACCTGGTGGCTGCTTACGCAGTATATACTCTGTTCCTGATTTAAGCTTGAGGATTGATTCGGTGTCTTGTGAACAGATGCTGTAGTCAACGTTCATGCACTGTAAAACTGGAAATAGCCCATTCCTCTGATAGCGGTTTAAAGATGTTTATTGTGAGCTGAGAGAGAAGACTTCCACATTTAGCCCTTAAGTAAGAAATCCTACCATTTCTTCGTCATGCTGCTCACGGTAATTTTTAAAAGTTATTATTTAACTGACCGAGACTGACAATCTGGTCACAATGATAACTGATGGTAGAATGAGTTCTTGATTCAAAGTAGTTACAGGAGCTACACAAGGCTGTAATATTTAATCTTTGTCGTTTATAGTTTTATTTGCTGAAAGGTATAAAGTGCCAGGGAGGGATTCAGTTGGGTGGAAATACAGGAAACTGTTTGGCCTATGTCGATGACTTTGTCGTAAAGTCAGACTGTGCAGAAAGCCTGCAACTCGTATCTTGGAGCCTGAAAAGAGGTACAGTGAGAACGATATGAAAATTAGCATTTCCTAGACCAAAGTGATATCAGTAGGTAAGAAACCTAAGAGGACTGAATGCCAGGTAGGGAATACAAAACTGGAACGGATGGATCATTTTAAGTATTTAGGATGTGAATTCTCCCATGATGGTAGTGTCATTCAAGGTTTAGGGTCTTTTACTGGAAGCTCGAGGTACATACCAAGGATTTATTTTTTGGAAGATTTTAGGAAGACTTACTATTTCTTACCGTCTTCTCTTAGAGGTGAGATCGTACTGATATTGCTGAAGAAAACCTGCCAAGTCCGGAATCACCACATCATTCCGAATATTTGAATATGATTTGCTATAACTGTTATATCAAATTATCCTGGCTGAGTGGCTCAAACGGTTGAGGTGCTGGCCTTCTGCTTCCAGCTTGGCAAATTCGATCCAGTATCAGTTCGGTGGTATTTAAGGTGCTCAAATACGTCAGCCTCATGTCGGTAAATTTACTGGCACGTAAAAAAACTCCTGCGGGACTAAATTCCTGGACCTCGACGTCTCCGAAAACCGTAAAAAAGTAGCTAGTGGGACGTAATGCAAGTAAAATATTATTATTATTATTGTTATTATTATTATTATTATTATTATTATTATTATTATTATTATTATATTAAATTTATGTTGGTGAGTATATTGAGCCCTATTGTGCTACCTTCACATAGGGCTGCACAAAAGTGCGTTTCGTAAAGACCCTAGTATTCTCCGTATTCCTGGATGCGTCAGAATTGTGGGCCCTCAAAAATAAAGACCTGAAGCACACTGATGCCTTGGAAATGTACACTTGGAAGCTAACAAATCAATCAATAATAAACGAGCTTAAACTAAGAGTTCGCTTAAGTGTTATAGTACAGAAGTAGCGCATTGCCAAGTACTTCGGACATATTTTAAGGCAAGGTGACCTAGAAAAAATAGCATAATTCAAGGGAGAGTTGAACAAATAAACTGGGATAGAGCTCTAATGAGTCAGACTGAACACGTTATAATTTCTCCACTTCAGCGATGCATGACAGTATGAGAGAAAACATGAATTTATGGCCATAAATAACAGGTGACATTGCAAAATAATCACGATACAGATACTCGAGTCGAGTGTCCGACTTTGCGTTCTGTGTTGCTACCCACCGAGAGTAAACTCCTTGCTTGCCACTATATCTTCCAAAAAAAAGTTCACAGGGATTTTTTGTTTATTTTTATTTTTTACAGTTGGCTTTACGTCGCTCCGACACATATAGGTCTTATGGCGACGATGGGATAGAAAAGGGCTAAGAGTGGGAAGGATGCGTCTGTTGTGAAAATGGAAAACCATATTCAGGACTGTTGTTAGTGGGGTTCGAACCCACTATCTCCCGAATGTAAGCTCACACCTGCGTGATCCTAACCTCACGACAACTTCCTCGTAAGGTTCACACGTAGGCAGTAGTAGTGTTTTGCTAGTAGCGGGGAAATGGTACCTTTCCGGACACTGGCTCCTATTCAGAATATTATCTACTCTGTCCCGCAACAAGCCCTCGAAGTGTGAAACAGGAATTTATATACACCCGGTATATCCCAAATTTTTACAAATAGTTGAATATATTTACCCTATTGTTCGGATCTATCGATAAGTAGTCAGCATGGTGGCATTTGGTCCAAGGGATTGGGGTTCGATTCCCGGTTGGATCGGGGATTTTAATTTTCATTGGTTAATTCGTTTGGCTCGGGGACTTGGTATTTGTGCCGTCTTAAATAGAGGCCGCATCCTTACAGGTGCGCATGTCGCCTATAGGACATCGACTCGAAAGACATGTACCAGGTCTCTCTCCGAAAGCCACACGCAATTAAAAGCATATTATATTCAATATTAGATTGATTTTGCAGAGGCCGCCTGGTGGCCATGATCGTTAAGACGTCGAAGTGTAAACGGTTTGACACCGAGGTTAGCCATCAGAATGTTGGCCGGCAGGATAGGGGAGGTGGTGGTATACAATTTCTAATCACTAGATTGTGTGCCAAAAGCCTGGATTAAATTCCAAACCTCTCCGCTACGCTCATATGGAGTTGTTGATCGTGATTCGTCCGTCGGATGGGGACGTTAAGCCCTGAGCAGACCCTTTGGTGCTATTCAACAGAAGTAAGCTACGTGCCGGCACCGGGTTTCACCCTCTCCCTTCCTAGTGCCGTATATCACGTCATTCACTTCATCTCATTATCTCCTCTCATGAGGTTGACGCCAGGAAGGGCATCCGGTCATAAAAAACCCCGCCACGACAGATACTTCTCACCTCATACCCGACCCCGACAATCATTAGGTTGATTTTGCAATAATAAAATTCTCTGTTCTGTGTTTATCGTTTCCTAACAGAGATAGATCTTCGAAGACGATGATATAGGAAAGGACTAAGATTGGGCAGGTAGCGCTCGTCGTCCCCACTTTTAATACAATTCCGGTATTCTCCTGGTGTGAAAATCAGAAACCACGGAAAATCATCTTCAGGGCTATCAACAGTGGTGCGAATCGAACCCACCATTTCTCGAATGCAAGCTCACAGTTACATTTTACGTACCATATAACCAAATCGCTCGTTATTTTTAAAATATTAAATTGTATTTGCTTATTACAGCGGAATATTTTCAGTCATTACTCTCCCTACACCGTACTCATTTATAGAGCATATGCTTTTGCTGTATATCTACGCAAATTGACTGTCCCTAATATCACTATTTTTTCTTTCGTATTTATATTGTCAAATGAGTGCAAAATAATAATAATAATAATAATAATAATAATAATAATAATAATAATAATAATAATAATAATAATAATAATAAATTAGATATTGTTACGGAAGCCGCCTCTGTGGTGTAGTCGTTAGTGTGATTAGCTGCCACCCTGGAGGCCCGGGTTCGATTCCCGGCTCTGCCACGAAATTTGAAAAGTGGTACGAGGGCTGGAATGGGGTCCACTCAGCCTCGGGAGATCAACTGAGTAGAGGTGGATTCGATTCCGTCAGGAAGGGCTTCCGGCCGTAAAAACACGGCATATAATTTCATCTCACCTCATCTTCGGCCTCTAATCAGGAAACGGGGCTAAGGGGCTGCCCAAAAATCTTTCCTGTTTCTATACCATTTTGCGCCGGTAACAAATGTGCGGTTTTTATCTGGAAGTGGTTTCCCGTGATTTCCCACTTCTCCTCCAGGCAAATTCCGGGATGATATCTAACTTAAGGCCACGGCCACTTCCTTCCCTCTTCCTTGTCTACCCCTTCCAATTTTCCCATCAACCCCGCAAGGCCCCTGTTCAGCATAGCAGGTGAGGTCGCCTGGGCGAGGTACTGGTCATCCTCCCCAGTTGTATACACCGACCCAGAGTCTGAAGCTCCAGGACACTGCCCTTGAGACGGTAGAAGTGGGATCCCTCGCTGAGTCCCAGGGAAAAACCGACCATAGAGGGTAAACAGATAAAGAAGAAGAAGAAGATATTGTTACATGGCACCAAATGGAATGCGCCTTACCTTCATGGTTGCTTGACAGGTCGTTTTCATTGTGCCGCGAATGAGTGAGCAGATTTTTTTTTTTTTTTTTCCTTCTCCTTGATATCTTTACAACCTTTGTTAGTCCTTCCTCCACTATACAAGTCATTGCCATACTCTGTGTAAGGTTGGCCAATCATTTCGCTCTTTTTTTTGTTCACCAAATGCATTAGCATGCATGAAGGTAGGAGATTAGTGGTACATTGGTGGCCTCCGGAATCCAAAATCACGGTTCTACATCCAACAGAGGTTGTCGGATATATTAAGGGCGGAAGAAATCCATACCGTACGATGTCAGCTTGTAAAGATCATTCTGGCGAGACCGTCGGTGTTTCACTGGACACAATAGCGAGACGAGCGGGTTCGAATCCCATTGTCGGCTGACCTGAGAATGTTTTTCATGGTTTCCCATTTTCAGTCCCAGGCAAATGCCGGGACAGTTCCTATTCACAGGCCACATCCGATTCCTTCCAGTTCCTTAGCCAATTTTTATTCACCATCATTCATTTCATCTTCATTAGCTCCTAAACTGAGGTTTCGCTGGGATGAGTGGCTCAGACGATTGAGGCGCTGGCCTTTTGACCCCAACTTGCCAGGTTCGATCCTGGCTCAGTCCGGTGGTATTTGAAGGTGCTCAAATACGTCAGTCTCGTGGCACGTTAAAGAACACCTGCGGGACTAAATTCCGGCGCCTCGGCGTCTCCGAAAACCGTAAAAGAATTTAGTGGGTCGTAAAGCCAATAAAATTATTATTAACAACTGAGGTTGGCGTCAGGAAGGGCTTCCGACCGTAAAAACACGGCATATAATTTCATCTCGCCTCATCTTCGGCCTCTAATCAGGAAACGGGGCTAAGGGGCTGCCCAAAAATCTTTCCTGTTTCTATACCATTTTGCGCCGGTAACAAATGTGCCTCTTACTTGGAGACTTCGGTTGGGTTCCCGCCTAGGTCGGTTTTTATCTCGATGTGAGGGCTTGTTTGTGATCACTCAGTCTGTGCGAGAATAATTGAGAAGTGCCGGGCAAGTTGTCACGTTCGATCCTGGCTCAAATACGTCAGCCGCGTCAACAGATTTACTGGCTCTCCTGCGGGACAAAATACTGGCATTTCGGCGTCTCCGAAGACCGTAAAAGTAGTTATTGGCACGTAAAACTATTATTACTTTTTATTATTATTATTATTATTATTATTATTATTATTATTATTAGTATTGTTATTAACTGAGAAACTATCTAACTGTTAAAGAATGGCCTTTGTCAAGAAAGCGAAGAATAACGATCGATTTGTCGCGCTTCGGGCCTTCCGGCTGAGCAGCGTTCGTTTGGTTGCTTCTTTGTTTATGTAGGATATGCCTATAGATTTGGTTCAGTACTGCGTCCTCGGTAATCCATGTGTTCCATGAAAATTGGTACACCAAACTTCCTTCATTCATTTCAAAACTAAAAAATCTAGCAAGAATATAAAAGCTGTTTTGAAAAGACGAAGGTCCAAAGATTCCATCTGAATAGATTTCAAAATCAGATGAAACAATAAGAAGCAGCGTGTGCGTCTTTTGGATTTCGGAGCAGGCTATAAAATAAGTACAACTTGGGACCGCAAGGTGTTGTTCGTTTCGTATATCGATATCTGTAATAACATTTATGAGAAAACTTGTTTAGGTACGTGAAGAAGTGTGGAATAGTCATGAACTTTGTAAACATTTCCTGAATCCAGTCAATCAGTCACGACTGATCTGCACTTAGGGCAGTCGCCCAGGTGGCAGATTTCCTATCTGTTGATCAGACTGTCTCAATATCTTTTTTTGCTATTTATTCGGATTGTCGACCTAGAAAGATCTTTTGCCCTACTTTGCACCATATGTTATGAACCCGCGTGTATATGGAAATTGCGATAGTGCAAAGTGAACGTGAGGAAAGGAAAAACTAAGGACGACACAGACATCCAGTCCCCAGGCCAGGGATATTAATCATTTACAATTAAAAACCCCCTGACCCGGCGGGGAATCGAACCCGTGGCCGCCGGGTGACAGGCGGACGCGTTGCCCCTACACCGCGGGGCCGGACTTTTAATTTAGAGGAGATTTCAAGACTATGGGAAATGGAAACAAAAAGAAAGAACGAGTCGAAAAAATCGAATAAGCCCAACATATCTCGAAACTCAGCGTTGGAGAGCCTACAGACAAGGTAAGAAATTCGAGGACCGAGCTCGATAGCTGCAGTCGCTTAAGTGCGGCCAGTATCCAGTATTCGGGAGATAGTGGGTTCGAACCCCACTGTCGGCAGCCCTGAAGATGGTTTTCCGTGGTTTCCCATTTTCACACTAGGTAAATGCTGGGACTGTACCTTAATTAAGGCCACGGCCGCTTCCTTCCCACTTCCAGCACTCTACCGTCCCATCGTCGCCATAAGACCTATCTGTGTCGGTGCGACGTAAAACAAGTAGAAAAAAAAGAAATTCGAGGCGGCCGATCGCCGCAAGCCATCGAGTACGTCTACTGCTCCCGTCGAACCTAAGGAGGTAGATAGCTTATGCCTGAAGACACTCAACAAGATGTAGGCCTAATCGAATCGATGCACATATGAAATGCATAGAATGATTTCATGAGATTCGCAAGAAGATACCCCCCCCCCACCTACCAAAAAGAAAAAGTATCAAATTCCTGTTTGGGAAAAATCAAATGATAATACATATGTATTTTAATAAATGAAACTCAAATTCACCACGATTAATTTCTTTGCATATAACGAATCATTTTCGGATGCGAGGACTTGCGGAAGGCAGAAGTATTCAGTCAGCAATATGTAAAGGTAATTGGATATAAAGACAATGCCCTGATAGAGGAGGCTATTCATACTGGCGAAATACTAAAATTTACCTGTGATAATAAAGACAATTATTAAAAAAATATAGAAGTTCAAAGCTAGAAAGACACCTAGTATTGATAAGATTTCTGGGCGTATATTAAAGGCTATGTGTTGGGATACAGTGCCATATCTGAAATACGTATTACCGGGCGAGTTGGCCGTGCGGTTAGAGGCGCGCGGCTGTGAGCTTGCATCCGGGAGATAGTGGGTTCGAATCCCACTGTCGGCAGCCCCGAAGATGGTTTTCCGTGGTTTCCCATTTTCATACCAGGCAAATGCTGGGGCTGTACCTTAATTAAGGCCACGGCCGCTTCCTTCCAACTCCTAGGTCTTTCATCTCCCATCGTCGCCATAAGACCTACCTGTGTCGGTGCGACGTAAAGCAACTAGTACAATAAATAAATAAATAAATAAATAAATAAATAAATAAATAAATAAATAAAGAATTACGTATTTGCTTACTGTTTGCATGAAGGAGCGATACCGAATGGATGGAGAGTTGCAATAGTAGCCCCAGTGTACAAGGGGAAAGGGTGACAAACATAAAGCGGATAGTTAAATGCCAATCAGCTTGACATGTGTTGTTTGTAAATTCTGGGAAAGCATTCTTTCCGGTTGTATTCGAAACGTCGGCAAACTGTGCGAAATGTACAGAACACAACGACACGGTTCAACCTGGAAAAATAAGTAAATAATTCTACACACCGCAGAAGCTTCACTTCTAAGATATTCATTATATAAAATGCGTAACTGTTGGCGTGGCCTCCTATAAATTTTGACGTGTGTCCTTTTCTTCCATGAAGCGAAGGTGTGAAGGCCGTGCTATAACCGTACCATGACGATTGTCTGTAGCCCTGCTGGGGCCGTGGCCGTTATTGCGTCATGTGGTCTGACACCGTGGTTAGGCGGTTCGAGTCCCGTTGATGAAAAAACAAAAAATCACCATCAGAAAGTTGGCAGGCAGCGTAGGAGAGGTGGTGGTATACAATTCCTAATCCCCTAATCCTAATTAAGCCTGGTTTAATTACAATTTGTTTTACGTCACACCGACACAGATAGGTCTTATGGCGACGATGCGATAGGAAAGCCCCAGAAGTGGGAAGGAAGCGGCCGTGGCCTTAACTAAGGTAAAGCCCCAGCATTCGCCTGATGTGGAAATAGGAAACCACGGAAAACCATCTTCAGGGCTGCCGACAGTGGGATTCGAACCCACTATCTCCCGGAAGCAAGCTCATAGCTGCGCGCCCCTGACCGCATGGCCAACTCGCGCGGTCTGAGTTTAATTACAAACCTCTTCGCGCTGCTCATGTGAAGTAAGGGCATGTGAAGTTTTTGATGGTAACTCGCCCGTCGAATGGAGAATGTTAAGCCTAGAGCAGACTCGTTGGTTTCTTTCAATAGGAGAAGGCTATGAGCCGACACCGGGTTTTTGCCCTCTGTACGGCATAATAATAATAATAATAATAATAATAATAATAATAATAATAATAATAATAATAATAATAATAATAATAATAATAATAATAATTCACTGTAGAAGAAAGGATATACACGGTGGAAAGAGCATACGATATAACTAGGAATATCTACAACAAAAAGTGTTTATCTAAAAACCTCAAAATACAACACAGTAGTCAAACCGGAATCCCTATATCCGAGTGAATGTCTAGTACTGAATTACAAGCTGAATAAAATAAAAGTGTGCGCCTCTGTGGTGTAGTGGTTAGTGTGATTAACTGCCACACCCGCAGGACTGGGTTCGATTCCCGGCTCTGCCACGAAATTTGAAAAGTGGTACGAGGGCTAGAACGGGGTCCACTCAACCTCGGGAGGTCAACTGAGTAGAGGTGGGTTCGATTCCCACCTCAGCCATCCTGGAAGAGGTTTTCCGTGGTTTCCCACTTCTCCTCCAGGCAAATGCCGGGATGGTACCTAACGTAAGGCCACGGCCGCTTCCTTCCCTCTTCCTTGTCTATCACTTCCAATCTTCCATCCCTCCACAAGGACCCTGTTCAGCTTAGCAGGTGAGGCCGCCTGGGCGAGGTACTGGTCATCCTCCCCAGTTATATCCCTCGACCCAAAGTCTCACTCTCCAGGACACTGCCCTTGAGGCGGTAGAGGTGGAATCCCTCGCTGAGTCCGAGGGAAAACAGATTAAGAAAGAAAGATAAAATAAAAGTACTAGAAGCAAGAATTATACGGAAAATACTCAGTCCGCTAAGAACTACGGAAGTCTGAAGTAATGATGAAAAACATCGCAACATAGAAAACGTAACAGATTCAATACGGAAGAGGCGATTGATATTTTTTGGACATTTATACGGAGTGGATGACAACAGGTTGACCAAACAAGATCTTCAAATATCTTTGGAACAAGAAGTCAACAACAACCTGGATTCGTGAAGTCAAGAAAGATTTTGAAAGAAACAATATTATTTATTTATTTATTTATTTATTTATTTATTTATTTATTTATTTATTTATTTATTTATTTATTTATTTATTTATTTATTTATTTATTCCTGACTTACATTCGTGGCGAAGTTAGGGCTCACAGCCCTCTCTTACAATTAGCCACTATAAACAGTAAAATTTAAAAATGTAAACATAAAAGTAAGACATAGAAATTCTAAAAAGAAATAATACTACGGACAGATAATTCTAAGACTAAGTTAGGCCTACATATCAGTACAGCGAATAGTGTGACAATACTAATAATACTACTATAGGAGAAGAAGAAGAAGAAGAAGAAGAAGAAGAAGAAGAAGAAGAAGAAGAAGAAGAAGAAGAAGAAGAAGAAGATGATGATGATGATGATGATGAAGAAGAAGAAGAAGCGACAGAGAGAGTGAGAGAGATTTTTTAGACATAAAGTGTTAAAAATGGAAGGACTCCAAGCTCGAAGGGAAAGAAAACAGGCTCAAAATTGTTCTAGGCGAGGAAAAGGAGACATAGTGAGAAGATGGAGTATTGTCGGAAGAGGAAGGAACAACAAAGAATGAAGGATTGAAAAAAAATAGAAGCTCCTAACAGAGAAATAAATAATACTAATCACATTACCCGACCCACAACATGCAGTTATCACACTGGACACAGAAACATATTATACTGACGTGACGATCTTCTTCTCCGGAGCAGAGTCCTTGACTAAAGATGATACGCACAAATAAGAGGAGGTCACAAACCGTCAATCATCACGGCCAATGGACTCTGTGCCGGGACATAAGAGGGAAAAAAGCCCACCACACGCACTTTTAGTCCGTTCAAGATTCATATTTCTTTTTGCAACACATCCTTGACCGCAATGCTACAGAAGAGCTCTAATGACTGTACAGAAAAAAAAAAAAAATCCTCGTTATGATCGCAATTACGCTTTAGTCTTATACAATTCCCGAAAGGGATTTCGCTTTGTTGAACGCTGATTTCTCTTTTTTTTTTTTCAAAAGAGTTTGAGCGATGGTAATGAATGAGTCTCAGGAATTATAAGAATTACAATTAACATAACAATGAGTAATGGACAATGAGAATGGTAAATTAAAATTGGTTCCGTTCAAGGTGAAAGGAAATAAATTTTGCACTTTCGTACGTGACTTCAAGGTCAACACTCATAATTCTCATTAAGATGTAGAGGTCATGTTAGATCAAGAATTTCTTCAATGTGCAGAATATAAGAAGAGTTTGTCTGTATTTTGCCTAGTGTTCTTAACTTTGCCCGCCTCTGTGGTGTAGTGGTTAGTCTGATTAGCTGCTACCCCCGGAGGCCCAGGTTCGATTCCCGATTCTGCCACGAAATTTGAAACGTGGTACGAGGGCTGGAACGGGGTCCATTCAGCGTCGGGAGGTCAGCTGAGTAGAGAGCCATCCTCGAAATGGTTTTCCGTGGTTTCTCACTTCTCCTCCAGGCAAATGCCGGGATGATACCTATCTTAAGGCCGCGGACAATTTCTTCCCTCTTCCTTATCTATAACTTCCGATCTCCCCATCCCC
The DNA here is from genome assembly GCF_040414725.1 of Anabrus simplex. Lineage (NCBI taxonomy): Eukaryota > Metazoa > Arthropoda > Insecta > Orthoptera > Tettigoniidae > Anabrus > Anabrus simplex. The sequence goes on along the minus strand of NC_090272.1, from coordinate 88,613,500 downwards.
CCTCAAGGCCCATGTTCAGCACAGCAGGTGAGGCCGTCTGGGCGAGGTACTGGTCCTCCTTTCCAGTTCTATCTCCCTACACAAAGTTTCACGTTCCATGACACAGCCCTTGAGGCGCTAGAGGTGGTATCCCTCGCTGAGTCCGAGAGAAAAACAAACCCAGAAGGGTAAAGGGATTAAGAAAGAAGGAAGGAAAGTTCTTATCTACTGAAACTCATTCCAATTAAAGATTTCCTCCAGGAAGGTCGCCACTGGAGCGAGTTAATGAAAACTCTGTCTTTTGTTTGGAGAATCCGATTACCGTCCGATTAAGCATCTTTAATCGCTAGTTTCAGCAAGGTAACCGTGATTCAATTTGCCGATAGTGGGATTCGAACCCACTATCTCCCGGATGCAAGCTCACAGCCGCGTGCCCTTGACCGCACGACCAACTCGCCCGGTGTCCAATATTTACTGGCCACCTGATGGGCCAACAGTCATCTTGGTAAGCAAGGGTCCTTATTAGGCTGTATGAGCAACGTGTTTAAATAAATTAAATAAAGTCCGGCTCCATGGCTAAATGGTTAACGTGCTGGCCTTTGGTCACGGGGGTCCCGGGTTCGATTCCCGGCAGGGTCAGGAATTTTAACCATCATTGGTTAATTTCTCTGGCATGGGGGCTGGGTGTATGTGTCGTATCCATCATCACTTCATCTTCATCACGACGCGCAGGTCGCCTACGAGCGTCAAATCAAAAGACTTGCATCTTGCGAGCCGAACATGTCCTCGGACACTCCCGGCACTAAAAGCCACAAATACACTGTGCCATCTGTGATAAATCTATGAACACGTTTGTTTATGTCGGATATTTTGTGATCTTTGCTGCGTCCTGAACTAAGTCTAGAAGAAATCCACCTGCAGCAGGAACAATGGTTGTTGCGAGCGGTCGTGTCCTAGAAAAACATAGTCGGCCGGAACAGAGCTGCAAGCAAGCGGAACAAACGAGAGGCGAGTTCATGTAACGGGAACGACTTCAGAGTGAGAGGGTACCGTCTCAGGCCACTAGCGTTAATTTGATTATGATACAGCACACAGTTACCCACATATCACCGACTGGCATTTAGGAATGGCGAACTGAGCTGTTGGTAGCATTGACCACAGCCGTGGCCAGACTGTTCTACCGTAGCTGGTTTCATAGGCAGCTCTCCTGCAGGGCTGTCCTGTCGATTTGTGGGCCCAGGGGCGGGAGTAAATAATTTCTTGCCAACGTTGACTTTTTCGTATTAAGATACTGATATCCCACTAATGTAATAATAATAATTACGTGGATCTTCACAAACGGCGGATCATCTACTGTGCCATGTTTGGAAGGACAAGATTCGAACTTCAGTGTTACTTAAACAATTATAATGTGGAACTTTCAAAGCCATAATACCATCTGTTTACGAAATCCTGCTGCTATAAACAGTTCCATAAGTTCATTCACCACAACTTCAATAATTTAGTTTCCTAATTATGTGTCAAGGATCAATAATTTAAAACTGATCAAAACTGTAACCCTAATATAGGCCTACTCGTGTACAGTAAGGTTCAAACAAGATACTAAGTCCAGCTAAGTGGTTTCGTACAGGCATTTTTAACTACAATAGTACGCAGTTAGGAATTCAAAACACGTGCTGAGATTCTGAACACGCAAACATTAAATACAATTATTTGTGAAAAGTTATTATTTTTGTTTTATTTTACCCTTCCAACGAAATGAACTCTCTTTTCTTTTTACAATTTGTTTTTCGTTGCACCGACACAGATAGGTCTTATGGCGACGATGGGTTAGGAAAGGGCTAGGAGTAAGATGGAAGCGACCGTAACTTTAATTAAAGGGTGTACGGACATTTGCGGTCACTGAGACACACTTGTGCTCACTCACAGAAATTCTCCAGTTGTCAGAGGACATTTGCGGTCACTGCAGCAGGGGGTGGGACTCATTAGCTTAATCTCGGGTATCCCCGCTAACCTGCCTGATCTCCTGCTCGCTCCTTGCAGATCAACATTTTTCTCTCACATGCATTATTTAGAGACCGATACCTTCAGACACACACAATTCTATATCGAAACTTCCCGGTGTAAGTATTTACTGTTGTGTGCTGTAATGGATTTGACAGTTACTGATAAGGCAAATGGTTATATGCCCAGAAAGTATAGGCTGAGTCAACATGAAATCGTCACCTGGGTGTGTCGGAAGGAGAAGAACAAGTCATGTCATGTTGTTGGTAACATACAATTCTGTAGATGATAAATATATTTATTCCATTCTATTTCCTATCCGGCCTCTCTTGGTCAACTCTTGTGCTCTTCCGACCCCCAGGCAGTCTTACATTTTCACGTCCTTCGTGGCCTTTCCCTTCATTTTCCCTAAAAGAGAGTCCGACCTATTCGAATTGTTTTCTGGTTAGTGTTAAGGGAGGATGGTGGCACCGTTCTACTTTCTCACAAAAACAGTAACCATCACCATCACGGAAAGGTCCCGTGGCTAGCACGATATAAACAGTGCCGCAGAATCACAAGCTCGTATATTTGATATTTAAACTCTAATACACCGCAAAGTGAATTTTTTATATACAAACATCAAAGACTAATTCAAAAAAATAAGTTTCCTATTTATTTATCGTGGAATAATTAAAGGTAGGTCAAGATAAAAGATACTCTTTTATTCCGCACCAGTCCTTCATGTTTAGAAAAACAAAAGTTAATCCATTGTTAATTAATTTAATTAATTTATTTATTTATTTCTGGTAGTCGAACGTCACGCTAACATATTTTTCGGAGAAAATGGTATGGTAAGCGCCGTTATAATGTTGTTCTTTTACATTAGGATTACTTGAAGCAGCAAGAAGATTACGGTAGTTTTTCTATGTAAGAAATCGCCTTTAAACAGGACCTGATGTCATTGGGGGTTCTTTCAATTCTGTCATCTTTCCTCACATATTTCGTCTTCCTCCTCTTACCTTCAAGATTGAGCTACAGCACACAATAATATATACAGTACTCACACCAGGAAGTTTCGGTATAGAATGGTGTTTGTGGCTGAAGGCTTCAATCTCTAAATAATGCTCGCGAAAAAAAAAAAAAAGTGTTGATCTGCAAGGAGCGAGCAGGAACTCAGTCAGGTTAGCGGGGATACCCCGAGATTAAGCTAAGGAGCTAACCGGCTCCTTTGCAGTGACCGCAAATGTCCTGTGACAACTGGGGAATTTCTGTGAGTGGGCACAAGTGACCGCAATTGTCCGGCAACCAATTAAAGTACAGCCCCAGCATTTGCAGTGGCAGTCGAACGCTCTGTCTCCCAAATGCAAGCTGACAGTTACGTGACCCAAACCATACAGCCAGCCACTTGCCAGTCAAGAAGAGTGGGTTTTACAAACCACTTTTTATTTATTATTATTATTATTATTATTATTATTATTATTATTATTATTATTATTATTATTCTCTAAGTATTAAGACTAGCACACAGATTCATATGACACTTTTTGCTCAAAATGTCTTCAGAAATCAGCTCCGTAAGTGGTGGTAACTGCCTGGCTGTCGCAACTTAAGCACTGACCAAGTGCGTGGGAAATTGAACCTCAGAACTCTTTCTGCTCGGGGGAAAAATTGCCGACATAAAGCTACTATACAAAGCAGTTAATGGTTTAATTAGGTTGCCAGAATTAGTTTCCTTCTTCCGCCTCCACGTCCCTTCTCGTAGTTCTCGAATGAAGACCCTCTTCCGTATTCCCTACTCCCGCCTTTCTCTTTACCCAGAGGTATACGTATTCCTGCAATGTACTGTACAATACCTCACCTCTCTACTGGAGCGTACATGTCGTCTTATCATAACCTCCTTTATGTGATATTTCTTATATAACTCCATTTCTCATCCTTTCGGTTCTTCCCTGATCTACCATTCTCTGTCTCCTCTGTTGTATTTATGTGGATTTTCCTTTTTATTTATATCATTGTGTATATAAATATTTTATATACAGGGCATTTTTAGTTGCTTTGTTTATATTTGTTACTTTTGTAAATGTCCGACTAATTGGCTAACTGGTCAGCGTACTGGCCTTCGGTTCAGAGGGTCCCGCGTTCGATTCCCGGCCGGGTCGGGGATTTTAACCTTCATTGGTTAATTCCAATGGCCCGGGGGCTGGGTGTTTGTGCTGCCCCCAACATCCCTGCAACTCACACACCACACATAACACTATCCTCCACCACAATAACACGCAGTTACCACATATGGCAGATGCCGCCCACCCTCATCGGAGGGTCTGCCGTACAAGGGCTGCACTCGGCTGGAAACAGCCACACGAAATTATAATTATTATACTTTTGTAAATGTTTGAATATATCCCATTTTGTTATAACTAATGTGCAATAGCGATTTATTACAGATCCTTGTAATTCGGCGCTATACTGTTTCTGATTCTGAATAAATACATAAGCTTACCTGATATATTTCGAAGGTCATTGGAGACATCCTAGCTAATTTTAGGTTTGAACCCGGAGTTTAAGACCAGAGCCCTTCGTGACGTCACGTTATTTTTCAGATGAACATTTCACTCTTGAAACCAGCGGGATTCGAACCAAGATCATCTGAGTGAAAAGCCAACACTGAGCCACTTCGCTAATCACGCCCTTAATAATAATAATAATAATAATAATAATAATAATAATAAACAAAAAAGACCTGATAGAAAAAAATGGAAATTAAAGAAAGATCTTAAGGAAAATGGTTGGCCCAGTAAAAGACAAAGATGAATACAGACGTCGGCTTAACCACGAGCTGTATATTCATGTCCAGAAGATCTCTGATGTCATGCGGAGAAGGAGAATTGAGTTTTATGGCCACTTGCTAAGAATGAAAACCAACACGATTATCGAACCAGATCTTTATACATTTTAAAGATGAGAAGACCCAGCCAAGTTCGTTCAAGGAGGTGAAAAGGGACCTATGGGAGATGGGGATCATTTATGAAGATATACGAGAACGCAACCCACTCAGAGTCTTCAAGAAAGGCCAAAGTTGAAGACGGGAAAGACGTGGACGGAAGAAAGAAAAGAGCAACACCGGCAAAGAATGAAGGAGCACTGGATAAAGATCAAAGTCCAGAGAAGGAATAATAATAATAATAATAATAATCATAATAATAATAATAATAATAATAATAATAATAATAATAATAGAGGTCACAAATACCGAAGTTTGATACGACACAGATTGGAAATACTAATCTGCAAGAAGTGTGGGAAAGGGAACATGCAGGCACCTGGGAGAAATTCCGCAACAAAATCATCCAGAAAGCTCGAGAGCATATTCCCCTGAAAAAGAATACTAAACACCCTTGGTGGAATTCTGAATGTGAACGTGCCTTGCAGGAACGAAAAGAAGCATTCCAGAAATACAACAGCAAGAAATCACCAGAAAACCAAACATATTTCAATGAAACTAGAAAACGAGTAGCCAAAATCATCAGGCAGGTCAAGAGAAAACACTTGAAGCAACAACTGGACTCGATTGAAGACAACTTTCGTAACTACAATGTACGAGATTTCTACAGGGAATTCGGAGGACAAGTCCGTGGGTATGCTCCTCAAAACCTGGCTTTCAAAAGATCAGATGGAAAACTTGCATTCAGTAATCAGGATAATTGTCAGGAATTAGCACTTTACTTCGCTGATCTCCTCAACTGTCCAGAGCCCCTCACAAGATTCCCTCAAGAACCCCCAAGTCACACTTTCCCAGAATCTCCACCACCGACAGAGGAAGAAATCCGCGGCCACATCCTCAAACTTAAAAACAATAGGACCTCCGGAGAAGACGGCATCATTGCGGAACTTCTGAAAAATCTTGGACCTAACTCCCTCAAGGAGCTCACTCAAATCATCACAGATATCTGGCAATCAGAAGAATTACCTCAGGACTGGAAGTGCGCCCTCATCCACCCATTACATAAAAAGGGAGATAAGACCGACGTAAACAATTACAGGGGCATTTCTCTTCTCCAAGTGACTTACAAAATTCTTTCAGCTTGCCTTTTGAAGAGAACGCAAGAACAACTTGAACAAAATATAGGCGAATATCAAGCAGGCTTCCGCCCTGGTCGCTCGTGTGCAGAACAAATATTCAACTTGAAGGCAACACTTAAATACAAAGCATTGAGGAACAAACCGGTCATCTGCATTTTTGTTGACTTCAGGAAAGCGTACGACTCGGTTGATCGACAGTCTCTCTTCGTTATTCTTGAGGAACTGGGGCTTGATTCCAAGACCCTCAACCTCATCAAGGCAACACTCACTGACACTATCTCCAAAGTTAAATTCATGGGGGAGATCTCTGAACCATTCCCGATTAAAACTGGCGTCCGACAAGGTGACGGCTTATCTCCGCTTCTTTTCAACCTCGTCCTAGACAAAGTCATCCGCGAGTGGGAAAAGGTATTGAAAGACATGGGATACTGGCGCCCCATACGACTAGGACGACCCAAAGACGGTATTGAGATATCATGCCTCGCTTTTGCAGATGACTTGGCCATACTTACAGATGATGTATTCAAGGCCGTTAAACAAATTGAAACCCTTAGCGAATGTGCTGGAAAGGTTGGCCTACAAATTTCCTTTGAAAAGACCAAGTTCTTCTGCTCAAAACTTGACATCCAAACTTTGAACACGACACATGGGCAAATCAACCGAGTACCACACTTCAAGTACTTGGGAGAAATACTTGAACCAACGGGAGGCGAGAAGGTTGCCCAGAAAATTCGCCTACAAAAATTTCGGAAAGCCTACGGTAGGGTTCACAACATATACAATAAAAAGTGCTTGTCCCGCCATGCAAAGATCAGACACTATAATACAGTAATAAAGCCCGAAGTCTTATATGCCAGTGAGACCCTTACACTAAACGGTAAAGGTGACCTAGAAAATATTTTAAAAGAAGAAAGGAGAATCCTGAGGAAAATTCTCGGCCCCCGAAAAACAGAAGATGGATATAGACTGAGGTTACGCAGAGAGACAGAAGAGCATTCCAACATTGCAGCAGACATCCGTAAAAGACGTCTGAAATTCTATGGGCACGTCCACAGATTGCCGGCAAGTAGACTGACACACAAGATTCTCACCTACATAGAACATCTAAAAAATATTCCATGGGTACTAGAAGTGAAGAAGGATCTGGAAAAAGCCCAGATAAACCCAAATGACACCGCGGACAGAAACCTTTATAGGAAAAAAATTAATGGATGGAAAGTGCAACCAGAGAACGAAGTGAAAAAGAAGACTGGAGCAAAGTGGACAGAAGAACGAAAAAGGATCCACGGAGAAAGGATGAGAGCTGTTTGGCAACTCAGAAAGCAGAATCGTTAGAGCTTTGCGTGATCCATTGGGTCCATACGCACATAATAATAATAATAATAATAATAATAATAATAATAATAATAATAATAATAATAATAATAATAATAATAATAATAATAATAATAATCCGATCGTTATCTAGATGGGAAACCTCTAAAAACTAAATTCGGCAAAATTAATCAAGTGAATAAGTTCAAGTACCTAGGAGAAGTAATTCAGCCATCTGGCTTGAATTCTGAAGCAAATAAGGAGAGGATCTCAAAATTACAGAAGGCCTATAGACTCATCTATACAGATGTGACAAAAAAATTTCAATATCCAGGAACGCAAAATTAAGACATTCCAACTGAGTTATCAAACCTGAAGCATTATACGACTCGTAAACCTTGATCATTGGAGGCAGATCACTTATTAAAGACGTAGAGAAACAGGAGAGGAAAACATTGAGAAAAATCTTTGGTCCAGTCTACTCAGAGGGAATCGGGATGAGACGGGAGTCTCGGGAGCTTTGTCAGCATTGAAGATCACCGACACGAACAGAAAAATGCGGTTAATGTTCTATGGCCAGATTCTCAGAATGAACAATGACAGGTTCGTCGAAAGGATTCTCAACCTTGCTCTCTCAATGAATGTCAAGAACAACCGGCTTAGTGAAATAGAAAAAGACCTTCAGGAAATTGACATCCCACGGGAAATTATTCAAGATCGACTCCAGTTCAAGAAAAGCAGCCAACAGAGTACGCCCATCTGTGAAGCGCGTCAGAACTTATTTAACTGACGTTGATTGTTTTCTTCTCCCCAAATCTCTTCATCTGAGCACTGAACATTTTCCTCCGTTCAACTAATCGAACAACTCAAAATTGTCACCCGTATGTGATTATATTACGTGTCGGGAGAACTGGAGCTTTTTCTGTCTTCTGTTTTCTACATTTTGTAATATGTTCAGGGATTGAATATCTCTAATAAAGAAATGAAGGAGCTACAATACAGATTACTTTAAACAAAATCTTACCGGGCGAGTTGGCCGTGCGGTTAGGGGCGCGCGGCTGTGAGCTTGTATCCGGGAGATAGTGGGTTCGAATCCCACTGTCGGCAGCCCTGAAGATGGTTTTCCGTGGTTTCCCATTTCCCACCAGGCAAATCCTGGGGCTGTTCCTTAATTAAGGCCATGGCCGTTTCCTTCCCACTCCTAGGCCTGCGTCGGTGAGACGTAAACCCTCTAGCAAAAAACTTCTTCTAGACATGATATAGGCTTTTGGGCTTATGCCTACTTGCCCTACATTCACAACACCACAGATCGAATTGCCAAGGTTCTCCGCAAATACAATATAAAAACCGTGTTTGGCACCGCCACTAAAATTGCTCACAATCTGGGTAAAACCAAGGACAAGTTTTCCCCACTTTTACATCCTGGGGTATACGAAATTCCCTGCACTTGCGGTAAGGTATACATCGGCCAAACATGCCTGTCTGTCCATTAGTACCCGTATCAAGAAACATGAACGTAATATTCGTCTCAACCAGCCAGACAAATCAGCAGTATCTGAGCACGCTCTATCGTCGGGTCATGATGTCATGTTCCAGATGCTCGAGCTCTTACCCACACTAGACACTATCTGTCCAGGATTATACGAAAAGCTGTGGAAATACGTAGAAATCCTAACAATTTCAACAGGGACGCTGGCTATCAATAAGTAATACCTGGTTGCCAGCCGTTAAGGATTTACGTAGGTAGTTCCCTTTCCTGTCCCTTCACTATTGTTGTTTCGTCTCGGTGTTTTCCAAATTCGTACGTTCCTCGTCGCCAGATCTACTGTAGTCGGCTATGTTACGTACACATGTTATGTGACCCTCTCATATAGACTGATTCTGATGGTTCCGTCAGCTTCCGCTTCGAACGCTAGCGCTGTACCGCGTCCGGTGAGCCATCTGGTGGCGAATGGACGTACCATTTCCACTTCTATTATAATGTCTAAATTCAAAAGCTCATTGTTTAAGAAGCCTTTCTCGTGGACAGTCGAGATTTTCTTCTGATGACGGAGAGCACAGTTTTCTGCGAAACGTAAAGAATTTCACCTTATTTTCTTGACACGGCATAAGCCCAAAAGCCTATATCATGTCTATAAGTACGGGCCGTGAAAGCATCAATGGCAAAATCTTCTTCTGTTAAAAAAATCACTTGTCACAATCGCAGTCAGTCATGTCATCGTCACTATTGTAATGCTCTTGTTATTCTCTCTGCTCCTGTGTTATCTGTCTTTGGATGATGCGGATAAAATACTTGCTTCCATGGTAAAGGAAAATATGTCGATAATACATGTGTCTTTATTTGCAGCAGGTATGACGGTTGGAGAGTCGCAAAAATTGTGCAGGTTAATATTATTTTTTTGTAAGGGAAATTTTTTGAGGAAAATATTTTTCGGCCTTTCTTTTTTGAAGTTTAACAGGTTTTTTAAAATTCAAATAATATTCGTTTACGTATAACCCTTGTTTGTAATCCTGTGTGAACTGGAAGGTTTTTCCACACACTGGCTTGAGCAGTCGATGGGAATAGGAAGGATGCACTCTAAAACGCATCATAAATGCTTATGTAAACAAGGAGTGAGGAGAACTGTTCAGTTTTCCCTTCATACCCCCAGCCACATTGCTCCAAATGTTTGCTCGCTTTTCTACAATGTTTAACATCAAAAGGAAGTACATATGAATGAATAAAGTTGACTTCCTAAAAGGGAAATAAGAAAATGTTAATTCCATGTTCAATCAGCCCTTTATCTTCCCATTGAATCATATAAGCAAATGATGTTGAACGTACAATAAAACTATAAATGAATGCAATCAAATGAAATTACGCAAGATGAAGATAAATTAAAAACGTGAGTGAGTTGGCCGTAGTTGTGAGCTTGCATTCGGGAGATGGTGGGTTCGAATCCCGTCGGCAGCCCTGAAGATGTTTTTCCGTGGTTTCCCATTTTTACACCAGGCAAATTCCGGGGCTGTAACTGAATAAGGTCATGCCACTACCTTCCCAATCGCTAGCCCTTTCCCCCTTGCGTCACCGTAAATCTTCAATGCGTTGGTGCAATGTTAAACCACTGGCAAAAAAAAAAGTGTAAAATAAGTAAAACGGATGTGCATCCCACAGGTTGTTAGTGAACCGGACCATTCTTGTTTACAACATGCCATTCTAGAGACTTTTTGTACAGACACCACTGGTAGACAGATACACACCCTTACTTATTAGAAGCTATTATCGTCATATATATGACCTTAGAATTTCCTCCAATTTATCTCATTTACATGAAGAACTCCTTCACGCTTTTCGACTTTGCAATGCCGGGAATTTCCAGGACCATAAATAAATTGTAGTACTGCGTAATAGTCCTACAATCGCGACCAACAGCTATAATTAACATGTCAGAAGAGACATTGCTCAAAACAAGTTTCCTGTTTTATGCGTTCTTACGGCTACCCTCATCCAACCGCAACAATTATATACCATAGCGTATTGAAAGCGCATTCGCTATGTATATACTGTAATTATAGAGAAATAGCAAATATATGTTTCAATTGTTCCCTTTTATACCGAAAAGCCAACGACTTAGCTACTTTGAAATACCAGTATTAAAACCTTCGGAAATCAGATAAACTAAAATCCGTCATGGAAACTAGGCGAGAAACAGATTAGTAGATTAGTCTCGGTGGGAAGAATTGGCTGCTTCAAATCATGAGCACCATGGTAGAATCTCTGATCCTTGCAGCCACCGATCTGATTTCAGTTTACTGAGAAGAGAATGGGCTATCTGAATAGGGTTCGAATGGATCGTATGTAGCATGTGCAAAGTTATCTAACTCCCTAGCTACGTTCCGTCAATATCCGGGCAGGCTGTTTACTCGGAACGCAGTAGTAATTCCATCTATCGGAGATTCATTTAATTTCGTGTGGCTATTTCTAGCAGGGTGCAGCCCTTGCAAGGCAGACCACCCGATGAGGGTAGGCGGTATCTGCCATATGTGGGTAGCTGCGTGTTATTGTGGTAGAGGATAGTGTTATGTGTGGTGTGTGAGTTGCAGGAATGTCGGGGACACCACAAACATCCAGCCCTCGAGCCATTGGAATTAACCATTGACGGTTAAAATCCCCAACCCGGCCGGGAATCGAACCCGGGACCCTCTGAAGCGAAGGCCACTTCGCTGACCATTCAGCCAACGAGTCAGAGATCTATCGGAGATGAGTGGCAGCAGAAGAGACAAATTACATCACAACAATGGTCAATGTAATGTTACTGATGTTACTGTTGATCAATTTTATGAGCTTTGGATATTGTAGGCCTTCACATTTAGTTTTGTTCCGACTCTTATATTATTATTATTATTATTATTATTATTATTATTATTATTATTATTATTATTTGCTATTTAGTTTACTTCGCAACCACACAGATAGGTCTTATGGTGACGATGGGATAGGAAAGGCCTAGGAATGGGAAGGAAGCGGCCGTGGCCTTAATTAAGGTTCAGCCCCAGCATTTGCCTGGTGTGAAAATGGGAAACCACGGAAAACCATCTCCAGGGGCGCTGACAGTGGGATTCGAACCCTCTATTTCCCGGATGCAAGCTCACAGCCGCGCGCCTCTAACCGCACGGCCAACTCGCTTGGTAAACTGGAGAATATACGGCTTGATCCCTAGATTAACAGTCCCGTAACTGGTGTGAAAATGGGAAACCACGGGAAACCATCTTCAGGACTGCCGACAGTGGGGTTTGAACCCATTATCTCCCGAATACTGGATGCTGGTCGCACTTAAGCGCCTGCAGCTATCGAGCTCGGTGTGTTTTATTTCTAACTACCATCCATTTTCAGCGCTGCCTTGTCGGTGTGTTTGATATGAAGGTAAGGCTTTTAATGTGTTTGATACGCTGCAGTACTGTAGGTTTCAAGGTAATGCTTGTCTTGACACACTACTCTCGCTACGTCATCGTCATAAAAAAATGATGTATACCATATTAATCATCCTGTTAGTTCGACCAGGCAGACTAGCCTTCAGTCACCTTGGCCTTCGGCTGTCAGTCTAACTGTGGGTTGTTTCTCTCTTCAGATCAGGTCCAATATGTAATAGGATAGCCGCGGCCGAACGTGACTGGAGCCTAACCTGCTCACTAAAAAAGAAAAAAAAAACCAACGCTTTCGCTCAACGCACTGTATTTTGTACATATCTTTCAAAATTACCTCTGATCTGCATTTCAGTATTTCCAGTATTCGGGAGATAGTAGGTTCGAACCCCACTGTCGGCAGCCCTGAAGATGGTTTTCCGTGGTTTCCCATTTTCACACCAGGCAAATGCTGGGGCTGTACCTTAATTAAGGCCACGGCCGCTTCCTTCCCACTCCCAGCCATTTCCTCTCCCATCGTCGCCATAAGACCTATCTATGTCAGTGCGACGTTAAGCAACTAGAAAAAAAACTGCATTTAGGGCTGTCGTCCATGAGGCAGTTCCCTAAAAGTTGTTAACTTCGTCTTTTCTTAATAATGTCATTGTTTTACGCCCTACTAATTATTTTTCTATTTTCGGAGACGCCGAGGTGCCGGAATTTTGTCCCGCAGAATTCATTTTACGTGTTAGTAAATCTACCGACCCGGAGCTGACGTATATGAGCACATTCAAATAACACTGGAGTGAGCGAGAATCGAACCTGCCAAGTTGGGTTCAGAACGTCCGCTCTCTAGCGTCCGAGCTACTCAACCCGGTATTTCCTTAAATAATTTCCCTTGGCAAACTATTCCAATCCCTGACTCTATAAACTAATATATTAAACCGCTTTCTACCGTCCGAGCTACTCAACCCGGTATTTCCTTAAATAATTTCCCTTGGCAAACTATTCCAATCCCTGACTCCTCTATAAACGAATATATTAAACCTATGTAAACGTATAAACGAGTAATTGCTCTAATTTGTCGACTTGAATTCCAACTTTATTTTCATATTGTGATCTTTCCTACTTTTATAAACACCACTCAAACTTGCTCGTCTCCTAATGTCATTCCACGTCATTTCTCCACTGGTAGCTCGGAACATACTGCTTAGTCAATCAGCTCTTCTCCTTACTCCCAAGTCTTCCCAGCCCAAAGTTTGCACCATTTGCATAACATTACTCTTTTTGTTGGGAATCGCCCAGGATAAATCGAGCTGCTTTCTTTTGGATTTTTTTTTTTTCATTTCTCGAATCAAGTAATCCTGGTGAGGATCCCATACACTGGAACCATACTCGAATATTGTAGTCTTTCTAGTCATATGCCATCACTTTTACATCCTTACTACAACACCTAAATAGCTCCAGATATCCATACGTTCATTATTCACCACAATGACAACGCCTAGGCTATGTCATCGCTGTTTCTTTTTCTACCACCGCGATCTGGCTAGTAGTAGAACCATTTCATATCGAGCGGGTTGACTACATGGCGTAACAGCCACGAAGGGCTGTGGCCTACCAAGCAACCGCTGCTCAGCCTGAAGGCCTGCAGGTTATAAGGTGTCGTGTGGTCAGCATGACAAATCCTCTCGGCTGTTATTCTTGGCTTTCTCGACCGGGGCCGCCATCTCACCGTCAGATAGCTCCTCAGCTGTAATCACGTAGGCTGAGTGGACCTCGAACCAGCCCTCAGTTACAGGTAAAAATCTCTGAACTGGCCGGAAATCGAATCCGGGGCCTCCCGGTAAGAGCCAGGCACGCTACCCCTACAACGCGAGACCGGATCGAATAAATAAATAAATAAATAAATAAATAAATAAATAAATAAATAAATAAATAAATAAATAAATAAATAAATAAATTAAAGATTAAAGAAGGCCTGGTGCAGGTTTTTCGAGTTGACACCTTACAGGCGACCTGCGCGTGAGGATCGGTCCCTGCCTATGATGAATTCTAATGCTGAATACGGCACATACACTCAGTCCTCGAGCCATCGGAATTAACCATTGAAGGTTAAATTCTCCCGACCCGGCGGGAAATCGAACCCGGGATGCTAACTGGACAGCAATGAAATGAACACACTGTCACAGTCAGGGCACAAGTCAGTTTGTGTTCCAAAATAAAGGCTTGTTTGTAGTGCGGGGTATTTCCAGCTATCAGCTATTTCCGTACAGGTTCGTTGACCTCTGTCGGATGTAGTGTTTGCCATTTAATGGACTAGTTCCCAGCCAGAAAGTCAAGGTTACGCGCTTTCTTTTTACACATTACGGCAGGATCTGAAAGAATTGCATTCTCGCGACACAAGGCCAACAACCATACGGCGTGCTTTTTTCTCAAGACAACTTTCTTTCCCTCTGTCTCTCTCTTGCCATGTACTCTATCATCTCAGACGTAATACACTGACCTTCATCTGATAAATAGTCTTCAGCAGTTAATTATCCATGTATACCGTATTTATAGCTGTTCTGCACACACATTGTCTGTGAATGACGCATATATCTGGATTTAAACTTTCTCTGATATTGATTCTTGCAAAGGGTAATTGACGAACAATTTCATTATTATTATTATTATTATTATTATTATTATTATTATTATTATTATATACCGGGCGAGTTGACCGTGCGGTTAGGAGCTTGCATCCGGGAGATAGTGGGTTCGAACCCCACTGTCGGCAGCCCTGAAAATGGTTTTCCGTGGTTACGCATTTTCACACCACGGCCTTTCCTTCGCAGTCCTAGCCCTTTTCTATCCCATCGTCGCCATAAGACCTATCTGTGTCGGTGCGAAAGCAAATAGCATAACAATAATAATAATAATAATAATAATAATAATAATAATAATAATAATAATAATAATAATGTAATTGGCTTTACGTCCCACTAACTACTTTTACGGTTTTCGGAGACACCGAGGTGCCGGAGTTATTTTACGTGCCATTAAAACTAACGACATGAGGCTGGTGCATTTGAGCACCTTCAAATACCACAGAACTGAGATAGGATCGAACCCGAGCTCATTTCTGAATACAACGTGAGTGATTTTCTGTTACTCATGTTGGTCCTTTCACTTGCTCTAGATTTTAAGGTACGTCATGATGTTGGAATTTTGTCCCACAGGCATTCTTTAACTTGTGGAAGTCAACAACACTGAGTTGCCGAATTTAAACGCACTTCTTAATAAATGAAACTACGATTCCATATTGTCCTTATAGACTAATCTATTCAAATCGTCCATGATAGAAAGAGCAGACTACACAAAAACTGCACTTCAGATTCCCATCCATTGTGTTCGTAAATTCTAAGAATCGCTCCTCTACACAATACAACTGATTTATAATAATTAGATCTTCGCGGATTTACGAATTCTGCCAGCAAAACGTTTCTAATTGTAAGTAAAGAGCGCTTAATTAACAACATGCTTCCTGGACGAATTCAACACATTTTATAAGTCCATGCATTAGTTGGGTGCTCTAAGCGCCTTTCAGTCTGTAGTATTAATATTAGAGAAGGAATTATGATATACCCTGACAAGCCAAAGGTCATAGGATACGGGTATCATATCGTGAGCGCCCTCCTCTAATTCTGCCAAGTGCAGGAACTAGTCGTGGCATCGATACCGTAAACGGAAGAAACACCTGTGGAGAGATTCTCACCCGTGCCGTTTGGATTGCTATCCACAGCTTCCTGCTATTTGTAGGTGCAGTGTATTGAGTGTAAATGAACATCGCGAACACATCCCATAAATGCTCGGCAGTAGTGCATATGCTGGAATCAAGACATGGGCTACCACTAAACTTGAGGTTATCCCTTTTCGATAGATGGTTTAGTGAACGTCAAGCCTTCAGTGTTTTGAACTACAGCCAATATCCAACGGTGTGGTCCGCTGTGTTGTCAAAGCTGTTTGTTTCACAAGCTACTGCCCCAGTCTAGCCTCTGTTACTGTCAATAATCAGCAACAGATCAGTGGAGATGGTAGCGTAAAGATTAGCAAATTTAAGTCCGGCTTTGTGGCTGAATGGATAGCATGTTTACCTTTGATCCGATGGTCCCGGCTTAATTTTCAGAATCAAGGCCCCCCGCACTCTTAATTCCCCTGGCTTGGGGACTGGGTGTTTATGACGTCTTCGTCATTCATTCCATCCTCATTATGTCACCACCAAGCCTATACAGATGTCATACATTATTATTATTATTATTATTGTTGTTGTTGTATTACAATTTCAAATTTTACTGCAGTACCAGCGGTTGAACCCATCGTTTTCTGGTTTATTAGCTTCCTCGAGAGATCAGCGTTGGTGTTCGACCCACGATCATGGGTTCTATTCCAACCAACAAAAAAGTAAACCTGAAGGATTGCATATTACTCCTATAATAGCAGCCCTACAGTGTCTTTCTATAAGGATGTAGAAGTAGACGGGAGTGAAATACCGGTACTCTTTTATCTATATAATTAAGTCAGAAGTACGAGGTAAGGAAGCCTCCATGGCTCAGGTGGCAGCGCGTAGGCCTCTCACCGCTGGGTTCCGTGGTTCAAATCCCTGTCACTCCATGTGAGGTTTGTGCTGAACAAAGCGGAGGCGGGACAGGTTTTTCTCGGGGTACTCTGGTTTTTTCTGTCATCTTTCATTCCAGCAACACTCTGCACTATCATTTTATCTGTCAGTCAGAGGAGTGCGACAGGCTTCGGAAGCTGGAACAATTCCTATCCTCGCCGCAACATGGGGGCTTCATTCATTCCATCCCTGACACGGTCACTGGCTGGAAAACAGGTTGCAGGTTTTTTTATGAGATGAGGAAGTATATACGATGAGGAACGCATGGTTGTTCGTTAGCAGTGGCGATCTGACGGAGCGAAGCCTAGAGCACACCTATCCCCCCGGTCCTCGCAACTACTGGACATTCAGCAGCATGCCGCGCGAGGTGTGGCGAGGGGAGAGGGTCGCAGCGCTTGGACAGCGATATCAGTCTCCGAAGCCTTGCTCTCAGAAATGCGTGCGACGTTTTTTCTCATTGCTTTCAAGTTTTGTAAATGGAACAATGTGTCAGATGCTTACGTTGTAATGTGCTTTAGATTTCCATCGTTCTCAGTGGAGGCTTGGGCTTCATCGATAGCCTCGGTAGCCCTCAGTATACGCCACCACTCGGTGGGGTTCATATCAGACGAATGAGGTGGCTACTACAGTCGTTGAAACTCTCCAGAACGCTCCTCGAACCAGTTCTGGACAACTTGAGCCCGATGACACGGTGCATTATCCTGCTGGAATACTCATCGTTGTACGAGTAAGTGAAGTTCATGAAGGGCTGCAAGTGGTCACCAAGCAGTTAAACGTAGCAATCACTGGTCAATGACCTGTTCAGGTGGATCAGCGGGTCCAGTCCATGTCACATGAACACATCCCACACCACAGTGGAGCTACCACTAGCATGTAGGATGTCTTGTTGACAACTGGGGCCCATGGCTTCAAGGGGCCTGCGCCACATTCTAACCCTACCATCAACCCTAAACAACTGGAACAGTAACTCACAGGACCAAGCCACATGTCACCTGTCCTCCAGGGTTGAGTTGGAAACATCACAGGCCCAGATGAGACGCTGTACCCGGTGTCGTGGTGTTAACAAGGACACTGTGTTAGGTCTTCCGCTCCCATTTCCCAGAATCCCACTGACCTTAAAGATCGCTACAGTGGTCTGCTGGATATGTTTCTGGTACCTCCTGCAGTGAGTGAGGATGTGATTTGAGCAAGTGTGGCTTGTCTGTTATCACGGACAATTCTAGCCAGACGCCGCTAATCGCGATCATTAAGCATCCGTGGTCGTTCACTGCGCTGTTCACTGTGGCTGGTAATGTCTTCCACGTGGTATTCCCGTTACACACGTGATACCGTCGATCAAGGAATGTTATATGTCCGCAAAAATTCGACAATGGAATGTTAAGTTCTTCTAACCACCCACTTTCATGCCTTGTTCCAAAGAATTCATGTCGCCTTGGCACGACCAGCACATACGATGTTTACACTCAGTCTCGAGATGACAGGTCGCACCTGATACAATTCTGGATACTTCCAGGTCTTCACAGTACCACGGCGCCACCCACTATTACCTTTAGCTGCTGCTGTCCCATGACTTTAGGCATGTCAGTGTGTTACGTTCGCTCTAAAATCGACTGCTCTAAAAGACAGCGAATTATTAAGAAATCTTCGTAGATCTTTTCTGTAAACAATCTTAATTTTTACAATAGTAACGAAAATGATTCCCGGTCTAGAAAACCAAGAATAACGGCCGAGAGGATTCGTCGGGCTGACCGCACGACACCTCGTACTCTGCAGGCCTTCGGGATGAACAGCGGTCGCTTGGTAGGCCAAGGACCTTCAGGGCTGTAGTGCCATGGGGTTAGTTAGTTAGTTAGTTAAAGAAAATGATTATAGATAGCCCTAACAACAACCTGCCTGATATCGTGGGGGTTGCTAACTATGGAGTGGTTTGCCGCTTTCAGTACCTTGGATCTGTTGTCTCTAACACTGAGGACTGCGAGACACGTCGCGATTGGGAGGACTTGGACAGCAAAGCTTACTCGCATATGGAAAGATACTTCCATTACTGTAACGAGGAAAGTTATGCTTTTGTGGACACTTATTTCACCCATTGCCACCTATGCACCAGAAACCTGGACGTTAAGGATGACAGACTGCCGCAGGATTGACTCTTTTGGAAATGTGGTACTACAGAAGCTTTATCTGACCCGGTAATAATTAAGAGGGGAATTCCTCAAGGCAGTATTATCGGACCTTTATGTTTTATTATATATATAAATGATTTGAGTAAAGGAGTGGAATCAGAGGTAAGGATTTTTGCGGATGATGTTATTCTCTATAGAGTAATAAATAAGTTACAAGATTGTGAGCAACTGCAACGTGACCTCGAAAATGTTGTGAGATGGACAGCAGGCAGTGGTATGTTGATAAACGGGGTTAAAAGTCAGGTTGTGAGTTTCACAAATAGGAAAAGTCCTCTCAGTTTTAATTACTGCGTTGATGGGGTGAAAGTTCCTTTTGGGGATCATTGTAAGTATCTAGGTGTTAATATAAGGAAATATCTTCATTGGGGTAATCACATAAATGGGATTGTAAATAAAGGGTTTAGGGGTTGTAGTAAGGGTGTAAAGGAGAGGGCATGTAAGTCTCTGGTAAGACCCCAACTAGAGTATGGTTCCAGTGTATGGGACACTCACCAGGATTACCTGATTCAAGAACTGGAAAAAATCCAAAGAAAATAAGCTCGATTTGTTTTGGGCGATTTCCGACAAAAGAGTAGCGTTACAAAAATGTTGCAAAGTTCGGGCTGGGAAGAACTGAGCGAAAGAAGAAAAGCTGCTCGACTAAGTGGTATGTTCCGAACTGTCAGCGGAGAGATGGCGTGGAATGACATTAGTAGGAGTGGCGTTTATAAAAGTAGGAAAGATCACAAATGAAGATAAAGTTGGAATCCAAGAGGACAAACTGGGGCAAATATTCATTTATAGGAAGAGGAGTTAGGGATTGGAATAACTTACCAAGAGAGATGTTCAATAAATTTCCAATTTCTTTGAAATCATTTAGGAAAAGGCTAGGAAAACAACAGACAGGGAATCTGCCACCTGGGCGACTGCCCTAAATACAGATCAGTATTGTTTGATTGATTGATTGATTGATTGATTGATTGATTGATTGATTGATTGATTGATTGATTGATTGATTGATTGATTGATTGATTGATTGAAGACTATTATGAATACCTTGGATAACACACCCAACGAATGAGTCAATCCTGAAACAGCTAGGCATTAAAATAAGACTCGACAATAATCAAACAGCAGCTCGGGTACTTCGGTCACATTGTTGGAAGACTTCGCTGACTGGAGAAGACGATTTATCGAAGGGGAAGTCACTGGACTAAGAAGGCCCAGAGAACGTGCTCCATTGAGATGGGTGGATCGACTCAGGAGCCTAATTGGAGGGAACTTGGGACAAGCAATTCACCATGCCCAGGGCAGTGACTCGTAGACAGGTCGTCAAGATGCTAACTACATGATGCCGCTACACCCTTACGAAGGGCTAGAATAAGACGCACAAAGAACATCAACCTAAATCCTCCTCTTCCATCATCAACATATACCGACCTCCATAGACGCAGTCGCTAAAGTGCGGGCAATATCCAGTATTCGTGAGATAGTGGGTTCGAACCCCACTGTCGGTAGCACTGAAGATATTTTTCGTGGTTTCCCATTTTCACACCAGGCAAATGCTGGGAATGTAGCTTAATTAAGGCTACGGCCGCTTCCTTCCCTCTCCTAGCCCTTTCCTATCCCATCTTCGCCATAAGACCTATCTGTGTTGATGTGACGTAAAAAAATATAAATCAACATAGTTCTGTATTGGAAACAAATTAACCAATTTTAATTTTAGAGCTCATTTTGATCACTATAATACTTGAATTTTTTTGTGTACGTGATTTACACTCGTTACTCAGCTCAAAATATTATTTTTTGTACTCATACTTAGATTTTCCATGGGTTGATTAAATATAACACGATAGGAT
Organism: Anabrus simplex; assembly: GCF_040414725.1. NCBI lineage: Eukaryota > Metazoa > Arthropoda > Insecta > Orthoptera > Tettigoniidae > Anabrus > Anabrus simplex. The sequence continues at coordinate 88,592,582 of NC_090272.1, read as the reverse complement.
TTTAACCATATCTTGTTAATTCCACTGCTCGGGGACTGGGTATGTGTAAGTCTCTTGTCCTATCCAGCAGGAGGCGTCCGCGCAGCGGGACGTACAACCCAGCACTTCTACCGCGCCTGTGGACTGGGAGTCAGCTGGGGACCTCTCGCAGAAACTATATTCAATAAATATTTTGTTCTAATTCGATCAATTTCATATCTGACGGAGGGTTCTATTTCAAAACGTTCATGATTTTGTAGTGCTCATCGGCCCAAGTACGGCTCCAAATTTATAAAATATTCTACGTCAAAAAGATGCATAATCCTTACTGTCTTAGTTCTTACAAAGCACATCCATTTTTCTTCCATCCGTAGCCGTGGTGTCACCAGCATGAATTCATTATTTAAGCTTTGCATCTAGGCCTATACAAATCCTCCAACTGGCACTGCGTTCTTGGTCAATGTTAAATTCTAGCACGCCCTTCAGTTTCGCAATCGGATGGAGAGTTATATTATTCAGCTTTACGTTGCTATTAAACGCGCGAAAGTTTATTTGTTTGTGTGTAAGCAGCAAGGATTACGACCACTCCTGAAGGCCATTATTTCACACACAGGTTGGTACACACTTTCTCCACTCTAGTGTTGAAAGGTCATCAGCTGGTACTGCTGGCAACGAACCTGACACTTGGCTGGTCCCGTATCTTCCGTGTCGAATCACTTCTCTCTAATGTGTTGCTCTACTTGACTTAAACACATTAAGACAGATGTAAGGTAAGAGCTAAGCAGTGCCAGTTACAAAGCTAGTCCCGTGGGTGTAGGCGTAGCATGTCTGTTCTTACACAGAGATTCCGGATTCGATTGCCGGCCAGTCCAGGGATTTCAATTACAATTTATTTTACGTCCCACCGACACACATAGGTCTTAGGGCAATGATGGGAGAGGAAAGGGCTGGGAGTGGGAAGGAAGTGGCCGTGGTGTTAATTAAGGTACAGCCCTCATTTGCCTGGTGTGAACATGGGAAATCACGGAAAACCATCTTCAGGTCTGCCAACAGTGGAACTCGAATCCACTATCTCGCAAATGCAAGTTCACAGCTGTGCGACCCTAACTACAGTGAACTCGCTCGGTCCAGGGATTTCAATTCTGGGTTGGGGGTTGGTACGGAGTTCACTCAGCCTCCTGTGACATTTTTTAAAGTAGAAATTTTATAATTTTGGAACCGCAGTTGGGTCGATGAGTGCTACAAAACCATGGATGTTTTATATATTAAAAATAATGTCTAGATAACACGTCCGATCACAATGATCAGTATCTCATTATACAGAGGAAGGGCCAAGGTATCTAACAACAAGTTTCTGACCTCTTTATCACATCATCAGGTGTTGCAATAGCGCCGCCATCTTGTGGTACTGAAATCATCGTGCGGCGCGGTGAACAGTTGGTGTAGCTCTGGATTTCGGCATTCTAGGACGTCGTGTAAGCTGCCGTTTGATTTGTCTCAGTGAGTTCTACAAATAGGCCTATCAAGCAGAGAACATTTAAGAAAACTGTGATGAGTATAAGTGTAAGAAAAGTCTTTCTTTCTCAAAATGTCACGCCATACGAACTCAATAAATGGCTTCAACACCAGTGCAGAGTGGCAGAAAGCGTATCGGAAGCGTCTCAAAGTTAATGCGGCCGAGTGTCGTGAGGCGAGTTCCGCGCTACTGGAGCCTCAGCCGAGCACGTCTTCTACAGCTCCAATGGTGGAACTCATGGATGTAAATACTGATCAGCAGGGCCAGGATTTTGATGTCCCTAAGAATGTTTAAAATATTATCTATAAAATGACGGCAAAAATCCAGTAAACTGATGCGAATTTTTTTTTAAATGACATAAATTTTAAATGAAATTTTACAATCAATTTAATAATCGAATTGATACAGCTTATATTTATGTTAAACACATTATAATGAATAAAGTCACATTTCTTTCCTGGGCTCATCTTATCCGTAATCTGAAAAATAACTGAATGATCGATCCCTGACCCCATTCAAAGGAATTTATGTTGCAGATAAACGCATATTTTGGTAATTTTTACTGTTATGGTCATACTGTATTTTGCCCATTTTAATAATTTAAGGTCATATTTGTTTATATTTTGAGAATTTTTATTTAAATTGAGACATCATTTTTAACAAGGTATGTGTTATCTGCGTCGAGTTTCAAATAAAGCATTTCAAAATACTGTAGTAGATGTATTTTCTATTTTTTTTCGAAACAAACATGATTCCGAGAAAGTGATGCTGTACGGACGTACGGCGACAGGTATCAAAAAGCATGCTAATACTTCATTCTTTTGGTCCTGCTTTAGGAGAAAGAGTGAGAATTGTGCCTTATGGCTATGCTACTGAATGAATGCATAACGTTTTGGTATTTACCTGCTGTAGCTCTGTGACTTTGCATGATTAAATGTGTCTGCTGTATTCAATGTTAGTAAAACTCTAATACTTTCTACCTATCCCTAAAATGCTGAAGTCATATTTTGGTTCTTTTAGGCCATATTTGCTTGCATATTTTATACTTCTTTAGGTCATGAAGTTCCAAACCCTAATAATTAACTTTTGGGCTTTTCCCGCGTCAAGGAAACGAGGCGAAATTATTTACGTTTCACGGAGAACTTCGCTCCACTTCTTCAGAAGAAAATCTCGACTGTTCACGAGGAAGACTTCTACAGTTGCTTTTTTTTTTTTTTTTTTTTTGCTATGGGCTTTACGTCACACCGACACAGATAGGTCTTATGGCGACGATGGGATAGGAAAGGCCTAGGAGTTGGAAGGAAGCGCCCATGGCCTTAATTAAGGTACAGCCCCAGCATTTGCCTGGTGTGAAAATGGGAAACCACGGAAAACCATTTTCAGGGCTGCCGATAGTGGGATTCGAACCTACTATCTCCCGGATGCAAGCTCACAGCCGCGCGCCTCTACACGCACGGCCAACTCGCCCGGTCTTCTACAATTGGAAGTGTCGCTCCTGGAATGTGGACATTCCCAAGAAGTAAGTGGTGAACGAAGTTTTAGTCCCCAGATTGTCAAAGCGTTGTGAAGATTCTCAAGTCTCCGTATTCATCCTCACTTATAATTGCGACAATATTCAATACCACACGCGTAAATGCTTCAAAATTCTCAAACATATAAGAAAAGGACTCGATAATTATGAAATAGCATAATAAATTCCATACAATAAATGGGCATAATTTTGAGAATGTACGAAGTTTTGAGTATTTGGGAACCATGTTGACAATGTAACTTTTTTGATGAATACTAATAAATAAAATCATGAATAAAAATATATAAATAAAATTACTCAAAAACTTCATAGAATACTTTAAATGAATTACTTTAATAAAAATAGTTAACCGAACTGTCCGTAGTATGGGCGCCAGAGTTCACCAGAATGGATCCCTCGAATTTAGATAAGAGCATGATAAACTGTATATCCCAGGGCGTGTACATAATGCTGCGTACTGGTACATCTGCTGCAGGCCTTACCTAACCTCCTGAAAACGACTAATTAGGTAGGAACTGCACCTAGGTTCATCAATCACACTGATTCTAAAATAGCTACCTATATTCTTAACAAATTCCGTGCATGAGCACCTCATCAACATACAACATTATACATATAATACACACATAAAATATTGCTGGAAGACTCCATATTTACAACAATAATAATAATAATGAAAATCGTGGGAAAACGAAAGCGAGAACTAAGCTACCATTTGTAGATAGTCCGATGAACAATGTAGGCCTACATGTATGAAGATAAATACCCTTCACTGTCTCTATATCAATTCGACTTACCGATTCTCATAATCGGCAGTTATCACATCACACAGATACTGTACCTTGTACTACTGTGTTCACATATTTTAACACTTGTTGTAAAGATATATACACACGTCTGTCGATCCTCAACATATAAATGTATGGAAAGTCTGAGATAGCTTTCACCAACATATAATGCTAGGCCGCCACAAGTGCTACAATACTTAATGCGCAAGCACTCTCAACAATCATCCACTTTCCACGAACATAACAAGACTACGCTCCACGAACGTTTGAAGTCCAGTCCATTGCAGCCGTGTCACTCCAGTACCGTGTATCAGCACTACTTCCTTCTCGTACAGTGTGTCAGTTGTCGTTCCTTCATACAGTCTTACTGCTTGTAGTTGTAGTTATCTTCCTTCTCGTTCCTTTACAATCACCTCTACAATCACCCTTACAATGTTTTCTGGTTGCCGCCGTATGATCAACCTTTATAGACATCAACATCCCCCTCCTCTCAGATAATACGTCTGGATTGGTGCTTGCCAGCCAATCATGAGTGATCTCAAGTCAAGACCAAGCCCTGAACTACTTCTTCCTCCCAAGACAATAACAAACTCTGGGGTACATTCCATGAGTCACCAAATTTTCCTAATACAACAACAAGCTCATCTCATCAGGCTGGGATATATACATGACTCATGAATTTCCCGACACAAGTACATCACAAGAAACACTGGGGTAGCCATATGACTCATTCAAATTACCAGAGTTATTAAAGCAATGTTTTCCCACTCGTGCAAAACAAATTACTCATACCTACATATGTGGATATCTTCCAGCTTACCAATATAAATGGCAAAATATATAAATGAAATACTGATAATAATAATAATAATAATAATAATAATAATAATAATAATAATAATAATAATAATAATAATAATAATAATAATAAATCGAATACTGACAATAATATCTCTAACTTCTACATATAATTCTGGGGTGTGATATATGTACTATCACAACAAACAATAATCGAATAAGATACATCGTAGAATAATAGCTGGAAATAGGGCCTATTATGCAAATCTTACATTATTTAAATCTCGTCTATTGTCTAAACCTACAAAATTCAAAATATATAAGACCCTTATTAGACCTGTAGTGACATATGGCTCAGAAGCCTGGAACCTTTTAGTTGATGATGCGAATACATTAAGAATATTTGAAAGAAAGATTATTAGACGAATACATGGCCCAATTCAAGACCAGAATGGTTGGAGGATAAGGACGAATGCTGAAATACAGAACATATTAGACCAGGAGGATATAGTTAGATTTATTAAGGCACAGAGATTGCGATGGCTTGGCCATGTGGAAAGAATGGAGGAAGATCGAATGCCAAGAAAAATAGTTAAATCCCGAGTAGATAAAAGACGGCGACATGAAGGCCCCGTAATAGATGGAGCGATGAAGTTGAAGCCAGGGCAATGAACATCCGCCCATGGAGAGCAGCCGCTCAGGATTGAAGTAGATGGCGGACTATCGTAGAAGAGTCCAAGGCTCACACAGGGCTGTAGCGCCGGATAAGTAAGTAAGTAAGTATAATAAATTCCATAAAATTACCAAATAATGACATATAATTTTAGAAAATGATATAAAATCCGAAATGACAAAAACATGAACTTATAAATGAACATTTCTACAATGTGGGAACTATGATCAGGATTTCTGTACAAGTTAGCAATGTCTGTTGTGAACCAATTAAAAGATGACATGTTATCAAAATCCTGGCCCTGCTGATCAGTGTTCAAATCACCATAGGGGTGATAAGGAGGTTCCGATGAGTCCATCAAAGCTCCCACGACTGTAACATCAATCAATCATTGATCATTGATCAGTTTCCCCATCTGTTGTTTACCTAGTTCTTTCTTAAATGATTTCAAGCTTTATGTCGCACCGCCATTGTTAGGTCTTATGGCGGCGATGGGATAGGAAAGGGCTAGGATTGGGAAGGTAATGCCGTGGCCTTAATTAAGGTACAGTTCCTGCATTTCTTATTCTGAAAATGGGAAAACACGGACAACCATTTTCAGGGCTGTGGACAGTGCGGGTTCGAACCCACTATCTCCCGAATACAAGCTCACAGCTGCGCGAATCTAACCGCACGGTCAACTCGCTCCGTCAATTTGCAATTCATCTTCCTATAAATGAATTTTGCCCCAATTTCACCTTCCAATTTTATCTTCATATTATGATCTTTCCTACCTTGAGAAAAGCTCCACTCAAGCTTATTCCTCCGCTGACAGCTCAGAACATCCCGCTTATACTCAGCGTGGTACAAATTTAGATTTACCTTTTTTTTTTTTTTTTTACAAGTTGCTTTACGTCGCACCGACACAGATAGATTTTATGGCAACGATGGAACAGGAAAGGGCTAGGAGAGGGAAGGAAGCGACCGTGGCCTTAATTAAGGTACAGCCCCAGCATTTGCCTGGTATGAAAATGGGAAACCACGGAAAACCATCTTCAGGGTTGCCGACAGTGGGATTCGAACGATTTAACTTTTGCCGGTAAGATTAACATCAGTCTTTTCCCATATAATGTACTACTAGTACTACTCAAAGTTTTCACTCCTCCCCTGGAGGGGGAGGCGGGCCTCTTAGACGGTGACGCCCTCTCTCAGGCCGGGAGATGTGGTACGGTGATTTGTGATTTGGAGAAGAGTAAGGTGGGTGCAGCTCTGCTCCGGCATTCGCCTTAGTGAAGGAGAATGGAAAACCACGGAAAGCCATTCTGAGGACAGCCGACGGTGGGGACCATCCCCTCTCCGTCCCCCGAATGCAGAGATATAGAGCCACGGACCAGCCGTGGCCACCACGTCTCTGCGGCCGCCGACCTACAATACACTGTATGTTACTTCTCATATCACTGACCCACTGTGCACTGACTTTGTCTTGAAGATGTGTTAGTTCTTTTGTGGAATCAAGAAATTAAATGTCCACCTCTGTGGTTTAGTGGTTAGTGTGATTAGCTGCCACACCCGGAGGCCCGGGTTCGATTCCCGGCTCTGCCACGAAATTTGAAAAGTCGTACGGGGGCTGGAACGGGGTCCACTCAGCCTCGGGAGGTCAACTGAGTAGAGGGTGGTTCGATTCCCACCTCAGCCATCCTCGAAGTGGTTTTCCGTGCTTTCGCACTTCTCCTCTAGGCAAATGCCGGGATGGTACCTAACTTAAGGGCCCCGGCCGCTTCCTTCCCTCTTCCTTCTCTATCCCTTCCGATCTTCCCATTCCCCCACAAGGGCCCTGTTCAGCATAGCAGGTGAGGCCGCCTGGGCGAGGTACTGGTCCTTTTTCCCAGCTGTATCACCCCTACCGAAAGTCTCACGCTCCAGGATACTGCCCTTGAGGCGGTAGAGGTGGAATCCATCGCTGATTTCGAGGGGAAAACTAACCCTGGAAGGTAAACGAATTAAGAAAGAAAGAAAGAAAGAAAGAAAATGATGTCAACTACAAAATGTCAAACCCATACTGACTATATGGGGTACTATTCTTTGTGAGCTGCTTCGTATGAGTTTTCTCAAACTATTGACTCGGAATTTTCCCCATATTTTCCCCTTCTCAGATAATTCGAAATTAATGTTTAATTATTGAAAAAATGCCATTAGCAGTTGATAGAATGTTGGATGCATAGTATTATTACTTAATTTTACAGGTTTCGTTTTGTGGAACTGAATGGTCAGCTTCGATTCAGATGGGCGCGGTTTCGATTCCCCGTCGAATCGTGGAGTTTAAATTTGTCTTGTTAACTCCCCTAGCTTTGGGGTGGGTATTAACGTCCGTCTTAATACACATATTCATTTATATACAGTGATGGTGCTGGTGAATGTTGTTTTAAGAATTAGTACATCTCGCCAACCATCCTCTATAAACACTAATCAAAGGGGAAAAATGGGATGGATCGGACACTTAGAAAAGTGAAAGGATCGGCCAAAGAAAGACAAGGGCATGGAAATGAAAGACTCCCTCCTAGGCCTCGTATGCTCTAATATCGTCGGAGTCGGGAAAGAACAAGAGTTGACCAACGGAGGTCGGGCAGGATAGGTGAAAGTGAGGAGCCTGGCATTTGCACGTCACACTGCAGACCATTTCAGAAACATGCAACAGTAAATACTGTACATCGCTGTGCATAGAGTTGGCGTCGGGAAAGGCATCCGGGTGTAAAAGTGGGCTAAGTGCCGACCCTAAGTAACTAGAGAAAGGGCAGAAAGATGATGAAGATGAAAGAAGAGGAAGAAGACGGTTTTCTCACTCTCTTGGTGAACTAAGGCCCAACATGAAGGGATTTTTCTTTCAGTCTAACCACTATTTAAAATGTAAGGTGTTTCACGGGGGGTCGTATATATGTGTTGGGAAGTAGTGTTATGGAATATTTCGAGAGAAAAATGCGATAGAAACTTGTGTCTAATTTGTATTGTGTGTGTAATTACAGCTATTTGTATGGAAGGTATAACACCAATCTTACAAACATTATTTCTCGGAAATGACTTGATGCACTGATTGATGCACAAACGAAGGGTTTTATTTTTTGGTCATGAAAGAAATACGAGGTCTACAAAGAAAAAGTAAACGCAAGAGACTAATATTGGTCGATCGAATTGTGAATAGTTGTTTTTGTTTGGGTCATCGGTCCGCGGACTGGTTTCATTTCTACGTAACTACTCCTACATCAACTCTAGTCTGTTTGTCTACTCCTACCTTGGTCTACTCCTGTCGTTTTTACCGCCTACACTTCTGTACCGGGCGGTACACCTCCACGCCGCTAATTCAAACTTTGCGCCAGTTAAAACTCCTCTACTGGAGGAAGTCTGAACTTTATCTACTGTGTTAATTCTCAAGTTTCTCAGAAGATGTCCCTACTTGTAAATTTTGAAGTTTCTGTACTGGGTCGTTTTCGATGTATTTTTGTTTTGCCTGTAGTAAGAAGTGTGGTCATTCTCTTCCAGATGGCACTACTGAAGGACTACAATTATGCACCCTAGTGCGAAGTGAAAGAACTGTGTTTTTGGAGAAATTTTGAATTCATAAGTTTGTTCTTTGTTAAATTTCTTTCAGTTATTGTTTAAGTTGGCAATATTAACCCTTTCTTTCCGCCAGTTTTGAATTCGACCAATAAGGAATTTCTGTAATTAATTTTCCACCAATAATGTGTTTCTTCTTCCTCTAGTGTAGGGGTTTTCTTTGTTAGCCAATAAAATGATTGTGGGCGGGTGTTCTCATTCCTGAAACGCCTCGAACTTTCCACGAGGGTATATAAACTGCTGATTTTCGGGTCTCCGCGCCACTTCAGTAACATCTATCAGTGTGTAAAGTACGTAGCAGGGGGCGGGAAGCGCCTCTTTCTTCGGGCAGCAGTTCAACCACCAGGTAATGGCCGTTTAATAACTTCTTTTCTTGCTAGCTCAGTAGTTTAACTCTCGGGGCAGGTCCGCAGCCTTTTTACCATGTAACTTTCTCCTAAAATGTAAAGACACTTGGAATCAATTCTATCTTTTTAAACTACATATTGGGATAGAGAGTGCTTAACCCTCTCGAGCTCCTACTCATATTGCGTTGAGGTGAACTTATTTTCACAACCGTTTCTTCCTTAACGTAATGTAAATTGTCTCCTTCTATAAGTCACCTCTTTAGTATGGGATTAGCCCTTGCATTAGAGGCCTAGCACCAAGTAGGTTTTAAATAAAGTGTAGTAGGAGTGCAAGAACGCCTCCTCTCAAGTTGGTATTTTGGAGGCCATGTAATTGACCTGTTTCTTTACTTAATAGGCCTCAGTAGGTTGGGTATTTTTACCCCTGTTTTCATGTACTTGGAGGACAGCTTGAAAGTGGAGTTTGTTGTGGCCTTTGATAGGCTTGAACTTAAGAGCGGGTTGCTCTTTCTTAAAATTTGTTTCTGCGTGCCTCGAGGAGGCTTTACTGTGTAGTTGGGAGCAAGTGCTCCTGGGCATGATTGGGGTTTTCTGCCCCTTTGTCGAACCTTATATTTGGGTAAAGTTGGGCTAATTGCTCAAGAATTGTGAGTCCGGGGCTCGAAGCCCAAATTCTGTGAAAACTGTAATTGTATATTCTTAAATTGTTGATATTCAACTGGGTTTCTGTGATTCTTGTTATTTCTTGATCTTGATAAAAAAATATAACCTTGTTAAATTTTATCGTAACTTAATTTCTTATTTTGAGACCTGTTCACCCCCGCACCTTCTTTCACCTCTGCACATCCACAAAACTCGGTAACACTTCCATCAAAAACCAACCGCACAAATCCTGGGTGTCTTAACATGTGTCCCATCATTCTGTCTCTTCTTCTGGGCAAATTTCGTCTAATCGTTCTTCTCTCACCAATTCGATTCAGTATCTCTTCATTCGTGATTCGATTTATCCATCTCACCTTCAGTATTCTTCTGTAACAGCGCATTTCAAAAGCTTCTGTTCTCTTTCTTTCTGAGCTAGTTATCGTCCACGTTTCACTTCTATACAATGCCAGGCTCCAGACGAAAGACTTCAAAAACATCTTTCTAATTCTTATATCAATGTTCGAGGTGAACAAATTTCTTTTCTTAAGAAAGCTCTTCCTTTCTTGTTCTAGTCTGTATATTCTCCTTACTTCTGCTATTAGTTATTCTTCTACCCAAGTAACGATATTCATCTACTTTCTTTAAGACTTCGTTTCCTAATCTAATATTTCTTTAACCACCTGACTTCGTTCGACTGCACATCATTACTTTTGTTTTGGGTTTATTCATTTTCATCTTGTACTTCTTTTGAAAAACTGTGTCCATACCATTCAGTAATTTCACCAGATCCTCTGCAGACTCTGATAAAATAACTATATCATCGGCAAATCTCAGAGTTTTGATTTCCTCTCCTTGGATTGTGATTCCTTTTCCAAATTCCCCTTTGATTTCCTCTACCGCCTGTTCTGTATAAACATTGAAAAGGAGAGGGGACAAACTGCATCCTTGCCTCACTCCTTTATGGATTGCTACTTCTTTTTCATAGCCTTTCCTATAGCCTTCTTCACTGCAGACTGATTTTTATACAGATTGTAGATAATTCTTCTTCCTCGGTATCTGATCCCGATCACCTTCAGAATCTCAAATAGGATGGTCCAATCATCATTATCGAATGCCTTTTCTAGATCTACGAATGCCATGCACGCCCGCTTGTCTTTCAGACGTAAAGTCAGGGTTGCTGCACGTGTTCCTACATCTTCTGAAGGCCCCATAAAAGAACTTCCGAAGAGCTACTCGTCTGGGCATCAATAGGTCATCCGTGTTGAAATGTTGCACAGTATGCAAGCTTTTGGATTATTATTTTATTTATTTAATTGATCTTTTTTTGCATCAACATTTGGTCATTCTCCATGTTCAAGGAACATACATAGCCCACATACAAAATATAAATATTGTCAGCGCAAAGTACATATAAGAAATGAAAACCAAATCGTCCACAATCTTCAAGTACATAACACCACACTGAATCACTCTTCCGCGAGGAGAGGGGGAGAACAAACAAAATACTGGCAACAATTCGATGAGCACAAGGTCAAATTCTAATATCCGCGATTCTCAAAAAGTCCATCACAGCATTGAGAACTGAATTGTTTTCACCTTAGGCTTTTGGATCAGCATGTCATTTAGGTTGAATTAGGTTGAATTTCTGTATCGATAAATACATCACCTATCAGTTGTGAGTCTTTAATGCTTTTTTGTATGGCTGTTCTTTGTGTGTACCATAGTCTACACATAGCTGTAATTCCACACTCTTTGCACATTGGGCACATGTTTATATAACGTTTTGTACCTGAGCATCAATGTTGTGTAACGTTCTCTTTAACCGCTTTGGGCAACATTCTGGTGCAACGCTTAGTGCTTTCCAAGTAAAGACTACCCATACCGGTGCTCACTTTCTCGAGAGGTATGTAATTAAATATACTCCTGGCTATTAGGGAATTCTCATCTTTTGAGGACTCCTCAACACTGGCTGGATCGTAAATTAAACGAAGTCATCGTTTGATAATGAGTACTGTAACGTAGATGCAGCCTGAGAAGGACAATATTGTATCATAACAGAAAAGTAGATACTCCTTAAAATTATTACAAAAGTAATTGGAAGAATAGCACTCGTACGTGTTGTCCGCTAGACGGAAAAGGGTAGAATCTTGGATATGTTTTTGGGCTTACAAGACGAGGGACTGAGCGCAGATTCTTCGTTTGTTCCCTCTTAATAGCCTCCGAAAACCGTGAAGCAGGCAGTGGGACGTAAAGCCAAAAACATTATTTTTGTTAGCTCCTTACGACATGCTGTGAGGTACAGGTGGTCCTTTGACGCCACCCACAGCGGAGATAAATAGATCTGATAAATCGAAAGAAAAATGAGTGTATTCACACAGGACTGGTAAGACTCATGAATTGTGAGGAAATTAAAGACATTCTAGACCTCGTAAATATAATACTAATCAAATTATTATTATTATTATTATTATTATTATTATTATTATTATTATTATTATTATTATTATTATTAGCCAGTCCTGTGGTGTAGAAGTGTAGCGTGCCTGCCTCTTATTCCAAGGCCCTGGGTTCGTTTTCTGGCCAGTTCAAGGCAGTGTTGCCAAGTCTCCCGAAATTTCAGGAGATCTTCCAATTTTTTTTGCAGCACACCAGAAAACCCGAAAAAAAAAATCTCCCGAAATGTCTTCTAATCCAAAGTTAAGGAAAATGAATGATAATGGTACATATTCTATTTGTTCGAAAAACTCTTTCCTCGTTTTATCGATAACATCACTCGTTAGGTACTTCCCCGCATTCATTTTACTCTCGAATTACGTAATCTCTCCCCTCGTATTGAACTCAAAACTCACGCTTGACTGCAGCATTCGAAGGGAAATCCCCGATCCGCATATACAATGTAAAATATGCATCCTGCTACAACTTCAAAATTGTTACAGAATTTCTACACCTGACGAATAACTACATCTACAAGAAAAGTGGGGAGAAACTGGACACTGGCCGCACTTAAGAGACTGCAGCTACCGAGCTTGGTGTTAATTCCTCTAGCTCTGGGACCGAGTGTTTGTGTTCGTCTTAGGCCCGGTTTCACAGTTTGAGTTTAAACCGAAGCTTTAGTAAGCCACGCACGCCGCTTAAGCAAGGCTTACTCTTTGGCTTAAACACTACGAGTTTCACAGTAGGGGGACCATGTGCAGCTTTACTAAGCTGAAGATCTCCGAAGTTGGTAATGCTTGCGCATGCGCAGTGATTCAATTCTCATCTTTGTTTACATCCGTAGCCTATGATTGATTGACTTGTAGGTTATACATCGTTTCTAGAGGGCAAACGGTTGGAAATAGGTATATACCATCGCGGACTTTTTTGTAGAGGTTTCTATGCTCTACAATTCGTACACTTACACTTGGGGTCTATCGTTGATGGTTCACGCAGCGTAAGCCAAGAAAGCAAGTGACCGACCGACATTTTTGTCTCTTGAGCCTCGAAATATATTCAGAAATATAAGTTATTTATTAATGTTATTGGTTTTACGTCCCACTAACTATGAATTTGAGCACCTTCACCACAGGACTGAGACAGGATCGAACCTGCCAAGTTGGGCTATAAGAGGGCCAGCGCTCTACCATCTGATCTGAATCCTTAGCTTAAACCTCAGTTTCATACAGCTTAAGCCAGTCACAGATAAGCTCGGCTTACCACTTGCACTCCCCACTGTGAAACTCGTCCAGAGTTTAAGCTCCCGCTTAAGCCCGATCCAAGGCTTAAGCTTATACTGTGAAACCGGGCCTTAATACACATCTTCAGTTACGGTGTCAACACTATCAACCGCTACAGAAACACACAATAGTGAATGAATCCCTCGTTGTAGGTTAGGCGTCAGGAAGGGTATCCGGCGGTGAAACTGGCCGAAATCCACACAAAGTGCCGACCAAGCAACATGTGGAAAGGTGAAGAAGAAGACTGAGACCTATTACAACTTTTACCCAGCAAGGAGGTATGCGATTAGGGGCGCGCAGCTGTGAGCTTGCATTCGGGATCGAACCGCACTGTCGGCAGCCCTGAAGATTGTTTTCCGTTGTTTTCTATTTTCACACCAGGGAAATGCTGGGGCTGTACCTTAATTAAGGCCGCGGCCGTTTCCTTCCCTCTGCTAGTCCTTTCCTAACCCATCGTTGCCATAACACCTATCTGTGTCGGCGCTACATAAAGCGAATTGCAAAAAATTAGTATGATGTAATCGTATTATGTAAGTAAGAAGAAAATGACCTAATTATAATACGATGAGCACAATACGACCCCTGTAGGATTGGGGGGGGGGTAACAGTCGTAACAGAACATGTTCCGGACTACTTCTCTTCGGAATATCCTACCGCTCGGAACTCGTAAGCTCAACTCGTATACACCCGAATTTACTGGTGATCGTGGTATTGGTAGTTGTTGCTGTCGTCAGTAGCGGCGATTGGGAGTTAGAAGTTAGGGAGGGCGGCGGCACAAAACCGTATAGACAACAAAATGTACCGGGGTTCTGGGGAATATAATCAGGGGTAGACAACAAAAATGAAAAAAGAAAAGCTCCCTGAGTGAATTTCGACAGAGAAGTAAAGGGTTGATAGTTTACCAGCTTAACTGCGGTAACAATAGTTCTTTTTTTTTTAAATCAATACTATACAATAAAACTTTCACCAAAGGGACAATTCCAATTCCACATGTGTGCCACTAAGGTTTTGTGCCATCGGATCTACACATTGCTGCGAGTCTCCACTACTTGCTGTGGCGCTTTACGAATTGGTTAGCTGCGTCGAATGACATTTTATGCGTATTTCCACTAAGTATTTTTTCATCTTTAAAGAAATGAACAAAAGAATTAGGTTGTAGACAACAGGGTTTGCATAAGTTGCTTTTTTTTATAATTCCTAACGTTAGGTGGCTGCAATGGAATATTTTTTCTATTTTTCTCCGCCGCTGGCTGTCGTGATTGTTTTTATGAGGAGCAAAATCCCTTATTGGTCACGGGTAATGACTTATTAGCTGCTCCAGTTAACGGTATGGTTTGTGAGTTGTTCAGTAGCCTGCAGCCACAGTTAGTACCACTAATCGGATATAAATACAAGGTGACGACCAAAACCTTCCAGATCCTAACAACGAGCAACAACACAAGTGTGTTTATTGTGGATAATAAGACAGTTATTGAAGAAATGTCTCTTAGGTCATTAGTCCTGAGGCTGGATGGGTCCTCGAACAGAATCCCTCAAGGTTATGTGTTTGTAGGGAAACAAATAAAATCGATAACGGAGCCAAAATGAGGTATACAAGACAATATGAGGAGTTGCTTTCCTCACCGGAGCCAGAAAGTGCTATTTCAGAATGACTGAATTGCTTGTTTGTTTGTTTGTTTGTCTGTTTGTTTGTTAAGAAGGAAGCCATACTTTTTCAGTGTCTCGACTTGCAAGGGAGGTCGCTGTGTTGTCTTCTAGAAATGTGTTCAAATTTTGAGATTTGCCCTTCACTAAAATATATTTTAGCTCTGTTCGAGCGTGTTTGCTAATAGACCTTATTTTGTTCAAAATTTAACGATTAAAATCTATCCTCAAACTTTTGCAAATCTTATTCCCTCAGGTATTTTCAATGTTGTATTTGCTGTGGTATCTTTTATTTAAGAGCTATTCGTCCTTGTCGCTTGAACGAGTCGTAAGTTTTATTGGTTAAAATTAAAATGCGGCGCGGTCGGCGACGCTATTTTCATTCGCACTGCGCCGAGTCTAAATGCAGCAACGTAGCAGCCCTTCCCTACGTTCAAATCTGCTCCACCATCAGGTTAAACTTGCTGTATCCTAAACTCGAAGAAATAAGAAGAGGAAATAAGGAATGTATCAGTAAAAGAAACAAACAGTAACGACCAAGGTGGACTGCAGCTCGAAACCTTCAGTTCCCCAACGTTAACGCACTACCAACTACGCCACGGAGACAAGTCGGAAATATTTGCGGGAAAAAGACTACAAAAGTTTGAGGACAGATTTTAAACGTAAATTTTCTTTCTTAATCTGTTTACCCTCCAGGGTTGGTTTTTCCCTCAGACTCAGCGAGGGATCCCACCTCTACCGCCTCAAGGGCAGTGTCCTGGAGCGTGACACATTGGGTCGGAAAATACAACTGGTGAGGATGGCCAGTACCTCACCCAGGCGGCCTCACCTGGTATGTTGAACAGGGGCCTTGTGAGGGGATGGGAATACTGGAAGGGATAGACAAGGAAGAGGGAAGGAAGCGGCCGTGGCCTTAAGTTAGGTACCATTCCGGCATTTGCCTGGAGGAGAAGTGGGAGACCAAGGAAAACCACTTCCAGGATGCCTGAGGTGGGAATCGAATCCACCTCTACTCAGTTGACCTCCCGAGGCTGAGTGGACCCCGTTCCAGCCCTCGTACCACTTTACAACTTTCGTGGCAGAGCCGGGAATTGAACCCGCGCCTCCGGGTGTGGCAGCTAATCACACTAACCACTACACCACAGAGGCGGACTTAAACGTTAAATTTTGAACAAAATTAGGCCCATTGGCAAAAACGCTCGAAAAGGGCTAAAATATGTTTTATTGAAGGGCAAACCCTCGAAGTTTGAACACTTTTCTATAATAATAATAATAATAATAATAATAATAATAATAATAATAATAATAATAATAATAATAATAATAATGTTATTTGCTTTACGTCCCACTAACTACTTTTTAAGGTCTTCGGAGACGCCGAGGTGCCGGAATTTAGTCCCGCAGGAGTTCTTTCACGTGCCAGTAAATCTACCGACACGGGGTTGTCGTATTTGATTACCTTCAAATACCACCGGACTGAGCCAGGATCGAACCTGCCAAGTTGGGGTTAGAAGGCCAGCGCCTTAACCGTCTGAGCCACTCAGCCCGGCCACTTTTCTAGGAAACCACACGGCGACCTCCCCTTCTCAGTTAAGACAAGTTTAAAGCTTTTCATTCCATCAAAACAATAATTATATCACATAGAATACCATAATATCCCTGTAAAAAATAGCACATTAATAAACAATAAATGACATTTTTCATTCTACTGGGTGGACACAATCAAACTGGTCTGGAAAATGTTTACACTAAGAGTGACGTGACCGAGCTCGGTAGCTGCAGTCGCTTAAGTGCGGCCAGTATCCAGTATTCGGGAGATAGTGAGTTCGAACTCCACTGTCGGCAGCGCTGAAGATGGTTTTCCGTGGTTTCCCATTTTCACGCCAGGCAAATGCTGGGTCTGTTACCTTAATTAAGGTCACGGCCGCTTCCTTCCCATTCCTAGCCCTTTCCTGACCCATCGTCGCCATAAAACCTATCTGTGTCAGTGCGACGTAAAGCAACTTGCAAAAAAAAAAAAAAAAAAAAAAAAAAAAAAAAAAAAAAAAAAAAAAAAGTGACGCGGGAATGACTCTTGTTAATGAACATCACAGAAGATGCTGGAAATGGCCTCATATGAAGAAATGAAAAACTGAGGATCCGAAAGTCCTGACTCCACTTCGCTCAGAAACCAGCGGCAGAACTCAACACGCGAAGGTCGTCTGGACGCTTTAACGCACGCACAACAGAAAATTTGTAAGGATACAGATGCAGGTCCTTTCTTGATAATGTTTCGATATAACGGTCTCTTAATTCGCACTTGCACCGATAAACGGCGTTGAGATTTCGACGGACTTCGTTCCTGGCTTTCCTTCACTCGAGCAATGTTTTCTGGTGTTCGAACTCTTTTCTATAGTTACGGTTTTTATTCGCTACAGAGCACGTTTCACGCCCTTTTTGCCACTAAGTTTTGCATTGCAGACTTTGCTGGAGGTTTTGCTAAAGCACTTCCCGTCTTAAACTCTTGCGCAAACAGTTCCGTGCAGGTTTTCCACGAATCGTGGTTCGCTTAACACTCGACCATGAACACGCGTTGTTTTACCGTGAACACAATTTTGTGTTGCATTCAACTAGTCACTGAACACATCTATTTCACTCACTCACTCACACGTAATGACACAGCGACGTACTCGGGACATGCGCACGCGCAGAAATGTAACAGCAAGCAATTGGTGCATCGAAATCACTGTTTCCAGCATTTCCTGTGATGATCAGTTGCGCGCCAGTCCCACCCTGTACTACTACTATGGCCAGGGGCTGCCTGACCGAAGCGATAAATGAGTGATCGGTTTATCAACGACGTCATTTCGATCCCCCGTCAGGAAATAAAAAATGCCCAGTTCCGAAAGTGTACATTGCCTTTGAGGTTCACTCAGCCTACACCAAAAATGAGTACTAGGTTAATTCTTGGGGGCAGAGCCGGGAATCGAATCCTGGCCTCCGACAGTGGCAGTTACTCACACTAACCTCAACACCGCAGAGGCGGTAAAGTATTTTACGAATTATATTTCTTTAAGGTATCAAAAATGAATGTAATTTGAGGAATGCTATTAGAACTCTGTGGATGAGTAATATGACTGTAATCAATGAAGTGATTAAACATAGCTATATACACTGACTGACAGAGCAAATGCAACACCAAGAAGGAGTGGTCAGAACTTTATGCCAATTGCAGGGTAGACTGACGTCACTGAGGTATGCTCATGATGTGAAATGCGCCGCTGTGCTGCGCACGTAGCGAACGATAAATGGGACACGGCGTTGGCGAATGGCCCACTTCGTACCGTGATTTCTCAGCCGACAGTCATTGTAGAACGTGTTGTCGTGTGCCACAGGACACGTGTATAGCTAAGAATGCCAGGCCGCCGTCAACGGAGGCATTTCCAGCAGACAGACGACTTTACGAGGGGTATGGTGATCGGGCTGAGAAGGGCAGGTTGGTCGCTTCGTCAAATCGCAGCCGATACCCATAGGGATGTGTCCACGGTGCAGCGCCTGTGGCGAAGATGGTTGGCGCAGGGACATGTGGCACGTGCGAGGGGTCCAGGCGCAGCCCGAGTGACGTCAGCACGCGAGGATCGGCGCATCCGCCGCCAAGCGGTGGCAGCCCCGCACGCTACGTCAACCGCCATTCTTCAGCATGTGCAAGACACGCCTGGCATGGTGCCGGGCTAGAGCGACTTGGATGAGGGAATGGCGGAACGTCGTGTTCTCCGATGAGTCACGCTTCTGTTCTGTCAGTGATAGTCACCGCAGACGAGTGTGGCGTCGGCGTGGAGAAAGGTCAAATCCGGCAGTAACTGTGGAGCGCCCTACCGCTAGACAACGCGGCATCATGATTTGGGGCGCTATTGCGTATGATTCCACGTCACCTCTAGTGCGTATTCAAGGTACGTTAAATGCCGACCGCTACGTGCAGCATGTGCTGCGGCCGGTGGCACTCCCGTACCTTCAGGGGCTGCCCAATGCTCTGTTTCAGCAGGATAATGCCCGCCCACACACTGCTCGCATCTCCCAACAGGCTCTACGAGGTGTACAGATGCTTCCGTGGCCAGCGTACTCTCCGGATCTCTCACCAATCGAAACACGTGTGGGATCTCATTGGACGCCGTTTGCAAACTCTGCCCCAGCCTCGTACGGACGACCAACTGTGGCAAATGGTTGACAGAGAATGGAGAACCATCCCTCAGGACACCATCCGCACTCTTATTGACTCTGTACCTCGACGTGTTTCTGCGTGCATCGCCGCTCGCGGTGGTCCTACATCCTACTGAGTCGATGCCGTGCGCATTGTGTAACCTGCATATCGGTTTGAAATAAACATCAATTATTCAGCCGTGCCGTCTCTGTTTTTTCCCCAACTTTCATCCCTTTCGAACCACTCCTCCTTGGTGTTGCATTGTCACTGTCAGTCAGTGTATATAATTTATTTAATTGGTATAGTTAGTGAAAATGAAAGTCCACAGCCTGTTTCCAGTCATTCGACCGGGTCAGGAATGGAATGAATGAAGCCCCCGTCTAGCGGCGAGGATAGGAATTGTGCCGGCTGCCGAAGCCTGTCGCACTCCTCTGCGGCAATGTTAAATGACTAACAGATGAAAGGAAATGTTAATGGAGAGTGTTGCTGGAATGAAATATGACAGTGAAAGTTGGAGTACCCGGAGAAAAACCTACCCTACCTTCGCTTTTTCCAGCACAAATCTCACATGGAGTGACAGGGATTTCAACCACTGTATCCAGTGGTGAGAGGCCGGCGCGCTGGCGCGGTATAGTTAGTACATAGGTCTATTGCCATTTCTTGATGGATGCAGTACTTTTGCATCTGTCTCTTAGCAGAGGCCAGAGCAAAATGTAACTTCTACCGAAGTCCCAGTCTCATCCATGGCTGTGGCAATATGGAAGCTGCGGGGTATGGGTCGTGCTGAGTAATGACATTCAGAGCACAAATAGTGTGTCTGATTGTTATGAAAGGTGTTGCTCGTAGGGTCAGTCGTATACTGCAATAGCACTTTCTGGCCCAGTGAGGAAGGCAATGGCAAACTATCTCACTCCTCATCTTGCCTAGTACGCCTGATTTTGGCACCCCCATAGGTTATTGCGGTTTCTCTATAACCGCATAACCTTTCGTGGTGTTATCTGAGGACCCAACCAGCCTCGGGCTGATAACTTTACAGACAGACAGTTAGTACATATTAGGTATTTACTACGAAGTGATAATGATCAGGTTTGTGGAATGAAGTGCTCGGTGTCTGATCAGTTCGGATGGCTGACCGATCCCATTACACAATAACTTTCTCCAACACTCACAACCGGCTGTAGATGAATGGAATGCGTAACTCCTTCACTTCACAAGTTGGCATCTGACAGAGGTCAGCATTCGCTTTCTTGAGACCCTGACATAAGCCGTGGTGTATCTCCTGTTGTTGTTACATTTCGAGACAAGAGTGCAGCTGTTTGCAAACAAGGGTTATTGCAGTTCATAATTATTTTGACCTAAAGGTACCGCGTTTAATTAGTTGATTTGGGAATCCCTAGAGTACCGAGCAAATTGCCTGCGCGGTTCGTATCACGTAGCTGTCAGCTTACTTTTGCCACTGTAGGCAGTCCTGACGATGGCTTTACATGGTTTCCCATTTTCTTACCAGGTGCTGTGCCTAAGTTAAGGCTATGTTCGCTTCTTTCCCAGTCCTACCCATTTCCCTTCCATGTGTCGCCGAAAACTGTCCATATATTAGTGCGAGGTTGAAACCACTGGTCAAATAAATAAATAAATAAATAAATAAATAGATAAATAAATAAATAAATAAATAAATAAATAAATAAATAAATAAATAAATAAATAAATAAATAAATAAATAAATAAATAAATAAATCCTTGAGAACACATAAACAGCTTTGAGGTCCGACTCCTTGGCTGAATCGTCAGCGTTGAGGCCTTAGGTTCAGAGGATCCCGGGTTCGGGATTTTAATGGCGTCTGATTAATTCTTCTAGCTCGGGGACTGGGTGTTTTTATTTGTCCCAACACTCTCCTCTTCCAAATCAGACAACACGCCACATTGCTAACCACCACAAAAACACGCAATAGTAATTACATCCGTCCACAGAGGGTTGGGGGTCAGGAAGGGCATCCATTCATAAAACAGAGCCAAATCAACATGTGCGACACTGTTCGCACCAGCGACTCCACAGGTTTGGTAAGAGCGGTGGAAGGAGAAGAAGAAGAAGAAGAAGAAGAAGAAGATGATGATGAGCAGCTTTGAGGAGATATCGCAGTTAAGATGAACAACATTTCGTTGTTCAGAGTTACTTTGGATTCTTTGAATTCCCAATAACTTCGGTTTGCCAGGCGATCAATGCGGTGTCGTACGGCTCGATTGTTAAATGGTTAGCAGGTTGGCCTTTGATCACAGGGTTCCCGGGTTCAATTACCGCCAGGGAAAGGAATTTTAACCATCAATGGTTAATTTTCCTGGCACGGAGGCTGGGTGTGGCGTCTTCATCATCATTTCATCCTCATCTCAACGCACGGGCGTCAAATCAAAAGACCTGCACCTGGCGAGCTGAACTTGTCATCGGATACTCCCGGCACTAAAAGCCATTTCCTTTTTTTTTTTTTTTTTTAACGGGGTGTCAGTAAGAATTTTCATTTTACTCTACCAGACAGAAATAAGTAAATGTATTTGGTGAATACCGGACTATACGTACCAGGGACATTCCGTACCAATATACCGGCTGACTGCCTGCGAAATGTCAGCTAATGACTTTTAAAATATTTGAAAGAAAGTGAAGTGTTACGGGTGTATTTATGTTTTAAATATACGCTTACCGAATACCAAGGTAGTCATGTATACGAGAAAATGTCCTGTACAGAATAGCGGTGTAGTGAATCCAATTATTACGATTTAAGTGTACCGTTGTCGAGGTTCCAGAGAATGACAAAAATACTGCTATGCTGAGTTGAATATTAGCGAAACTCTTTAGTGTTTGTTTTATCCTTTGGTGGAATCAATAGTGTTAGAACATTTCCTCTCGACAACGGATGGTGGTACTGTTGAAAAGTTTTCCTTTTCAATATTGATGTTTTTTTTTTTTGCTAATGGCTTTACGTCGCACCGACACAGGTAGGTCTTATGGCGACGATGGAGTAGGAAAGGCCAGGAGTGGGAAGGAAGCGGCCGTGCCCTTAATTTAGGTACAGCCCCAGCGTTTGCCTGGTGTGAAAATGGGAAACTACGGAAAACCATCTTCAGGGCTGCTGACATTGGGATTCGAACTCACTATCTCCCGGATGCAAGCTCACATCTGCGCGCTCCTAACCGCACGGCCAACTCGCCCGGTTTGATGATTTAGAAGGTCCATATCGGTTAAGTTTTTAACAGTCAACTTGTTGAGAAATAATGATAAAACATCTGGACTTGACGCAAAGAAACGTTAAAATAGCTGCTCATGATGAGCTGAACATGGATGAAACAAACTTTTTACAGAATTGTAATTAACTCCTGTATACCAAGTATTTTGCTTAATTAATCATAGTAATAAATACGGAGGTCGGCCTCTGTGGTGTTAGTGGTTGGTGTGATTAGCTGCCAGTCATCCTCGAAGTGGTCTTCCGTCGTTTCCTACTTCTCTTCCACGCAAATCCCGGGATGGTACCTAGCTTAAGGCCACGGCCGTTTCCTTCCTTCTTCCTTGTCTATCCCTTCCAGTATACCCATCCCCCCCAACAAGGCTCCTATTCAGCATAACAGGTGAGGCCACTTGGGTGAGGTACTGGTCCTCCACTCCATTTGTATCCCCGACCCAAAGTTTCACGCTCCAGGACACTTCCCTGGAGGGTAAACGGACAAGAAAGGAATATTACATCAAATACTTAAATATTTGTTGCTGGTTTTTCTATTTCTTCTTCTTCTTAATCTGTTTTCCCTCCAGGATCGGTTTTTCCCTCGGACTCAGCGAGGGATCCCACCTCTAACGCCTCAAGGACAGTGTCCTGGAGCTTCAGACTCTGGGTAGGGGGATACAACTGGGGAGGATGACCAGTACCTCGCCTAGGCGGCCTCACCTGCTATGCTGAACAGGGCCCTTGTGGAGGATGGGAAGATTGGATGGGACAGGCAAGGAAGAGGGAAAGAAGCGGCCGTGGCCTTAAGTTAGGTACCATCCCGGCATTTGCCTGGAGGAGAAGTGGAAAACCACGGAAAACAACTTCCAGGATGGCTGAGGTGGGAACCTAACCCACCTCTACTCAGTTGACCTCTCGAGGCTGAGTGGACCCCGTTCCAGCCTTCCTACCACTTTTAAAATTTCGTGGCAGAGCCGGGAATCGAACCCGGGCCTCAGGGGGTGGCAGCTAATCACATTAACCACTACACCACAGAGACGGACTATTTACAATATTAATAAATATTTACATTATTTTCAATATTTATCACATTTTCACTGTTCGTGGTGGTATTTTTCATGGAAGCATTGGAAACAAAGCGACGAGCACACTTAATAAATGCAGGTGCAGAGCTAGAATAACACTTTGACCTTCCAATCTTCCCATCCCCCCGCAAGGCCCCTGTTCAGCATAGCAGTTGAGGCCGCCTGGGCGAGGTACTGGTCATCCTCCCCAGTTGTATCCCCCGACCCAGAGTCTGAAGCTCCAGGACACTGTCACTGAGGCGGTAGAGGTGGGATTCCTCGCTCAGTCTGAGGGAAAAGCCAACCCTGGGGGGTAAGCAGATTAAGAGAGAAAGACAAGTTTGAGGATATATTTCAAACGTCGAATTTTGAACAAAATAAGGTTCATTGGCAAAAGTGCTGAAATATTTTTTTAATAGAAGGGAAATCCTCAAAATTTGAACACTTTTCTAGAAAACTACATGGCAACCTCCCTTTGTTAGTGCCTGACATGGAACCTTACACATCTGACTACCCCGATTCCCTGTTCACGTGTTTCGCCACTCCTGTGACAGTGCTATTTAAGGAATAACATCTCCATTTTCACTGTCATTTGAGGAGAAAAACTTTCCAACTCATAAGATGTACTAACGGCGCGGTGACAAATATTTCTGTATTACCTTAGAGCGATAAGGCAATGCCTTTAACTGATGTCCTTCTGCCTAGGAGTGACGAAAACAACTGTGGCTTCTCTGTCAGAAAATCAGGAAGTACAAAGGTGACCATTAAGATAGTTAGCCTGAGGATATTTTTCCATAGCTCAAAATAATATTCATAGTATATTTATAACCGGGGCCAATTTAAATGACGGAAAAATTGTAACTCCTTTCAGATACAAAACATTGTAATCAGACGAGGCTTCATAATGCTACTTGCAGAGCTGCAGAACCATCAGAATGAAATATAAAATACTAGCATGTACCCGCGGCTTTGCCCGCGTTTATTTCTTCAACTGTTTTATATAATAAAAACTATTTTTTCCTTATAGAGCGTCCGATTGAACTATATTAGTATCCTTCCAAATTGAGCTGAGATATATAGTCTCAGATCTTTGTTTGCCGTAGATTTGGACGGGCACCGCACACAGACAGACAGACAGACAGACAGACAGACAGACAGACAGACAGACAGACAGACAGACAGACAGACAGACAGACAGACAGACAGACAGACAGACAGACAGACAGACAGACAGACAGACAGACAGACAGACAGACAGACATCATGGACAGAAGGAAAATGGCTTCCTATTCCACGGACTTAAAATGGCATCTTGACTGATATATGTATTATTCCTTGTTTATTCTTGTCGTCTATCTTGTATCCTGTATATTTCCTCTAAAAGTATACATGTCCAACCTTGTCCCCTTTCTCTACGCGGTTGGGTATGAAGCGAGATGAATCTTCGTAAGCGAGTTTTTACGACCGGATATCTTTCATGACGTCAACCTAATCCGATGAGTTATGAGATGAAATGAATGACATGATATATGATAGTAAGAATGAAAAGGATGAAACCCGGCGCAGGCACATAGCCCACTCCTCTCGAATAGCTCAAGACTTCACGTCCCCATCCGACGGACGAATAGCCTTCAAGAGCGTCATATGTCCTCACACCATATAAGACCAAAAACGGCTTCCTACGCCATGGACGTAAAATGGCTCCTTGAATTGTGTTCTCTACCTACCTTATGTACGTTGCCTAGCGACAGTGGCTCTATACATATAATCTTGGTGACAGCACGTTGGGTTTTCATATCCCAATACACGTTTTCCGATGGTTTTTCGTTCATAACTCACCAACGAAAGCGAAAATGAAAATTCCGGCTTCGAGGTGCATTCTATTTTCGTATGTTAAAAATTTCAGATCTCTACGTGCTGTAGATATTGCTGGGCATCGCGGACAGACAGACAGACAGACAGACAGACAGACAGACAGACAGACAGACAGACAGACAGACAGACAGACAGACAGACAGACAGACAGACAGACAGACAGACAGACAGACAGACAGACAGACAGACAGACAGACAGACAGACACACACTTCCTTTTATTATTATTATTATTATAGATACAGCGATGAGCCATCTCATCCGTCATACTGTGTGTCGTTATCGAGCCGAAGATCGATATGTATTCAGATACTGGTGATCTGGTAATCTTGCTTGGATCTGTGAACTACAGAACATTAGGTTGAGAGCACACTTAACTACAGATTTCTCCGATAGATGGCTAAGAGTCGCTCATAAGTAGAGTCCGAATTATTAGGTGCTGATAGGTTAGAATGCAAACTTACTTAAGCCAGTAACAAGTATACCCTACACTGTACAACGGTTATGCTATGAGATGTGCATAGATATTAGGGGCCCAGCGTATAGAACTCCTTGAATTTATGGCACTCTTCCCACATTGTGGTACAACGGGTTGCATGACACTTCCCACAAACCATTCTAACCTATTACCACCTACAAATCCGAGGTATACTCATAAGTTTCTGTATGAACTGCACGCCTTCAGCAAGAGCTGCTCGTTCAGCTGATGGCCCGCTTGTCTCTGGGACAAGAATTGAATTCGTGTCTAGTCTAGTCTCCCTTAGACCTGGCTTGACGATTTGTGTTGAAATGTCACTGTTCCGGATTGGCACCTTGCTATTAGATAGCACAGTGGCGGAGAATTATTTGAAATGTTCCATCTGATCTCCTTTTGAAAAGTGCTTTAATAGGTAGTCTTTCACTCGTCGTAATACAGCTGTCACGATGAGACAAACCGTAAACGTAATTACATCAATAACTGAATGAACAGTCTACAAGTTATCATGAAGATGTTTCTCCGTAATGGTAGTGAAGTTTTCAAAGTTAGGTAGTCATGAAATTGAAAACAGGAACGTTAGTATTTTCAGATGATGTTCCCAAAGTTGTGTGCAGGTCTCGAAACCTCTGTCAATATGAGTGTGTCGGTACTAGATCAACATTTATTCGAAAACCGAAAGAAAGGCTTATTTTTTGGTAAATTTTGAACTGTTTTTTGTACAAGTCAGTTGTTTATATCGCCGAAGTCCCTTTAAATCGGTTTCTTACGAATTTAGGTGTATGTTTACGTGTATTTTTTCTGTAAACTTTCGGGAACTTCAAAGCTGATAGGACATGGAGTAAGGCGTTTCTGCGGGGTTAGAGGACGGATGCACACGAGCTCAATTAGCACTTCCCGTATGCAATACGAATTTAGATGTGTCTGTTACACTGACTGCAATGGACTGAGCACCAACATAATTCAGCACGACCCGCACTGATCGTAGGACACTCCTGTTTACCCGGCATGATGCAGTCGATCTTGGAATGTTCTATTCCCATTAGGTGTTCACAGTTGAGTGCAATAAAAATAATGTATTGTGTAAGGTCTGAGGATCGCTACATGGTTGTGCGCAGTGGTAAAGTCGAAGTTGCCGGTACACTGAGACCGAAAGATAGGAAAATGGCGTCCGTCAAGGCTGTGTATTGAGCCCTATTTTATTTAACATCTATTAGCACATTACTAGATAAATCGTGAATATGATTATTAAAAGAACTAAGACCTGAAATTTCTATATATAAGAATTATTTCAAGTAAGGGTAAGTTAGCCGGCCCCGTGGTGTAGGGGTAGCGTGCCTGCCTCTCACCCGGAGGCCCCGGGTTCGATTCCCGGCCAGGTCAGGGATTTTTACCTGGACCTGAGGGCTGGTTCGAGGTCCACTCAGCCTACGTGATTAGAATTGAGGAGCTATCTGACGGTGAGATAGCGGCCCCGGTCTAGAAAGCCAAGAATAACGACCGAGAGGTTTCGTCGTGCTGACCACACGACACCTCGTAATCTGCAGGCCTTCGGGCTGAGCAGCGGTCGCTTGGTAGGCCAAGGCCCTTCAAGGGCTGTAGTGCCATGGGGTTTGGTTTGGTTTGGTTTTAAGGGTAAGTTAAGTTCACGTCACTCTGTTTACATTCAGGACAATGAAATTTTAAATATAAACAATGAGCCAGACGTCCGCCTCTCCTACAGAATTTATCTTCAGTTGGCAAAACGATTACGAAGTTCATCAGAAGGCGATTTGATCAACGGTTGTTTAAAAATGGGGGCGGTTAAATTTAGTCCAAATCTGATAAAACAATACGAATCAGTAAACCTATCAAGATGGACTGTGAATCGACAAACTCAAGATCTTAGCTAGAAAGTACGGCTTGTTATTGCCATCTCGCAGGTCACCGCTGGCGCACTGGCAAGCGGCTGCTCACGGGCTGTTCTAGCGAGCCTAGCCTTCACATGCCTGATCTATGAAGAATGGATAATGAGGAAAGCAAAGGAAAACTGGTATGACGGTATCAAAATAGGTAGGAAAGTGATTAACAACCTGATGTATTCTAATGACATCACATTAATATGAATCATGAAAATCATAAACCACCTAACTCGACTTTCTGTGAGTTTCGGTGTTATGATGGAAAAATATTGCAAGCGTAGTCTACTCTCCATGTATAGCATAAAACATCCAAATGCGCAGGTAACAAGTCAGCTACGAGCTGTTTATTATTTCGTGGAAATCAAAAACCAACTTATTCCATGGGGTTAGCGAGTTTTTCTGCTCTCCACAAATATTCTATCACTAGTTGGCAGCACTATCGCATACCAACACAAAGGTGTGAATGACACAGAGGCCTTTCGAGTTCCAGCGAAATCTCCCTGTTACCACCATACACGTTTGTAATGAATTCTACCTCAGGCAGATGTGGGTGTATAATTTTGGTGTACATCCAATGTCAAACAATAAACACGTAAGGTAAGGTTTATGGTTTACTGGAGTTAGTAGGTATTTGGATTCCATGATTCAATTGCTTCATCAGAAGTTCATTCTCCTTCTCAGAATAATAATAATAATAATAATAATAATAATAATAATAATAATAATAATAATAATAATAATAATAATAATAATAATAATAATAATGTGTGACTTCGGCTGCAGCTGTTTAGAGTTGACGCCTTATAGGTGACGTACACGTCTATAAGGATGGGGCCCTACATATGATGAATTTTAACGCTGAAGATGGCAGACACGCACCTAGCCCTCAGCCATCAGAATGAACCAGTCATGGTTAAAATCGCCCACCCAGCCAGGAATTGAACCTGAGACAACTTGGACCACGCTAATAGCCATGGAGCCGGATTCCACAGAGTAGAAAAAGTAAGGTTATAAATAAACAGAGAGAAGACCAAAGTGATGGTCAACAGGTCAAACCGCTTCGAAAATATGAAACATGTGAACAATTTACAGGTATTGGACAAATTTCTTTATCCAGGTTTTACAAACACAGGTGGCTGCACTGCTGAAATATAAAGAAGAGTAGCTATTGGCAAAACTGCTATGGCTATGAAAGAGCCATGATTGTTACCATCGCCATCAAAATGCGCGTGCTCAGCACACTGATGTTCTCCATCTTCAGATACGCTTTTGAGTGTTGGACGCTGAAGAAGACGGATCTTCACTTTATTAACGCTTCGGGTGGAGGCGGATGCTGAGAATTCCAGTCAGTTGATATTTGATGAGCTGCAGATCAAAATACGCCTGAATGTATTCCGTACAACAGTGCATCAGAATGGTGGAAACAAAACAAAACTGTAATGTCATGCCGGGGATTCTAATAGCATAAACACGTCAGATAACTCATCTTGTTATGCCTGTCGTAGTTATACTGCTTTGCCTGTGATTTTCACTGGCTTTATGAACATTTAATAAGAAGCGCGTTGTGGTATGCCGAAGTTTGTAGTCAGAATTCATCCATTCTGACGTCATCAGGCCGTCTGGTCAAAATCTATCCATATATTCACTTTTTTTTTATCCTGCAGGTCTTGATGTAAAGCTCAGTATTGTGTCGTAGAAGGCAATAGTATTTTTAATCGCAGTTCTTCCATATAGAACGGTTGTCTTGTGAGCTCATAGGTTAGTCTCGAAGGAGTGTCTTTTTGCCAGGCAGAGAACTTTTTAAGATACTTGGCCTTCACTCTTTCTAGTGTAGCCAGGTTATCCTTCGATAGGTGTTCCCAGATAATGTCTAAGGTGTATGTCATGATGGGGTCTGTTTGTACGTAGACTTTTTCTCCTAGCAGCATGTAAGTTATACCCTTTGGCTTGCCACGTAGTAATCAAACTTGCTGCATGAAATGACATTACTAAGGGTAATAATAATTTCGTGTGGCTATTTCTAGCCGAGTGCAGCCCTTGTAAGGCAGACCCTCCGATGAGGGTGGGCGGCATCTGCAATGTGTAAGTAACTGCGTGTTATTGTGGTGGAGGATAGTGTTATGTGTGGTGTGTGAGTTGCAGGGATGTTGTGGACAGCACAAACACCCAGTACCCGGGCCATTGGAATTAACCGTTGAAGGTT
The DNA here is from genome assembly GCF_040414725.1 of Anabrus simplex. Classification (NCBI taxonomy): domain Eukaryota; kingdom Metazoa; phylum Arthropoda; class Insecta; order Orthoptera; family Tettigoniidae; genus Anabrus; species Anabrus simplex. The sequence goes on along the minus strand of NC_090272.1, from coordinate 88,562,463 downwards.
AAAATCCCCGGCCCGGTCGGGAATCGAACCCGGGACCCTGTGAACCAAAGGCCAGTACGCTGACCATTCAGCCAACGAGTCGGACATTACTAAGGATGAAAAGTCCCATATATCAGAATATTAATGACAGTGTTAATCGCTTAGCAACCTGATAAGTACAGAATGTACGCGTATTACGGGTTAAGGTAAGCCTTCGCCACCAATTACTGGAGTGATCACTTAATGATCTGATTATTCAGAGTTGGCTAAGACCGGCAGGTAATTCCGGAAAGAATTATATAAGGTAAGGGTGTATTCTGCCTGCCTCGCGGTGTAGGGGTAGCGAGTCTGCCTCTTACCAAGTGGCCCCGGGTTCGATTCCAGCCCAGGTCAGGGATTTTTACCTGAATCTGAGGGCTGGTTCGAGGTCCACTCAGCCTACGTGATTGCAATTAAGGAGCTGTCTGACGATGAGATGGCGGCCCCGGTCTGATTCCCGGCTCTGCCACGAAATTTGAAAAGTGGTACGAGGGCTGGAACGGGGTCCACTCAGCTTCGGGAGGTCAACTGAGTAGAGGCGGATTCGATTCCCACCTCAGCCATCCTGGAAGTGGTTTTCCGTCTTTTCCCACTTCTCCTCCAGGCAAATGTCGGGATGGTACCTAACTTAAGGCCACGGCCGCTTCCTTGTCTATCCCTTCCAATCTTCCCATCCCCCCGCAAGGCCCATGTTCAGCATAGCAGGTGAGGCCGCCTGGGCGAGGTACTGATCATCCTCCCCAGTTGTATTCCCCGATCCAGAGTCTGAAGGTCCAGGACACTACCCTTGAGGCGGTAGAGGTGGGATCCTTCCCCGAGTCCGAGTGAAAAGCCGACCCTGGAGGATAACCATATTAAGAAGAAGAAGAAGAAGAAGAAGAAGGCGGCTGTATTCTGCCCGAAGGCAGGCCCGGACCTCCGCAGAGGTGTGCCTGAGCCGAAGTTTACGTTCCAGCAGTTCCTTTCCGCTCCTCCATTCCCTTACCCACACCAACAGCGCGTGGCAACCTATCCAAATCTTGACCACGCCCAATGTTGCTTAACTTCGGAGATCTCACGGGATCAGGTGTTTCAACACGGCTACGGCCTTTGTTTTAATTTATAGATAGTTAAATTCTCCGGCTTAGGGACCGGATGTTTGAGTTCGTCTCAATACACTTGTCTTTACCTACATACAATATATCACACTACTAACCACTACACAAACAAGCAATAGTCAATACATTCCTCTACACAGGGTTGGCGCCAGGAAAGGCATCCGAGCGTAAAACTGAGTGTAATCCGTTAGTAGTGCCTAGGAAAGGCCAGGGTGAAGAATATTCTACCACTGATCCACAGACGGAGTGGTTTCCAGCTTATTTTGTTTTAAATTGAACCATCCTCAACAAGTATTTTCACCGCTTGGCTTCAAAAACATGTTCATCCAAAAGCAATGGAATGATGATGGTGCACATTATGCTCCTAGAATATCTGCTGTAGCCAAGCGGCTGCTTGCTGTAAAGGAATTCATGGGATGTTACCTCACCACCAAGAGTTTCACAATGTTGCTACAGGGGAAGCTATTGTCACTAATATTTTTAAAGGCATTGACAAGTGAAAGTTTTAGTGATTCTTCTAGAAGCTGCAGAGCGGAAGAATGTTCTCTTCTGTCACTTTCGAGTCAGAGTTACTGCACCAAATGACACTGCGGACATAGAGCACACATAAGTTTTGCTACAAAACAAACGGTGCGAAACGTTAAAATCACGTGAATAAACATGCTGAAAATATAATAATCAGCTTCTCTACCATAAACAACCTGGTTCAGATCTTACCACACTCAGTCAATACACCAGGTAAATTCAAACAGACCGGTGCATATAAAATCAAGCGAGGAGTATCTGTTCAAGGTGCTGTTTCCATTTCCACATGCATTACAGTAGTTGAATATTATCGACTGCCATGTTCCATTGAGGGGCTGCCAGGCCGAGGCGGTAAAGGCGTGCTCGGTTCGCCCGGAAGGACTTGGGTTCCAATCCCCGCCAGGAAATCGTAAAATTTAAGAAACGAGATTTCCACTTCCGGAGGTGCATATGGCCCTGAGGTTCACTCAGCCTACACCAAAAATGAGTACCAGGTTAATTCCTGGGGGCAAAGGCGGCCGGGCGTAGAGCTAACCACTCTACCCCATCACGTGCCGCGGTTAACAATGGCGGAAGCCTTTACCTTCTACTCCTCCAAGGGTGATAAACTGAAGTTAGCTGAAGTTAGCTGTTTCCATCTAGATAATAAAAGAGCAAACTTTACACCTCAAGTGGAATTCAAAGTGGAACATCTTATACAATGTATAGCCTGGAAACTACCACGTTAACGAGACAAGACAACTCAAAACTCCAAGCTGTAGAATATCTGGGCATCGCAACGGACCGGACGTCCGACTCGTTGCCTTCGGTTCAGAGGGTCCCGGGGTCGATTTCCGGCCGGGTCGGGGATTTTAACTTTCATTGGTTAATTCCCAACATTCCTACAAATCACACACCACATATAACACTATCCTCCACCACATTAACACGCAGTTACCTACACATGGGAGATGCCGCCCACCCTCATCGGAGTGTCTGCCTTACAAGAGTTGCACTCGGCTAGAAATAGCCACATGAAATTATTATTAACGGACCGGACACTGACGTATAAACAACATCTTCATAATACCGCAGAATAGATAAAAACAAGGAACAATATCTTGCATAAGCTCAGTGGAACAGGTTGGGGGGCAAACGCATCGGTTCTACGAATTTCAGCCCTCGCTTTAGTTTATCCAGTGCCTGAATACTGCTGTCCTGTGTGGCTTAGCGCACATACTGAAAAAGATGATATCCAACTAAACGACACAATGAAGACAATATCTGGCAGTATCAGATCAACACCCCTACAATGACTACCTGTGTTATCCAACATATCCTCATATACGAAGGGAAGCAGCTCTGGTAAGAGAATGGATGTCGCAGCAACCCTCAACTACCCTTACATCAGGATTGCAAATTTCAGGAACCAAGTGACATTGAAATCAAGGAACCCATCATGGAAATGAGGAGAAAGGCTTGCTGAGTCACATTTTAATCCTGATCAGACCTGGAAAGAAGATTGGTCTTCTTCAAACGCTGATCAGCTGGGTTTAATTAACAATCCATGGAAAGCTCCGCCTGGTTTCAATTTGCCTAGAAAGACATGGTCATCTTTAAACAGACTTAGGACAAACCACGGAAGATGCAAATTCTGGCTTCACAAGTGGGGAAAAGCTGCCATACTGCGACTGTGACAATGTCCCCCAGACAATCCAGCACATTGCTATGGAATGCTCAAGAAGAAGATTTGAAGGAACTATTCAAGATATACACAGTGCCACCGATGAAGTTGTGAACTGGTTGAATACACTGGACATTACATCTTAATTTACCTGATCTGTAAATACTATATATAGCTTACTGTGACATGTACATTTCCAATGTATCCTTATTTTTCCATACGAAATAATAATAATAATAATAATAATAATAATAATAATAATAATAATAATAATAATAATAATAATAATAATAATAATAATAATAATAATAATAATAATCGACTGCCATGAGAAATCCAGACCTGGAAGATGCAATTCCTTGAAATTTGTACCAAACCCCATCATGGGTACGTTCCATGTGCCTTTTATTTTACGTGTTCTTGCGCTTTTCCCACAACATTCTTAAAAGATGTGCATTTATATATGCAGTAGATATACAATATTGACAGGCAGACCTGTAGCTTAAGGTGGAAATAACAGCTTTTGAATGGACATTCCTCACATGTAAATGTTTTTACATTGGACAAACTAGAAGAGGATTTGACATCAGATTTCAAGAATACCTGGTGGCTCTTCAGCTATATTAACATGAAAAATCAGCAGTTGCTGCCCATCTACATGACAGAGGACGTGAAGCATCAAATATATAAAATTCTCTCATCACCTTACACACACATCTCAAAGGGATAAAACTAAACACCTTAGAAGCTCTAGAAATTTATAGAAATCAACTAATAGATCCTCAACACATGCTTAGTGATAACATTGAAACTGACGACTTGGTGATCTGGGGTGAAACTGAAAATGATGTGGAGGAACAGCTGCAACATGGAGTCAAGGGTTTACTAGATGTGATTTAAATATCTACAAGACTAAGACGGTGGTGATGAAGTTAAGAGGGGAGATGACATGCCACAAATCAGAATAAGTGACATCAAACTGGACAGTGTTCCAAGGTTTAAGTACTCGGGTTGTATAGTATCAAAAGACAATGTTGTAAAATATTAGGACAGTCCAGTTAGCAAGGCAAGTCAGTTTTACCACCAAGTAAGATAACTCCTGTGGGATAAACATGTGCTGTTGGAAGCTGAGATGGCATTGTATAAATCATCTTATACAACCATCCTCACGTATAGCCTGCAAACTATCACGTTAACGAGACAAGACAATTCAAAACTCCAAGCTGCAGAAGTGAAGTTCCTACACATTATGATACAAAAGACAAGGAAGGACATGCTCAGGAATAAGTCCGAGAGGAGGTGGGAATAGGAGACTCCCTAGGAGACGATGCCACGTAAAAAGGACGAGTGCAAGCAGAACTGCAAGAAGAGGATATGAAAGAGAAGTAAAAGGAAACAAGACCAGTGGGCAGATCCAGAGGAAAATGGACCGATCTGATGAAGAAAGATGTCGAGGAGAGAGGACAAGATTGGGAGAATATTACGAGAGAACAGTGGTTCATGGACAGACAAAGATGAAGGGGGCTCGTACACCACACCCGAGCAGCTGGAGATGGTCGACGACGACGACGACGATGATGATGATGGTGATTAAGCTTTAGCAACAACTTTATGTTTCTGAGACGACACACACCTATAGCTGACCCAACATAGCTGTAATAGCTTGGCGGGCTGAGTGACCCCAGACGGTTGAGACGCTGGTCTTCTGAGACCCCCAATTTCGCTCAGTTCGGTGGGATTTGAAGGTACTCAAATACGTCAGCTCCGTGTCGGTAGCTTTACGGATACATAAAATAACTCCTATGGAACTAAATTCCGGCACCTTGGCGTCTCAGAAACCGTAAAAGTAGTTAGTGGGACGTAAAACCAATAACAGCATTACCTATAATAACTTCATAATTCACATAGTGAGTGGTGGGGCTCTATGGTTGCCAAATTCTCGATGCGATGTATATTGATTAGTACGTAACTATTGCCTGCCTCGCGGTGTAGAGGTAGCGAGTCTGCCTCTTACCCGATGGCCCCGGGTTCGATTCCAGCCCAGATCAGGGATTTTTACCTGAATCTGAGGGCTGGTTCGAGGTCCACTCAGCCTACGTGATTGCAATTGAGGATCTATCTGACGATGAGATGGCGGCTCCGGTCTAGAAAGCCAAGAATAACGGCCGAGAGGATTCGTCGTGCTGTCTACATGACACCTCATAATCTGCAGGCCTTCGGGCTGAGCAGCGGCCGCTTGGTAGGCCATGGCCCTTCGGGTTGTTGCGCCATGGGCATGGGCGCCCATATGACAGTTTGTAGTGGTGGTGGGGGGGCTAGACCTGGGGGTATGTAGTATTTTTAAAATTTTGGAAGGTGAATGGCGGTAAAATAACACCCATGGTTTCCCCTGCCTGTTGGTGGGGGGCGGCACTACCACTTCTACGTAGTACCGACTTTTAAATCATTTTCTTGAAAGAAAAACGCCATACTACATTCAATTTTTCACTTTCCCTGAGAGATAGCCCCCCCCCCCCTTCTACCGCGGGCATGGGCGCTCTTGGCCATGGGGTGTTTGGTTGGTTTGGTTTTAGAATGTAACGATTACAATTTTATTTCAAGGAGTAAATTACGAATAAGAATTACCTTTTGTGAAAAGTACCAATTACAGGTAAAAATTATTGTTACAAATAATTCGACTACTTTTGCTCAATTACTTCCCAGCTCTTCCTGCCTCCTCCCATAGAGGGTACTATTTGAATAATGGGCAATTATTTTATGGAATAGGTTATTACGTTTTTCAAGATATGATTGTACTCAGCCGTGCAAGGAACTACTGCTGATTTATGTCTGGTGCTCTGTCTACAAGTACAATCAGTCGGTCAGTCCTTGGGGATAGAGTAGTTTCTTTCGTTCTAACTTCGCTAGGGCCTGAATGATCAACACACATTATATTTCAAATTATTCCTATTGTCCTATTTTCCTATATTTACACATTTAAACAAAACTGACACATTGCAATTTTTATGTTACAGTGTACAGTACAAAGATACGGGGTTGAAGCGTTCAAGGTAAGATTTACACTTTTTTGGTTAGGAACGACAGAATTTCAACTATGGAAAGTAGCATTTCTTTTATTCATTCAGTACAACGTAATACATAATTCAACAAGTTTTATGCTTGATTTTTCAGTGTTCTAGTGTTTTGTGGCTTTCCTATTTCATTTTCTGAAAATAGTATTTATAACTTATCTTCAATAATGTTTATTCGATTATCCCCTAAAAGAGTCCCATGCAAATGGTTAGGTTTTGCTTAATAGTGGCGTTCTACAGTATGTCTTTTTGATGTAACAGAGTGCCCACATTGTGAAAATTTTATACAGTATCCTGCTTCCACAAACTGTTCCTCTCACTGGCTCTCTGCAGTCAGAGTCAACGAGGCTGTCTTTTACCCCCCTTACTTTCCGCCGCAGTGATCGAGACTGGCTGGCAGACCTTCGCCCACCACTGACTTTCACGGCCAGTGACGTAAGCACTAAGTCGCTGTGGGTGCATCGATCACCCGTCCGCTCACTTACAGTATATGGTGTGTACCCGGGGGGTCGACATACCCAGCGCGAGTGAGACTGGCTTAGAACCGTTGGTCTGCCTAACGGATGATTGTTGGTAGCAATATCAGTCATTTTCTTCGCACCCTCAGATGACCTCCTCGCATACTTCCCATTTTAAAAACTTCAGATCTATAGCTGAAATAGCCCTCACTCAATGGTGTCTTGTCGATGAGCAGTTCACATTTCGGGCGTGATCGTAACGTGTGTCCTAAGGCTTCAAGCTCTCTACAGTCTGGAAACCGACAGCGGGACGCAGTAGGGCATCTCCCTAGTTCCGCGCACTGCTGAAACGTTTTACCTCTCAACATGTAACTTGGTCAAGACTGAAAAATACTTATATTCTGATTTTCAGAAGTCGTTGTCTGCCGAAAAATTTAAGACATCCGTAAGAATGTTTTACCTACTACGTCATACATCTGGCTCGTTTGCGATTCCATTCCATTAGATGCCACCAGTCAAATGGGGAGTTTATTTCTTCGACTTGGTTTGACTTACAGCCAAATCAACTAATGTCTTACCTCATAAATGCTCATTCCTAGCACGCACCTTGTAGGGGGCCAAGGACGCAATTGTACATTCACACTGCCGCGTGCACGCACTCTGTGAATAACGAATGAATCTTCTTCGCACTCTGCCAAGCCCATGCAGTTTGGTCATTATGCTTCTGTTCTTTTTCCTCACGAAGACTGTTGTAGAGTAGGCTTCGGTATACAAGTGGCCACGGCTGGTCTGTGGTCCGACACCTCTGCACTCCGACCGGCCAACTGAGCAGAGGACGGGTGGCCACGGCTCTGCCATGGCTCTACATCTCTGCAGTCTGGAGAGTGGCTGATCCCCACCGTCGGCTGTCCTGAGAATGTTTTTTCGTGGTCTTCCACTCTCATGCACTAAGGGACAGTTCCTATAGTTCTATTAAAACAACTTGCGTGTTCTGACAGCTCGCAGCGTGGTAGTTCCATAGCTGCAGTCGTTTAAGTGCGGCCAGTATCCAGTATTCGGGAGACAGTAGGTTCGAATTCCACTGTCGGCAGCCCTGAAGATAGTTTTCCGTGGTTTCCCATTTTCACACCAGGCAAATGCTGGGACTGTACCTTAATTAAGGCCACGGCCGCTTCCTTCCCACTCCTAGGCCTTTCCTGTCCCATTGTCGCTATAAGACCCATCTGTGTCGGTGCGACGTAAAAGCAACTAGCAAAAAAAAAAAAAAAAAAAAAAAATAGGTAGTTACAGTTGGCAGTTACTATGGCAACCAGTACACGCGTCCCGTTTAAGCCAATCCCAGGTAGTCGCGCCTTCTTCCTTTCCCTAACCTCCCTGTCTTAAAGCTCCCTTAGGCGGCCTGTCCGATTTCCAAGTGACCAATTCATGGGCCTTGGCTAACAAACAGCAGCTGCTTTAAAGATAGGCAAGGACCATACATGACGGGTTATCAACTCCAGGGAAAACTCGGCACTATGTCTCGGATTTCAGTAAAAAGAGGCAACTTATGATTGCAAGATTAAAAGCCATGCCAAACGACAAGCTGAAGGGCGGACTTTCACCGATCACAACTCTCATCTTAAATTGTGCCGATACCTATGGCAGGGTCCGACTGATTTCACTTTTTTTAAATCCAAAGAAAAGCATGCTCTTTGATATTTCTCCCATCCACACTCAAATTTTAACCCGGAATATTGAACAGGCCAGTCTAATTATTATTGGCTATGATGTCAACGGAGATTTCCACGACAATATAAATGTAACATGAGTTTAAAGACAGGTCGTATTTTTAAATGTGCCTTTCTGCTACTGAAATCTACCTGAAAATGGAAACCAATCGTCCGGACATCAACTGCTAAAAGCATGAGAGGAAGGGGAATGAGGATATGTCTTACGATATTTGAGCCAAATAAATTACTGCTGAGCCACCTTGAAATGATATTAACAATATTAATATTATACTAATTCTCTCATGATCCTGTACAGCACCTAACGCAGAGCGAGAGGGGTTGATTGTGATGGTAATAATTCAGCCGGAACAAGTGGCACCTTTGCTCGGTGCCACGTGGTGCAGGCCACGGGCGCTAAGCCCCTCACCTTCCCCACAGATCTCCGTCACTACCACACATTTCCTGGCCTGAGAGACGGTGTCATCGTCTTAAGAGCCCCGCCTCCCCCCCCCCCTCAGGGGAGGAATTGAAATAATTTAACAGTAGTAGTAGTAGTACTCACGAATTTACAAATATGAGTCATGTACTACTTGAGTAATTCTCTACACAACTGCTCAGAGCGGACTCTACTCAACACTTCCAAATTATACGGAAGGTCGAAAGCAAATACATTTTGAAATTATTGCATAGACAAAAAAAGTGGTTAAACTGGTAGCTCACCGTAATTCGTAAGCCACTATGATATTTTTTATTTGCGATTTAAATCAAATGTAAGTATCCATTAAGTATCCAGTATCCAGATACTTCATACTTTTGAGCATTAACGCAATCAGAAAAATAGGACTGTGGATTGTGTACAGAGCCTGAAAGAATCTATCATGGTTTTGGGACAATTATATTCATCTCTGTATTATTTTGGTTTACACAGGTTAATATCAATTTCCGGCCGAATTGGGAATTTTTACTTCTTTTCCCACCGCTTTTTCCCACATCTGTGGGGTCACGGGTGCGAACTGCGTCGCACATGTGGATTTAGTCCTGTTTTACGGCTGGATGTGTTGGGAATTTTGACTGCGTGCGGTTAATTTCTCTGGTTTCGGGACTGGGTGTTTGTGTTTGTATGTTACAGTTCTCTTCATTTATTCAACACGATCCACTAACCACCACAGTAACACACAGTATTATTATTATTATTATTATTATTATTATTATTATTATTATTATTATTATTATTATTATTATTATTATTATTATTATTATGTCCGGCTCCATGGCTAAATGGTTAGCGTGCTGGCTTTTGGTCACAGAAGTCCCGGGTTCGATTCCCGGCAGGGTCGGGAATTTTAACCATCATTGGTTAATTTCTCTGGCACGGAGACTGGGTGTATGTGTCGTCTTCATCATTTCATCCTCATCATAACGCGCAGGTCGCCTATGGGAGTCAAATCGAAACACCTGCACCTGGCGAGCCGAACATGTCTTCGGACACTCCCGGCACTAAAAAGTCATACGCCATTTCATTATTATTATTATTATTATTATTATTATTATTATTATTATTATTATTATTATTATTATTATTATTATTATTATCACGAAAATTCTCTTTCTAGTTTTAGAAAATAACTTAGTCCATTTTGTAATGTTATGTTCTACATCTGTATTTCTACATGAGTGTCACAAAAAAAAAAAAAAAAAAAAAGCATGCCAAGGTGCCCGCCAGTAACCTAAATCTGTTTTCCCTGGAATAAATTTAGTGGGACATGGTAGATAAGAGTGACGCTCGAGTATGTTTATCATACTCTGGAATCATCATCTTGAAACATATTTTGCACGAACACTTACAGTGGCATAAAACACTTGAAATAAATATATCATCGTAAGTCAAACAAGCTACAAGTTATCATAAAGTACGAATATGTACAGTAAACCGGGTTGTATCAGTAATCCCATCGTAAACATCCACTACAAGAAACACTACAACCAACGAAAATGAAGTACATTGCTACCATCAAGTCAATCACTCTTCAGGAATCTCATTCTTGAAATTGGCGTGAGTGAGCGAACATGTTTCAAAACACGCTCGCAACTGAAACATATGGGTTAGTGTTCAGAAACTACTACTAAAATGTTTGACGGTGAAGGAGATGCTCGGAGAAGGTGAGGGGGTGGGCGGCCGTGGCCTATACTAGGAACTGTCCCGGTATTCGCCTTAGTGTAGGAGAATGGAAAACCATTCTCATGACAGCCGACGTTGGGGCCAGACGTGAGGTCGAGCTCTGACCCGTCTCCCGAATGCAGAGACGTAGAGCCGTGGCCACTTATGGGCCGAGATCCACTCTGCATCTACCGCCCTGACTCATGAACAAGATCCCACTTCCTGTAGCAAATGGAAGTGTCTTTCGAATACATATGCTGGTCAGCAATACTGCCGTCATCCCAAGAAACCAGTCCTGCTGTAAACATGAGCACGTGGTCATGGTAAATTGGCTGATGCCACTGAAGAACACCTACGCGGCGACATCAAAGTAATTCGTTAGCTAGGTCATGGCACATTGTGATCCTACAAGCAAAATATCCAAACTATAGCCTAATTTCTCAAATAATTTCAGTCACAAAAGTATGCAAGAACCGATTTGTGTTCATTTTCCCTGTATATTTTTTTGCATTTTCGCTGGGTTCCGTGGTTCAAATCCCGGTCACTCCATGTGAGATTTGTGCTGGACAAAGCGGAGGCGGGACAGGTTTTTCGCCGGGTACTCCGGTTTTCCCTGTCATATTTCATTCCAGCAACACTCTCCAATATCATTTCATTTCATCCGTCATTCATTAATCATCGCCCCAGAGGAGTGCGACAGGCTTCGGCAGCCGGCACAATTCCTATCCTCGCCGCTAGATGGGGGCTTCATTCATTCATTCATTCCATTCCTGACCCGGTCGAATGTCTGGAAACAGGCTGTGGATTTTAATTTAATTCCCCTGTTTCTTGTTTTTTCATTTCTTCCCCCCCACCAAGAAAACGGGTAGCCTGCTTGCGCCCCCCAGAACAGTTTCCCCAGCTGCGCATAGAGTGCTCTGTCTTTTGACAATTGGGAACATCGCGTTCTTTATTGAACTGAATATTGCTTTAATGAATACTCCTTTTTATTGTCCACCGATAAATAAAACGAATATTTTTGAATGATGACACGACTATCCTTATCAGCCCGAAGTGGAGAACTGTCTTCATCCTGTCCGCCTCCGTAGCGTAACGGTTAGTGTGATTAGATGCTGTCCTCGGGGGCCCGGGTTCGATTAAAGAATGGCAGAAGGGCTGGTATGTGGTTGAAATGGTACGTGCAGCTCATTTCCATTGGGGGAGTGCCTGAAAAGAGCTGCACCACCTCGGGATGAGGACAAGAGTTTACTTTACCTTCATCCTTATTGCTGAAGTCCTTGAAGAAACGGTAATATATGATGTATCACACGTATATTCTTTGTAAGTTAGCAGGGCGTGTCTCATACCAGGAACTTCAATTTATTGCCTATACACACTAGAGAGAAATTGATGCGATAATTTGCAACTTTGTGTACAGAAAGATCTAATACTGAGCCTCCCAGCTTCTCATCCGGCAGATCCGCATACTATTCCTAATTCTACAACGAATTTTTAGACTTCTTCAAGAGTCTGAAACTGGTGCGCTGCGACTCAGGTGACATGACGGAGAAGAGAGGAAGAATACAATAATTACACTCTTCGCCATTCTAGGAGTAGCTTTTCTTGGATTTCCTCTTTCACCTCCTGGTGAATGCTACTTGTTTTACGTCGCACCGACACAGATAGGTCTTACGGCGACGATGGGACAGGAAAGGGCTAGGAGTGGGAAGGAAGCGGCCGTGGCCTTAATTAAGGTACAGCCCCAGCATTTGCCTGATGTGAAAATGGGAAACCACGGAAAACCATTTTTAGGGCTGCCGACAGTGGGGTTCGAACCTACTATCTCCCGAATACTGGATACTGGCCGCACTTAAGCGACTGCAGCTATCGAGCTCGGTCCTGGTGAATGCATTAGCAGAGATGCCGAACTTGAGAGGCGATTGTTCGTAGTGGCTTGGCCTGCAGTGTATGAGGGAAGGTTATGTTATTAAAAAAAAATTAAATTGTGAAATAACATCCAGCCCGTATAACATTAGTATAGTCACTTTTTATATTTTTAAAAAAGATTGGAGCTTCCTGCATTGCCATTTGAAATACAGAGGAAGTACAGAGTGAAACTTACGTAAAGCTGTAAATCAAGGCCTCTCAGGGTGCATGGACCCGTGCATTGCGCGGCGCAAGGTGCATAAGACGACTTCGCTAGGTTGACCAGGGCTTAGATTCCCCACTCCTCAATTTTGAGCAATAGCTCTGTCTCTCTCTTTCCCTACGACTGTCTCTCTCGCTCTACAGCGCTCCGCAATCCGAGCCGAGTTGAGCGGAGCTTAGCCGAATCACCCCGAGACAAGACGCTGATGAGCCGCGTCGACCGATGCACGGTATACAGAACCTTTGCGCCTCGTTTTGCACGCGTGAGATTTTGGGCGTTTACGAGGTCCTGCTGTAGAGTAACAACAAAAACGTCGAATAAAGATAACTCCAAAAAGTAAATGGAAAACCTGACAAATTGTTCTATCGCACGTTGAGATTTTACGAAAGAAAATTACTAAACGTTTCTGCCACCTGAACGAAGTCTGTGGAAAATATGAAGGAAAATGTAGTGTCTCCGCACTGTTAAGTTGGACGTTTCCTTTCGTAAAAACTGGCAATCAATTTGGACATATCTTTCGTTGGAAGCCAGCAATCAATTCGGGCGTTCGGAAATCATTTCGGATGCAGCCTTGTAAGAGATAGGTACCAGCAAATTCTTGGTAGCCGGGTGAGTTGACTAGACCTTATGCTTCGTTGAAGTGTAAGCCTACATTCCGAAGATAATGGGTTCGAACTGCACCGTTAGCACACCCCTGACATGGTTCACGCCTTACACACTGGGTATTTTTTTTTTTTTTTTGCTAGTTGTTTTACGTCGCACCGACACAGATAGGTCATATGGCCTGTTTACACGCGGACAGTAATTTAGTGGTAACTAAATTTTTAACTTAATTTTAAGTGACTTGCAGCGTGTGAACTGTGACTTTAGTGGTAAGTAGTAAGTAAACGATTAAGTAACAATTTAGTCAAGTGGAATAGAATCCAGTCTATTTTTCCTTTCAAGTAGACTTCTCACCAGCTGCGCGCGCACCTATCGGAGTAGTGGGGGAGCACTGTACTTGCAACTTACCACGTGCGAACGGGCGCAATTTAGTCAAGTTCATAAGTTGTGGGTAAAGCTACGGAGCTGATCATCGTTGTGAGTTCCTCTTTTCTTTTGATCGTTCATTCTAATTGCCGACAACAATGGCTAGATGGGCAGAAGCTTTTAAGTCACTGCAGAATGGAAACAATACTAATTATTGTGATAGGTTTTTGATGTGTATTCACTGAAATATAAAAGCAATAAACCTTTGATAATAGTCGTTTTGCTAAACAATCGCTTAATTATAATATTGTAACCAATATGTGTTTGTATTTTTCCTTACCTGTATGAAATCTTTCAGAGCAGTGTATATATATATATAGAGCTTCATATACTTCCGGAAACACTAGATATACTGGCTTTGGAAACTCTGAAGAAATGATGAAGGCTTCGGACATTATTTCCCATCGCGAGCATGTACAGCACGATATGCAGTTTCAGCTTTGCTGATAATGCACTACGCATGATGGTATTTGTCTTTTGTATCATTGGTTCAACTTTATGCAGTAACTCATTAAATGTTACTTGTGACATTCGCAAGGATAACATAAATATTCCTGTCGATCCTCCTCGGATAATTCTTAAAAGAGAATTGTACTTGCCCGGAGATTATTCCTTCTGGTAATCCATTTTCGCTCCCATTCTCTTTTTCTCCTAACTTTCGTCACCTCATCCTCAACTTCCTCTAAAATGTTATCTAACACGTTGTTGATGACCGTCCATCTTATCTCTGATCTAGTTGACGACACAGGAACGACTGAATCACGTGGCCTGAGTGACAAACTGCCATGTACCACCGTACTAAACGCTGTCTTACGTTTAAACAAGCCTACGTGAGTTAAGTAGTAACTTACACCACTTACTACTGTACTAAACACTGTCCACGTGTAAACCAGCCATTACGGCGACGATGGGACAGGAAAGGGCTAGGAGTGGGAAGGAAGCGGCCGTGGCCTTAATTAAGGTACAGCCCCAGCATTTACCTGGTGTGAAAATGGGAAACCACGGAAAACCATTTTCAGGGCTGCTGGGGTATCTTCTAAGAGCTGTGTCGTATTTAAGGCACGGCTGCTTCCATCACAGTTCAAGCCACCTCTCTCATGTGCTCAGTGTTTTTTGAACGACTATACATATTTACTTTTAAGCCTACCACAAAAGTTCAAACATGAAGTATCTGCAACAATAGTACAGTGTTATGTTAAACCGCTACCGTAAAAGTGAAATCTTAACAACATTCCTAGCACCCAGTATATCGCAAACTTAGATGTTTCATCTCTTAATTTTAGACAATATAACTGCTCAATCCTTTGGACTGGTTTCGGTTCACCGTTCTGCCATGGAGGTTGTCAATCGCGCTATGAGGATTCAGACGAGATGTTGTCACGCGCGGTGAGATTGAGAGAGAGATTATTTCCTGAGCGAGAGAGCCCCAACGACATTCGGTTCGGCTCAGTCACTTGTTATTACCTGGGTGTGAAGTCATTATTAAGACTTTCCCTGTAGAGTTACGGCACTTGTTCAGTGTGAAATCTCCGGTCTCCACTTCCTGTTTGGAGGATGCTGTATCGCTTCTTCAATCTGTTGTTCATTCGTATTGATCTGGACTCAACCAGCAGTGATGACACTCGGATCACCTTGAACTTCATCGACATGGGTTTATCACAGCCTGGAGCATTTTATGACGCTGTCTTTAAGAAAGAGACCGGTACGATGTACTTTCACTTCCTCCACCTTGGGCTGCTCCATAAAAATGTGTTGTTCTTGATTAATAGGTCAGGAATCAGGACTTGACGAGGGAGAGTAGATAAGAAATCCTCTTGGGCTCTGCTGATCATAGGGCACTAGCTCAGTCCGAAATTACTTCCTCTTTCTAGAGCTAGGTCCATGTTGTTAGTGCCAGTTCGCAGGAAGCAATCGCCAATGATCTGTATTTAGGACTTTCGCCCTGTTGTTGTTTGAGTCATCAGTCCATAGACTGGTTTGATGCAGCTCTCCATGCCACCCTATCCTGTGCTAACCTTTTCAATTCTACGTAACTATTGCATCCTCCATCTGCTCTAATCTGCTTGTCATATTCATACCTTGGTCTACCCCTACCGTTCTTACCACCTACACTTCCTTCAAAAACCAACTGAACAAGTCCTGGGTGTCTTAAGATGTGTCCTATCTGTCTCTTCTTCTCGTCAAATTTAGCCAAATCGATCTCCTCTCACTAATTCGATTCAGTATCTCTTCATTCGTGATTCGATCTATCCATCTCACCTTCAGCATTCTTCTGTAACACCACATTTCAAAAGCTTCTATTCTCTTTCTTTCAGAGCTAGTTATCGTCCATGTTTCACTTCTATACAATGGCACGCTCCACACGAAAGTCTTCAAGAACATCTTTCTAATTCCGATATCAATGTTTGAAGTGAGCAAAAATCTTTTCTCAAGAAAGCTCTTCCTTGCATGTGCTAGTCTGCATTTTATGTCCTCCTTACTTCTGCCATCGTTAGTTATTTTACTACCCAAGTAACAATATTTATCTACTTCATTTAAGACTTCATGTCCTAATCTAATCTTTCCTACATCACCTACCTTCGTTCGACTGCACTCCATTACTTTTGTCTTGGACTTATTTATTTTCATCTTGTACTCCTTATCCAAGACTTCATCCATACCATTCAGCAACTTCTCGAGATCTTCTGCAGTTTCAGATAAAATAACACCATCGGCAAATCTCAAGGTTTTGACTTCCTCTTCTTGGACTGCGATTCCCTTTCCAAATTTCTCTTTGATTTTCTTTACTGCCTGTTCTATGTAAACATTGAAAAGGAGAGGGGACAAACTGCAGCCTTGCCTCACTCCTTTCTAGATTGCTGCTTCTTTTTCAAAGCCCTCGATTCTTATCACTGCAGACTGATTTTTATACAGATTGTAGATAATTCTTCGTTCTCGGTATCTGATCCCTATCATCTTCAGAATCATAAATAGCTTGGTCCAATCAACATTATCGAATGCCTTTTCTAGATCTTGCCCTTCTTGATTCGATCCTCTAAGATCAGACGTAAAGTCAGGATTGCTTCACGTGTTCCTATCACGTGTTAACCCAGTCTTTCCTTAACTGATTTCATTGTAGATGAACATTTATCGAACATCTTCCTTTGGTAAATTATTCCAATCTCTAATTCCTCTTTCTATATACAAATATTTGCCCTAATTTGTCCTCTTGAACTCCAACTTTATCTTCATATTTCCACATTTCTTACATTTTAAAAACTCCATTCAAGTGTATTCGTCTACTAATGCCATTCCATGCAATCTCTCCGCAGACAGTTCGGAACATACTGCTTGGTCGGGCAGCTGGTCTCCTTACTCCCAAGCCTTCCCAGTCCAAAGTTACAAACATTTTACTAACACTACTATTTTGTCGGAAATCAGCCAGAACAAATCGTGCTGAGTTTCTTTGGATCTTTTTCAGTTCTCGAATCTCAAGTAACACTGGTGAGGGTCCCATATAGTGAAACCATACTCTATTTGGGATCTTATCAGGGACTTACATGCCACCTGCTTTACATTCTTACCAGCAGTGGCGCTAAGAAGATCAAGACCCCAACCCTCCGCAATCATTGAAAATGAGCTCGTTTCCTGATAAAGTAAGTTACAAGTTTATTTCGTAGTACAGAGTTGTATATTACAATGCCTTTTTTTTTTTTTTTTTTTGCTATTTGCTTGACGTCGCACCGACACAGATAGGTCTTATTGCGACGATGGGATAGGAAAGGTCTAGGAATTGGAAGGAAGCGGCCGTGGCCTTAATTAAGGTACAGCCCCAGCATTTTCCTGGTGTGAAAATGGGAAACTACGGAAACCATCTTCAGGGCTGCCGACAGTGGGGCTCGAACTCACTATCTCCCGATTACTGGATACTGGCCGCACTTAAGCGACTGCAGCTATCGAACTCGGTATTATTACAATGAACAACAACGACGCAACTGTAATAATAATAATAATAATAATAATAATAATAATAAGTAATAATAATTGTACCGGGAGGTACACCTCAACGCCGCGCATTCAAAATAAGCGCCATTATAAACTCCTCTATCGATCAAAGGTGAAACTGATAACGCAACAAGTTGGAACTTTAATCAGAAGATGTCAATGATGAAAAATTAAGGAATTGTCTTATTGTGAAGTTTCCTAAACTGCCTGAATTTCTCCTTGTTTTGTTTGCTATACATCAAGAAGTTTGGACATTTTTCCCCACAGATGACACTACCAAAAAAACTCTGATCATGCACTCTGGTGCAAGATGAAAGAACTTATGACTTAAAGAAGTTTTGTATATCTAGGTTGTCCGTAACTGAATCTATGTTCATTTATTTTTGAGTTGGCAACACTTCCTTTTCTTTCCGCCAGTTTTGAGTTTAGCCAATCAGGAATTTCGTAATTAATTTTCAACCTATCACAGGCGTCTTGTCCGATTCTGAGTCTAACTTAGTGTTAACCAATAAAAGTTAAGAGGGTGTGTCCTGATTAGTCTTGAATGCTCTCGAACCTTCCCTGAGGGTATATAATCTGCGGCTTTTCACGTTTCCTTGTCTTTTGATCACCGTATTTCTGTGTGTGTGTTTTAAGGCAGGAGGGGGGGCCGCCTCTTTCTTCGGTCAGCAGAACATCTATAAGGTAATGGCCACATCAATTCATTCTTTCTTGCTACCTCCGCAGCTTAATTCCAGGTGAAGGTTCGAATCTTTAACTATGTAACCTACTTTTCTAAAATGTAACTTTTCTTTCGGCTAATGTAAAAACTTCATAAAATCTTTAATTGTAAATCTGGGATAGAGAGTGTGGTACCCTCTCGAGCTCCCCTTCATCTTGGTTTGAAGTGGCTACGTTTTCGCAACCTTTCATATCTGTAATGTGTTAAAGTTATTTCCATCCGAGCCACCTCAGTAGTGTGGGTAACCCCCAGTTTCATCGGCCAAGAGCCCTGTAGGATTTTATATTCCATTGTCTGGAGTGCAGGGTACGCCTCCATTCAGTTTGTGTTCGGGCCGTTTATTTAACCTGTTCTTTTCGCAAAGGCCCTGTAGGTTGGGTACTAGATACCCCTGTATAAAATCATTTTCAATTTGTAAGTTGTGCCTTGAGAGGCCAGTGATTGTAAATTTTGATGTAATGTTGCCTTGAGCGGGCTGTAAGAAACTGAGAGCTTGTTAGCTCTTTTCAAGTTTTTGTAATATAAACGAGCGCCTCTGGAAGGCTAGATATTGTATTTTGGGAGCAAGTGCTTGTAGCCCAGAATTGTTAAGGTCTGAATCTGGAATTTTCCAATTGCGAAATTGTCATTGTACCTGATGTTTCATGGTTATGAAAAATTGTTAAGTTTGAAGTTCTAAAAGAAATATAACCTTCAGTTCAAGTTTAAATTAAATTTGATATTGTAGATGGGCCCATTCACCCCGGCACCTTCTTTAACCTCTTTCTGCTCCACGGGTACCCCCGTAACAATAATAATAATAATAATAATAATAATAATAATAATAATAATAATAATAATAATAATTTAGTTTTTAAATCCGAAGGAATTAAAATAATATGTGCTGGCATTGGTTTTTGGGGTTTCCTCATAATCGCATAACCTTTGGTGGTGCTATTTGAGGATCCAACCAGCCTCTGGGCTGACGACCTAACAGACAGACACTTAAATGGTCCGAATACACACATACACACACAAACACACACACAATGCATATTCCAATTGTAGTAACCAAAACACGCTGACCGTCACAATATTAAGAAATAATTTCGTTCCTATGATCAAATAATTTACTACTATTTACAGATCAACCTCCCATCGTAAGCCTACTTAGCTACACAGACTACCGAGGGTTATAAACAGGCTCGAAACTTCAGTATTTAGAGTTTAGATAAGGAAGATATCTTTGTTGTCGTATCTTCGTTGACTACTGGGTTCTCAGAACTGGCTAATTACTTCAAAAGCCTTGTTGGTTGTTGTGAGCGGCAGCAAGGGGTGGTTATTGTCGGAACAGGTTGGGAAACAACATTCTGAAATAACTATCGTGCTCCTATTGATGAAAGGAGCTCTGCACTACGACGGCTTAAGTTTGGAATAACCTTCTTACAAATAATACTGTGTTGTCTGCTGTAGCTTTTTCAATATGTAATATCACTCTTCAGCTACTGAAGTAAGAAACAGTCGTGGGCCCCTCACAAGCCATGCCCTCCCCCCCCGCCCCGTGGGGTCTGCGGGGTCCTTATCGCCGCCACTGATTCTTGTACAACTTCTAAATATCCTCACAACTATATGAAGAGACCTGTAACCTTCATTTACAATCCCGTTAATGTGATTGCTCCAATGAAGGTCTTTCCGTATATTAACACCACTCCATCATCACGGTAATTAAAACTGAGGGGACTTTGCTCGTGGTGAGTCTTACTTTTACTATCGTACCATTGTCTGCTGTCCATCTCATAAATTGTCGAGATCTTTTTGAGTCGCTCACAGTCTTTATCTTAAAACCCTTATCTGAGACTCCACTTCATTGCCCATATAATTTATACACAGGGTGAACCCGAACTCCACCGAAAATTTTTCGGTAGTTGTTCAGGAATACCTTCTACCGAGCTCGATAGCTGCAGTCGCTTAAGTACGGCCAGTATCCAGTATTCGGGAGATAGTAGTTTCGAACCCCATTGTCGGCAGTCCCGAAAATGGTTTTCCGTGGTTTCCCATTTTCACATCAGGCAAATGCTGGGGCTGTACCTTAATTAAGGCCACGGCCGCTTCCTTCCCACTCCTAGCCCATTCCTGTCCCATCGTGGCCGTAAGACCTATCTGTGTCGGTACGACGTAAAACAACTAGCAAAAAAAAAAAAAAAAAGGAATACCTTCTTAGAATATTGGTATAAGGTACCATGGTCTCCGGTGGCTCGTCGCGGAGTAATTGCATTTCGTTTCGTTTGTTGCCCCAGTTAGCTTTGTTCCTTGACGCAAGTGTAATCGACTAGTATAACGTGGAAACAATATTCTCTAACTCATGGGTGAATAATAGAAATATCCAGCTCGATTTATTATTATTATTATTCTTGTTTTCGAATGGGTCTACTATGGACCACGTTAAGCATCATTCATTTACGGTTCTTCCTCTTTCGATCGGCCCAGTACTTCTTCATCCTTTCGGAGTGGGCTTCTTTACGTTCTCGTGACCAGTTGTTGCCGGTCCGTTTTTTGCTACTTTGATCTTGGAATCCCTTAATTTTGTTGATGATTTTTCTGTATTCCTGTCTGTTGTATACTACCTGCTGTGATATATTATTTTCCTCCATATCCTCCTTGACCCCTTTAAGCCAGCTAGTTTGTATCTTCCTGTTCTCCATGTATTCCAGAATTCGCTTGGCTGTTCTCTCTGGTGGCATTCTTTTAATGTGTCCGTAGAAGCAGAGTCTTCTCTTCTTGAAGGATGTTGTCATTTTTTCGGTCCTTTTGTATAGTTCCTCATTTGGTCGCAGTCTAAATTCTTGACCCACTTTCCTGGGCCCTAGTATCTTCCTCAAGATCTTCCTTTCTGTCTTTTCAATGTTTTCTAGTAAGCCCTTCCTGTTCAGTGGAATACATTCGATCGCATACAGACTTTCTGGTTTGATGACAGTGTTGTAATGTCTGATTTTTGCAGTGAATGAAACTGATTTTTTATTGTAGACATTTCGACATAACTGGTATGCTGCTTCCATCTTTCTTGCCCTTTCCTGTAATGCTATTCCTGGTAGTCCTGTTGGGGTTATCCATTCCCCTAGATATTTAAACTTCTGTACTCTTTTAATTGTTCCATATTTGGTGACAATATTTTGTGTCGGATCCTTTTTGTCCTGAATCATTAGTTCCGTCTTTTCGAAGGATATCTGAAGTCCCGTCTTTACAGCAGTCTCTTTAAGTGTTTCAATTTGTACCTTGGCTGTTTCAGTGTCTTCTGCCAGTATTGCCATATCATCTGCGAATGCTAGACAGTCAATTTTGACTCCAGATCTTCCCAGTGATATTCCATTTTCCACCCCTAATTCCGTCAGTCTCTTCCTCCACTCTCTGACCACTTTTTCAAGTATAACATTAAACAGGAGTGGTGACATCCCGTCCGCTTGTCGGACACCTGTTTCGATCTTGAATGGTTTTGACAACATACCCATAAACTTAACCTGTGATGTAGTGTCAGTGATGGTTTCTTTGATTAAATGTCTAGTTTTTTTATCTATCCCAAACTCTTCTAACGTGCTTATCAAGGTTGCTCTGTCGACTGAATCAAAGGCTTTCTTAAAATCCACAAATACAATCACTAGATTTTTGGCTGTGAGTGCACGTAGTTGTATTATGGAGATTAGGTTGAAAATTTGCTCGCTGCATGATCTCCCTTTCCGGAATCCTGCCTGGTATTCACCAAGTTCTTTTTCTATTATCCCTTCAGTCCTGTTTTGTAGTGCCTTGGATAGAATTTTAGAGGCAACTGGTGGAAATGATATTCCTCTGTAATTGTTAACGTTTGTTCTGTCTCCTTTTTTGTGCAGCGGGTGTATTAATGATGTCTTCCATTCCTTTGGGATGCTCTCTGTCTGCCAAATCTCCTCAAAAAGTGCTTCTAGCTGAGTCACTAAGTGTTCTCCGGCATATTTCAATAACTCTGCAACTATTGAATCTTCACCTGACGTCTTATTGTTCTTCAGTCCTGTTATTATTCCCCTGATTTCTTCTTTATTAGGTGGTTCTGAGTCCGGTGTCTGGTTCTTGGGTTTCTCAAACATTAGAGTTTCCTCAGGTTTTTTACAGTTCAGTAGTTTCTGGAAATAATTTGCAAGGTGTTGGCAATTCTGTTCATTTCCAGTGATTAGATTTCCTTCGTCATCTTTAAAGCATAGGGTTGGCGGTTTGTATCTTGTTAAGTTCCTCCTGAATGTCTGGTAGAAATTACGTGTATTATTATTATTATTATTATTATTATTATTATTATTATTATTACTTGTGAGGTGTGGCTATAAAGTTGTTTACATCTATTAGTATTAGTATTATTATTTACGTAGCTGTCTACCAACTTTATTTGGTATAAATCGTGGTCGTATTAACTGTGAGGTTATGTCATGAAACATATGCTGTATGTGTATTAATATGAGTTTATTTAATGTAAGAATACGTAATTAATAGTATGTAATTTATTAGTACCTGTATATACGATGTATATATCCACTGCAATGTTGTGCAGTATACAGTAATAGTCCAGAACAACTTATCTTTGGATGTAGAGAATTACAGAAAAATCCGTTCATTGTAAATAGGCTGTTGGAGACTCTCGAAATTACGAGAAAATATGTTGTGTCATATTCTTCTAGAAGCATGGCCAGGCAGTGTATATAAAGAGGCAGTGTTGAGGGTTGAGTGGGGTTGTTTTTAGCAAGAGTTGTGAGTGCAAGTCGTTAATCGAGTATGTGAATTCATGTTGTGGTTGGTAATACGTTGACATGTATTAGTTTGTGTGTATATAATGTGTAAATAAAATGTAAATAAAAACTGTACACAACTGACAGCATTTCGTGTGTGCGTCTTTGTGATAACATGAACCTGTATTGCACTGAAAATAATAATGTTATTTGTTTTACGTCCGTCTAAATGCTAGTTCTTGACAGAAGCCGGGATGTCGGTATTCTGTCCCGCAGGAGTTCTTTAACGTGCCGGAAGCCAACGACAGGTAGTTGTTACCTTTTAACATCCTTTAAAGTCGTATTGCAGGCCTTTTCATTATCGTGAAGGTATTTTCACAGAATCAAGGATGACTACGGTAACAAACCGAATAAATCATAATTACATTATTACTCTGTATGGATATGGGTACAATACATATTATAATAACACATAAAGATCCAAGTCGTTCAATGTACAGATTCAAAAGGTCGAAGCAACATGAAAAAATATTTTCGTCTGAAATTTCATATTAGATCCTTTCCCCGATTTTTTCCGATTGATGCCCCCTTAAACCCACATCTAAAATAGAAAATGAGTCAGGGTGGCTCCAGCGATCCCAGAAATAGCTGAGATAAGCCGGATAAAGTTTTCTTTTACAGAAGTATTAAATCCTAATATTCTGATAATATTCATATACTGTTCGTGTTAGGTTTGTAGAGCGTAAAATTATACTCGTGTTGTCAAAATCTCATTTTCGGTATAAATGTTTTATGTAACTTTAAAACAGAACTAAACCATCGGTAGACTTACTTTTATGCGTTGCATACATAAGGTTAGGATATTTCAACATCAGGTAAGTGCTTCGACCCGTCCTGATATTTGTTGGCAATTGTTATAGTATTACCATTGATTATTACCATTACATTTCTTCTTTTTCTACTGTTTTTCCCACACCTGTGGGATCACACTTATGTTGATTTGGCCCTGTTTTATGGCCGTATGCCCTTCCTCACGCCCACCCTACTTGGAGGGATGTAATCACTATTGCGTATTTCTGCGGCGGTTGTCTGAATAGAGTGTTGGGGCAAACACAAACACCCAGTCCCCAAGCCAGAAGAATTAATCACTTGAGATTAAAATCTCCAACCCGGCTGAGAATCGAACCCAGAACCCTCTGGACCGAAGGCCTCAACTCTGACCATTCAGCCATTGAGTCGGACTATTATCATTATATTCAGAATATATTAATTAGTCTTATAAATGTCACTGAATTCGGTCTGGTCCGACCTAAACGGTTACCATATGAGGAGTGCCACTAATGAATCCAAGAGCTATGACAGTTAATGGCTCTCCTTCTGCTGATACCCGATAATGGCGGTCCAAGTTCACATTTACTGACATTTCATCACCAGCGAACGAATTCAGCTAATCATTCTTACAGAACGGACATTGTTTTGCATCATATTTCTCGTTCTACACGGACTATAACAGGGCTGTGATGTGAGTTGGTCAACACCATAATTATCGAGGTCGTTAAAATGATAGGACGATTCTGGCTCAGGTCGGCCAGAAACGTAGGTGTAGGAATTTTCAACTTCAGTAGGTTAGCTGGAAACTTAGAGTGTGATACGGGTTAGGTAACCTATTGCAGTGCTCTTTATCGGGCGAGTTGGCCGTGCAGTTAGGAGCGTGCAGCTGTCAGCTCGCATTCGGAAGATAGTGGGATCAAACCCCACTGTCGGCAGCCCTGAAGATAGTTTTCCGTGGTTTTCCATTTTCACACCAGGCAAATGCTGGGGCTGTACCTTAATTAAGGCCGCGGCCGCTTCCATCCCATTCCTAGGCCTTTCCTATCCCATCGTCGCCATCTGTGTCGGTGCGACGTAAAGCAACCAGCAGTGCTCTTTGGAGGTCTGTATTACGTTCGAAAATTCATTCATTATAGACTGTTATGCCTTTCAGCGTTCAGTCTGCAAGCCTCTGTGAACTTATTAACCGCCGCCACAATCCTCTATTTGTAACTAGTTCTGTGGTCTCGTTTAGTCCCATACCTCTTATCTTTGAATCGTTAGAAACTGAGTCCAACCATCGTCGTCATGATCTCCCTCTATTTCTCTTACCCTCTGTAACAGAATCCATTATACTCCTAGATAACTTATCCTCCTCCTTTCGCCTCACATGACCCCACCACCGAAGCCGGTTTATGCGTACAGCTTCATCCATCGAGTTCATTCCTAACTTATTCTTTATCTCTTTATTTATTTATTTATTTATTTATTTATTTATTTATTTATTTATTTATTTATTTATTTATTTAGCGTATAGTTTTTAGTGCGGGGAGTGTTCGAAGACATGTTCAGCTCACCTGGTCCAGGTCTCCCTACTTGATACCCATGGGCGACCTGCGTGTCTGGGCATGAGATTATAGCGATGATGAGATAGGAAGAGGGTGAAACTCGGTATTGGCCTACTCCTATCAAATATCACCAAGGGGTCTGCTCAATGCTTAACGTCTCCATCCGACGGCCAAATCACCATCAACAGCGTCATGTGCCTTCATTCCATATGTACACTGCGTAGAGGTTTGGAATTAAGTCCAGGCTTTTGGCAGGCAGTCTAATGATTATATATTGTACACCACCACCACTGCTTCTCCTACCCTGCCGGCCAACATTTTGGTGGTGAATTATTTTTTCTACCAACGGGATTCGAACCGGCTAACCAAGGTGGAATAAATAATATATAAAATCCATTACGCTTTCTGCCCAGCTGTTCGGCTGTCGAAGAATATTTACCTACTTCCCGTTAAGCTAGGAAGTTCAAATTTTGTAGACATATTCCCTGTAGACTGCAGTTCTGCTCAAAGTTCATAAAATATTGCTGAACGTTCGACGGAAATTCTTTAACAGATAAAGCGTCGTCTATATCCCCGTCTTTCATTTTCCGTTTGCTCTGTCTCGCTTACACGCAAGCCATTGCCCTGCCCTCTTATCTACAGTACTCATCACGTAAGGCGTCCGCTAACACGGTTAGTGTTATTAGCTGCCGTCCTCGGGGGCCGGGATCGATTCCCGTTACTGCCAGAAATTTAAGAATGGCAGGAGGGCTGGTATGTGGTTGAAATGGTACATGCAGCTCACCTCCAATGGGGGTGTACCTGAAAAGAGCTGCACCACCTCTGGATGAGGACTAGTCCGGCTCCATGGCTGAATGGTTAGCGTGCTGGCCATTGGTCACTGGGGTCCCGGGTTCGATAATTGGTTAATTCCGCTGGCATGGGTACTGGGTGTATGTGCCGTCAAATCAAAGGACGTGCACTAGGCCTCTCCGGAGGCCACACGTAAGGTTATACGCTAAAAGGCAAATATCGCCGCCCTATTCTCTTAGCAAATGTTTAAGTAAGGGAAAGAACATTACGTGTGTAAATATTTGTCCATGTTATTCACGCGATATTGAACCAATGCGTTCTGCTACACGGTGTTGTTTCTCACACTACGGTGTTTACAGGAGGCAAGATCAGTCAGCTGTGGCCAAATACAACTGTGGCATCATGTTTCGCTAGCCAGCCGAAGTCGAACAGAGTCTAAACTAGATTCTGTAGGACTCTAAACCTACTAGCTCAGTTAGGGACCTCGAAATTGCCCCTGGGGTGTCCCCCTCTCAGCCTCTCGACAGGCAGTGAATGCATTCTACGTCCCTTACCACAGGGAGATCCCGATGTCCCATCGAATGTCATGGAGCACGGGGTTTAGTTCTTACTAGCTCTATCGACACTCGCTCCTGTTGAATGTTGCCTGCGTTGGTAGCAGACATATGTCCTGGTAATATCTGTCCCCATTAACTTAGATACCCACAACACATAGACGAAATAGCATTGGTTATCGTAAGACAAAATATGATAGCGGAGCTGATAACTGCGAGCCCGTAAATGAAGAAAGAACAATATTTTCGCTCTCATTTCTCCATTATGGTCACAGAATTATTCTATGATATCCATGTGACCTAGCCGCGGTGGGATAGCTTGTGCGTCCCAGGGAAGCATATAGCTGAGCCGTAGGTCCAGCCATATCGGATGGTTATCTGTCCAGAGACCAGATTAACGAATGGTTCATCGAAACTGGGGTAGCAGCCTTTCGGATGTTGCAAGGGCGGCGTAACTATGTTGATACTGCTACACGGCTGAAAGCAACGGGAAACCACAGCCGTAACTGACTCCCGAGAATATGCAGTTCACTCTGTACGAAAGATATACTGATGATGGCTTCCTCTCGGGTAAAATATTCCGAGCGAGTTGGCCGTGCTGTTAGGGGTGCGCAGCTGTGAGCTTGCATTCGGGAGATAGTAGGTTCGAACCCCCACTGTTGGCAGACCTGAACATGGTTTTGATTTGTTTCCCATTTTCATACCTGGCAAATGCTGTGGCTGTGCCTTAATGAAGGCCACGGCCACTTCCTTCCCACCCCTAGCCCTTCCCTGTCCCATCGTCGCTATAAGACCTACCTGTGTCGGTGCAACGTAAAGCCAGTTGTAAGGAAGTTACTTTACGTAAAGCCAGTTGCAAGGAAGTTACTTTACGTCGCACCGACACAGATAGGTCTTATAGCGACGATGGGACAGGGAAGGGCTAGGGGTGGGAAGGAAGTGGCCGTGGCCTTAATTAAGGTACAGCCCCAGCATTTGCCTGGTGTAAAAATGGGAAACCACGAAAAGCCATCTTCAGGGCTGCTGACAGTGGGGTTCGAACCCACAATCTCCCGAATACTGGATACAAGCCGCACTTAAGCGACTACAGCTATCGAGCTCGGTAAAGTAACTTCTAAATATATATACATACACAGAATTAAAATCAGAAAATTTTAAATGCAGGAGTTGCTTTTAATGAATAAGAAGATAGGGCAGCGGGTAAGCTGTTGCGACCAGCTTAGTGAACGAATTATTGTTGCCAAGATAGACACCAAACAATGCCTGTTTAATCTATGGTGTTCACCTTCCATGGCGTTCGTAGTACGCCGGGCTGAGTGGCTCAGGCAGTTGGGACGTTGGCCTTCTGACCCCAACTTAGCAGGTTCGATCCTGGCTCATTCCGGTGGTAATTGAAGGTGCTCAAATACGCCAGCGTCGTGTTGGTAGATTTATTGGCATATAAAAGAACTCCTGCAGGACAAAATTCCGGCACCTCGGCGTCTCCGAAAACCGTGAAAGTAGTTAGTGGGGCGTGAATAAATAACATAATTTTATTATTCGCTCGTAGTACGGTGTTTCTGTTAGTAGCAGCTACACACCTGTAATGGTTTCCTTGAATTACCTGACCACTGCTCCACAAAGAAATCAAACAACTCCCCAAGGTTGTTGTATCCCGGTGCCCCCTCATGAATATACATAACCCTCGTCCACATCTTCCGGCTTTAGGAAAGTCAGCGCAGAACACTTCGCAACAGAAAGTCTGATTTCTTCATCCTCCTTGAACTATCCTCCACAGCCGTAGTGATAAACGAAAGAAAGGATCCTGGATGTTCATATCACTTCTCTGAGAGCGGTAAAATCCATAAGAGGGACAAGCTATACCGCAACGCAGGGATTGACCGGCTCTTGGGACAAACACAAGAAGAAATTAGGTACTGTTGATGTAAAACAAAACCTAAAGGTTTATACCTATTCAATACTATTTATTGTAACCTTAAAAAGGTTACATATATTTGATGAAAGTAGTTTCGGTCTTGCTAGAGACCATCGTCAGTCAAAATCAGTAGTTAAGACAAGACCGAAAATAGTTTCATCAAATATATGTAACATTTTAAGTTTACAATAAATAGCATTGAATAGGTGGAAACCTTTAGGTTTCGTTTTAAATTATATTGCTCTTCAATACGGAATAATATGAAATGTATTACCTATGAAATTACTGTTGGCTGATAGCTAAGAAATGAACGAAGCCTGTTTCTTTATCTTAGGGCTGACATGATCTCTAAAACTCTTTCATTAATAACAACTCCTCATCTGGCCTTGGGTGTTATATGGGGGAACATGACCAGCTAAACAAAACATTGCTTACTTTATATCAGTGTAGGATGGCATTGAATATGGCCTTAGCTTAGTACACAATCTAAATAATAGAACTGTTCTTTCATGCTGTGATTATATAAAAGGGGAAAGATTAATGAAGATAAGTGGAGAAAATTGTAGCCTTTTGTTATTAGCACATTATGCAAACTCATTTTCAATTAGTCTGACAGCTTTTACTTGCGTACAATACATTAGGGTCATATATTCCTTACGCAATCACACAAGAGGGGCCATGATTGCCCCAGCGGTTTAAGGCGTGGCCTTCTTTATTCTGTTGGCCATTCGGTGTTCTTACGTCCCGAGCTCTTATGGGACAAGAAATACGAGGCAGTATACCAAAATGTATTTCAGTAATTTTTATCAAAACATTCAGTAAAATATAACATTGACTTAAGAAAGTAAGTTTAAATAATCAAGTAGAATTGTATATTTAGCTTTTTTTTTCACTTTATAGCCAACGGCCGTAGCCGTGTTGAAACACCAGATTCCGTGAGATCTCCGAAGTTAAGCAACATTGGGCGTGGTCAGGAGTTGGATGGGTTGCCACGTGTTGTTGGTGGGAGGTAAGGGAATGGAGGAGCGGAAAGGAACTGGCCACCCTACCGCACGTAAACTCCGGCTCAGGAACACCTCTGCGGAGGTTCGGACCTGCCTTCGGGCAGAATAACCCTTACCTACCTTTCATTTTATATGATACCTTCCAACAGAAAAATAATCACCGAAGGTCATCGTACCTCAACCGGGAGAGCATTGGCCGCGAAATTTTTTAGATCTCACAATGTCCACTTAGCCATTTTTGTTTTGTACTTATCATCTCGTCAGAAAATCGGTTTAAAAATCCAGTGAATGTTTTATCAAAACCAATTCCGATCGCATTGAACTTCAACCTGTACGAAAAAGTATCGTACAATTCTTTACTTGATGTCTATAGGGACCTTGAAGGACTCGGAGATGAAATATAAAGATAACTGAGGATTATCAAATCCTATTCCAACACCAGTACCCGAACGATCTTGGTTATGTGCATTATCAAGCAAATTTTACAATAAAATCCAAACTAAATATCGCATATCCAAAACATTTCGAATAAGGAATTAATCTCCAAACAGACTGCGGAGGGTCCTTGGAGGAGTGGAAGGTAAATGGTTCCACTCATCCTTAACCTCAGAACTAAGTAGGTTAGAGTGATAAGCTCTACACCTGGACACCTTTGTCCCCAGGAATTAACCAATCTAGTAATCATTTTTGGTGTAGGCTGAGTCAACGTCAGGGCCATGTGTCTTTTCAAGAATAGAAATCTATTTTCTAAATGTTTTGACTTCCTGACGGGGAATCGAACTCATGTCCTGTTCGCCTCAGCTGGACAGCCCTTAACAAAGAGATTTGTGTATCTGGCATAGCTCAGCACACGGAGAATTGCGAGAAGGTTATAAAGAGGAGCAACATCCCTGGAAGAGGTGCCAGAACAAGTTAACGAAGATCAGGAAGGTCAGAACAATAACAAGACCCACAAAAGTCCGTCTTGTGAGAACTCGTGTTTTAAATGTGTATGGACTGAGACATGGATTTTCAAAGTGTACAATATCAAACTCATATAAACGCATTTGTTATGTGGTGCTGGCGAACAAATTCTTCGATCATACAAGAACTGAACATCAGTGAACCTTTGTAATCGTGCCTGAACCAAAGAATTTTGAGGTTCATTGGTCATATAACCAAAAGTGATGGAATGAACCTTGACAAAATCATCTCACAAGGCAAAACCGAAGGCAAGAGGTCGAAAGGAAGTCCACAATACAGATGGATTGTTCAGAAGGGATAACCAATTTGCAGTTCGAGGAGATGTTAAGGAAGGCTGAAGATTGTCTAGATTAGTGAAGTTATGTCACCATTGCGATCAGAAATGGGGTTATGACACTCAGAAATTAGTAATACGACTAATGGTGACGTTAATGATTAATTGATGAAATGAAATGTCGTATGGCTTTTAGTGCCGGGATATCCCAGGACGGATTCGGCTCGCCAGGTGCAGGTCTTTCTATTTGACACCCTTAGGCGACCTGCGCTTCGTGATGAGGATGAGCCCCCGTGCCAATGGAATTAACAAATTAAGGTTAAAATCCCCGACCCGGACGGGAATCGAACCCGGGACCCTCTGAATCGAAGGCCAGTACGCTGACCAAAAAATTACAAGTCTGAGCAGATCGGATGGAAAAGAACAGGATGGCTCAGGTCACCGAAATGTTTCAACAAGAAATAGATAGCGACATATTTGCCGGTTATGAACGAAAACCAAGGTGAACAATTTATCAAACAGGCCTACTCTCAAGTTGTAAGAGTTTATGATTTAAAGAAAAATGCATGGCCATCTCAGAGTATCCAAGCATTCTGCGGTTATCGATATATGATACCATCTTCGACCAAGTTAAAACATTCACGTACTTAGGCCAGACAATTATAGCTCCTTCGCAAGAAGCCCCCATGGGCGCGCCATGTGGTGTTTGCATAATTTCAATTGTGGCCGTTCACGTGTGATGGTGGTGGTGGTGGTGGTGGTCACGTCGTTGAGCAGAATTACAGGTAGCAGGCAATGGGATTTTCCAAGCCTTCAAGTTGGCGGCGCTACCATATGGAATCAGACGAACCTCTTGCGACGACAGGCAGCTCTTGGTGAGGCTGAACTTGTATCGTACGTACTCACGAGTTTTAAAAGTTAACACAGAAGCATCAACTTATAAATTTGATTCAGATACGTACATAAAGTTCAGTCAAGTCTGCTTTGTGCGATTTGGGTATCGACGAATATTGAAATAGGGCAGTAGCGTAGTCAGGATCAATCGAAGGTGGGGGGGGGGGTATAGTTACGAAATGATGATAGAATACAGTGGTGGTGCTTGTGTGTGTGGGGTGTGCACATGCAATAGTGCCTTTATAAGGACACTGGTACAGGTGAATTATGTTGATATTCAGATTGCAGTACACTACAAAATCTTACATTAAAATACAAAACGAAAATAATTGATGAAGGTGGACAGTTTTACAGCAAATTGTATGTTGATATCACAATCTGAAATCCAACCTTCGAGGTGTCTTAGAAAATAGATTCAAGAGATCTGTTGGTATTGGACTCTGTGAAAAGAGCCAACACATTGAGTCGACTTCCATTTACTTATTGTCAGTTTCCATTTATTTTCCTTTTTAAAACTTCCATGGGAAAGCAACGGGAAACTACCTCACTCCTCATTTCACCGAGCTCGATAGCTGCAGTCGCTTAAGTGCTGCCAGTATCCAGTATTCGGGAGATAGTAGGTTCGAACCCCACTGTCGGCAGCCCTGAAGATAGTTTTCCGTGGTTTCCCATTTTCACACCAGGCAAATGCTGGGGCTGTACCTTAATTAAGGCCACGGCCGCTTCCTTCCCACTCCTAGCCTGTCCCATCGTCACCGTAAGACCTATCTTTGTCGGTGCGACGTAAAACAACTAGCAAAAAAAATTGCTAAGTTCACTTGTTTTTAAAATTGTATTATCTAGAAATTTTAGGACGAACAAACAATAGATGAAACAAAAATAACTGATACTATTTCTTCTTCCACTTCCATTTTAAAACTGATATGATGGAGCTGGTGGCATGAAATAGTCACGCTACCGAGAGAAACGCCTCCAAAATCACGGGTGGCAAGGCCATGGTGACTTCGTATGAAGGAACTCTTACTGAGGATAGTACAGTACATGCGTGTCTGAGATCAAAAGCTAAATTGTTCAAGCAAAGTTTGCTTTTATGTGTAAGACAAACTACTGTGCTCAACGTCCACTTTCGTCTGAACCGCCTTAAAAACCTGGAAGGCAGAGAAAAGTAAAATCACAGCCTAAAGGCTTTTAAAATGTGGTGTTTCCGCTAAATGCTTGAATTTGCGTAGACTTAGGTGATACAATTTTTTCTGAAATTAATGCGCAGAAAACCTATTTTCCAGTGGAATCACACTTTATGGCACTCTCCATCAATTAAAAGTCATTGTAGAAGGTTCTGTTGGCGGGAAAAGGCATCGGAGAGGACCTGGGAATTCATTCTTAAAACAAATCTTAGAGGACATTGGAGTGTAAAGCTACTTAGCACTGAAGACTATAGTTGTCTATCGATGGGCATGGAACAATTTCGTTCCAAAAGACCAGTGCTTGGATTGACTACTTGATGATGATGATCTATGGCCTCAGCTACTGTGTGCAGGCATGTTCATTTCACGCCGTCTGCTCGTCATTTCGATGTTCGCTAGTGGCTTTACGTCGCACCGACACAGATAGGTCTTATGGCGACGATGGGATAGGAAAGGCCTAGGAGTTGGAAGGAAGCGGCCGTGGCCTTAATTAAGGTACAGCCCCAGCATTTGCCTGGTGTGAAAATGGGAAACCACGGGAAACTATCTTCAGGCGGCACAATTCCTACCCTTACCGCTAGATGGGGGCTTCATTCGTTCCATTCCTGACCCAGATGAAACTGGAAACAGGCTGTGTATTTTCATTTTCATTGAGCGATTTAACTTAGAACTCCCTGAGTTTCAATATATGTCATAAATGTTCAGTCAACCGGGCGAGTTGGCCATGCGGTTAGGGGCGCGCGGCTGTGAGATTGCATCCGGGAGATAGTGGGTTCGAATCCCACTGTCGGCAGCCCTGAAGATGGTTTTCCGTGGTTTCCCATTTTCACACCAGGCAAATGCTGGGGCTGTACCTTAATTAAGGCCACGGCCGCTTCCTTCCAACTCCTAGACATTTCCTATCCCCTCGTCGCCATAAGACCTATTCGTGCCAGTGCGACGTAAAGCCACTAGCAAAAAAAAAAAATGTTCAGTCAGATTGAGGTCAGAGATTTGAGTCTGCAAGTCACTTGCTTGAACGACTTTCTCTTTAGATCAATGTTTCTCAATCGTTTTGATGGAGCGATTTCGTTTCTGTTAGGTACTTCATATTCGTGCGGGCCCCTGAAGTCTGCTTTATAAAACATATAATGGGGCTGTGTCGAGGTCATGACCGCAAGTATTGACGTAAAATACGCACCACGTGATGGGTGTTGTCAAAATAAAGTCAACATGGGTTTGACATTTTATTGTTGACAATTATGGGGAGCATATTCATAGTTAGCTGCTGTACTCTCTCTAGGACGCACTCAGGCTGAGCGTACAGTGGATCCACATTTGCTTCGCACATTGATTGCGAGCTCATCCGGTGTGAGCGTTCAGTATTCGCTTTTGTGTTCCACTGTCAACATGAATAACCTATTTCTGTTGGAGAATTCTCTTCTGCAACACAGAAGACGGCATCGTAGAACTGAGTGGCTTAATTAAATATATCTGGAAAGGTGAGAATTAAGGGAATTCCATCATATCTGGGAAGATAACAACCAAACTCTAACAAAATCACTTCACATTATCGTCACAAAGCATGCGAATAATACACTGAGTGGCCAAAAGACACTGAATGGGATGTTAATAACGAGTTTCTCCTCCGCGAGCCCTCAATACGTTGAGGTATCGACTCTACAAAGTGTTGGAATCGTTCTAGAGGGAACTGGACCCACGCATCTTGCACTGCTACCCAAAACTGGTCTTGTTTAGTTGGTGGGAAGTTCATGGAGCGTACACCAGCATCGATAACATCCCATAAATGTTCCATTGGATTAAGATCAGGGGATCTGGAGGGCCAATCCATGGTCGTAACTTCACTGGAGTGCTTCTCCACCTACCTGCGTGCCACCACAGAGCGGTGACACGGCGCATTGTCCTGTTGAAACATGGCATCTCCATCAGCGTACTCTAGGGCTAGAACTGGATGTAGATGGTCTGAAAGAATGTCTACATAACGTGCACCTGTCAGCGCTCCCTGCAGCCGGACAGAGGGATCTAATTGCGACCATGAGAATTCCGCCCAGACCAGAACTGGGCCACCTTCCGCCTGGACACAACCTTGTTGACACGCAGGAATCATAGCTTTATGGGGGCATACGCCACACTCTCACGTGCCCATCAGCTCGATACAACTGGAACCGGAATTCATCGGATCATACCACTCGCCGCCACTGTTCCATGGCCATTGCAGATGTTCGCGGGCCCACGCACGTCGAGGTGTCAGCAAAGGGACACGAGTTGATTGTCGGCTGGGGAAGCCTATGCGGTGCAGTTGTCTCCTTACAGTCCTGGTAGAAATGACTTCCTGATTCCCAACATCCAACTGAGCGGTGATCTGACTCACAGTAGCCCGTCGAGCACCTAGTATGGCTCTGTGGAAGCGACGTGATGTCCGTTCATTAAACACCTGTGGTCTTCCCGTGCGGCTGTTTACGCGGGTGATAACATTCTCTCTGCGATATTGAAGATCCACCTTCGACACTGTTGACCTCGGAAACCCGAATTCGCGTGTAACCTCCGCAGTGCTATGACGCATCCACGTTCAAAGTCGGTTAACTCGCGACGTGCTGCCATCTTCACGACTCTGGGACACCGCTTCCCGTAATTTTTGGTCACTCATTGTAGTTGGACAACGGAGATAGCAATTATAATACGACCATTTTGATTAAATATGACTTATATTAAAATAAAGTAGATATACATATCCAATAAGAAATCGTGTCATAATGTTCACAACAGCTAAGAAAGTGTTCAGTTTAACATAAATTTGGAAAAAGAGACCAGTATAGCCTATGTCACGGAAATTCGAGCCGTAATAATAAATTAAAACCTAACTTGTAAACGTTTTCTGTATATATGGATACAGAAATATGCATCACTTAAACTGTAAATGAAAAATGCAATTACTGCTTAACAGGCATATCCATTTCTTCAGATATTTCCTTCCATGAATTGCGTTGGTAGTCGTGCAAGTGATATTTACAATCATTTTGATCTCACGAGTATTTTCGTTCATGCTGTATATTAACGTTAAGGTCCGACTCGTTGGTTGAATGGTCAGCGTACTGGCCTTCGGTTCAGAGGGTCCCGGGTTCGATTCCCAGCCGGGTCGGGGATTTTAACCTTCATTGGTTGATTCCAATGGCCCGGGGGCTGGGTGTTTGTTCCGTCCCCAACATCCCTGCAACTCACACACCACACATAACACTATCCTCCACCACAATAACACGCAGTTACCTACACATGGCAGATGCCGCCCACCCTCATTGGAGGGTCTGCCTTACAAGGGCTGCACTCGGCTAGAAATAGCCACACGAAATTAATTAACGTTATGAACTTTTCAAACATCCGTATTGCTCTGAGTGTGTACATAAAGATTCGGTAAAATCCCAGCAAGTTGGGAACGTGATCGGACGTCGTATCTGAACGCGCGTATCCGTACAATTAACTTGTGTGCAGTGTGCGAGCCTGCACAGCGTTACTAGCGTCGGAACTGTTCATACATATTCGCGCGTGTTCGTACGACGTAATTTCGTACGAATACGGATCCAGTGTGCGCTCAGCCTTAGAAGGCAGCACACTTTATTATTTATTTATTGATGTCTTCATTTGTGGCGAAGTTAGGGCTCTTGGCCCTCTCTTACACTTAACCACATTATGCGGTTTAATACTGAATACAAACTTAATATTCAAACTTAACACACTGTATATAATATAATAATAATATAACTTGATATAGACTAAAACTAAAAGGTTACATCCTAAGTCTAAAATTAGAAAATAAATTCAATAACTACTCTAGGTAGAATTCATATAATATAACAGTAATTTATGTAAACTTTTGGGAGCTACTTGCTCCAGACATTCACTCACACATTCACACATAACTACATGATATAGCCTACGTATTCAAGAGGAAATCTTTAGACTGTCTTTTGAAGGTAATTAATAAGGAACAATTTCTAATTTCAGAGGGTAAAGCATTCCATACTCTAGCGCCCGACACAAGGAAAGAATTACTGAAGGCAGATGTATGATGTGGAGGTATTGCAATTGTTGACCCAGATCGCGTGTCACGGTCATGAAAGGAAGATAGAAAACGGAAATTACTGGAGAGATATTCAGGTCTATTTTCAGTCAATTCAATTCAATTCAATTCAATTCAATTCAATTCAATTCAATTCAATTCAATTCAATTCAATTCAATTCAATTTAGGGTGGTATCAAACAAAGACTTTAATATTACTGCACTTGGGTAATGCCTGCTTGGGCCAGGGAGTAAGCGAGGGGAGAGTCTGTTGTCGCCACTGTGACAAAGTGGCCAATCGATCAATCAATCAATCAATCAATCAATGATCTGTATTTAGGGCTGTCAGCCAGGTGGCAGATTCCCTATCAGTTGTTTACCTAGCGTTTTTTCTTAAAACGTTTTCAAAGAACTTGGAAACTTAACGAACATTTTCTTTGATAATAATTTATTCCAATCCCTTACGCCTTAAACTGGCCCCACGATGTAGTGGTAGCCCGCCTTCCTCTCACCTGAAGGTCCCGGGTTCGATTCACGGCCAGGTTAGGGATTTTTACTGGGGTCTGAGGGCCGGTTCGAGGTCCACTCAACCTACGTGATTACAATTGAGGAGCTATCTGACGGTGAGATTGCGGCCCCGGTATATGAAGCCAAGATTAAAGGCCGAGAGGATTCGTCGTGCTGACCACACGACACCTCATTATCTCGTTTATAGGAAGAGAAATTAGGGATTGGAATAATTTATGAAGGGGGACGTTTGTTATATTTTCAACTTTTTTGAAATCATTTAATACTAGGTAAACACTTGATTTGTGTACGCCCCGTGGTGTAGGGGTAGCGTGCCTGCCTCTCGCCCGGAGGGCCCGGGTTCGATTCCCGGCCAGGTCAGGGATTTTTCTCAAGACCTGAGGGCTGGTTCGAGGTCCACTCAGCCTACGTGATTAGAATTGGGAAGCTATCTGACGGTGAGATGGCGGCCCCGGTCTCGAAAACCCACAATAACGGCCGAGAGGTTGCTTCGTGCTGACCACACGAACCCTCGTAATCTGCAGGCCTTTGGGCTGAGCAGCGGTCGCTGGGCAGGCCAATGCCCTTTCAAGGGCGTTAGGTGCCGTGGGGTTTGGTTTTGGTTTTAAACAATTGATCTGGAATTTGGATCTGCCACCTGCGTGACAATCTCTACATATAAATACACATCAGTGGTGACTGATTAAGTGATGTATTGAAACTGAATTATATCAAAATAACAATTGGAAAAAAAAGAAAAAAAAAGGAAATTTGGTGGTGGTGGTGGTGATTATTGTTTTAAGAGGAAGTACAACTTGGCAACCATCCTCTATATAACACTAATCAGAGGGAAAAGTGGAAGGGAACCGACACTTCGAAAAATGAAGATATCGGACAAAGAAAGACAAGGGCCACGAAGGGCGTGAAAAATGAAAGACTCCCTAGCCCTCGCAAACCTAATAGCATCGGGGTCGGAAAAGAACAAGAGTTAACCAAGGGAGGTCGGATACGATAGATGAAAGTGAGTAGCCTGGCACAAGTAAGTAGAAGCAATGGCAGGACTCACCTAAGGGCCCCGTGGTCGCCAACCCACGCTCCAAAGTTCAGAGCCCCTGGGGCCCCTTTTAGTCGCCTCTTACGACAGGCAGGGGATACCGTGGGTGTTATTCTACCGCCCCCACCCACAGGGGGAAAGGAAATTTGGAATTACTATCAAGGATGATCGAAGGTAATGTTCCAGTCCACCTGTCTCTAAACCAGTCAGTCACTACTGTTCTGCATTTAGGGCATTCGCCCAGGTGGCAGATTCTCTACCTGTTGTTTTCCTAGCCTTTTCTTAAACGATTGCAAAGAAACTGGAAATTTATTGAACACATCCCTTGGTTAGTTATTCCAATCCCTAATTCCCCTTCCTAAGACGAGTGATCTTTCCTACTTTTAAAGACACTACTCAAACTTATTCGTCTACTGTCATTCCACGCCATGTCTCCACTGACATTTCAAGCAGCTCGTCTCCTTTCTCCCAAGTTTTCCCAGCCCAAATTTTGCAACATATTTGTAACGCTACTCTTTTGTCGGATATCACCCTGAACAAATCGAGCTGCTTTTCTTTGGATTTTTTTCAGGTTTTCGAATCAAGTAATCCTGATGAGGGCACCATACACTGGAACCATACTCTAGTTGGGGTCTTACCAGAGACTTAATATACCCTCTCCTTTACATCCTTACTACAACCCCTAAACACCCTCATAACCATGTGCAGAGAGATCTGTACACTTCGTTTACAATCCCATTTATGTGATTACCCCAATGCAGATCTTTCCTTATATTAACACCTAGGTGCTTACAGTCCCCAAAAGGAACTTTCACCCCATCAACGCAGTAATTAAAACTGAGAGGACTTTTCCTATTTGTGAAACTCACAACCTGACTTTCAAACCCCGTTTATCATCATACCATTGCTTACTGTACGTCTCACAACACTGTCGAGGTCAATTTGCAGTTGCTCACAATCTTGTAACTTATTTATTACTCTATACGGAATAACATTATCCGCAAAAAGCCTTACCTCTAATTTCAGTTCTTTACTCATATCATTTATATATATATATATAAGAAAACATAACGATCCAGTAATACTGCCTTGAGAAATTCCTCTCTTAATTATGATAGGGTCAGCTAAAGTTTCGTCTACTGTAATTCTCTGAGTTCTATTTTCTAGAAATATAGCCACACATTTTTAAAAGTTTTTTTTTTTTTTTTGCTAGGGGCTTTACTTCGCACCGACACAGATAGGTCTTATGGCGACGATGGGATAGGAAAGGCCTAGGAGTTGGAAGGAAGCGGCCGTGGCCTTAATTAAGGTACAGCCCCAGCATTTGCCTGGTGTGAAAATGGGAAACCACGGAAAACCATCTTCAGGACTGCCAATAGTGGGATTCGAACCTACTATCTCCCGGATGCAAGCTCACAGCCGCGCGCCTCTACGCGCACGGCCAACTCGCCCGGTAGCCACACATTCATTCACCCTTTTGTCTAGTCCAATTGCACTTATTTTTGCCAATAGTCTCCCATGATCTTCCCTTTGCGATACAGTCCAATTGACCTCCTGAATCCAAGAAGTCTGGGAGAGAAAGCGATTGACGTCTTGTGATAAATATACGAGATTACAGTTCCAGCATGCTGCTTTAATGTCAAATAATATACAAGTTTCCCGTGATGTTTAGATAGGAAAGGGCTGGGATTGGGATGAACCTTTCGCTCAGCACTATTCTTTTAAATGGATATTTCATAAAAACCAAACCCCATGGCACTACAGCCCTTGAAGGGCTTTGGCCTACCAAGCGACCGCTGCTCAGCCCGAAGGCCTGCAGATTACGAGGTGTCGTGTGGTCAGCACGACGAATCCTCTCGGTCGTTATTCTTGGCTTTCTAGACCGGGGCCGCTATCTCACCGTCAGTTAGCTCCTCAATTCTAATCACGTAGGCTGAGTGGACCTCGAGCCAGCCCTCAGGTCCAGGTAAAAATCCCTGACCTGGCCGGGAATCGAACCCGGGGCCTCCGGGTGAGAGGCAGGCACGCTACCCCTACACCACGGGGTCGGCCCAAATGGATATTTCATACCTTAATTAAATATTTCAGTACGCTTATATCATAGGAAGAGTGTGAGAGTGAGTAATTTAGGGAATGGCATCACTGTACATGCATCATTACTATGACTAGAGAAAAGCACAATATGAAGAGTGTCATTATTGCAGCGTTCTTTTTAAGTAGCAAATAATAAGTGCCTATAATTTCCTTTCATTGTATCTGCCGTACACTTAGTGTTCCTGTGCCTTTTTGCTGTTAGTCAGCACTTCCATAGTCCACCAACACAGTAGCCGTAACCCGAGGTTATTACGTCTGATCCTTCAAACGACCCACTGTGGTTTCTTTTTTCATTAAGCTGTGACGTAAAAGTTTATTGGCACCTCTTAAGTTGGCTCTAGGCTAGAGGATATACAGCGTGTATCTAAACATTTGGAACCAAAATCGGGGTGGGTGTGATTCAAGTGGGATTAAAGCAAGAAAAATCGGGTGAGTTGGCCGTGAGGTTAGGGGCGCGCGGCTGTGAGATTACATCCGGGAGATAGTGAGTTCGAATCCCACTGTCGGCAGCCCTAAAGATAATTTTCCGTGGTTTCCCATTTTCACACCAGACGAATGTTGGGGCTGTACCTTCATTAAGGCCAAGGCCGCTTCCTTCCAACTCCTAGGCCTTTCCTATCGTATCGTCGCCATAAGACCTATCTGTGTCGGTGCGACGTAAAGCAATAAAATAAAATAAAATAAAATAAAATACATACATACATACATACATACATACATACATACATACATACATACATACATACATACATACATACATACATATATACATACATACATACATACATACATACATACATACATACATACATACATACATTATCATTATAGACTGTTATGCCTTTCAGCGTTCAGTCTGCAAGCCTCTGAGAATTTACTAAACGTCGCCACAATCCTCGATTTGCAACTAGTGTTGTGGCATCATTTAGTTCTACACATCTTATCTTTAAATCGTTAGAAACCGAGTCTAACCATCGTCGTCTTGGTCTCCCTCTACTTCTCTTACCCTCCATAACAGAGTCCATTATTCTCCTAGGTAACCTATCCCCCTCCATTCGCCTCACATGACCCCACCACCGAAGCCGGTTTATGCGTACAGCTTCATCCATTGAGTTCATTCCTAAATTAGCCTTTATCTCCTCATTCCGAGTAAAATAAAATAAAATAAAATAAAATAAAATAAAATAAAATAAAAGCAAGTAAAAACATGTTTTAAATAAAACTTCCTCATGATACAAGTTGTAGGAACGCCACTTCTGATCATTCACGTGTCATTTACTGCCTGATTGAGATACTAATAACATTTTAAAAACACTTGTATACTAACTGAACCGGACTACAAAATTAGACGCGCATAGCGGGGACCGAACCGCGGGGGGTAGTCGGTAATAGAATACCGAAAACAAGGACCCTTGGACCAGAACAGCTACTTGTTTTGATCTCTTAAAAGTAGCAGGTGTCTAACAACAAGTAGTGTTTTCTCAAGTTATAGGCCCTACTGATAGCATTTCATAATTAATTGCTCATCGCAGGAATCGATCAGTGGCGGTCAGTAACAGAGCACTAAACAGTACCCG
Source organism: Anabrus simplex (assembly GCF_040414725.1). NCBI lineage: Eukaryota > Metazoa > Arthropoda > Insecta > Orthoptera > Tettigoniidae > Anabrus > Anabrus simplex. The sequence continues at coordinate 88,519,934 of NC_090272.1, read as the reverse complement.
CAGACCTCGAATATTGATTATTTTCACAACTAAAGAGCAGCAAGTTATCGTTTCTGTTTTTTACAAGTTTCTTGACGTCGCATCGACACAGATAGGTCTTATGGCGACGATGGGAACGAGATAGGAGTGGGAAGGAGGCGAACTACCTTAACTAAGGTACAGTCGCAGCATTTTACTGGTGTAACAATGGGAAACCACGCAACACCATATTCAGGGCTGCCGACAGTGCGGTTGGAAACCACTATCTCCCGAATGCAAGCTTATCAGCTGCGCGCCCCTAACCTCACGGCCAACTCGCTCGGAAAAGTTAGTGTTATTTGTTATTTATTGTTATTCGTTATAATAGTGCCTTGCCGGCTCTTTGGCTGAATGGGCAGCGTCCTGGCCTTCGGTTCAGAGGGCTTTGGATTCGATTCCCTAGGGGCCGAGGATTTTAACTCACTTACCTCCACGTAGTGTTGGCGTAGGGAAGGGCATCTTATCGTAAAACTGGGCCAAATAGAAACCCCGTGTCGATCTAGATAAATTCTGGAAAATTCCAGTTAAGCAGAAGGAGATGAAGCATAATAACTAGGACAAGAAGAAGTGCCAAGAGTACAGTAGTATGATACATTTTAACGTAAATATCGAACTAGGTAATCTCATTTTGTCCACACATTGGTTAATATAGACTTAATTGATTATAACTATTGTTATTTAATTATTGCATCCACTCGGGGGTGAGACTACACATGTGTACAATATGCAGTAATACGTTTTCATGAAACTAAGTAGGAATTAACCAATATAACAGTGCTCTTCAGGACCTGCTCACCTGATGAGTTAAACTGAGCACTGTCCCTGCATTGCAGGAGGCCATAGCCCTTACGGGATTCACACGGCTAATTTATTTATTTATTTATTTATTTATTTATTTATTTATTTATTCATTTATTTATTATCTGTGTGCAATTTGTACTGTATACGCAATAAATATTTACGCAACAGTCATGGAAGGTAATCTTTTATGTTACGAGAGCTGAAGACCGAATTTCGAAAGGATTAGCGTAAACTTATCATTTGAGTGGCTGTAGAGGACAATAATTTATTTCATGCTAAGGTGAATTAATTAAAGGTTTAACTATAAATAATTTTTACATGTCGCGACGCGAATCATCCATGTTTGACTCATGCAATGACGTTTCTTTTTTGTTTTTGTTTTATGTGTGTTGCTATCAAAGGCATGGGAGATGTATACATGGAGTTACTTGGTAATAAAACATCAGAATTATTAATGTTATTTGAAGCAGTGTAAAGTCCACTAAGCTACCAGAGTTGTAAACATGGTCCTCCGGTCCTGAATGAATATAGGTAATACGGCTGTTATGATATACTTGATATATACTACAGTATATTTATCTGTCAGAAATGAATTAACCTGAACAATAGCTAGGAATGCAGGCACGACATTTTGGGTGTAGATGGGTACGGAGTGACAGTGCTGCAATCTGGTGGAGAAATAATTCAACAAGGTTAAGATCGGCGTTCGCTGTTTATATAATCTCTCTGCATATCCGTGTTTACATTACTGTGAAGCGGAGTTCAACCAGTGAGAGACGATTTCTAATAAAACAGTGCGGAATGTAGTTACAGTACGGTAAGTATAATTTTCCGTATTTTTTCAGTACAGAAGGAAAGCATTTGCTTCATAGTATAAAATTAAACATTGGATTCATGTATACAGCTATGGTTTGAAGATATTGCTTTATATACTATTGATATGTTAAACTACGTAACCGGGAACAAGGTACCCTTATGTTAAAGATGTTGTAATATGGAAATCATAACTGTTCAAGTTCACCTTTTCAGTCATCATATACAGTACTCGAGATAATGAGTATACGCCATCGTATAATGCGCATGCCTCTTCCTTTTCCTGATATTTCCCCCAGTTTATTGGTATCTGCAGGGGGTATTAATTTGGTCCAGTTGTACGGCTGGATGGCCTTCCTGACGTCAATCCTTTATGAAGGGATGTACTGTCTATTGCATGTTGCTTGGAAGTGAAGTGAAGTGTTGTGTGTACGGGAAAAGAAATGTATTTAGACGAACACAAACACCCAGTCACTAAGCCAAATAAATTAAACAAACGTAGTTAAAATCCCCGGCCTGGCCGGGAATCGAACCCGAGGCCATCTAAACCTAAGGCCAGTATGCTGACCATTCAGCCAAGGATCTGAATAATGTCGATGTCATATGTATTGCAATAAAAATGTTTTTGTAGGCCTATCTACCTGCACAGAATGTGTAACCTGTTAACTAATTGTGATTTCTGTATGCCTTGTGTACAGTCAACCTCTGACTATGACAACTAATCATATAATTATGTCCAAAATAAGCACAATAAATAACATTTTGAAACAATGAACTATTCTTTATTGAAATAATAGCCCTATGGCTATCCTCCATCTATCAGCTGATTGTATATATCCACGTGTGGGTGGGAGCAGTAGAATAACACCCACGGTAACCGCTGCCTGTCGTAAGAGGCTACTAAAAGGGGCCCAAGGAATCTTAATTTGGAGAGTGTATTGGCGACCACGGGGCTCTTAGCTGAGTCCTGGCATTATTTCCCCTTAATAGTGCCAGGCTGCTCACTTTCATCTATCCTATCCGACCTCCCTTGGTCAACTCTTGTTCTTTTCCGACTGCGACGATATTAGAACATTCGAGGCCTAAGGTGACTTTCATTCTAACGCCCTTCATGGCCCTTGTCATTCAGTTTTCGAAGTGTCGGATCCCTTCCGTTTTTTCTCTCTGATTAGTGTTATATAGAGGATGACTGCCTAGTTGTATTTCCTCTCAAAACAATAATCACCACCACCACCTGATTATGTATTGCAATTAGTCCCGTTTCCTGATAAGGGGTTCGGAATGAGGTGAGATGAAATTATATGTCATATTTTTACGGCCGCATGCCCTTCATGACGCCAACTTCAGTTGAGGAGCTTATGAGAATGAAATGAATGATGGTGAAATAAATTAGGTAAGGAGATGAAAGGAATAGGAAATGTCCTGACATTTGTACCTTAATTAACGCCACAGTCGCTTCCTTTCCACTGCTGGCCATTCTTTAGCCCATCGTCGCCGTAAGACCTATCTGTGCCGGTGCGTCGTAAAGCAACTTGTGTTTTAAAAAAATAGAAAGCCATTCTCAGGAACGCCGACGATGGGGTTCGTACTATCGATATGAAGTGTCGAAATTTTTCCTGCTTTCACGGCTGGGATTGAACCCATTAAATTGAGATCGTAGGACGGACACTCCCTCCGAGAAAGCTACCAGATATATGGATCTAATTAAACAGACAGCTATCACTCACCTTCTGAAGAGTGTATGAATAGCTCAAGATAGAGATTTGGCACAAAATAACCACTGACATCAGAATTTAATTATTAATTTCACGGTAATCCTGCCAAATCACGGACGTAGAAGGTTAGGAAAGCTAAAACGATTCTAAAATATTAAACAGTCGAATCGAAACAGTGACCTTTCGATACATTTCTTTCTAAACGACCTACTTGTACGCATTCTTGCTTAAAATAAAAAATAAAAAAACTTGTAATCTCTTCATTTATTAGAAATTCACGACATAATACGAGAGTTGGGGCATAAAGTCATTGCAACTATTTTTATTGTTCGCCTCTTTGGTGTAGTGGTTAGTGTGATTAGCTGTCACCCCCCGGGGGCCCGGGTTCGATTCCCGGATTTGCAGTGACATTTGAAAAGTGGTACGAGGGTTGGAACGAGGTCTGTTCAGCCTCGGGAGGTCAAGTGAGTAGAGGGGGGTTCGATTACCTCCTCAGCTGTCCTCGAAGTGGTTTTCCGTGGTTTCCCACTTCTCCAAGTAAATGCCGGGATGGTACCCAACTTAAGGCCACGGCCGCTTCCTTCCCTCTTCCTTGACTATCCCTTCCGATCTTCCTATCCCCCACAAGGCCCCTGTTGAGCGTAGCAGGTGAGGCCGCCTGGGCGAGGTACTAGTCTTTCTCTCCAGTTTTATCCCCCGACCCAACGTCTGAAGCTCCAAAACACTGCCCTTGAGGTGCTAGAGGTGGGGTCCCTCACTGAGTCCGAGGGAAAAACCAACCCTGGTGGGTAAATGGATTAAGAAAGAAAGAAAGAAAGAAAGAGAGAAAGAAACTATTTTTATTGATACGGATGTGGGATCTACCAGAAAAATGGAAATATACAGATGGAAGTAAGATGCAGGGGAATGTATAAAAACTGCTGAGTAGGTTTACCAGGTGTATGATACAAGGCTACGCAACTGTCAGCCAGGAGTACAGTAACCTTTGAGCAGTGGCGGCTGGTGCAGAAAATCAGTTGTGTGCTGTAACCCATCCACCCTTCAAAAAATATTGAGAAACATACCGGTATGTGGTTTTCAAGAGGCTCTCCACTGAGTTTTCCACACTGAACAAACACGCAAACAACCCCAACACATATACACATTCCTCATAAAAATCTATAAAACTATATAATTAAACACACAATAACACCTGCAATGGCAAAATATTGACGATCTCAAATACTTCGTGTGAGCGCTCAAAAACAGAACTTCCCAATATTACCAAAATCATTGAAATAAAAGTCGTAATGCAAAATTGCATGTTATGTTTTATAGTGACGTTTATAAACTGGGCATTTTATTAAAGAAAATCACAATATCATGTCTTTATTTTGACAACATAAAATTACAATTTTTATAGTTCATCGATTTACAAATGTGGCTATGGAATAGGCAAGTTGGTAGTATTCTGTCCTCTTTCATATTAAAAGACCTGGCGGGAACAGCTCTACAGTACTTTGTTTTCCCGTTTGCTTTGAGCGATCTCCTCTTAAATACTACCGCTGAGTCAAGAGGGTGCCACCTGCCACCTTCCCATATCGGTCGTAATGCAAGTGTGACTAGTGCTAGTGCTGCCTCTCTGTGGTCGAACGAAGAATCGCTGTGACGTGATGTCTTGGTGGTCTTGGCTGTTGTTTCCACAGCCTATCGGAAAAGTTGGGCACGCATGCGCAAAAAGCAGAGTTCCTACTTTCTGGCAAAAAGCTTAGAAATTCTCGCTGAGCTGTGATCGCAGAGCCCAGCACAGCCACCCGGCGTGGAGTGCAGGACTAGTTACCTCGTTGTGAGGGGAGTTGAATAATTTCCTATTCTTTGGCTGACGTCTTTTTCAATGCACTATAGGCTATTTGTTTGCAGATAATATTTTTAAAGTAATTTATTTTCAAATAGGCACTTCAGCACATAAGGTAGGGCCGCCCCTGCCTTTACGGTAAACCTTCAAAGTAGTTCCCTAAATTATCCACAACTTGTTGCGAGAGACGTCGGAAACCAGTCGGCTCATCATGTGTGAATCTCATGTTTCACAGTATTGTCAATGTTCTCTTGTGTCCCAAACCTTCTCCCACCCAATAGACCTTTCACATTGGGAATGAGATTAAAATCGTACGGAGACAGGTCCGGTAAGCATGGCGGCTGTTCCCACGCTCTTCTTGCCTCGTCACATCCATTCTGCACGGAGCCTAACTAACTGCTGCATTCCCATGCCCTGTGCGTGGTGCCGCCATCTCGTGCTGTGTCCAAGTACTATGAGTCTCATGCTTTCCACGACATACAGGGTGGGCCATTTTAATCTATTGGAGCAAATATCTCGAAAACTACACATCGAGTCAAAAAAATGGGTAATAAAAGTTGTTTGTTTCGGCAGGGGACATCCAATGATACAGAACTCCACCCCCTACCCACATCCCCTGGGGGTGCGGGAGGGGGGAAGATGAAATCTTAAATAGGAACCCCCATTTTTATTGCAGATTTTGATTCTCCAGAAAAAATTCCCCAATTTGACCTATGATTAAAGTCATTTTGGCGACAGATGGCACTGTAATCGACAAAATTTAAATTGGTTAAAAAATAATCAAAAATGGGAATATTTCGAGAAAAAAACATGATATCAGAAAAATGAAAGTAAATGTAAACGATATTTTTAAAATTGATATCCTGGGGCACCATTATTCACCGTTCCTGAGTAACGCTGAAAGTAGTATTTAGTTATTGATAAACAAATAAATGAATTTTCCCATCGTTTTTTATTGGAGGGCCATCTAAAAATAAATTTGCATCAATAATAAAATCAAAACATTCGATTCCGTACTGGAAAACCAAGATTTGATTTCAAAAATTGGTTTCCCATTGAAGATTTTGAAATAATTTCCACTTCCATAAGTGGGGATGGGGTGCGTCCGTGAATAATGGTGCCCCAGGATATCAGATTTAAAAATATCGTTTACATTTACTTTTATTTTTCTGATATCGCGTGTTTTTCTCGAAATATCCCCAAATTTTGATGTTTTTTAACCAATTTAATTTTTGTCGATTACAGCGCTATCTGTCAGCCAAAATGACTTTAATCATAGGTCAAATTGGGGTAATTTTTTCTGGGGAATCCAAATCTGCAATTAAAAAATGGGGATTCTTGTTTATGATTTCCTTCCTCCCCCTCCCCCACCCCCAGGGGGTGCGGGTAGGGGGTGGAGTTCTGTATCATTGGATGTCCCCTACCGACACAAATAACTTTTATTACCCATTTTTTTGATCCGATGTGTAGTTTTCGAGATATTTGCTCCGATAGATTAAAATAGCTCACCCTGTATGACCATTGTATGGTAGCACCTTAAAAGTATGAGAAACAATTGTTGCTATGAATTATGCCCTAACCCTCGTAGTTAAATGACCAAGTTGAACATTACGAGATATTCTCCAATATTTTGCATATCGGATTTTTTATTCGCTCGTCTTTTAACAGAATGTTGATATTTTTCTCCTTTGTTGTGTGTTGAGAGCGGATGGTTGCCAAGTTGTACTTCCTCTTAAAACAATATTAGTCGTCACCACGGCCACTGACCCCTAGAAGACGGTGAAATTCCGCGTGAACTGGAGGTGTCGTGGCTGTGATCAACCGTCATATATCTTACAAGGTTCCTTGCTTTCTCTCTATAGCAAGAACCTTACCTTTTCTCTCTACGAATTATGAATACGACTGCGTCGGGAGTGGGGGGTGGAGTCTTGTTTTACTGCGGCGTGAGAATCACGATAAGTAAAGAAATGTTCCTTATGTAATGACAGCCAACTGATGGAGTGTGGACCAGTCATCTTAACGCATTGTATTGCTAGGAGATGAAAGTGCTGTTTAGAAAGTTGCCAAAAGCTAAAAGCCCGGAAGTTTTACTCACGTACAGCAAACCGTGCTCACTGAGTAACTAACGTCAACATGGATTAAAAAAATAAAAAGCGAAGGACTGTGTCTACTTTCATTTCGAAGGCCTCACGTCTGTCATTCATTGACTGGCGGAATTTTTCAGGTGATATTTACTTATTTGGTGCGAAGAGTTAACAGTATGACTTAATGTTTAAAGTCGCGATCTTTGGTTACGAGGGTTCTGAGTTCGAATCCCGGTCGGATTGGTGATTTTAGCTGCGGCTGGTTAATTCCTCCGGCCCGCGGGCGCATGCTCATGTTTGTCTCAGTACATTGACACAGCACATCACACTACCAAACACAAGAGAAATAGCTCAATATATCCCTTCACGTAGGATTGGCGTCAATAAGGGCATTCTTCCGTAAAACAGGGCCAAGTTCACATCTGTGATATATTTCAGTCCTACGACCCCACCAAGTTGTGGGAAAAGCGTGAGGAGAAGAAGAGGAAGATAGGGCGAGTTAACAATCTTCTTCTTCTGGAGCGATGACCAAGATGTTAGGCCCCTTTAAACAAGAAGCATTATTATCATAATATTCTTCTTCTTCCTGGTCTTTTGCCCAACACCACTTGATGTGGATTTGCCCATTATTACGGCCGGATGACCTTCCGCACGCCAACTCTACAGTACTCGAAGGTATGTACTCACTATTGAATGTTTCTGTGGTAGTTGGTGGTTTTGTGTGCTGTATATAAATGAAGATAAGGGCATTAAGATGAACACAAACACCAAAAACCCGCACTAGAGCAATTTATCTGACGCGACTTTACTACCCGAACTAGGCCAAGAATCAAACCCCGGATCCTCTGAACCGAAGGCCACTATGCTGATCTGTCTGCCGGGGAGTGGGACAACAGTCCCTCTGTATTGTATCTTTTAATTGACATAAATATGTTTTATGGCTGGGAGTCATCCGAAAATTTGTGTAAGGTGACGCGATACAATGTGTTACAGAAGCGTAACCATAGCAACCATGCAGGTAGTAATGTAAGGTATGGTGGGACAATGTTACCTAGCAATCGTGCAGGCTATGTCTTAAGGCTGGTTGCCATCCTAAATGGATGGCCATAACCGGGGGACATATTTATGAACAATTTGATTTTCGCAAAGGGAACATTTTTTGAAGTAAGATTGAGTCGGAGATTGTCGGTTCGAGACCCTGCTCCGCTCTTTGCGACGGTTGTCTATTACGTTCACGGACTTTCCAGGGAGGCATCCCGATTCATTATTCAACTCTGCTCCTTTCCCCTCATAACATACGAATGCAATTGTATGGTTAGTCAGAAACCTACAGAGTTAATATATTTAAACAGGAACTCAAAGAAATTTGGGGAGAAGGACTGACCAGCTGGTTGGTTTTTACTCGGAAATTGATTGCATGCATACAGTGTATGCGAAACTGTGATCTCCGTTATGGAGAACGACGGAGCTTGAGAAAGTCCTTGTTTGAGCAATAGGAAAATTTCAAGTTCTGCCAAAAATTAGGCAAATCCGCTAGCGAAACGTTTCAGACCGTGAAGACGAAATCGATCGTATCACCACGACCGTAGAAAGTCACGTCAAGAGACTAGGTGGTGCTTGAACTGTAGGCGCCAGTCCAAGAACTGATCGACAGTGGTGAGCAATTGTACGCTGTGTTGCCTACACTTCAGACACTACTCCACGCAGTTATTGACTGCAGTACGGAAGTGTACACTACGCTGCCTACATTGTAGGCGCCAGTCCACGAACTTACTGACTGTGGTAGTATTCGAACTCGCAATACCCAGGGATGCAGGGAGCAAAAAGTTTCACCTGTAAAAAAAGGTAAATCTCATGTCCCCTTCACCGTTAGCGTAAATTCGATCATACTTATGAATAGATCCAGGAAATCCAGGGAATTTTTTCTACATTTGCTGTGTACCTTCTGGATTCTCCATTGCGGAGAAAAACATTACAACAATGGAGTTCTTTTTCATGTCTGTTCACACTCAAGTATGTAAGTATTTCAGAGTACCAATAGTATTCTCCACCATAGTCTTCATTAATTACACCAATGACCCGACTCCGGATATGGTGTATGGCCTCCGGAGAGGTCTTGTGCAGGTTTTTTGATTTGACGCCCGTAGGCGACCTACGCGTCATGATGAGGATGAAATTATGAAGACGGCACATACACCCAGTCCCCGTGACAGGGGAATTAACCAATTACGGTTAAAATTCCCGACTCTGCCGGGAATCGAACCCGGGATCCCAGTGACCAAAGGCGAGCTCGCTAACCATTTAGCTATGGAGCCGGACTCCGAACTCCAATTTCACAACAACAAAAAATGACGAGCACGCTGTTTATTATTGTGACATCTGATCTTGAAATCTATTTAGATGGAATCTTTAGACCTTCGTCTTTTCAAGACAGCTTTTATATTTTTGCTAGATTTTTTAGTTTTGAATGGAATGGTGTACCAATTCTCTTGGGACACATGGATTACCGAGAGACGCAATACTGAAACAAAACGATAGGCATATCCTGCACAAACAAAGAAGCAACCAAGCGACCCCTGCTCAGCCCGAAGGCCCGAAGCGCGACAAATCGACCGTTAATCTTCGCTTTCTTGACAAAGGACATTCTTTAAGAGTTGGATAGCTTCTCATTAAATAATAATAATTATTATTACTTTGACGGTCTTCGGAGACGCCGAGATGCCGGTATTTTGTCCCGCAGTAGAACCAGTAAATCTAGTGACGCGGCTGACGTATTTGAGCCCGGATCGAACCTGCCAACTTGCGTTCAGAAAGCCAGAGCCGGACTCCGGAATTTTTAGGCAGTAATCGGCTGGAATGCAAACTAATTTGTTAATAAGAAGTGTCCGTCTAGCACGCTCTTCCCTAATGTCGTGAGAGCAACCTAAATTCGAGGGGTTTTGATGGACCGAGCCCCTAATGTGTATGCAAAGCTCATAGCATGGTCGTTGTGCAGGCTACGTACTACAGCAAGTTTGCATTCTAACCTCCTCCTCCAGCTTTTCCCACACCTTTCCTAGTCCGGCTTGAGCTGTGGCAGGAGGCGGTTCGCGCGACTCTGCCTCATTGCGTGTGACGTGTAGTGTTCTATTATTCTATAGTGTAATTACGTAAAGTGAAAATGGCAACCAACGGCATCCGGAAAAAATACAATTCAATGTGCTTTCCCTGACAAGGCAAATAAACCCGGCCCTGCGGAAATACACGAGTGGATACAGCAAACTTTAAAGGTGAATGTCGACCAACTGGAGGCCATACAACTTGACAATTTGGAAACGGCAGTCTACATCAAGTTAACCAGTAAACTGTTAATGGAGAAGATCCTACTCACGACCAATGGACACTCACAGGTACGAAAATTTAATGGCTCTATATCTGATGTGGTGATAACATGTGCAGACGTGGATAGCAAATTAGTGAGAATAATGAACTTCCCCATAGAAATGCCAAATGAAAGAATAATGTCTTTCTTTAGCAAGTATGGCAAAGTAAGAGAAATCCGGAATGAGAGGTGGTCCTCCACCTATATTTATAATATATACAGTGGAATTAGGGCCATGCGCATAGAGTTAAAAACTGCCATACCCCCCATTGTATCTATAGAGGGATACAGGGCGCAGGTCGTTTACGAAGGGCAACCGAAATCCTGCTTTTTCTGTAATGCTACAGATCATTTTCGACAGGACTGTCCCATACGGCGCGGAGAGAAAGAAAATAAATCGGGGCCTAGACTCCTTAGTGAGATAGTTGCCGATAATGAATGTCACAGTGACCCCCCGGTTGTACTCGAGTCAGAGCGGATGTCCACAAGTACCACACACGTAGAAAACCCGGTCCCGGTCCAACCACAAGTTGCAGAACAACAACAAACGGATGACTCACCTCACGTCTCGCAGACACCAGTCAGCCGGGTCGACTCCCCAACTGCAATATGTACACACCCACAACCACAACAGTCAAAGCTGGACACACATGAGCAATACCAAACATCTGCCAATACTCAGCCACAGATAGACAGCCTTGTAGGAACAGACAGCTTGATTATAAACAACATTCCAGAAGGAACTAGCAGCGCACCTACCAACGATGACGTGGAGAGTGTATTGCCTGCTACGGTACTTGAGACAGCTGGGGCGGGGGACATAAATGTCCCACCCCCGAATCAGAACCCCACTCCCGATCCAGTGACCACTCGCATGCAATGGGTTGCAGAAATAGAAGACGATACCTCTACCCTTATGGAAACTCAAGACACGGGGTCAGGGACCCCAGCAAGCATACAGGTCGATGAACCACCACTAAAAGACGCCGCCATGGCGAAAATCACACCAAAATTGAAAACACAACGACACTCGCGGGAAGAAACCCACAAGCCCTACACGACAAGAGATCCGCGTCTACACGGGAGTAGAATTGCAGAAAGAAGATAGTTTCTCCCTGACACCCCCCGCCCCGCTCACCCCTCTGTTCTTTTGCCCTATCAGGAATGGCACCTCGAATGCTGAGGCTATCAACCTATACAATGAAGACAACACCACTGAATGGGACGCCAGCTCGTAAACATTAAACACAACGGTCCAAGACTGCGACGAATACTCGCCACTTTCCTTCCCATAATTACTAGGAAGACGACATACAATGGTCCCCCTTAGGACCATGCTGCTGACTTACACGATATTATCTCTTAACATAAACTGTATCCAGGCTCCCAGTAAGCAACTTCTGTTCCGGCAACTTCTGCGTGACCAGGATGTTGATATTGCCCTTCTTCAAGAAGTAGCTACGGAGGAACTGCAATCAATACCTGGATATGAGAAAATCTTAAATGTTAACGAAGACAAACGTGGTACTGCTATATACATCAAAGACCACATCCAATACACCGATACAGTTCTGCTTCTAAACTCTCGCGGAATTAGTATTCGTATTAACGATCTATTAATAGTAAATATTTATGCACCATCGGGCTCGAACGCAAGAGTCGAACGAAGGACCTTTTTTACGACAGAAATATTACCCCTTCTTCAACAATTTAAGGGTAACATGATCCTTGGAGGCGATTTTAATGCAGTACTTTCGCCTAAAGACCAAACAGGTAACTTTCAGGGCTGCCCTGCGTTAGCTGCGCTGATACAAGGTTTACAATTGAAATATACATGGGAACTGAAGAAACCCCACAGCCCTGGCTACACATATTTTTACAACATGGGAGCATCTCGCTTGGACCGCATTTACATAAGTACACAGTTACAAGACGAGCTACGTGAAGTTGATTTATGCCCGGTGGAATTTTCGAATCACTGTGCTTATATTTGTAAGGTCAGACAGCCGGCTATGGGGCCGGCACGTGGAAGGGGTACATGGAAATTAAACTGAAATATTTTGCGTGAAGTGGAGTTACAGGACCGCTTCTCCACTGAATGGGAAAGATGGAAACGACATATACACCAATATCGAGATATATTAGATTGGTGGTTGTTATATGCTAAACCTCGAACAATAGGGTTATTGAAGGCCTACAGTTCCCAACGTCGACGGCTACTCAACCAGACTACGGACTTTTATTACAGATGTTTACGGCAGCTCTATACTGCAGATCCTACCAACCCGCGAACGTACCAGCGCATTAAGCAGGTACGAGCCCAGCTATTGACACTGCACAGGCGATACCAAGAAGGTTTGAAAATTCGCGCTCGAGACAACCATTATAACAGCGAAGAGGCTCCTTCCATATATCACTTCCTTCGAGAATGTCGCAGGGGGCGACAGAAATATATTCATCAGCTTACTACCCAGGACGGCCAAATTGTTCAAGACCACCCACGAATACAAGCAACACTTGAAAACTTCTTTCAAGACTTGTATGGAGAAGGCGAGGTAACCCATCTTGATCACCGACACACGTTTTTCGATGGAATTCGTGGAAGGATTCAGCACCGTGAACAAGACAGTCTGACGGCTGAGTTAACGGAAGACGAAATATATCAAGCAATCAAGCAGAGCGCATCCCATAAATCACCAGGAATAGATGGACTGGGGAAGGAGTTCTATGTACAGCTATGGCCCATCATCAAAGCCGAACTTATGCTGATACTAAATAACGCCCTGCAACCTGACAGGAACATTACAAAGATGAAGGAAGGTCAAATAGTTCTAATTCCAAAGAAAGGGAAACCAACGACCCCAGCAGACTTTAGACCTCTCACACTCCTCAACTTTGATTACAAGTTACTTACTCGCTGCTTGAAACAACGGCTCAACAAATTCTTAGCAGACGTAACCTCCAGCCAACAGTCAGGAGCTGTTCAGGGAAGAAGTATTTTGAACACTGTCTATGCCATTCGTGATATGATTAGTAAGTCACTCGTAGAGAAGCAATGGCGACAGCTGCTCTCTTTGGACTTTGATCACGCATTTGATAGAGTTAACCATGGTTATTTGATCGAAGTGTTTAAAGCATTAGGTTTCACTATGCCTTTTACCACTCTGATGGCTAAGATACTGACTGGCGGCTCTTCTAAAATAACTGTGAACGGTTACCTTTCAAACCCTATCAAAATTACAAGAGGAGTACGGCAAGGTTGTCCCTTATCGATGATGCTTTTTGTGCTATCCTTGGAACCCTTTATTGTCAATGTATTACGTACCTTCTCCCCTGGTATGATCGATGTCTTTGTCTACGCTGACGATGTCACATTAATTCTGGATCGCAATGCTGACTACCAGCGTCTTTTCACCGAGCTCGACACTTATGGACAATATTCCGGTGCACATCTCAACTTCCAAAAAAACTAAAACTATAGGGATAGGGTATCGAAGCAGGACTTCCGAAAATGGTCCCTCATGTATGCAGATAACTGATGAGATTAAGATACTCGGCATCCTGTTCTGTAATAGCATACATCAGATGATTAAAAAAAATTGGTCCCTTGCCCTTGCATCGGTGAAAAGTATACTGCACCAAGTTAAATATAAATTCGTGGTGTTACAACAACGAGTGCAATATGTCAATATGTATGGTCTAAGCAAAATCTGGTATCTAAGCCAAATTTTACCAATGCCAAGAGTAGTTGGCATCCGTATAGTTTCAGCAGTAGGCTGGTATATCTGGCAAGGATCACTTTTCCGCGTCGCACGACCTACACTCATGCTCGCTAAATCTGAAGGAGGTCTTGGTCTCATTGATGTACAGCTTAAAAGTAAAGTGCTCTTCTTGTTACGGAATCTCAAAATGATGCAAGCAGCAGACAACCGCAGATCCGGCAATTTTTTACTGGGAATGTGTAACCCGGAAGAGATTAAGAACCCGCCAGCATTTTACGATGTCCACCACCACGCGCCACATGCACGATATATGCGATGTGAGATGAGCTACGTTCCTCGTAGTCTCCTCCTATCTCCAGACATAACAACGAAGAAACTTTATACGTATGTGCATACACAGCAATATCAAGCCCCAAAAATCGTTCGGACAGCGATGTTAATAAACTGGAACCGCGTCTGGCGGAACATCTCAAATCACATTCTCCCTCAGATAATATGTGATACGTGGTATAAGGTAGTTCATGATATCATTCCTACAAATAGCAACCTCCATCGCATCCAGATGCAGGACAACGCCGCCTGTGGATTTTGCCGAGCTCCTAGGGATACAATCCAACATAGACTGACGGAATGTGACGTCATCCAACAAGTGTGGAGTGAATTTAAAGTGAAACTACATTCCATCATAAATCAGCCCAAGATCTATATTGCCTCTGAGTGGACAATTCGACCTACCTTTAGCTTGCGACCGGTTCAGTTAAATAATACTGTAGTGCTCCTCTTAGGCACTTATGTACATTGTGTGTTACAAACCAAAAGTCCCTACACCAAACATGAGCTCTTCGCAGACATCAGTGTTAGTGTATACAAAACCCTCGCGTCCCCCCAGAAAAAGCTCTATATTGGAGACTTTATTAATAAACTGGTAGCAGTCATCTAACTATGCAACTGTGTGAATAGTGTAACTACTACAACTTCTCTCTCTGTCCCAAGAGTGTCGTTTCCTACGCGAACGTACACAGTGGTGCACGAGTTGTATGGGTTAGCTTGTGTTATTTTTTTACTTCTTTAGCTCCGATTACTGTGACGCTGGTTGGTTGGTGTGTGTTGTTGTAGGCAGGGAATGTGAATCTGATGTAAATTCTCGCTCTTTATTCACTTATTGTATAGTATATTGTGTTCGCTGGCATAAAATACTCCAGTTAGTCATTGACTCACAAAAGGTGTGTGTTATTGTTTAGCAATCTTCTCCTTTGAAGTATATTGTATTTGAATTATATGTATTGTAATATACTATGTTGACAATAAAAAATATATATTTAAAAAAAAGCAAGATACAGTTGCGTCCATATAGTATAAACAGAATTACGGTCTCTGTTGTGAAGGGTAGTTGCATCTGAAGGACGGAATCTGAGAATGTCGTAGTTTGAACAAAGACAAATTTCAAGATCTGCCAAACATTACACATATCTGCTAGCGAAATAAAAAAAAAAGTGGGGCCGCGGTTGCGAATTATTGTTTAGCGTATGTGGTATTGCCCTGTTTTACGACCGGATGCCCTTCCTGACGCCAACCCTATGTGAAGAGCTTAAATCATTTTTGCGTGTTTCTGTGGTGGTAGTTGATATTGTTGGTACAAACACAAACACCCAGTTTCCGAACCAGGAGAATTAATCATACTCGATTAAAATCCCTGACCTGGCTGGGAATCGAACCCGGGACCCTCTGATCCGAAGGCCTCTATGCTGACCATTCAGCCAAGGAGTTGGACTTTTTATTTTAACCTATTAGTCTATTGCCTAAAAATACGGACTCTACTGATGATAATTAAGGTAACCCAAGACTTCTTACATAAATGCCAATCAGTCATCAGTTGCAGGGTTTCTAGTGTACAGTATCGATTGTTCTTCGACCTCATACCCTTCCTGAGTCTATTCTGCTTGAAGGCGCAGTGTCGACCTTTCCATGGAAATAAATACATGTCCGCAGGCTGGTTTTAGTAACAGCAATGCATTTTCTCCAACCACTATAACAGTCGAACTACAAAAAGACAATCTTTGCGGTTTGACTATATAAGACCAGTTGCTCGCTAGGGAGCAGAATGTCGTCCTTCGACAAGGAAACATGGACAGATCCTCCAAGCTATGAAGGTGAGGATGTTGCGATGGTCACTGGGACTTACTCTCTTGGACCTTGGTCAGAAATAAAGATGTTGTGGCCCCAATAGCAGAGAAAGCGCGAGAGCTTCGCATCCGGTGGTATGGCCATGTCACGCGAAACAACGATAATTCAGTAATAAAGACGGCCCACCAGAATGACCCAGGTGGACGCCCACCACGAAGGAGACCGCTGAAACGATGGATGGTCAGCACTGCGAAAGATATGCGAGCTGTGGACCTCAACATTCGTGACATTCTAGACAAGGTGAAATGGCGTAAATGTAGCCGAACAGTGGACCCCATCTGATGGGAAAAACGCAAGGGTGAGGGGGGAGATGGCTTAGTTTGAAATGTAAATTCTGGTTTCTCACTAAAGTGATCGCGGTTCGAATTCCAGTTAACGCACGTGGATATTTTGAAATAAAAGGTCACGTCTCTTTGGTTCGGATTCCACGTATAACTGGAAGTCCCGTGGCTGCAATCACGATATCAACCGTTACGTAAGTTACAAGGTAGCTTGCTTCTTCTTTATCCACCACTACTGTGCTGCGCATGTGAATCTGGCCCTGTTTTACGGCCGGTTGCCTTTCTGGACACCAACGTTGAATGAAGGGATTAATTCACTGTTGCGTGTTTATACGGTGGTACGTAGTGCGGTGTGTTGTGTGTTGTGTGGATATGAAGAAGAGAGTGTTAGGACAAACACAAACACCCAGTCCCCGAGTCAGAGGAATTAACCATCACCTCAACGATCTCAGTCACGGCACGCACAGAAAAGAAAGTCCAAACATAGTACATTTGCTGTGTACTTACTGATGTGCTAAGTGGCACGAACAAAAAGACCCCTGGCTGGGCAATCTTAGTGCAGTGGAGAAAGTGAGGCAATTATATATTAGCATGGTAGTGTATCTCATGCAGATCAAACCTGGCGGACCTTGACCTATCAAGTGACGATTGCTCAGCCGGAAGGCCTGCAAATTACGAGGTTACGGGCACGTCGTCAGTGCGTCGAACCGTTTCTGGCGTTATTATTCATTTCTAGACCGCGGCCACTATTTCACTGTTAGATGGCTTTTCAATTGTTCTCTAGCCTTCAGATACGGGTAAAAACAATCTGGTCAGGAATCAAACGTGAAACCTATCGTTAAGAGACAGGCTCCCTAGCGCTAGACCGAGGGTATCCCGTACACAAGTTCATAATCTCAGATATTTTTACAGCAAACTCAGGATTACTGTGATTTCCCACAGAGAAGGAGTGGCTCCAAAAGGTGTTTTTTTTTTACAAGTTTCATTACGTCGCACCGACACAGATAGGTTTTATGGCGACGATGTGCTGGAAGTGAGAAGGATGCAGCCGTGGCCCTAAATAAGATACAGCCCCAGCATTTGCCTTGTGTGGAAACGGGAAATCATGGAAAGCCACTTTCAGGGCTGCCAACATTGGGGTTCGAACCCATTGTCTCAAGATTACAAGCTGACAGTTACGGGACCCAAATTTCGCGGCCACTTGCTCGGTGGTACCAAGAAGCAGTAGGATGATAAATCCAAACAGTTTCTATTAATATGAAGATGTAACAGCCGAGTGGTATAATCAAAGGCTTCTCACCAAGATGGCCGCGGTTCGAATCCCGGCCAAATTATGTGGGACTTTCTAAATTAAATTTCACATCCCGTTGGTTGGTTAGAAATCCATGTAAAACTGGAGGAACTGTGGCCATGGTCACGATATCAACAGTCACATAAAACTACAAGCTTGCTTTCTTGCTTGAGACGAGACGTCAGGGAAACTTGAATTTTGCTCTGGTCTGTGTCAGTCGAAAAACAATCTGCTTCTATTAAAAAAATAGTTGGCTGTGCGGTTAGGGTAGCGCTGCTGTGACATGCATTCGGGAGATAGTGAGTTCGAATCACGCCGTTGACAATTCTGAAGATAGTTTTCAGTTTTCATACCAGGCAAATTCAGGGGCTGTACCTTAATTAAGGCGACGGCCGCTAGCTTTCCATCATCCTTCCGTCGCCGGTAAACCTTAGTGGGATGTTAAACAATTAGCAAAGGAAACTTCTATAAAAGACGGCAAATCCATTTGTTAATAGTATCGATTACATTCATTTTATAGTTACGACTAGCAAATGTGCCCGTGCTTCGCTACGGTACTCTACATTGTATACGGATATCGAAGTAAATTAGTGCACATGAAGTGAATAAGATTTTTAAATTGGGTTTGTCTTGTCTTTATCCGAGAATTAGTATTGTGAAATCCACAGACGTTGTTTCCAATGAAAGTGTGATTTGCAGAATTGCGATGATAACGGCAAGTCCACTTGTTTACTGCAATTCACAACGAAGAAGGTAATTTTCATTTAACGGCAGACCCCATTGCCTAGTGCGCGGCCAAAATCGATTTGGGGAGGTTTCATTACAATGGCAGACCCCAATTCCTACTTTCAGATAGATTACATTGAGGAACTTTTATTATATTTGCAGGGACCTTCCTTACTGCCAGTCAAAAGTGAGTTGCGTTCTTATCTTTATAATGGCAGACGCAATTCCTAATGCCAGTCAGCTTCCTGCCAGTCACACCGAGTGGGTGAGATTCCATTATAATAGCAGGCCACTATGCCTACCGTCAGTCACATTTTAGATGGGTCAATTTGTTTATAATGGAAGACACCCTTGCCTACTTCAAACAGGATCGGGTAAAATAGTTTTGAAAATAATTGCACGCTCCCTAGAGTTCTGGTAGTCGAATCGAGAAGGGAATTATGCACTAAAATAGTGCACAAGAGATGGAGGACGACCCCATTCCTACTGCCTGTGAAAGTCGATGTGGGGAGGACTGAAAACAATAGCAGAAGTCCTCCTTCTGACAGTCACTATCGATTTGCAATGTATTTAATACCAATGGCAGACAAACCCTTTCTAGATAGCTACAAATCGACGTCAATGAAAGAATATAGTCGTCATACGGAAGTATAAGGATGTTAACCATCATTTACAGAATAACTGCTGCTAAACGGTACATCATATCGAAAAACGGATTGTACGATAAGACGCACTTTCTGGCCATATCTTGGGGTCATCAGCTACTCCCGTACAAGTTTCAAAATTCTGAGATTTCTGGAAGTGCCTCATTAATTCACGCCTTTTTTCATTTTTAAATATTTATATAAACATCGCTCCAGTCCGACTTGCTTTTAAATATATAGATGACGGATAAGCATGAGCACGTTGAAAAGTGCAGACTTCCACTTCGAGATTCATATCTCCTAAACGGTGCATTGTATTAAGAAACTGTTTGCGCCATCAGACGCCCCATTTATGGCTCTACATGCTTGTTTCTAAACCATATCCTCGTATCTCCCCTATTAAGGGGGTAAATTGAGTTCAAATTTTGAATAGGGTGAAACTTGGGTACATTTTTAACATTTTACATTACTTTTAGCCTACTAAAATGTAAGCTAGAATCATGAAATTTGGTCCACATATGGCCCTTAATCGTGCCAATGTGCGCATCTAACGTGATGATCCTATGGTTCTTATAAGTGTGTCAAACAATGAAATATACTTGTAAAAATCACCAAATTTACGAACAATCCAGAAATACGGCCACATTTAACGTATAAGGGAGAGAGATACGACAAAATGTCACAGGACCAAAGTTGTAGGTCACTCCGAATTGAAGGGACGTTGTGCCATCCGTTTTGTGATACGACTTACCGTCTAGCCAAAAAATAGCTCAAAAGAATGTCTGCACAGGCATTAAAATTGCCTCCATATTTCGATATCTTGGGGGGTAAAAAGTGAAAAATTTGAACATCTTGGAATTTTCCCGTCGGTTAGGGACCAAAAGCTATAATTTCACCAAATTTCAATTGTCTACCGCGTCTGGCAGGTTGTACCGCCATCTTGATTTGGGGGATGGGGGATAAAAATGAGGAAATTCCCGAAATTTTTTAAGCCCATGAAACCTATAGGTTGTCGATTTGGATACATTTTACGACTGCGTTCTTATGCTGAGCCCAAAATTTGAGCCCCCCAGCGTGCCCCCTTCAGGGAATTTTGAGAATTTCCGATTTTTCTAGGGATCCTGGGGTCATCAGCTTCTCCCGTACCAAGTTTCAAATTTCAGAGATTTCTGGAAGTGCCTCATTAATTCACGTCTTTTTCCATTTTTAAATATTGATATATACATCGCTCCAGCCCGACTTGCTTTTATATATATAGATGACGGATAAGCATGAGCACGTTGAAAAGTGCAGACTTCCACTTCGAGATTCATATCTCCTAAACGGTGCATTGTATTAAGAAACTGTTTGCGCCATCAGACGCCCCATTTATGGCTCTACATGCTTGTTTCTAAACCATATCCTCGTATCTCCCCTATTAAGGGGGTAAATTGAGTTCAAATTTTGAATAGGGTGAAACTTGGGTACATTTTTAACATTTTACATTACTTTTAGCCTACTAAAATGTAAGCTAGAATCATGAAATTTGGTCCACATATGGCCCTTAATCGTGCCAATGTGCGCATCTAACGTGATGATCCTATGGTTCTTATAAGTGTGTCAAACAATGAAATATACTTGTAAAAATCACCAAATTTACGAACAATCCAGAAATACGGCCAAATTTAACGTTTACGGGAGAGAGATACGACAAAATGTCACACGACCAAAGTTGTAGATCACTCCGAATTGAAGCGACATTGTGCCATCCGTTTTGTGATACGACTTACCGTTTTTATGGTAAGGTTTTGCGTCGCACCGACACAGATAGGTCTTACGGCGACGATGGGATAGGAAAGGCCTAGGTGTTGGAAGGAAGCGGCCGTGGCCTTAATTAAGGTACAGCCCCAGCATTTGCCTGGTGTGAAAATGGGTAACCACGGAAAACCATCTTCAGGGCTGCCGATAGTGGGATTCGAATCTACTATCTCCCGGATGCAAGCTCACAGCGACTTACCGTTTAGCCAAAAAAAAAAAAAAGCTCAACAGGAATGTCTGCACAGTCATTAAAATTGCCTCCATATTTTGATATCTTTGGGGGTAAAAAGTGAAAAATTTGAACATCTTGGAATTTTCCCGTCGGTTAGGGACCAAAAGCTATAATTTCACCAAATTTCAATTATCTACCTTGTCTGGCGGGTTGTGCCGCCATCTTGATTTGGGAGGATGGGGATAAAAATGAGGAAATTCCCGAAAATTTTTAAGCCCACGAAAGGTATAGGTTGTCGTTTTCGATATATTATACGACTGCGTTCTTATGCTGAGCCCAAAATTTGAGCCCCCCCAGCGTGCCCCCTTCAGGGAATTTTGAGAATTTCCGATTTTTCTAGGGATCCTGGGGTCATCAGCTTCTCCCGTACCAAGTTTCAAATTTCTGAGATTTCTGGAAGTGCCTCATTAATTCACGTCTTTTTTCATTTTTAAATATTTATATATACATCGCTCCAGCCCGACTTGCTTTTATATATATAGATGAATGAAAAAAAAAACAGACATTCACATTGAGTAAAGTAAAGGAAATCCATCTCCGTACAGGCAATGAAGGACCTTGGAGTGATGGAAGGTAAAGGCTTCCACTATCTGCAACCTCGGCACTTGATGGGGTAGAGTCGTTAGTTCTACGCCCAACCGTCTTTGACTCCAGGAATTATCTTGGTAATCATTTTTGCTATGGGCTAAGTGAACCTCAGGGCCATATGCACCTCCGAAAGTGGAAATAGTGTTTCCTAAAATTTACGACTTACTAGTGGGGAGTCGAATCCACTCCTTCCTGATGAACCAAGAATACCTTCACCGCCTCGATCAGGCAAGAACTATTTAAATTCAGTAAGCAAGGGCAAAGGTTGGAATTGTACGCAGCGGGACGTATAGCCCAGCACTTCTTCCTTGTCTGTGTAACCTGTGTTGTTAGACATTCGATCTACTTCATTTCTGTCAGAAAGATGTATACACCATAAACCTTGTAGCTGTGCCTCCGATACAGCACGTCTCTCTCTCTCTTTTTCTTTTCTTTTTTTGTTGTTGCGAATCACAGCACCGTAATTACCTGTAAAATTGCCATCAAATTTACGTATGTATTATTCGTAGCTAAATGAGCTTTGCACTATACAGTGAATACTACAATTCATCAAGCATTTACATAATTATTTTGCTGAAATATATTTTAGAGATTTGTTCCAACAACACAGGCTAGAATCTCTAAGACATTTCTCAAGACTGTTTTTGCAAATCCTTACCATCAGATCGGGAATACGAAAATGATTCAGGCATAGGATTTCAAGTATTTAGGATGTGTATTCTCCCATGATGGTAGATTAGCAAGTGAAACTGTATCAAGGTACAACAAAGCTAATGCAGTGAGGTCCCAGTTTGCGATTGATCAACGGTATGTAAGAAAGAAATCAGTTCTCGGACGAAACTATCTTCAATGTACGAGAGTAAACGGAGCGAGTTGGCTGTGCGGGTAGGGGCGCACAGTTGTGAGCTTGGCTTAGGGAGATAGTAGGTCGGCTGCCTTGAAGATGATGTTCCGTGGTTTCCCATTTTCACACCAGACAAATGCTGGAGCTGTAGGCCTACCTTAAATAAGGCTACGGCTGCTTCATTTCGTATGCCATCGTCGCTGTGAGACATGTGTCAGTGCGACGTAAAGCAAAAAAACAAAAAAACAAAGTGCGAGAGTAAAACCTGGGCCCCTTTAATGTCAGGAGCTTCAGATATGACATTCTCAAAAAGAGCTTACGAACGCAGGCCAGAACAGTAAAGAACTAAGGATGGGGGAGAAATGGTTCCGATTTCTCGAAAACTGAATTTGGCTAAAGTAAAAGTGGGGAAAATATTGCTTTCCTATGCATCTTTTCTAAGTAATTTCTTGTCCCTTTTTGGTCCCAACAGCAGTAAGTCAGCGAGGTTCTGTCCTTCCTCCAAGTTCCCTTCGTTAACGAATGGCCATTGAAGTTCCCTACAGAAGCAGACGATGTGATTGGAGGGGAGCGTACTCATGGTAACGCCTTATAAAGCACGGATCAGTTACCATCCATTTTATATCTTATTCAAACAGACTACTGACAGGTCATCTATCAATTGTTATCCTTTTCTGGACCGTATTTAGTCTGTAGTAGTTCTATCCTTCTCTAACATTTCACGATCCCTTTATATCTTCTAACAAAACTCTCGTTATTTGAGAGGTCGGAATGTACCTTTGAATATTTAATTTTTGTTACAATGCAGTACTGATGACCTGGATGTTTTTCCCCTAGCAAGACTACCTTCAGGGCTGGTGAGTTGTGGCCAAAAGAATAACACTTCGTCCTAGATATTTATTCTGCAGCTGTAGTAGTCCTACCGAATAATAAGTTCCCCATGTATTTGTGGTCAGAATGTTTGGATAAAGGAATCCCTTTAGACTACGTTTCTAAATTTGGAAGATTTTTCTTTAATTATCACTTTCAGTGAAAGTCCTTTCATTAAAACAACGTGACTTTCTCTGTTGCGATAATGAGTCCGTACAGAGTGTAAAAGTAAGGTAGGTCATACTTTCAGGACACATTTTTCAAACGTAGAAGAAGAAAATGTGTTATATATCACAATAACTCATAACTGATATCTATAGTATATTATTTTTGTTAAAATTAAGATAAATGACATTTAATTTAAAATATGGTCTTGCGAAAATTTTGAGCTATTCTCAAGTTATTTAATCTCAAATTTGGTTCATAATTAGATTTTTTGGTGAAAATACTGATGGAACTGTTGAACTTCAAACTTACATTTTGAAAGCCACTTATCGGTTACGATTTAATTAGGGAAATATTTCGGTTTTAGTGGTTTGGAAATGGTTCTTAAAATTAAAATTCACTTCTTCTTTGATGTTCCTGACATCTCGTTTTATGTAGTGTAATATAACATAACATAATGTATCCCCCTAATATCTGAAACACCGGGCGAGTTGGGCGTGCGGTTAGGAGCGCGCAGCTGTGAGCTCGCATCCGGGAGATAGTGGGTTCGAACCGCACTGTCGGCAGCTCTGAAGATGGTTTTCTGTGGTTTCCCATTTTCACACCAGGCAAATGCTGGGGCTGTGCCTTAATTAAGGCCAAGGCCGCTTCCTTCCCATTCCTAGGCCTTTCCTGTCCCATCGTCGCCATAAGACCTATCTGTGTCGGTGTGACGTAAAGCAAAATAGCAAAAAAAAATCTGAAACTAGGGAGAGAGTATTTATTTATTGCAATACACTCCTACACATGAATTTTATATCGTGCATATCACCTTTCCATTCGGTTCTTCTATGGCACTACTCATGTTTTGTACTTTTTTTGCTAGTTGCTTTACGTCGCACCGACACAGATAGGTCTTATGGCGACGATGGGATGGGGAAGGCGTGGGAGTTGGAAGGAAGCGGCCGTGGCCTTAATTGAGGTGCAGCCCCAGCATTTGCCTGGTGTGAAAATGGGTAACCACGGAAAACCATCTTTAGGGCTGCCGACAGTGCGATTCGAACCCACTATCTCCAGGATGCAAGCTCACAGCTGCGCGCTCCTAACCGCACGGCCAACTCGCCCGGTTGTTTGTCATCAGTCTTCTGGAAAGCTTCTCCGCGACCGCCAATCTGCTGACTGAATCAAAAGCTTTCTGTAAATCTGTAGCTGTAATGTATAATTTACCACATTTTCTCTTTAAATTTTTATTATTGTTTTGATTATATATATCATCTGAGGTTTTCACGCCTTTCCTGAATCCTGACTAGTATATCCAGAGTACAGAATAATTCTCCGCCTATGTTATGATTAATTTTTTGTAGTATCCCAGTATCAGTCTTGCTAAGTGTGTCAAATAGAGTAATGCTCCTGACATACAAGGGCTGTAAATATTGACAGAACGCAATATTCCATGAACTAACAAGTACAACTGCATTACATTCATTCAGTGTGGTCACCCGCAAAGTCTATTAACTTTTTTCCAAATGTCAGGAAGCCGTTGGAAAGCGTTCTCTGTTGATGACAGCGACGGAGCGTCCTACTGCGTGGTAGTGTTGGCTACTGAATGCATGATTCGAAGCAGTGTATCGATTCATTCAAGTGTCCGAGTGAATCGATTCACAGGAAAGGCGAGCTCACGGCTCACGATTCAGCTTACTCCCAGCGGACAGTGCTGAGTGGCGCACTCACTGGATGTTGACGGGGAGCCGAGCTTCCGCTGCAGCGAGACAGTGTATCATGGCACATCGAAAGAATCGTGAACGAGCCGGCTCAGTGAGACACAAGATACACACGGCTCCTTCGGCTCACTGGACACGCGGAGAGCCGAGCTTCCGCTGCAGCGAGACATACAGTGAGACATGCTAGACTGAAAGAATCGTATGCTATAATGGACTCTCGAGCTCAGCTCATTTGAAAATAATACCCATTTGCATTCACTGTCCTCTTCTTCCAGGGAGGTTTAAATAATAGATGGATTTATTTGCAGTGTTAAAAAGGTAGTCACAACATAATTCTGAAGTAGCCAGTAAGTAGGTAGGCTATTAGGTTATACTATTTATTAGTTTAATGAATCTTAGTATTATAACTTAATTGACTTTTGACAATTAAACTCGACTCTAGCCTGCCCTATGACTATGAGTCATGCTCATAACCACTCAAAAGTACCTGTTTTATATTGGGAAGAACGGCTCAGTATTTTCTCAGTTCATATGTCACATCGTTGCACAAGACTTCAATCATATGTGGACAGACGCAATAACAGTATGTTGAATCAGAAAACCAGCGGGCTACTGTACATCTCGAGTAGCCTATACAAAATATGACGATTTAAAAAAATCCTCAGCTGATAGAAAAATACTTTTTTAAAAAGACTGAGCGAGTTGTCGTGCGGTTAATATCGCGTGGCTATGCGTTTGCATTCGGGGGGTGGTGGGTTCGAATCCCACCGTCGGCAGCCGTTAAGATGGTTTTTCCGTAGTTTCCCCATTTTCACACCAGGAAATGCTGGCTCTGTACCTTAATTCAGGCCATGGCTGCTACCTTCATAATCCTAACCTTTCCCACCTTGCGTTGCCGGAAACCTTCGATGTATTAGAGTAACTAGCATTTTTTCTAAGAAAGGAGTTCATAGTATGAAGACCAGATGGCAGCTGCGAGCACTGAATGCTGTTGCTGCTGTCTTACCAGCACATACTACACTGATGCAGTAGGAGCGGTGACCAATGAGCCGTGAATCGGATCACTGTATCGATTCAGTAACGTGAACGGAATCAAATGAATCGATTCAGTAAAATGAATCGAATGTCCCATCACTACTGCGTGGAGTACAGATGCCATGTCAGGAAATTGGTGACCTCGGAGGGGTTTCTTCAACTTCGGAAACAGGTCAAAGTCACAAGGACTCATGTCTGGTGAGTACGAAGGCTGTTCCAAGACCTCAAAATGCCACCGTTGCAATAAGAGCTCGACATCGTTTGCGACAGGATAGAGCGATCGTCTCACAATACACGTGGACGTGCACTCCAGAAAGTTTGTCCCTGAGGCACAGCATGCGTAAGAATAACACCCTCGTAGTCGCGTGCCACACGGCCGACCATACACGTTGCGGCGTACCGGAGAGGTTTACCTGTACAGTTGACCTGCACAGGTAAACCGGAGCGTGGGTGGCACCTACGTTCGATGAACCTGCACAGGTGGCCAGACCTGTACAGGAGAGCCAGGAAGAATCGAAAAACAATTCCGTTACCTGCGCAGTTCAACAAAACTGCACGTCTGTGTGATTCACTTGTGACCTGCACAGGTTTCAGCTCAGTTGAAGCAGGACAAGCGTAGGAAGAAGGTCTTGCGTTCTATTTATTTGTTTTTAAAAACCACTCGGTTTGTTTTGTTTTATCATATCTTTTTGGTTACCGGTGATGTTTTGTTTTGTTTTATCATATCTTTTTGGTTACCGGTTTTGTTTTGTTTTGTTTTGTTTTGTTTTGTTTTGTTTTGTTTTGTTTTGTTTTGTTTTGTTTTGTTTTGTTTTGTTTTGTTTTGTTTTGTTTTGTTTTGTTTTGTTTTGTTTTGTTTTGTTTTGTTTTGTTTTGTTTTGTTTTGTTTTGTTTTGTTTTGTTTTGTTTTGTTTTGTTTTGTTTTGTTTTGTTTTGTTTTGTTTTGTTTTGTTTTGTTTTGTTTTGTTTTGTTTTGTTTTGTTTTGTTTTGTTTTGTTTTGTTTTGTTTTGTTTTGTTTTGTTTTGTTTTGTTTTGTTTTGTTTTGTTTTGTTTTGTTTTGTTTTGTTTTGTTTTGTTTTGTTTTGTTTTGTTTTGTTTTGTTTTGTTTTGTTTTGTTTTGTTTTGTTTTGTTTTGTTTTGTTTTGTTTTGTTTTGTTTTGTTTTGTTTTGTTTTGTTTTGTTTTGTTTTGTTTTGTTTTGTTTTGTTTTGTTTTGTTTTGTTTTGTTTTGTTTTGTTTTGTTTTGTTTTGTTTTGTTTTGTTTTGTTTTGTTTTGTTTTGTTTTGTTTTGTTTTGTTTTGTTTTGTTTTGTTTTGTTTTGTTTTGTTTTGTTTTGTTTTGTTTTGTTTTGTTTTGTTTTGTTTTGTTTTGTTTTGTTTTGTTTTGTTTTGTTTTGTTTTGTTTTGTTTTGTTTTGTTTTGTTTTGTTTTGTTTTGTTTTGTTTTGTTTTGTTTTGTTTTGTTTTGTTTTGTTTTGTTTTGTTTTGTTTTGTTTTGTTTTGTTTTGTTTTGTTTTGTTTTGTTTTGTTTTGTTTTGTTTTGTTTTGTTTTGTTTTGTTTTGTTTTGTTTTGTTTTGTTTTGTTTTGTTTTGTTTTGTTTTGTTTTGTTTTGTTTTGTTTTGTTTTGTTTTGTTTTGTTTTGTTTTGTTTTGTTTTGTTTTGTTTTGTTTTGTTTTGTTTTGTTTTGTTTTGTTTTGTTTTGTTTTGTTTTGTTTTGTTTTGTTTTGTTTTGTTTTGTTTTGTTTTGTTTTGTTTTGTTTTGTTTTGTTTTGTTTTGTTTTGTTTTGTTTTGTTTTGTTTTGTTTTGTTTTGTTTTGTTTTGTTTTGTTTTGTTTTGTTTTGTTTTGTTTTGTTTTGTTTTGTTTTGTTTTGTTTTGTTTTGTTTTGTTTTGTTTTGTTTTGTTTTGTTTTGTTTTGTTTTGTTTTGTTTTGTTTTGTTTTGTTTTGTTTTGTTTTGTTTTGTTTTGATAGAATACTATGTCAAACCGTAAGCGAACTCAAGTTTTAGAGGAGTTTATCGAGTTGTACAAATCTGAACCTTTTGGATTAAAGGTGACACCAATGAAAGCAATTTTTGGTGCATTGGTTCACTTATCCTCAAGTGATTACGGTAGTCTCCTACAATGGCGAACTCAAGTTTTAGAGGAGTTTATCGAGTTATACAAATCTGAACCTTTTGGATTAAAGGTGACACCAATGAAAGCAATTTTTGGTGTACTGGTTCACTTATCCTCAAGTGATTACGGTAGTCTCCTTCTTCTACAACGGCCGTAGCCGTGTTGAAACACCGGATCCCGTGAGATCTCCGAAGTTAAGCAACATTGGACGTGGTCAGGAGTTAGAAGGGTTCCCACGCGCTGTTGTTGGGGGGTAAGGGAATGGAGGAGCGGAAAGGAACTGGCCACCCTACCGCACGTAAACTCCGGCTCAGGAATACCTCTGCGGAGGTTCGGGCCTGCCTTCGGGCAGAATAACCCTTACCGTACCTTACCTTCTTCTCCACTCAATTCTTTTAATAAATTGACGTGAGTGTAGCGATTTCTTCTCAACAACCAGTCTTTACACCGTGAGTTGCGGGGGTTTCCTTTGCTTTTTTTTAAAATTAGTTGCTACCAATACACCAACCACTGCGATCGCGTCATCATCTCGTCGTGTCGATGCCGTAAGGTCACCTGATGGGTAAACCGTACCGTGTATAAGGTCGTCGCCTGTAATGGTTTACTACGCAGGTGAACTGTGCAGGTAAACCTCTCCGGTACGCCGCACCGTGTATGACCGACCTAAGCTTCACGCTACTGGCTTCCTGTCGAAATTTCTGTGGACGTGCCGAACCATTCATTCGGTTGACACTTGCCCACATTTCATCAGTTGCGACAAGGCGTTGCAGAAATGCGTCTCCTTCGTTGCAGTATCTGTCCAGTGGATGCCAGCCAGTGCATACCGGTGCCATTTCTGTACGTCGGTGAGTTGATGTGGAACACAAAGAGACGCAATTTTCCTCACATTATGACATTTCGTCACTGTGTCACACCGTTTGATGACGGACAACTGCGGGACAGTTCATCGATGGTCCACCGAAAGGAGACCACTCACGATGTCAATATGATCTTGAGGAATGGACGGCCGACCTGGGCGGTGCAAATCCGCAGTCTTATTCCGACCCGCACGAAACGACTTGACTCATCGTGCAACCGTTTTGTACGGTAATGCATTCTCGTCACAGGCTTCACGTAATCCTCGATAACATTTTGATGTATTTTTTCCAAGGGCAACCTCGATTTTAATCCACGAATGCTGATCACCTTTGGAAAACATGTTTTAGAGTAGTGAAATCCATACTCTTCGCTTCAATGCCACACAGCAACAACACTCCCAACTGGATATACGTCAAATGCACACACTACAGTACACATGGACAACAGCTCCACCTGACCACTCCCATATTCTCTTTGCGTATGCCCGATCTTCTGCGAGTGTCTGGACCACGTTGCTACTACTTTATTAACAGCCCTCGTATTACATCTTCTTTCCAAGATCTTGATGTTTTCCTACCAACACATTTTTGTTAAATAGTTTAGTTATTATTCTCGGCATATGATTGTTGTTATCTAACTCTTTCCAAAATTTGAGTAATTCCCGATTCCAATTTTTATTGTCTGTTGTACTTCATCCCTAGTTATTGGATCGTCTAGTATGGGCAGTGTTTTCTCCATATGTCTCATTTTTAGTCACTTTCCATTTAACACAACTCCCTAGCAGTCCCGTCTCGGTTTATATGCTTGCTCGTTTGACAATCTACATGTCATAACATCCACAGTTCTCAACTTTGCATTCTGATAATATCGCGATAATATCAGACCTCCAATACCGATGAGCGTGAAATGTTTCAGATTGCTATAATTGCCGCTTGGTAGCGTGTGAAGTAAAAGAAACTTCAAAAGAGAAAGAAATTAGGAGCATCTTTCCATAGTATTTCTCTGGACATACTAAGAATCAAGGAAAAATTTTCTCATATGCAAATGAAAACTTTTTAATTATCGAAAGACAGTACGAAGAACGAATAATTCCGCCAGTTATTAGCCTACTACAGAAGAAGAAAAGCAGGATGCGTCCTTTTTTTAAAAAACTATACAAGTTGCAGATATTTGAAATAAGACGTTTCACTTGCAAATGTTATTAACATTATTTTAATGGTTTTAAAGACTTACCCCTGTTTCTCCAGTTGCTAACGGTGTAAGTAAGATTTCGGAACTCCACATCAATTGAGGTGGTTGGATGCTGTAACGTGCCATCGTCAGCGCCTCGAGCGCACATCATCAGGTTTTTGCTCATCTGCAACGAATAATTTGATTTGGTTAACAGCTGTATAACACTTCAAATAGAAACCTGTATTGTGATGTAGAAGAAGTATTGTTATAATGATGACTGACTGATAAAATAATTCCAATACTGGCACAGTACGTCCAACCCTCGTCCCGTTTCTCTACGAGGTTGGGAATGAAGTGAGATGAAACTTTGTAGCCAGTTTTTACCACCGCATGTCCTTCCTGACGTCAATCTCATCAGAGGAGTGAATGAGATGAAATGAAAGACGTGGCATATGATAGTAGGAAGGGAGAGAGGGTGAATAGCGGTGCCGGCACATAGGCTACTCCTGTCGAATAGCACCAAGAATCTGTTCAAGGCTTAACGTCTCCATCCGACGGATGAATGACCATCAACAGCGTCATTTGCCCTCATTCCATGTGAACACTGCAAGAGGTTTAGAATTGAATCTAATCTTTTGGCACGCAATCTGGTGACTAGAAATAGTATACCGCCACCTCTCCTACCCCTCAGGCCAACAATCTAATGGTGAACATTTTTTTTCGAACAACGGGCCTCGAACCGGCTAAATATGCTGTGAGACCATGTGGACTTGACGCGTCAACGATCATAGCCACCAGGCGGGCTCCAATACTGATACAGTAATACTAGTATATAACTGTTTTCGGCAGCTGCCTCTGTGGATCCGTGGTAGAGTGTCGGCCTCCGGATCCCAAGTTAGCGGGTTCAAACCCGGCAGAGGTAGTCGGATTTTTGAAGGGCGGAAAAAGTCCAATCGACACTCCATGTCGTACGATGTCGGCATGTAAAAGATCTCTGGTGATACATTTGGTATTTACCCGACAAAATTAATTAAATCTCAGCCATAGACGCCCAAGAGAGATCCGGTTTACTCTAGGTCCGCTAGATGGCAGACAGAGTAAACCGGAACGTCGAAATTGACGAGCAGACAGCCAGATGGCGTCAAATCGAAATGTCTGCAAACGGTAGCTGAGGCCATACGATTATTATTATTATTACTGTTTTCGGCGACACAAGGATAGGAAAGGGCTATTACACATTTATTTATTTATTTATTTATTTATTTATTTATTTATTTATTTATTTATTTATTTATTTATTTATTTATTTATTTATTTATTTATTTAAGTTTTCGGCGACGCAAGGATGGGAAAGGTCTAGAATGGGAAATTAAGGTACAGCCTCAGCATTTTACTGAGTGTAAAAAAATGGGAAACCACCGGAAACCATCTTCGGGGCTGCCGACAGTGGGATTCGAACCCACCATTTTTCGAAAGCAAGTTCATAGCTACGCAACCCTCACCGTACGGCCAAATCGCTCAAAAATAGGGCCTAATAATAATAATAAT
Organism: Anabrus simplex; assembly: GCF_040414725.1. Lineage (NCBI taxonomy): Eukaryota > Metazoa > Arthropoda > Insecta > Orthoptera > Tettigoniidae > Anabrus > Anabrus simplex. Next base: position 88,487,534 of record NC_090272.1, on the reverse strand, counting down.
AATAATAATAATAATAATAATAATAATAATAATAAGTCGCCAATTGTATTAGGTTTGTGTGGCCAGGGAGTTGTGTTTTTCACCCCTTTCGTGGTCCTTTTTCCGACACCTTCATTCTTCGAAAGATAAGACTTCACTTTCTCTTCACCTGTTTAGTTTGAGAAAAAGAATGGGTAGTCTATCTCCCCGTACTTTCCCTTAAAAGAATAATTACCACCAATCTTCCTCCTCTGGTGATACGCCTATGCGATGTTTACATTTTCCAACAGCGCAATGAGTATTGTGTTGGCCCTAGGTGAAAGGCATTCCGTTCTCTCTCTGACGCCAACTCTTCGGTAGATCCTTGCCTCTTCCTCCTCTACCTGAAATTCCAGAAGCCGTTTGATATCAAGTGTTGTAATTGCCAACCTTGAGGTATCACTATATAGTGGTTTACCTTCATCGTTCGTTAACTTTCTCCGCGATCTTCCGCTAAAGAAAGATTCGCCTTCACTACGAGGATTCCTGCTTCATGAATTTCGACTCCATTAGGGGCGCTTAATCCCATTCCCTTGAGGATAATCACTTCCTGGTTCAAAGTTATTCACTATAACTGTCTAGGACAATGATACTATTAATCGGCAGAGAGCAGTACTACATCAAGCCAAGAGTGTAAGGTTGCTGGTTACGAACGTTGATCCATCACCCAAGTCTGCCTTCCCATCTGGTTGGCAAGATTTCCATCACTCGTTCTTTCATGGGAGATTTAAATCTTGCTATCTGGGTGAAGGAGATTATCTCCCATATGTAAACCGAAGATGTCTTCATAAAATCTATGAAGTCTCTTGGAGGCGTGGAAGGTAAAAGCAATCATTAACCTCGGCTCATATACTGTGTTAGTTAGCTCTGTGCCCCCAGGAATTGACCTGGTAGTCTTTTGTGTAGGTTGAATGAACTTGAGTGCCATGAGGTTCCCCAGAAGTGGAGGGTGTGGGCGTAGTGGAGTACCTTCCCCAGAAGTGGAGGGTGTGGGCGTACTGGAGTACCTTCCCCAGAAGTGGAGGGTGTGGGCGTACTGGAGTACCTTCCCCAGAATTGGAGGGTGTGGGCGTACTGGAGTACCTTCCCCAGAATTGGAGGGTGTGGGCGTACTGGAGTACCTTCCCCAGAATTGGAGGGTGTGGGCGTACTGGAGTACCTTCCCCAGAAGTGGAGGGTGTGGGCGTACTGGAGTACCTTCCCCAGAAGTGGAGGGTGTGGGCGTACTGGAGTACCTTCCCCAGAAGTGGAGGGTGTGGGCGTAGTGGAGTACCTTCCCCAGAAGTGGAGGGTGTGGGCGTACTGGAGTACCTTTCCCAGAATTGGAGGGTGTGGGCGTACTGGAGTACCTTCCCCAGAAGTGGAGGGTGTGGGCGTAGTGGAGTACCTTCCCCAGAAGTGGAGGGTGTGGGCGTACTGGAGTATCTTCCCCAGAAGTGGAGGGTGTGGGCGTACTGGAGTACCTTCCCCAGAAGTGGAGGGTGTGGGCGTACTGGAGTACCTTCCCCAGAAGTGGAGGGTGTGGGCGTACTGGAGTACCTTCCCCAGAAGTGGAGGGTGTGGGCGTACTGGAGTACCTTCCCCAGAAGTGGAGGGTGTGGGCGTACTGGAGTACCTTCCCCAGAATTGGAGGGTGTGGGCGTACTGGAGTACCTTCCCCAGAATTGGAGGGTGTGGGCGTACTGGAGTACCTTCCCCAGAATTGGAGGGTGTGGGCGTACTGGAGTACCTTCCCCAGAAGTGGAGGGTGTGGGCGTAGTGGAGTACCTTCCCCAGAAGTGGAGGGTGTGAGCGTACTGGAGTACCTTCCCCAGAAGTGGAGGGTGTGGGCGTACTGGAGTACCTTCCCCAGAAGTGGAGGGTGTGGGCGTACTGGAGTACCTTCCCCAGAATTGGAGGGTGTGGGCGTACTGGAGTACCTTCCCCAGAATTGGAGGGTGTGGGCGTACTGGAGTACCTTCCCCAGAATTGGAGGGTGTGGGCGTACTGGAGTACCTTCCCCAGAAGTGGAGGGTGTGGGCGTACTGGAGTACCTTCCCCAGAAGTGGAGGGTGTGGGCGTACTGGAGTACCTTCCCCAGAAGTGGAGGGTGTGGGCGTACTGGAGTACCTTCCCCAGAATTGGAGGGTGTGGGCGTACTGGAGTACCTTCCCCAGAATTGGAGGGTGTGGGCGTACTGGAGTACCTTCCCCAGAATTGGAGGGTGTGGGCGTACTGGAGTACCTTCCCCAGAAGTGGAGGGTGTGGGCGTACTGGAGTACCTTCCCCAGAATTGGAGGGTGTGGGCGTACTGGAGTACCTTCCCCAGAATTGGAGGGTGTGGGCGTACTGGAGTACCTTCCCCAGAATTGGAGGGTGTGGGCGTACTGGAGTACCTTCCCCAGAAGTGGAGGGTGTGGGCGTACTGGAGTACCTTCCCCAGAAGTGGAGGGTGTGGGCGTACTGGAGTACCTTCCCCAGAATTGGAGGGTGTGGGCGTACTGGAGTACCTTCCCCAGAAGTGGAGGGTGTGGGCGTACTGGAGTACCTTCCCCAGAAGTGGAGGGTGTGGGCGTACTGGAGTACCTTCCCCAGAAGTGGAGGGTGTGGGCGTACTGGAGTACCTTCCCCAGAATTGGAGGGTGTGGGCGTACTGGAGTACCTTCCCCAGAAGTGGAGGGTGTGGGCGTACTGGAGTGCCTTCCCCAGAATTGGAGGGTGTGGGCGTACTGGAGTACCTTCCCCAGAATTGGAGGGTGTGGGCGTACTGGAGTACCTTCCCCAGAATTGGAGGGTGTGGGCGTACTGGAGTACCTTCCCCAGAATTGGAGGGTGTGGGCGTACTGGAGTGCCTTCCCCAGAATTGGAGGGTGTGGGCGTACTGGAGTACCTTCCCCAGAAGTGGAGGGTGTGGGCGTACTGGAGTACCTTCCCCAGAAGTGGAGGGTGTGGGCGTACTGGAGTACCTTCCCCAGAAGTGGAGGGTGTGGGCGTACTGGAGTACCTTCTTCGAGGTGTTCAGTCCCCAGCACGCTAACCATTTAGCCATGGAGCCGGACATAATTAGCAATGTAACAACACGAAGGCTTGGCATTTATATTTTAAACGAGTGTGAGGCGCAAGAGCACGCTGCGGTGAAGTAAACTGATAGCGTAAGAACTGTTATTTTTTTAAATAAGCTCTAACGATGTTCAAGGATGAATTTCACAACACAAGTAGAAAAGGCTTAACGTTGGTATTTTGCAAGCGGTTACGTCCATTAATGACTTCAGCAATATTAGATCAATGGAAAAATTATGGAAAAATCACATACATTTCAGCATTTCGAACGAAGGAAATACAAGACGAATACATATAAGCCCTAGCTAGGGAAAGGGCTGTATAATCGATCCCATATATTGCTTCGAGAATTCCCAGAACTAGTCGGATGACACTGGTGAAGAAAAATATCGAATTACCAGCTGCCCTCAACTTGAGAACATGAATTGGCGACCACGAGGCTCCTAACCGAGAGTAGAATTATCCCCGCTAATGCCAGACTTTCATCTTTCCCATAAGACTTCTGTAGGTCAATTCATAGTCAGTGGTTATTCATTAATATGGTAGTGGTTCGAATACCTCCCATTGCAGGTGGGACTTTTGATACCAACTGAGGAGTGTCTGTCTGTTCACTTCATTTTTAAAAGTATTTTGTCCACATGCATTGCAGTAGTTGAATATTATCGCTTGGCATGAGCAGTCCAGACAAGGAAGATGCAATTCCTTAAAATTTGTACCAAACCCAATCATGGGTATGTTCCATTTGCCTTTTATTATACGTTTCTTTGCGATTTTCTCACAGTTTTCTTAAGGTGGAAATAGCACAGACACTCCTCAGCTGTTACATGAAAATCCGAGCTTATCTTGCCTTCAAAAATTTCCTTACCAAGATCTATTTCATCATTTTCTTTCATGGGACCAAGTTCCGCGCCTCGCTTCATGATTTCATCGGAGTATACCGCACTTTGTGGTGCAGTAATCTCGTGATTTCCTACAACAACATCCATTCAAGGACAATTTAATAATAATAATAATAATAATAATAATAATAATAATAATAATAATAATAATAATAATAATAATAATAATAATGGTGGGATGAGTAGGTCAGGTGGTAGAGCGCTGGCCTTCTGAGCTCAAGTTGCCCTCAATATGTCCTTGCCCGACTTCACGCCGTCTAATGCGGCGTGCAAAACAGCACTTGCTGTTCTTACTTATATCTCAAAAAGTAATTGTTCGATTTTGAAAATATTTACATATTTGAACTTATACGCAGATGAACATTTAAATCAGCTGTATGAATTTGTGCCGTTCCATTTAAAAATATGTAGTTAGTAGTAATATCTCGGTTGTTAATCATTCTATGAGACTAAGTAGCACGTTATTTTACAAGACCCTGCGTACCATTTACGAATATGAAAACAGAATGCTGATATCTTTAATGGTTTAGAAGTTATTTGCGTGTAACATGTTAGGTGAATAGCCCTGTATATTGGGAGTATGGTTACAACGACTGGAGGAGCAGAAGAAGACATTAAGAGTCGTATCAGGAAAGCAAATGGTGCTTTTGTTCAATTGTATCCTATATAGAAAAATAAGAACATTTCTAGAAAAATTAAGCTACGACTTTTTAGCACAAATGTTAAGTCCGTTCTGCTTTACAGCTGTGAAACGTGGAAAGTTACCCAGAAGACGACTAAACAACCGCAAGTCTTCGTGATTCACTGTCTAAGACGTATCATCAACAGAAGATGGTCGGATGTCATTTCAAATGAAGGCCTATGGGAAGAAACTAACCAGCAGCCAATTGAAATGCAGATAAGGGAGAGAAAATGGCGTTGGATAGGGGATACTTTAAGGAAGCCCGCTGGAGCCATTGAAAAGACAGCGCTAGACTGGAAGCCCCAAGGCGCTAGAAGTGCGGACGTCCGAAGAAGACCTGGAAAAAGACGATCGAAGAGGAATGTCTAACAGTGGGAAAAACTTGGAATAAAGTGAAGAGGTTAACCAGCAACAGGAACAGATGGAAGTGTTTCATGGAAGCCCTATGCTCCACGAGGAGCAACAGGAAAGTCAAGTAACACACACACACACACACACTAATAGTACTAATAATATCTGTTTAGCGTCCTTCGATTGTCGGAATTTTGTTGCGTAGGAGTTCTTCAGAGGCCAGTAACCTTAGTCAGTGGTGAACCCACTACCTTGAGAAAGAACAACAAGTACTAACTGACTGCACCATCGATTTAGATTCAAACTTTTTTTTTTAACTAACCAAGTTTATTTGGAAAAGTACCCATAAGGAGTCGGTGTCTATTTGATGTCGCAATCTGTCCAATTAAGAAAACCTCGGTCATGTTTAAGACTGTGTTGTGTGACGGGGACCTTGGAACTCGCTTCATAGAACAATAACAGGCTTCAACTAGAACAAGAAATAAGAATTAGAATGTAGGTGTAACTCGTTTCCGAGAATGAAACAATGACTTGCTGGCAATATTCCACCCTTTGTTCGTGAACAAATAGTAGCTGGCCATGAAAGATCGAAGGCAATGAACAAACGAAGACCCCCGCTGCTTTGACTTTGATATAGAAGTTGATGGCTTTGGACATCGTTGTCATATTCTCCATCACTACATACTATATATTATCTGCGCACTTTTTATCGATAGATTTGTGTACGGGTTTGAGGAGTAAGCAGGGATCACTTCCGGTTCTGGTAGTCCTGCCAACTGAATGGAAATGAAATCTGAATTGAATCGATAATATGATCGATCGATATGAATTTTCTAAACCTTAGTTACCTTAAGCCAACAACTGTGTCATACACACATTATATAATATTCCATTACATTTATCGATGCGAATCTTATTTCTAGAGTGAATTCTATAGTTTGAATTTGCTGTGTAAATAACAACAGTACTAGTACGTAAAGTGTACGCCAGATGTCGCACAGCGATGCATAAGCGATTCATAGTTTGTGTTTCAAAGGTTGCCAGTACGAATCTCGAAAATTGCCGAGGTCGACCGCTTCAGCATTAAGGGATAAATCTATCGCTAAAAAGTAAAGTAAACTCGTGTCCTCATTCCGAGGTGGTGCAGCTCTTTTCAGGCACACCCCCATTGGAGGTGAGCTGCATGTACCATTTCAATCACATACCAGCCCTCCTGCCATTCTTAAATTTCTGGCAGTACCGGGAATCGAACCCGGGCCCCCGAGGACGGCAGCTAATCACACTAACCGTTACTCTACAGACGCTAAAAAGTGCGCAGATGATATCTGCGTCCTACGAGAAGTCGCGGCAGCTTGTAAGTAGGCTACACTCATTACAAACATTAGTCGTGACCACTAAACTACACATTACGCAGTACTTATAATCCCTAAATCCACATGACTTCTCGTCAGATAACCATAGTATAACTACAGTATATACCAACTGTGGGACCAGTCCCTAAAATATGTGTGGTTTGGGCATAATCTATTAAACAGAGTTTATTGAAGAATAGAATTTTAAAAGAACAGATAAGGGCTTTAATAATAATAATAATAATAATAATAATAATAATAATAATAATAATAATAATAATAATAATAATAATAATAATAATACGCAGCAGAATGTATTGATACACCGAGCAAGTGGCTCCGCGGTCTAAGTCAGCTTGAACTCTGGAGATAGTGGGGTCGAACCCCGTTGTCATTGAAGATTGTTTTCCGTGCTTTCCCATTGTCACACCAGGCAAATTCTGGGGCTGTGCCTTAATTAAGACCACGGTTGCTTCCTTTCCAGGCCTATCCATTTCCTATTCCATCGTCGCCATAAGATCCATCTGTGCTGGTGCGACGTAAAACAAATTGAAAAATAAAATAAAAAAATGTATTGCTACGTCAGACTGTCAGCCCTCTTGAAGCCGCTTTTGGTATTTCCTGGAAGAGATGAGCGAGTTAGTCTGGGAAGCTACCGGCCAGCCTTCGGGCATGTAACGGCCTTGCTTCTATTGTCTCCGTCTTGTAACTCCGCAAATATCCTGAACGGCGAAACTAGAACACTCGTATCCCGGCCGTACCCCGAAGACACTCAAAGTTCATCCCGAGATATATACAAAAGCAGGCTCGCCTCGAAGAGTGATTGCTGTGCATTGTTGTGGTGAGTGTTGAGTAATCCAGTTACGAATCGAGAGCCGAGAGTTCATGTGTGAAGCGGTTACGTGAGTTGACTGTGCGAGTTATCGGTCTTGTCTGGAGTCGAGCCATGTGTACAACAGTCGTGCGACGTGATAGCCAACAGACATGTGTTCGAACCCGACAACATGGAACTGCGTGTTACGTTACTGTAGTGCGCGCGAAGCGAAGTGAAAGTTGAAACCTGTCGATCAAGATTATGGAGGATCGCCCGTCCCAGGTAAAGACTGCCAGCGAAGATCCAATGTGAGGTTAAGAGACTTTAGTAAATAGGAAGTAACTAGTGAAGTGTTGTCATTTATTGTCAAGTATAATTTTGTGTGTACTAACAGGGTCGTCTCGATTAATTCTTTGGTTACAATTTGTTTTACGTCACACGGACACAGACAGGTCTTATGGCGACGATGGGATAGGAAAGGGCTACGAGTGGGAACGAATCGAGTGCGGTCTTAATTAAAGTACACTCCCAGCATTTTCCTGGTGTGAAAATGGGAAACCACTGAAAACCATCTTCAGGGCTGCCGACAGTGGAGTTCGAACCCAGTGTCTCCTGGATGCAAGCTCACAGCTGCACTCCCCTAACCGCACGGATTAAATGATCAAATTATATTATATTATATTATATTATATTATATTATATTATATTATATTATATTATATTATATTATATTATATTATATTATATTATATTATATTATATTATATTATATTATATTATATTATATTATATTATATTATATTATATTACTAGCTGTTACCCACGGCTTCGCTCGCGAGGATTTGTTTAGTTGATAAAAATGAATTGTTCCTTGATACTGTACTAAGACATTATCTGAAAATCCCTAAAGTATAATAACTAACCGAAAAATTGCATTTCATTCACGCCAGAACCTCTTTGTAAACCACGTTTTTGGTACTGTATTGCCTTTTGGGGCTAAGATAACCAGGCTACTGGCAGAGCTAACTCTGAAACATGCGACATGGAACTCTACATGTGATAAACAGTCCTCTTTTAAGTCGAAAAAAAGGTTTATTTCTAAAGGAGATTCCCAATTCCGATTTTCACGTCTGTAACATCTTAGTTTTTGAGATATAAGTATCCTCACAAAGAGAATTCAACTCCTTCTTCACTTATTTTCGATCTCCAGCTTAAGTTGATTTTCCGAAGACAATAAGTACGTGTTTCTTTATTTTTAAAGGGGATTACAAACACCAACTTTCACGTCTGTAACAGGTTAAGTTTACGAGATATACTGTATATATACTTATTTTAAAAACTGCCCCACTCCTTGGTTGAGTGGTCAGCGTTAAGGCCTTCGGTTCATAGAGTTCCAGGTTCGTTTTCGGGCTGGGTCGGGGATTTTAATCGTGTATGATTAATTCATCTGGCTCGGGGACAGGTTGTTTGTGTTTGTCCCAAAACTCTCCTCTTCATATTCACTCAGCACAACACATTACCAACCACAACAGGAGCACGCAATAGCAATTACATCCCTTCTCACGGGGTTGGCACCAGGAAGGGCATCCAACCGTAAAAACAGTGTCAAATCCACATGTGCGACACAGTTCGCATCCGCGACCCCACAGGTGTGGGAAAAGCTGTAGAAGAAAGAGATATTCATTTTAAATATTCCCCCGCTTTTTTATTATTTCACCCCTTAAGTGGATTTTCCAAAAAAAGTGTTCATTTATTTTTAAAAGAGTTTCCGGGTACCAGGTTTAACGTCTGTAACATCTTCAGTTTCTGAGATACATGTATCCTCATGTAAAGAATTCAACTCCTTCCTCACTTCTTAAGTACATTTTCTGAAAACAAACATTTGTGTTCATGTCTGTAACATGTTAGGTTTTTGTGATATATTGTAGATAATCTCGCTGCTGTAAGCATACTGGAGCTGACGTTGCCACGGTTACGGCAGTTCATTTCTTTATCCGATTCCTAGAGCAGGGGTAGTGTGTTGTCAATATCTCCATAGCGGTTGGTTTTAGGGCCTTAGAACATGATTTTCGGGCCGGTAGGGCATATCGAGTTTTGTTCTTTGCGTCAAGGGGCTTAAAATAAGCTTTGTCTCGTCGTTGTACGACAAATTCGATCTCGCCTATATTAGCCTATTATATATATATATACTAGCAAGATACCCGTGCTTCGCTACGGTATTATACTGAAATTTAGAATTGAATGCTTATTGTGTCGCGCGTAGGCAAGTGTGCGGGATTTCTGGCGATACGAATGACATACTTCCGTGCATTATTGACCTTATTATAGATGTGAACAATTGGACGGTCAATCTCATTCCTATCGTTTATTTCGAATGTATTTACATTTTTATTTATATGCCAGGAGAATCTACTGTAATCTAAGAACGTTCTCCGAAGGAAAATATGGCTCTTGAAAACGAACCCAGGAAAGATTAAAAATGATCGGTTTATGATCAGAATAAGTACATCGAAAATCTACAGCCTGTTTCCAGTCATGCGACAGGGTCAAGAATGGAATGAATAAAGCCCCAATCTAGCGGCGACAATACGAATTGTGCCGGCTGCCGAAACCTGTCGCACTCCTCTGGGGCAATGATTAATGAATGACAAATGAAATGAAACTATATTGGACAGTGTTGTTGGAATGAATGATGACAGGGAAAACCGGAGTATAAGGGGAAAAACCTGTCCCGCCTCTGCTTTGTCCAGCACGAATGTCACATGGGGAGACCGGGATTTGAACCACGGAACCCAGCTGTGAGAGTCCGGCGTGCTGCCGCCTGAGCAACGGAGGCTCCCTATAAATACATTATGAACAGTAAAACCAATTGGCCTCACCACCTTTTACACCCCACCGCCGTTAAGTTTGTTTACCCCCCCCCCCCCCATAAAAAACTAAAAGAAGGCGTGTTTCTTTATGTTTAAAGGAGATTTCAAACACCAATGTTCACGTCCATTACCTTCAGTTTTGAGATAAAAATAATTCACTTTTCTTCACTTTCATACTCCCCCCCCCCCCCCCAAGTAAATTATCCGGCAAAAAATACTTGTTTCTTTAATAGTAAAGGATCTTCTAAATACCAATTATCACAACTCTAACTTTTTCAGTTTTTTATTTTTGTGTCCTCATGAAAGGAATTCAACTCCTTTTCACTCCCGTCCCCAAGATGATCCCCCCCCCCCCAAACGGATTTTTCTTTGTTTTTAAAGGAGATCCAAATACCAATTTTCACGTCTTTAGGCCCTAACAACTTTAGTTTTTATTAGATGTAAGTATTCTCGTACAATTATGTCAATTCATTTTTCATTTTCACCCCCCTCCCCCATTCATTGGATTTTCCGAGAGTACGTGTTTCTTTACTTTTAAAGCAGATTCCAAATATCAACTTTCACGTCTGTAACATCTTCATTTATGAGATAACAGTAGCCTAATTAAAAGAATTCAACACCATTTTCTGTCACTTTTACCGCCCCCCCCCCTCCAAGTGGTATTTCCGAAAACTAAAAATACACGTTTCTTTATTTTTAATAGAGATAAGAAATGCCATTTTTCACTTCTGTAACTTGTTAAGTTTTTTTGAGATATACTGTATAAATTCTCATTTTAAAATTTCACCCCTTTTTAGTTCCCCTTATGAGGAGTTTCCAAAAACAAATCACCTATGTTTCTTTACATTTACAGGAGATTCCAAATTCCAAATTTTACGTCTGTAACATTCTACGTTTCTCAGATATTCTGTAGATATATTCTTTCAAAAAATTCACCCCAATTTGTCACTCCTGTTTAACCGCCATTAATTGGATTTTCCAAAAACAAAAAAATACGTGTTTCTTTATTTTTAAAGGAGATCCCATATACAAATTTTCAGTTCTGTAATATATTCAGTTTCTGAGATATATGTATCTTCATTAAAGGCATTCAACCCATTATTCACCCTTTTGCACCCCTCCTATTGGGATTTACAGAAAACAAAAATAAATACGTGTCCCTTTATTTTAAAGGAGATCTAAATATGAATGTTTACATGTGCAAACTTTTAAAGTTTTGAGATATACTGTAGATACACTCATTTTAAAAATCCACCCCCTACTCACCCCCCTTCCATTATTTGGATTTTCCAAAAGCAAAAAAAATGTTTACTTTTAAAGGAGTTCCCAAATACCAATTTTCAGGTCTGTAATATCTTCAGGTTCTGAAATATAAGTAGCCTCATTAAGGGCATTCAACACATTTTCACCCTTTTCTACCCTTCACATTGGGATTTTCCGAAAACAAAAAATACATGTTTCTTTATTTTTCAAGGAGATTCTAAATACCAATTTTTACATCTATAAACTTTAAAAGTTTTGAGATATAGATACACTCATTTTAAAAATTCACCCCCTTTTCACCCCCCATTAATTGGATTTTCCAAAAACAAAAAAATACGTGTTTCTTTATTTTTAAAGGAGATTCCAAACACCAATTTTGTCTGTAATATCTTAAGTTTCTGAGATATAAGTATCCTCATTAAAGGCATTCAACCCCCTTTTAACCCCTTTTCACCTCTCCTATTGGGATTTTCCGAAAAGAAAAAAATACACGTTTCTTTATTTTTAATGAAGATTCTAAATACCAATTTTACATCTGTAAACTTTCAAAGATTTGAGATATAGATACGCTCATTTTAAAAATTCACCCCCCTTTTCACCCTCCCATTAATTGGATTTTTCAAAAACAAAAAATACACGTTTCTTAATTTTTAAAAAAGAGTCAAAAGTACCCATCTTCAGGTCTGTAATATCTTCAGTTTCTGAGATATAAGTACCGGTATCCTGATCAAAGGCGTTCAACCACTTTTTCACCCTTTTTCACCCCTCCTATTGGGATTTTCTGAAAAAAAAACGTGTTTCCTTATTTTTAAATAAGATTCTATTTACCAATTTTTACATCTGTAAACTTTTAAAGTTTTGAGATATAGATACACTCATTTTAAAACTTCACCTCCCTTTTCACCCCCTTAGCGACGGAATATCCAAAAATCCTCTCTTAGCGAGCACCTAGTCCGACTCGTTGGCTGAATGGTCAGCGTACTGGCCTTCGGTTCAGAGGGTCCCGGGTTCGATTCCCGGCCGGGTCGGGGATTTTAACCTTCATTGGTTAATTCCAATGGCCCGGGAGCTGGATGTTTGTGCTGTCCCCAACATCCCTGCAACTCACACACCGCACATAGCACTATCCTCCACCACAATAACACGCAGTTACCTACACACGGCAGATGCCGCCCACCCTCATCGGAGGGTCTGCCTAACAAGGTTTGCACTCGGCTAGAAATAGCCACACGAAATTATTATTATTAGCGAGCACCTACATCTTAATATGAATGTATCCCCAACATTTCATTTCTTTATGTCTAGTAGTTTTGGCTCGGCGATGATGAATCAGTCAGTCAGTCAGTCAGTCAGTCAGTCAGTCAGTCAGTCAGGACAAGTTATTATATATCCCCTTCGCCCCCTATCGAATTGTTTTGAAAATAAAATACAGCCCATGTTACTCACTGGCAATATACCCTCCTATAGGTGAAGTAATTTTCGAAATAGATTCAGTAGTTTTTGAGTCTATCGGTTACAAACAAATATAATATTACATGAGATAAAAAAAAACCAAACCAAACCAAACCCCATGGCACTACATCCCTTGAAGGGCCTTGGCCTACCAAGCGAGCGCTGCTCAGCCCGAAGGCCTGCAGATTACGAGGTGTCGTGTGGTCAGCACGACGAATCCTCTCGACCGTTATGCTTGGCTTTCTAGACCGGGGCCGCTATCTCACTGTCAGATAGCTCCTCAATTCTAATCACGTAGGCTGAGCGGACCTCGAACCAGCCCCCAGGTTCAGGTAAAAATCCCTGACCTGGCCGGGAATCGAACCCGGGGCCTCCGGGTAAGAGGCAGGCACGCTTCCCCTACACCACGGATTACATAAGATACTACATTATATTATATTATTTCAATAAAGCGGTCATTGTTTTATTTGTATGTTGTCCCTGAAAATAGGAGAAATAGAAGAGATATACGAAAAGAAAAGGAGAAATGAGAAAAATCTGGTGAGCATTGAAAACGGAGAAGGGAAAGTTTAGGAGGATAAATTCTATGTAAGGACAAAAGCAAAGAACCAGAAACAGTGACCGTGCTTTGTTTATCCTCTGACCTCAATAGAAACACTCCTCTTTATTAACTATCTTACTACACTTTCGTAATTACTAGTTTCGGTTGTTCGTTAATGTACGTAAAATTTCGATTTCGAACTCTTCTTAGATGTCATCACTCATTTTATAATTATTCAAGGTAGTTCATTTACTTAGATCATTATTTTACTATGCTTTTATAATTGGATTAGGTTAAGTTTGCTTTTGTACATAGAATATATATTTTGAGCTCTTCTTAAACTTCATTAAGCGTGTTATAATTATTCAAATTATTTACTGTTTTATTGAGCTTTTAACTGTAAAACTCACTGCTGGTAGTATCATTGTAAGCGCAGTTTATTACTATGTACTGATATTATTATACTATACATCACCTATTTATGATACTGTATTTTGTAGATTTGCTCATTAAATATTTCATGAACGTCATATTTTACCGTTATTAGAAAGTCGAAACACTTTATTCAGTGAAGTGAACTTAGCCATGAACCATGGTTCATGTTTGACCACGCCATCGCGAAGCACTGTCAGGGTACGGAGTATAGGAGCACTGTTTCTCTTGCAGTCCGAGACGCTATTTTTTTTTATATTGGCTTTACGTCACACCGACACAGATAGGTCTTATGGCGACGATGGGACAGGAAAGGGCTAGGACTGGGAAGGAAGCGGCCGTGGCCTTAATTAAGGTACAGCCCCAGCATTTGCCTGGTGTGAAAATGGGAAACCACGGAAAACCAGCAGTCCGAGACGGAAGTGCGGTGTGCCGTATCGAATGTCTCGAAACAGTCAGCAGTATCACTTCGCCCATCTCTACTTCCCAGTCCTAGACCTGTCCTATCGAATCGTCAGTACAGTAACACTTATCTGAGTCCGAGGGACGTAAAACGAATTTAAAAAAATCATATTCATGACGACGACATCTTCCAATGTTCAATCCTATTAGTGTTAAGAGAGAATGGTTGCCCATCACCGCCACTACTGTCCTACTCAGAACACGCAAAAGATACATTGATCAACACAACACTTGAGTCAACTGCTCACATCAGAGTCTTAAATTTAAAATTTCAGGTTTCAATTTTTTCTTGTATATTCGATGTATTCATATCTATTAATAATAATATTTGTTTTACGTCCCACTAACTACATATTTATGATTTTGGGGACGCGGAGGTGCTGCAGTGTTGTCCTGCAGGAGTTCTTTTACGTGTCAGTAAATCTACTGACAAGAGGCTGACATATTTTAGCACTTTCAAATACCACCGGACTGAGCCTGGATCGAACTTGCCTAGCAGTGCTCAGAATACCAGCGCTCTACCGCCTGAGCTATACTCAACGTGGCAAATTACCTTAAATTAAATCAACTTGCTTTCCGAGTTCATGGGCAGACAATTCAGTTTCAATTTCAATCATCAATAATCTGCATTTAGGGCTGTCGCCGAGATGGCACATTCCCTAACAATTGTTTACCTACATGTTTCTTAAATATTTTCAAAGAACTTGGAAAATTTTCAAACATTTCCCTTGATAATTTACTCCAAGCCCTTACTCATCCCCAATTTCTCCTCTTGAATTCCAAATTTATATTCATGTTATTATCTTTCCTATTTTAAAAAGCTCCAGTCTACTTATGTCATTCCACGCCAACTCTCCACTGAGAGCTCGAAACATACCACATACTCGAGCATCTCTTCTCCTTACTCCTAAGTCTTCCCAGCCCAAAGTTAGCAAAATATTCGTAACACTACTCCTTTGTCGAAAATCACCCAGAACAAATCGTACTGTTTTCCTTTGAATTGTTTCCAGTTCTCGTATCAAGTAGTCCTGGTGATGGTCCCATACACTGGAGCCATACTCTAACTGCGGTCTTACCAGAGACTTATACTTTACATCCTTAGTACAAACCCTAAATACTCTCAATAACCCTGTGAAGAGATTTGTAACCTTTCTTAACAATCTTATTATCCAATGAATATCATTCCTTTTATTTATTTATTTATTTATTTATTTATTTATTTATTTATTTATTTATTTATTTATTTATTTATTTATTTATTTATTTATTTATTTATTCAGGGTCAGCAACAGCATAACGCGGATTTACAAAGATCCGAGCAATGTACGAAATATATTAATCTAAAATGAAAGATAAATATTTACAAAGGACACAAATATACACAGTAAAAACTGTAGAGTCCTATTAAAACATATTTACATAAACAACGACATTAACAAAGGAAAATATATTTACAGTAAACACAGGAGTAGAAACAGGAAATAACAAGAAGGAAAATTAAGTTATATGATAAATATCATGACAGAAGGAAGGAAACGATACGAAGATGTCAAGGTTCTTGTTGACAGATAACGTATTAGACATTGCTGAATACGTACAGAAATAGGACCTTATGGGGAGAGAAAGCCGGGAGTAAGGAATATGGAATAGGGTCTTCAATCTGGTACTACGGGATGGTACTTATCTTACAGTATTCCTCATGATGAACTATCACCTCATTAACACATTAATTAAAACAGAGGACTTTTCTTCTTGGGGAAACTTACAACCTGACTTTCCATCACATTTACACTCGTACCATATACGTGACACTGACTACCTAATTTGGTCGAGCAAGCAATTTTTTTTTTTTTCATTCACTATTCATGTCATAGGAAAGAGTTTTAAACACCTGACGGATGTTGTCTGGAGTTGTGTAATACTCTCTATGTTATCCGGAGAATGAATCAGCAGACAGGCAGCTTTCGAGTCATTGAGTCTAACAATGAGCCATTTGTTGAAACTCCTGACAGTCAATAGAAAGTCTCGTTGTTTAGCTCCTGTCCTCAATAGACACCGTCCACCGCTCCTTTCTGCACATATCTACTTTCTTAGGTGCTGTGCCCGTCGTTGGGAGGCTGGTTTTGTAGTCACCTAGCACAGATAAATGGCGGCAGAAGAGGCAGAGCATACTCGATTAATAACATCAAGACTATCAGCGCTGATCTGCCTTTAGGGCCGTCAGCCAGGTGACAGATTTCCTATCAGCTGCTTACCTAGTTCTTTCTTAAATAATTTCAAAAAATTTGGAAGTGTGTAGAACGTCTCCCTTGATAAATTATTCCAATTTCTAACTCCCCTTCCTACTTGTCCTCTTGAACTCCATCTTCACACTATGATATTTCCTACTTTTGAAAACACCACTCAGATTTATTCGCCTACTTAGAGTCATTTCATCCCATCTCTCCACTGACAGCTCGGAACATACCGCTTAGTCGAGTAGCTCGTCCCCTTTCTCCCAAGTCTTCCCAGCCCAAACTTTGCAACAGTTTCATAACGCTACTCTTCTGACGGAAATCACACAGAACAAATCGAGCCGCTTTTCTTTGACCTTTTTTTTTTCAGTTCTTGAATAAAATAATCCTTGTGAGGTCCCATACAAGGAAACCATGCTGTAATTTGGTCTTCCCAGAGACTTATAAACCCTCCCCCTTACATCCCTAAAACTCCTAAATACCCTCCAAAAGATCTGTAAGTTTTAATTTACAGTGCCATTCATGTGAATACCTCAATGAAGATCCTTCCTTATATTATCACATAGGTACTTACAGGGTTCCCCGTGGCCTTAGTTAAGGTACAGTCCCAGCATTTGCCTGGTGTGAAAATGGGAAACCACGGAAAACCATCTTCAGGGCTGCCGACAGTGGGGTTCGAACCCACTATCTCCCGAATACTGGACATAGGCCGCACTTAAGCGACTGCAGCTATCGAGCTCGGTGTGATCTGTGGGTTTGATTTAATTAAGGAAAATACATATGCATATGAGTGTGGCTGGTTGTGTTCCAAGTTGTCCCATTTGGAATGCCGTAATGCGTTGTCAAGCACTGAAGAAAATATGGGTGATTTAAGAAATGTACATATTTTGTTGAAACAATATGATGATGCAAATTTGCTTTACCCTAATGTAATGGCATTATGGCAAGTATTGCTTATAGGGAAAGTTTGAATATTTTTGAGGCTAAATTTATAGATTTTCTTTCTGTTAGTAGGCTTCATGTCAAAAGGAAAATTGTCCAGCTCTTAAATGTAAATTCATTGAATCGTGTGTAAGGAATGTGCCGATATTTTTGTTGACAAGTGTTTTAATATGATGATACAATGCTATTAAATGTTTTTAAATGAGAAAAGAGAAAATTCTAGCCGTGAACGTTCATGCAGGAATTCTAAAGCTTAAAAAGTAATGCATAAATGAAGGATCAAGCCCTTTCACAGCAGTCCAATTCACATCTTGATTATATGTCTAATTTCAGTCTTTAAATAATAACCAGTTAAATAATTCTTCATTCATTTATCCAGAATTGCGTTAGCAACTTTGAAGTTAATATCTTAGTAAGACTTTCTTTCTAGACGTAATTTATTTATCCATTTCCGTATACACATTTCGATTGATATTTGAATTTAGCGCGAATTTTCAGGTCAAGCCACTAGGTGCGCCACTTGTCTTCCATTTTAACAAGGCTAAATCCGGAAGTGTCGCGTATTGTCTCTGCTGTATTTGGTTCAAGTCAACAGCAGTCAGTCAGTGAAATGTTATTGTTGATTAATTGTAGCTGCTCTGGAAGGGGTGCTCTTACACGTAGGAAGCGTAATTTCCTCGAGAACCATTAGAATTGAAAAAAAAAATCCCCTTTTATAGAATCCTGTATTGTAGGTATACAGGCTGTGCTTTACGTTATGGTTATAACTGACCACTTGTTGAATATTTGTTTTTTTTTTTACGGTTAAAACATACGCAAGTTAAGGAAATAAGTACATTTAATCGTTGCCATTTTGAGAAGCGTAATTTTTGAAAAATAAGAATAGGCTCGTATTTGAAATGAATATCTGAGACGTATCCGTACCAAATTTCAACACAATTGGTCCAGCAGTTCAGGAGAGAAGGAAACGGACATGATCTCATTTAAAACTATTATTCCACTTTCGACAAACTAGGTATGTCTTATGGCTGAGGACCATCTATCCCCTGTGGTTGGGGGCGGTAGAATAACACTTACGGTATATCCTGCCTGTCGTAAGAGGCGACTAAAAGGGATCTCAGGGGCTCTGAACTTTCGAGCGTGCGTTGGCGATCACGGGGCCCTTAGCTGAGTCCTGGCATTACTTCCACTTACTTGTGCCTGGCTCCTCACTTTCATCTATCCTATCCGACCTCACCTGGTCAACTCTTGTTCTTTTCCGACCCCGACGTAATTACGTATGGAGGCCTAGGGAGTCTTTCATTTTCACGCCCTTCGTCGCCCTTGTCTTCCTTTGGCCGATACCTTCATTTTTCAAAGTGTCGTACGCCTTCCATTTTTTCTCTCTCTGATTGGTGTCATATAGAGGATGGTTGCCCAGTTGTACTTCCTCTTAAAACAATAATCACCACCACCACGTGAGGGCCATCTGAAAATTTGCTTTACGAAATTAGCTATACAAAATGAGTGACGCGATGTAGCCTAGTAACCGTGCAGGCTGTGATGTGAAGTATTGATTGATGACCATGACTGAAACATATTAGCTTTGTTCGTGCAGCAAATCTGAGATAGTTTGTGATTTGTACAAGAGAGCATGCGTGGATTAGGAATAGTTGGAAACGGTTTCCGATTCTCAGCTGCGCGAACGGTCACGTAGCAATAAATATTGCCGTTAGATGTCAGCACCATTCCCAATTATTTTATACTGTATTTAATTTATTGATTGATTGATTGATTGATTGATTGATTGATTGATTGATTGATTGATTGATTGATTGATTGATTGATTGATTGATTGATTGTTGTGTTCTACAGAATGTAATATTTTGTCGTAAATATATCACTCATTTGGACTGAAAAGTAGAAATATGTCCGCCTCTGTGGTGTAGTGGTAACTGTGATTAGCTGCCACCCCCGGAGGCCCGGGTTCGATTCCCGGCTCTGCCACGAAATTTGAAAAGTGGTACGAGAACTGGAACGGGGTCCACTCAGCCTCGGGAGGTCAAATGAGTAGAGGTGGGTTCGATTCCCACCTCACCCATCCTGGAAGTGGTTTTCCGTGGTTTCCCACTTCTCCTCCAGACAAATGCCGGGATGGTACCTAACTTAAGGCCACGGCCGCTTCCTTCCCTCTTCCTGGCCTATCCCTTCCAATCTTCCCGTCCCCCACCTAGGTCCCTGTTCAGCATAGCAGGTGAAGCCGCCTGGGTGAGGTACTGGTCATCCTCCCCAGTTGTATCCCTCGACCCAACGTCTCACGCTCCAGGACATTGCCCATGAGGCGGTAGAAATGCGATCCCTCGCTGAGTCCGAGGGAAAACCAACCCTGGAGGGTAAACAGATTAAGAAAGAAAGTAGAAATATTTGCTTGCAACATGCAAGGTACGAATAAAGCAACTTATTTTGAAGTATGTTCTACGGATTTTTACACGGTAGTATTAATAATTCAATCAGTGACAATAATACGATACGAGGATGAATGAACATTTATAGTACAATACTATTATTTTCATTTTTAGGCCTTGCTCTATTCAGATCAATGTCATCAACTAAATCTAGATTGTCGTCGTCAGTTGAAGATTCATTGCAGTCACTGGCAAACCTGATGTTTGACATCTGAAAATATATACAAGTTTTTATATCGCCAACAATTTGTGACATTCGTGATTGGTTACCACCATATCATTAAGCATAGACTAACAGTTCATTAAAATGCATCTAGTTTATCTACAATACGTAGACTTACATTGACAGTTCACATGTGTTTTATCGTGATATTGTTTTAAATTAAGGATATGTACTAGATGCATATTAACCCCTTATGTACGTTGATTAAACAGAATGCGCGATTGATACATTTAATTAAGAATTTATTTAAGAATACCGCCGTCAAGGAATGTTAATTTCAAGGAAAACACGGAACAAATGTATTTATAAGGATCTGTGCTTTGTGAATCACGTATGAAAGGGGCTGATGCTCATGCCTGATTTAGAAATCCGAAAACAATCCCCAAATTCTGCTGACTGTCCTCAAACTATACGAAACTGGAATACACGGCTGCAAGAACAGCAGACTAGCAGTCAGAAATTCTCGCTGCATTACCAAAGAGGGGCGCTAGAGTAAGGATGGTTGCTGTAATCTTGCAGGCTGTGATGTGAAGTATTCATGAATGGTCATGAGACGTCACCTCATCGTACTCTATAGAGAACTGATTATTTTATTCGTAGTAGTTTCACAGAACCTGAGTCAACTTCCTCTTTTCGACGTACTGAATCTTCCACTAGTCCCCTCCATATTCCACACAGAAGTCTTCTCAAAAACGATTTGTTAGATGCTAATAATCATTACCTATTTCATTTTCATTTATTGAAAGGCATATTCATGATCTTTTAATTCTCCGAAAGGGAAATTTGGCACCACTTTTGCAAAAAAAAAAAAATAAAAAATAAAATAAAGAATGAATTGGCGTATGGGGAGTGTCCGAGGACATGTTCGGCTCGCCAGGTGCAGGTCTTTTGATTTGACTCCCGTAGGTGACTTGCGCGTCGTGATGAGGATGAAATGGTAATGAAGACGACACATACACCCAGTCCCCGTGCCAGCGAAATTAACCAATGATAGTTAAAATTCACAACCCTGCCGGGAATCGAACCCGGGACCCCTGTGACCAAAGGCCAGCACATCAACCATTTAGCCATGGAGCCGGACACTTTTGCAAATAATTTCAATAAATAATATATTTTCAGGTTAGTATTTAGAAATGAAATATACTTTGGTTATCAATAGGGCTCGAAAGTTGACGAAAGTTGAGGCAAGTTGAGGCAAGTTGAGGCCCAACGCAATATGTGTTCATTCTGGGTCATTGTAGGCCAGAAAATGGTGGGTTTTATGTGTTTTTTCAGCCTTTTTCGGCATTTTTTGGCTTATTGACCTTTTTTAGGCCTTTGATTAGGTCTTAACGGCCTTTGTTTTTTTTTGCAACTCCGTCTTATTTCGACTACATTTTTACTGTTCATTCTCAATTCGAATTATTATTAGTTCATCCATCACCTCTTAAACCTGAAAGGAGAGAGAATGAAATTAAAAATGAAACTACTACGTGAAAAAACCGCGAGTATCAAATTATGTGCGAGATAAGTGAGGAGAACATTTTGATGCGAATGTTTTTGAAGAGGAAGATCTCACTTGCTTCAAGTATGAACCCTTAACATCCGTTGTTGTGAAGATGTTTTGTAACGTGCTCTCAGAAAACAGAAGATCCTTTACACGTAAGAACCTGGAAATCACTATTGTGATATACTGCAAAGCCAACTGAGGTAAGGTTTCCGATTTCCAATTTCTGTAACCCTAGTGTGCTTAAGCCAAATATGGTTGTACATACACTAAATTAAATTTCTTTCTCCTGGATGTCCATTACGAGTCCGCTGAATTCATTCTAGGTGGAAAAAATATTTCATTCCAAATTCTGCACATCCTTTTTTTTAAAAAACAAACACAGAATTCCTTCTTTTAAATTACAGTATATTAATATTAAAACTACGTTGTCTGAAAGACGTACTTTACTCATATATTTTTGCACCCTATGTTGCATGCCACCAGAATTTTGTATTTTTAAACATTATATTCCTTCATGTCCGCCTCTGTGGTGTAGTGGTTAGTGTGATTAGCTGCCACCCCTGGAGGCACGGGTTCGATTCCCGGCTCTGCCACGAAATTTGAAAAGTGGTACGAGTGATGGAACCGGGTCCACTAAGCCTCGGGAGGTCAACTGAGTAGAGTGGGTTCGATTCCCATCTCAGCCATCCTGGAAGTGGTTTTCCGTGGTTTCCCACTTCTCCTCCAGGCAAATGCCGGAATGGTACCTAACTTAAGGCCACGGCCGCTTCCTTCCCTCTTCCTTGTCTATCCCTTCCAATCTTCCCATCCCCCACCAAGGCCCCTGTTCAACATAGCAAATGAGGCCGCCTTGGCGAGGCACTAGTCATCCTCCCCAGTTGTATCCCACGACCCGATGTCTGACGATCCAGGACACTGCCCCTGAGGTGGTAGAGGTAGGATCCCTCGCTGAGTCCGAGGGAAAAGCCAACCCTGGAGGGTAAACAGATTAATAATAATAATAATAATAATAATAATAATAATAATAATAATAATAATAATAATAATAATAATAATAATAATAATAATAATAATAAACCCTGCCTCTAAATGCCAACAAAGGACTCCTTGAAGAACTGGAGAAAAGAGAACGCAAAATTGTGAGAGGAATCTTGGGATCAAAGTACAAAAATGGAATCCATCGAAAGAAATCCAACAAGGAAGTCTACAGCAAAATAGAGAAAATTACCGACACAATCAGAAAAAGACGGGCACGATTTTACGGTCATCTGAAAAGAATGGATGGAACAAAGTTAACTAAAGAAATCTTTCACTTTTTTGATTCAAACCCCAAAACCAAAATTCCCTGGTTTAGAAATACCAAAGAAGACCTACAAATGCTACATATCTCAGCTGAAGACGCCCTTAACAGAGATCTCTTCCGCAAGAAAATATTGACGAACGGGCTAAACCGAGACGAGCAACGGAAGAGAAGACACGGTGCCCCTTGGACAGAGGAGCGTAAGCAGGCCCACTCACAAAGAATGAGGGAAATTTGGGCTCTAAAGAAGGCCAAGTTCAGTGTCAAATGCAACAAGACTTAACGTGGTCCTTGATGGCCCCAGAGAATTATATAATAATAATAATAATAATAATAATAATAATAATAATAATAATAATAATAATAATAATAATAATAATAATAATAATAAGAAGAAGAAGAAGAAGAAGAAGCAGATAATATTCCTTCATTAAATACGTAATTAAGTCCGCCTCTGTGGTTTAGTGGTTAGTGTAATTAGCTGCCACCCCCGGAGGCACGAGTTCGATTCCCGGCTCTGCCACGAAATTTGAAAAGTGGTACGAGGGCTGGAACGGGGTCCACTAAGTCTCGGGAGGTCAACTGAGTAGAGGTGGGTTCGATTCCCACCTCAGCCATCCTGGAAGTGGTTTTCCGTGGTTTTCCACTTCTCCTCCAGACAAATGCCGGAATGGTACCTAACTTAAGGCCACGGCCGCTTCCTTCCCTCTTCTTTGTCTATCCCTTCCAATTTTCCCATCCCCCACCAAGGCCCCTGTTCAGCATAGCAGGTGAGGCCGCCTGGGCGAGTTACTGGCCATCCTCCCCAGTTGTATCCCCGACCCAATGTCTCACGCTTCAGGACACCACCCTTGAGGCGGTAGAGGTGGGATCCCTCGCTGAATCCGAGGGAAAAGCCATGTTAGATAATTATACGAAATCCTTCCTAAGTATGTGAACTATCATTATCGCTAAAAGATGTAATCATCATTAGTTGTGAGGTAATCGAGTTAATAACAACCTGGCCAAGAACAGTTCTTCATTAACGTTTCTGTAGTTACATCTGTCAAGTCCGCCTCCAGACAAAAGAAGTTGCGTAACTCACTCTTGCACACAGAGTAATTAACTAACACATAACTGATGTTCGCCGTAACCTTGATTGCTATGGTACGTAATTAATGGCACGATTATGGAAATATTTACAGCAAACACTATGATAAACCTTGCTTGATTCATAACTAGAAAATTGTATTAGACTTCTGCATGCGATCAGGTTGGTATTCACATGTACTTATCAACCTCGTGATCTGTGGAAAGGAGAACAAACTTTATACGAGGGCTGTAAATAAAATAGTGATACAACGCAATATTTAATGAACTAACAAGTGCAATTGCATTATACTATTTCACTGTAGTCATCCGCAAACTCTAGTATATTTTGCCAAATGTCGGGAAGCCGCTCGGGAACGTTGGTAAGGCGTTCTCTATTGATGATAGTGACGGAGCGCCCTCCTGCGCTGTGCAGAGATGCCACGTCAGGAAATCGACGGGCTCGAAGGGGTTCCTTAAACATCGCAAACAGATCGAAATCACAAAGACTTATGTCTGGTGAGAACGGACGGTGTTCCAAGACCCCTCAATGCCACCGTTGCAACGAGAGCTTGACATTTTTAGCGACATGACTACGTGTGTTGTCATGCAACACGATAGGGTAAGGTATTATCCCCACTTAAGAAGTGTTGGTAAGTCTAAGACATTGAACGCGAATTGAAACCTAAAGCTTGAAACTTTCGTCACCAAACGGAAACGAAAACTAATTCATGCAGTAAATGGTTAGGTAGACTACGATCACTACTTTTCCAGCCTTTCCGCTGTTAGTGGGTGACTAGAATATGCCTACGATATCTCCTGTCTGTCGTAAACAGTAGCGGCTATTGGGAATTAAAAGTGCGGGGGGAAAAAGAACATACAGACAACAAACAGTAGCGGGGTTTGTGGGGTATAGCCGCTGAGGGGGTGGGGGGGGGGGGGTGGTGGTGGTTATACGCATAAAAGACAGGTACAAAATGGTAAGTTTTTGATTCTCTCTGAGCGAATTTTGACAGAGAGGCAATAATAGTCTTTTGAGATTTCGATCCAATACTATATAATACAACTTTCTTCATAGGAACAATATTACACATTTATTACAATTAAAAGTATGGTGTGATTGTACAATTAAAACCATTTAGCATTCGACTACTCACTAAGAAACTAACAGACACTTGCGTGTTTTCCCGCAGCGGGACTGCGTGTTTTTCACGCAGCTGGACGACCTGCGAGGGGGTTGGCCACACTTGCGGTTTGTTCACGCTGGATTTTTGCGTGTTTTTCACCAACTTGACGACAACACGTGGCCACACTTGCGTGTTTGTACGGCGTGATTATATTAGTGTGTTGTATATTGTGATGCCGGCCCCGTGGTGTAGGAGTAGCGTGCCTGCCTCTTACCTGGAGGCCCCGGGTTCGATTCCCGGCCAGGCTCCCCTGTGGGTGGGGGCGGTAGAATAACACCCACGGTATCCCCTGCCTGTCGTAAGAGGCGACTAAAAGGGGACCCAGAGGGTTTGAACTCCGGAGCGTGGGTTGGCGACCACGGGGCCCTTAGCTGAGTCCTGGCATTGCTTCCACTTACTTGTGCCAGGCTCCTGACTTTCATCTATCCTATTCGACCTCTCTTCGTCAACTCTTGTTCTTTTTCGACCCCGACGCTATTAGGTTTGTGAGGGCTAGGGAGTCTTTCATTTTCACGTCCTTCGTGGCCCTTGTCTTCCTTTGGCCGATATCTTCATTTTTCGAAGTGTTGGATCCCTTCCATTTTCCCCTCTGATTAGTGTTATATGGAGGATGGTTGCCTAGTTGTACTTCCTCTTAAAACAATAATCATCACCACCACAATCCCGGCCAAGTCAGGGATTTTTACCTGGACCTGAGGGCTGGTTCGAGGTCTAGTCAGCCTACGTGATTAGAATTGAGGAGCTATCTGACGGTGAGATAGCGGCCCCGGTCTAGAAAGCGCAGAATAACGGCCGAGAGGAGTCGTCGTACTGACCACACGACACCTCGTAATTTGCAGGCCTTCGGGCTGAGCAGCGGTCGCTTGGTAGGCCAAGGCACTTCAAGGGCTCTAGTGCCAAGGGGTTTGGTTTTGGTTGTATATTGTGAGTAGCAAAACATCGCCATTGCTCTTCATATAGAAGGCATTCCATTTTTAAATAATAATTCCGTTGTTGTGTTATGTGCTTGGTTGTTCTTCGCCGTCGTCAGCGTCAAAGAAAACATTGGATCCATCCTGTATTAAGTGACAGGTCATCAAATGGACAATTTGTGCTCCTACACTATAAACTAAAAGACAACCAAGATAATTTTTTTGAGTATTACAGATTGTCCGTGACCTTATTTGAACTGCTTTTCTGTATGTTGAAAAATGCTATCAGCGAAAGAAACACAAGGCTGCGGGAATGTATTCCTGAGGAAGAAAAACTCGCATTGACATTAAGGTGTCGTTAAGGCATGGGTACCTTTGTACCTCCAAAATTATCAGTTCACTGTCTAACATTCTCCTAAGTTTTACACGAACAAAACCGCAGCGTCTTCTTCCCGCAAGTGTGGCCAGGCACTGCTGAGCGGGAGAGCGTGAAACACGCAAAGAAAATGGACCCCGGCCCATTCTCGAGCGGGCGACCTTGAAGACGCGCCTTGTCTCTTGTCCCGCTGCGTCTTTTTCCCGCAAGTGTGGCCAGTCCCATTAAACTCAGTGATGTGCATTTTTAGCGCGTGTTTTCCCGCAGTCACGCTGCGGGAAAAAACGCAAGTGTGGCCGTACACTAAAGAGACTGCCAGACTGACGAATGCGCGCGGCAAACGGGTGAATCACTACCTCAGAATCCCTGACCTTGGGTACATGCAAAGTCTGCACTACTTGCCCAAATCCTTCACCTGAGACGAACGATATTTTGTGTGTAGATGAAAATCCACAGCCTGTTTCCAGTCATTCAACCGGGTCAGGAAAGGAACGAATAAATGAATGAATGAAGCCCCTATCTAGCGGCGAAGATAGGAATCGTGCCGGCTGCCGAAGCCTGTCACACTCCTCTGGGGCAATGATTAATGAATGACAGATGAAATGAAATGATATTGGAGAGTGTTGCTGGAATGAAATATGACAGGGAAAACCGGAGTACCCGGAGTAAAACCTGTCTCGCCTCCGCTTTGTCCAGCACAAATCTCACATGGAGTGACCGGGATTTGAACCACGAAACCCAGCGGTGAGAGGCCGGTGCGCTGCCGCCTGAGCCACGGAGGCTTCTCTTGTGTGTAGATATTTCCGCTAATAATTGTGTAAAATTAAGGATAGAATTAGCTGATAAGACAACAGGGCTTGTAAAAATTGCTTTTTTAAAAAGTAATTCCTTTAATTTCTAGTTTCAACCGGCTAAAATGGAACAAAAATTTAATATTTTCTCCGCAAATTAGGGGGACAACTGCTCCCCCCTCGCCTCCCCCCCTCCCTAGTCGCCGCTACTGGTCGTAAAAGTCGATTAAAAGAGCGACCGTTTTTTTTTTTTTGCTACATATTTAACGTCGCACTAACTCATCATTTGCCTGCACAAGTAACCCCCTTGGTATTGTAGCCAGTGATCGACTGGATGAATCTTGCAGACACCCGAGCAAACGGTTCCACTTAATGTAAGCGTCAGTAAACAATAAACCTGGAAATGCTCGTATTTGCGACTAGTCTCACGTTTGTAGCCAGGGTGTCTGTTGTACTCCGCCATTCCATTAGATGTCACTATTAAGGTATGCACACACCAACGCGGAATGCGGGAGCGGGAACGATCCCGTCGCGAACCATTATGAGTACAGCGGGATATGGATCCATTCACACCGGTGCGTCACTCTCCCGCCTATATGGCGAGATTGCAGCGAACCATTTTCAGTTTGCAGCATGCAGCGTCTTCCCGCGTCCCGCATTCAATGTGACAGTAGCAATGGCGACTGAACAGTTGGTAGAGAGCGTTAAGAAACATCCAATGCTTTACGACATGAGTAATGAAGATTACAAGAATGTGAGGAAGAAGAATATGTTGTGGGATGAAAGAGAAAAAGAACTGTGTATACCTGGTTAAGTATCAATTCTTTAATTATCACTGTTTGTGTGTGACTTTTTTGCACACATTTCTCCATTCGTAAACTTCCAGATGCATGTAAGATGTATACTAAAACTATCTATACACTGTTGTTATGCATGCCAAAGAACTCCACAAATTTCTCACGATCAGCGAACGCTACAGAGAGTGCTCGTCGTACATCATTGTCAACATTTTCAAAGGCCCCAAGTTCTGATTCCGGTAGATCTAAATCTTCGTGATATGTTGGATTTTCTCTCAGGAAATTGTGCAGAATGCACGTTGTTCTAATGATTCGCTTAGCTGCGTCCACATGAACTTCCATGGGTCTGTGCAAAGACAAAGACGAACTTCGCAGTGACCGCGGGATTGTAGGTTTCACTCCCGCTTCCCGCGTCCCGCGTTGGTGTGTGCAGAAAGACGAACTTCGCAGCGACCGCGGGATTGTAGGTTTCACTCCCGCTTCCCGCGTCCCGCGTTGGTGTGTGCAGAAAGACGAACTTCGCAGCGACCGCGGGATTGTAGGTTTCGCTCCCGCTTCCCGTGTCCCGCGTTGGTGTGTGTGCAGAAAGACGAAATTCGCAGCGACCGCGGGATTGTAGGTTTCGCTCCCGCTTCCCGCGTCCCGCGTTGGTGTGTGCAGAAAGACGAAATTCGCAGCGACCGCGGGATTGTAGGTTTCGCTCCCGCTTCCCGCGTCCCACGTTGGTGTGTGCAGAAAGACGAACTTCGCAGGGACCGCGGGATTGTAGGTTTCGTTCCCGCTCCCGCTTCCCGCGTGCCGCGTGCCGCGTTGATGTGTGCAGACCTTATCCTTAATTGTGCATATACAAGATGGTCGGATATATGAGCGCTAGAGCGTTGGTCATACTGATAGGTAATTTAAACGGGATTTTATTTTTTATTTAAATTCATTTATTGAAAAACACAAGACAATTACAATTTATTTTTCCACATAGTTTCCTGCTTTGAAAATGTATTTGTCCGAGCGTATGGGCAGCTTTTTGATGCCCTCATCGCAAAAAGAACGGGATCGTGTCACCAGCCAGCTGCGCACGAAGTCTTCCACATTCGCATCATCTTCAAATCGTTGCCCTCCTAGAGCTTCTTTAAGCGGCCCGAATAAATGAAAATCGCAGAGCGATAAGTCCGGGCTGTAAGGAGGATGATCAAGTGTAGTCCAGTACATCTCCTGAGGCTTGGATACAGTTTCCGGTCAAAAGGCGAGGGACCCATCTGGAACACACTTTACGGAACTGTAAGTCGTTTGGGATGATTGCTTGACAGCTCCCATAACTGATTCCGACTTGTTCTGCAATTTCTGATACTGTCGCCCGTCAATGTCTTTAACCGCACGAATTTTTTCGTCCGTAATGCTGGTCCGAGGACGGCGATCGTGTCGCTGATTTTCCACACTTTCTTGTCCTTCCTTGAACTTTTTACGCCAGGCAAACCTACGCGTCCTTGACAATGTTTGATCACTGAACTGTGCAGTCAATCTCTGGCAACTTTCCGCCGCTCTTACTCCTTCACGAGTAAGATACACTGACTGACAGAGCAAATGCAACACCAAGAAGGAGTGGTTCGAAAGGGATGAAAGTTGGGGAAAAACAGAGACGACACGGACGAATAATTGATGTTTATTTCAAACCGATATGCAGGTTACACAATGCGCACGGCATCGACTCAGTAGGATGTAGGACCACCGCGAGCGGCGATGCACGCAGAAACACGTCGAGGTACAGAGTCAATAAGAGTGCGGATGGTGTCCTGAGGGATGGTTCTCCATTCTCTGTCAACCATTTGCCACAGTTGGTCGTCCGTACGAGGCTGGGGCAGAGTTTGCAAACGGCGTCCAATGAGATCCCACACGTGTTCGATTGGTGAGAGATCCGGAGAGTACGCTGGCCACGGAAGCATCTGTACACCTCGTAGAGCCTGTTGGGAGATGCGAGCAGTGTGTGGGCGGGCATTATCCTACTAAAACAGAGCATTGGGCAGCCCCTGAAGGTACGGGAGTGCCACCGGCCGCAGCACATGCTGCACGTAGCGGTGGGCATTTAACGTGCCTTGAATACGCACTAGAAGTGACGTGGAATCATACGCAATAGCGCCCCAAACCATGATGCCGCGTTGTCTAGCGGTAGGGCGCTCCACAGTTACTGCCGGATTTGACCTTTCTCCACGCCGACGTCACACTCGTCTGCGGTGACTATCACTGACAGAACAGAAGCGTGACTCATCGGAGAACACGACGTTCCGCCATTCCCTCATCCAAGTCGCTCAAGCCCGGCACCATGCCAGGCGTGCACGTCTATGCTGTGGAGTCAATGGTAGTCTTCTGAGCGGACGCCGGGAGTGCAGGCCTCCTTCAACCAATCGACGGGAAATTGTTCTGGTCGATATTGGAACAGCCAGGGTGTCTTGCACATGCTGAAGAATGGCGGTTGACGTGGCGTGCGGGGCTGCCACCGCTTGGCGGCGGATGCGCCGATCCTCGCGTGCTGACGTCACTCGGGCTGCGCCTGGACCCCTCGCACGTGCCACATGTCCCTGCGCCAACCATCTTCGCCACAGGCGCTGCACCGTGGACACATCCCTATGGGTATCGGCTGCGATTTGACGAAGCGACCAACCTGCCCTTCTCAGCCCGATCACCATACCCCTCGTAAAGTCGTCTGTCTGCTGGAAATGCCTCCGTTGACGGCGGCCTGGCATTCTTAGCTATACACGTGTCCTGTGGCACACGACAACACGTTCTACAATGACTGTCGGCTGAGAAATCACGGTACGAAGTGAGCCATTCGCCAACGCCGTGTCCCATTTATCGTTCGCTACGTGCGCAGCACAGCGGCGCATTTCACATCAAGAGCATACCTCAGTGACGTCAGTCTACCCTGCAATTGGCATAAAGTTCTGACCACTCCTTCTTGGTGTTGCATTTGCTCTGTCAGTCAGTGTATTTTATAATATGCGTTGCGCAGTGCAGGTTTGCACCTGTTGCTCCGACATCGTGAGCGCTACTGACGAAACGGCGGGACATATCTAACAGCACGCTCTCCCCACTCCTAACGGTCCCGCCTAGAGATGGCTGAAAAATGACGTAGCAGTTATTTTGTCACAGTTATATGCTTGTCACTGTTACAAATGTAACGAGGACAACAAATAACCGGTTACTGAGTAACGACAACAGAATAACGTACTAGTGAAAACAGTAACTGGGAAGTGGTAACTGTCACTAGTAGCAGCTTACAGACACATAATGTGACCTTCAGAGTTCAGACAGTACGCATGTCTTCCAAGTGAGAGCGCTTTCGTAGGAGATTGCTTTAAGATAAATACACTATAGAGTACTGTATATTATACGTAAGTTGCTGCTGTCATCTGGTAACTAAAGTGTAAACTGTTATGAGTAGGGCTCGGATGTTTAGGACCTAAAAATCGCCAAAATAAGCAAGCAAATATGACCTCAAAAGTGACGAAATATGACCTCAAAAGTGACAAAATATGACCTCAAAAGTGACTAAATATGACCTCAAAAGTGGAGAAATATGACGTAAAAATTGCAGAATATGACCCGAAAATGCCTAATCTAAATGTGGCGTTTTTTAACAAATTATAAATCGAAAGGGCAATGCCTTTGATACACACTTGTTAAGTAAATTCTTTATTCTTACTTTCATATTAATTTTCTTAATGTACATGTTTAGCAGTTATTCAGTCTATTTTCCTTGTTTCACTTACCGAACATTTGTCAATACATAGCTATAAGGTACCGGCACTAAGTTCGATAAGATTATCAGATCATACAACATTTTAAAAGTCAAAGCGTGTTTGCACCTTCTAGTGATGGTTTGAAGTAGGAGAAAACTAGAAATATTTAAAAAAATATATATTTTGGGACGTTCAAGCCCATGTTTTCATTAATATTATTAAATGCGTTAGTTTAAATTGAGCATCACGAAACGAATCAGGTAGATGTCTTTCAATACATTATGGTAGGGCGGCAGGGCGTATAGTGCAAACTGACATACATTTTCCCTTCTTCTCCGCGGGTGGAATTGAAGTGTATGACAAGATTCATCTTCAAATCATCAGGCGCGAAAGACCTCCGATTATCACTTAACACATTCTTGTAAGAAGAGAAGCTCCTTTCTATGTCACAAGGTTATTGGTGCATATTTAATTCGTGTAAAAGGTGCAGTGAAGTCCATGGCCTTCATTCTATACAAACGGTATTCCACTTGTATTAACTGCAGATGTGATACCGAGAAGCAGTTTTGTGAACACTAGTTCGCATTCGATATGTTGAAGACGATTTTGCACAGCTACAGCTGTCGTCAGACCGCCAAAATATGACAGAAATATGACGTTTCTACGAAAATAGCTCAAAATATGACTTTATGACAAAAATAGCCAAAATATGCATTTATATGACAAATAAAAATCACTTAATTGTAACTATAATCACCTGATTCGTACCAAAATCCAATCAGGCAAGAAAATAGAGACAAAGAAAAAATATGACTTTTCCTAAACATCAGAGCCCTAGTTATGAGTAATAAGTAATGTATACAAGCCCACATACAAGATTGCTTATGTGGGATTCACTGAAATGTAGATGATTGTAATTGTGAATAATGTGAATTAAAATTAAATAAATAAATAAATAAATAAATAAATAAATAAATAAATAAATAAATAAATAAATAAATAAATAAATAAATAAATAAATAAACAAACTTGCAGTACCTTCATGGACTTGGAAAATGAACGATCATATTTCCAAAAGGGATTAAGCTACGATATTGCCATCTGCGTCACTGGCATCCTGCGCTTGATTTCCTTATTATTGCTGTTTCCGTTGCTGTTTGAGCTGAGGTACACTAATTAGGGTACAGTTTAAAGAACTTTTAAAGTCATTTTCAATTTCAAACGCTACTAAACTCGACCGTGATTGAACCTTATGAAATAGGAACAGAAGAATAAGGACTAACTGACTGAGTCACAGAGGACGACTTAACCTCTGTCACCACCACATTCAGATAAAAAATATCTTGATTATTTGGTTTTGCTTGTAGTCCAATGACCTACCTTAACTGCTCCATCAACAACACAACATCCAAGTCAGTCTTACTGCTGTATTATAGGTCCTGTGTGCCTAAGTTCAGCGCTTATCACGTTACGTCATTTTTGCTCATTGTACGAAGCTGATTGAATACCAAGCTATGTCAAAGGTTAGCATCAATTTCCCAAGCATAAGCAGTAAGTTATTCTTTCTTACGTAACGACGCAAATCGCGATGTATTGGAAAGAAATACGAAGTAAAATTATGTGCACGAAGGTGAAGATGGGCGGGGGTTATAGCAAAGCAAAGCTAAGTTATCTCCATACAGAGCATGAAGGTCTTTCGAGGAGTGGCAGGTTAAAACTCCACTATACATAATCCGTAACCTCGGCACTATGTGGGATAGAGTGGTCGGCCGAGTTCAACCGCAGGAATTAAATTGATCATTAGTTTAACTGAGTAAACGTGAGGGCCATGACCCTCTCCAGAAAACTGAAATCTCATTTCTGAAATGTTCGACCTCCCGACGGAGGAAAAAAATTGTTTTAATAATAATAATAATAATAATAATAATAATAATAATAATGTCCGCCTCTGTGGTGTAGTGGTTAGCGTGATTAGCTGCCACCCCCGGAGGTCCGGGTTCGATTCCCGGCTCTGCTACGAAATTTGAAAAGTGGTACGAGGGCTGGAACGGGGTCCACTCAGCCTCGGGAGGTCAACTGAGTAGAGGTGGGTTCGATTCCCACCTCAGCCATCCTCGAAGTGGTTTTCCGTGGTTTCCCACTTCTCCTCCAGGCGAATGCCGGGATGGTACCTAACTTAAGGCCACGGCCGCTTCCTTCCCTCTTCCTTGCCTATCCCATCCGATCTTCCCATCCCTCCACAAGGCCCCTGTTCAGCATAGCAGGTGAGGCCGCCTGGGCGAGGTACTGGTCATTCTCCCCAGTTGTACCCCACGACCAAGAGTCTGAAGCTCCATGACACTGCCCTTGAGGCGGTAGAGGTGGGATCCCTCGCTGAGTCCGAGGGAAAAACCGAGCCTGGAGGGTAAACAGATGATGAATAATAATAATAATAATAATAATAATAATAATAATAATAATAATAATAATAATAATAATAATAATAATTCTACGTTTTACCAACTACTTTTATGGTTTTCAGTGAGGCCACGCTGCTGGAATTTCATCCCGCAGGAATTCTTTTACGTGCCGGTAAATATAACAACACGAAACTGGCGCATTTGAGCATCTTCAAACACCACCGCACTCATTCGGGATCGAATCCACCAAGTTGGGCGCAGAATGCCAGCGCTCTACCGTCTGAGCTACTCACTTCGGACTTGTTTCGGCTCCATGGCTAAATTGTTAGCCTCCTGGCCTTTGGTCACAGGGGTCCCCGGTTCGATTCCTGGCAGGGTCGGGAATTTTAACCATCATTGGTTAATTCGCTGGCACGGGGGCTGAGTGTATGTGTCGTCTTCATCATCATTTCATCCACATCACGGCGCGCAGGTCGCCTACGGGAGTCAAAACAGAAGACCTGCACCTGGCGAGCCGAACATGTCCTCGGACACTCCCGGTACTAAAAGCCATACGACATTTCATTTCATTACTTCGGACTTGTTTATTTATTACCTGTTCATTGCACGGCTAATGACATATGACCTCCGCAGAGGCCTGGCGCACGTCTTTCGCATACAGGCGACCTGCGCGTCTATGAATGGAGCCTGCCTATGATGAATTCTGATGAAGAACGAAGTACACATACCCAGTCCCCGAGCCTGTCGATAATCGAACCCGAGATGCCCTCGGTCAGAGGCCTGCACTCTAACCATTCAGTCATGGAGACGGACGTGTAACGAATTATTTTATAATATTAAGTAGTAGTGTGCATTTACCACAATTTGAACAACAGAGATATGGAGGTTCTGGTAAAAAAGGGCGAACGTATAAAATGTTTACAAGACCGATGCTTGAAACTAGATAGCATAGTTTACTAAATAAATGAATAATTAAAATGTGTAAGGAATGTATCTATATAATTTCTCACTGCTCAATCAACCAGTTGAACCCCACTATCGGCAGTCCCGAAGATGGTTTTCCGTGGTTTCCCCATTTTCATACCAGGCAAATGCTGGGGCTAAACCTCATTTAAGACCATGGTCGCTGCCTTTCCACTTCTAGCCGTTTCCTATCCCATCGTCGCCATAAGGCTTATATATGTCGGTGCGACGTAAAGAAAATTGCAAATAAATAAATAAATAAATAAATAAATAAATAAATAAATAAATAAATAAATAAATAAATAAATAAATAAATAAATAAAACACACATTCATTCTCTCCTTTGTGAGCTCATAGTCTTGATCCGAGGGCACAGTGGTTCTGTTGGAAACGAAAAGGCAGATATCCTTGCAAAAGCAGCTTCCAAATCTAATATAGAAGTTATCTACAAAAAATCACTCCCTGAGTTACGCAAAAGCCCTAAAATAAAAATACAAACATATATAATAAACCGATAAAATAACTTCTGGACCTCAAGTACAAAGGGGACTGTCACAAGAGTTATTCTTTCCCAATATATGTAACCAAATTCAGTGCAAAAACATTAGTATCCGAATTCATTATCACTCAGTATCTGTGCCTTTGCTGGTAAGATGTAGTGTTTATAGTGCACCATGCCTGCTGGTACGGGCTAGAATAAGTTTGTTACTTTCATTGACCTGTCTCAGTCTCATCCTCGGCTTTGAGAATATGAAAATGCCTGACATATGAGCGATGCTAGTACAGTAATGCCATTCCTTGTACAGCCCGCCCCTGTTATGAATGGTGTGAAAATGTCAACTCATAGGGTCGGTTGGTACATGCATTTCAGTGGGCTAGGCAGACTGATATGTAATAGTAACTTCTGTCTCGGTGAGAAAAGCAACGGGAAAGTACATCACTCCTCATTTCCCTAGTATGCCTCTTCAGTGATGCCTAGGCTATATATGACAGCTGTTGGCGGAGCTGTTGAGGATTAAACAAGCCTTCGGGCTGAATACTCAGCATACATACATGGAAAGTTTAGTGTGGTTGTGAACGCTTTAAAATTAATATTAGCGAGCTCGATAGCTGCAGTCGCTTAAGTGCGGCCAGTATCCAGTATTCGGGAGATAGTAGGTTCGAACCCCACTGTCGGCAGCCCTGAAAATGGTTTTCCGTGGTTTCCAATTCTCACACCAGGCAAATGCCGGGGCTGTACCTTAATTATGGCCACGGCCACTTCCTTCCCAGTCCTAGCCCTTTCCTGTCCCATCGTCGCCATAAGACCTATCAGTGTCGGTGCGACGTAAAGCAACTAGGAAAAAAAAATATTGCAGATTATTATCTGTGCTTTTGTGGATCTTTTCAAACAGTGGACCATTTACTGTCTGACTGTGCCATGTTTGGAAGGACAAAATCTTATCTGGAGTGTCGCCTAAACAATTTGTAATCTGGAAATCTCAAAACCTACCTGTTCAGTAAATTCTGCTGCTACAAACAGTTCTTCAAATTCACTCATCACATCATCAATACTTTAGTGCCTTAATTTTGTGCCAAGTACCAATAATTAATTGACTGATCATAAACTATAGCCCTAATATACTCACGTAAAATAGGGTTCAAACTAATAGGATATTAAATAAATAAATAAATAAATAAATAAATAAATAAATAAATAAATAAATAAATAAATAAATAAATAAATAAATAAATAAATAAAATAAATAAATAAATAAATACAAGCAATTTTGTAAAACAATGTACTTATTTCCGGCGACATGACTGTCCTGAAAGACCTTGGAACGATGTGCATTTTACTTAATTTTGAAATCCGTAACAATTTTTGTTAGTAACCGAATGCAGGGTTAGAGATCATTACTATCTCTGGAAATCTCAAAGCCATTATACCATCTGTTCAGTAAATTGTGCTGCTACAAACAGTTCTTCAAATGAGGTAGCATAAGTAACTTGCTGTATTTTGTTTATGAACCTTTACAATTTGAATTCTTGATATTATTTTTAAAATAGGATTAAACCACTGTCACCAAAATAGTACACTTTTAATAATAATAATAATAATAATAATAATAATAATAATAATAATAATAATAATAATAATAATGGCTTTACGTCCCACAAACTACTATTACGGTTTTCAGAGACGCCGAAGTGCCGAAATTTTGTTCCGCAGGAGTTGTTTCACGTACTAGTAAGTCTACCGACACAAGGCTGACGTATTTGAGCTCCTTCAAGTACTACCGGACTGAGCCAGGATCGAGTCTGCCAAGTTGGGTTGTGAATGCCAGCGGCTTAACCGTCTGAGCCACTCAGCCCGGCACTTCTAATATTAAAAGATATGCTTACTCTCATACTGCTAGAATTACGTGACAGTAATGAAGACTATGTTTCAACTTTCAAAAAATAATGAATTATGAGCGAACTCATATCTCTAAGATAGCAACAACACTAGAAAATTCCTCTTCCTAGTCAAACAACACTTGCATATTTCGAAAGCAGTAATTGACCGATTTGTTCCAGTGCAGGTTAATAGCTACACGTTCTAAACCGCTGTAGAAGCTTAGGGATTGCATGTGGAAGGTCTTCTGGAATTGGTATAGCATTATAGTGATTGAAAATGGATATTATGTCCGGGGCTATTTGCATAATTGAACCCTTTGCACTTCACAATCAACCTTCATGCTTGGAGGAGAAATGCCTTGTGCACACCTAGAAACTTGTCTTGGAACACAGGGTTGCTATGATGTCATAGATTAATTTTAGGTGCTGCTCATTTCACCTTAGGATCGTGGTAGCCGAAGACATCGTTAATGACTTCTAACCAAGATAGCTGTGATTTTAATCTCTTTTTAATCTTAAGAGGGGATGGTAGTCCAATTTGTACTTCGCCTTAAGCTGCATCTTGGAGAAGATCATAAAGGAATGGACGGCAACAATACCACCAGGAGCAGGACTGAAGCTAGGGTACAAGAAAGACAAAATGTCTCATGCCTAGACTTTTCTGACGACCTCACCATGCTAACTAACAGTATAGAGGAGGCTACCCAACACCTTCAGAGCCTTCATATTGTAGCGGCTACGGTTGGCTTGAAGATCAACATCGGGAAGACTTAATTCATGACCAATATCAAGGAAGCCCCTTCCTAGAAGACACTACCATCAGAAAGGTCCCAGCGGTCGAACCTAGCCGTAGACACCAGATGCACCAAGTTTGAGAGGGCCTATCACTCCTGCATAAAAAGTCTACGCATCAAAGTACCTCTCCAAGAATCTCAAACTCAGGCACTATAATGCGATAGTAAAACCGTGTGTTCTCTACGCCTCTGAGTGTATCGTGATGACCAGCAAAGCCCCTCTCAGGAAACCAGAACTCAAAGAAAGGAAGATCCTGAGGAGAATACTGGGACCCGTAAGAGAAGAGGAGGCACCTACAGAATTCGGCACAACGATGAGCTATACAAACATCAGGAAGACATCGTTACTTGTATAAGAAAAACGCGCCTGGTCTTCTATGGGCACCTAACCCGCATGAACCCCTGCAGACTTACCAAAAGGATCTTCGCTGTGGCAGGTAGAGGGAAGCCTTCCAGGAACAAGCGGATCTCTTCGATCAAGTCGGATCTGGAACAACTGGGGATCCCAAAAGAGTCTATACATGACCGCCCACAGTTTCGGAAACCATCCAGCGGGGAAGTTTACCAACGTCACTTACGAGTAGGAAGAACACGGAGACCAGCTAGCTGACCTATGTGGACGGAGGAAAGGAAGCTGACTCACAGCCAGAAAGTAAAGGAGTACTGGAAGAGGAGGAAACAGAAGGCCCAAGTGACGAGAAGATACGAGCCCTGTGATCCTCAGTAGGCCCAAACGACAAAGAAGTAGGAGAAGAAGAATCACTACTGAAACTATCGGAGTCTTGCAGTTATTTTCTTGCCTTCCCCTTCGTGGTTCTGCTATTTCTTTTGCAGATATTCTCACTTATCGAAAGGGTTGAAACTCTACCTATTTGTTTTCTTCTGATTAGTGCTAAGAGGGGATGTTATTTAGCTGTAATTCCTTTAAAGCAATAATGTGTAAGGAATGAAACTACAGTACGTGTTATTTTCAGACACGCATTCCACTGCCCCAACAAGCCAACATTGTACAGTATATGAGTGTGTGTGTTCAAACGGTGCTGTTTCCACTTTAAAGAAAAACAGTATTTCATCCACATGAATTACAGTAATTTAATGGTATCGAATGTCATGAGCAAGCCAGACCATACCGGATCATAGGTACTGAAGGGTCAAGGAAGAGAGCAAGACCAAACATGAGATGGAAAGACAAGGTCGAAGGGGATCTTTAAAAAAAAAAAAAATAAAAAAAATAAAATAAAAAATTGGAAGAGGGAAGAAGGATTGAATAGACATTTATGGAAGATAAGAATCCACCAAAGCAACGCTGACCGTACGTGACGTGGGAAAAGGCTAAAGTAAAGAAGAAGAAGAAGAAGAAGAAGAAGAAGAAGAAGAAGAAGAAGAAGAAGAAGTTTGAAAAGTTTCATGAAAAGCGTTTAATCGATTTTTAGTTTCAGACCCCGCACCCCCGGTATTTGCATTTGTAAGATACTAGTGGACCCCCGCTGCTCCACAGCAATCCTTATAAATAGGTCCGATAACTCATCTTGATCTGCCTGGCGTAGTCATATTGTTTATCCTATCCATTTCAATGATTTTATGAACATTTAATACCGATAATATAGTTTATGGATTTTCCAAAAACAAAAAATGTGTTTACTTTTAAAGAAGATTCCAAATACCAATTTTAACGTCTGTAACATCTTCAGTTGTACGATCCCGCCCGTATGTTTTCTTTCCCAAACAGTGAGTCATAATATGTTTACCATACCGATTGGGA
Source organism: Anabrus simplex (assembly GCF_040414725.1). Lineage (NCBI taxonomy): Eukaryota > Metazoa > Arthropoda > Insecta > Orthoptera > Tettigoniidae > Anabrus > Anabrus simplex. The sequence goes on along the minus strand of NC_090272.1, from coordinate 88,447,569 downwards.
ACGAACTTTGACTTAAACGGCATTCAGAGAGTCACAGTTCATCTCAGCTACCCCCAAAGACTATGAATTCGTCACTAATATCGTCATTTTCGGATTTTTAACTTTCACCCCCTTCCTTTAGGGGTGCTAGGGGTTTCTTGACACTACAGTAATTTTTCCAGATAAAAGCAGAAATAAGTTTTTAAGGAACACATCATAATCTTCACATACTGTTGGGTAGGCAACCCGCTGATCTGACTTGTCTTGCGGTTTGCTTATCTTACCCTATTTTATTTTGTACCCCTTAGTGCCGAACTACCAATCATATTTCGTTCAAACCCCTTCATAATCCCTCTCAGATGTAATAAGAACAAACTGTGAAAATTTCAGCGAAATCGGTCCAGTAGTTTTTTAGTCTATTGGCTTCAAACATACCAACATCCAATTTTATATATATATAGATTTCACATCAAAATCAAAACAAATAAACTGTATAATTACCATCGTGGAAGTGTCACAGGTTTTTCTTCATCCTTGAAGAGCATTGTTGGAATAGTGAAATGAAATGGCGTATGGCTTTTAGTGCCGGGAGTGTCCGAGGACATGTTCGGCTCGCCAGGTGTAGGTCTTTTGATTTGACACCCGTAGGCGACTTGCGCGTCGTGATGAGAATAAAATCATGATGAAGACGACACATACACCCAGCCCTCGTGCCAGCGAAATTAACCAATGATGGTTAAAATTGGAGAGGTGTGCGAAATGAAAATAGAACACAGACAATTAAAGTAGGTGAAACCTTATCTGATCCCGTAATCATTAGGAGGGGAATTCCTCAACGCAGTATTATTGGACCTTTATGTTTTTATATATATATAATAATGATATGAGTAAAGAGTAAAGAACTAGAATCAGAGATAAGAGATGATGTTATACTGTATAGAGTAATAAATAAGTTACAAGATTTTGAACAATTTGCACACAAAAAAATCGATAACGTGAGATGGACAGCAGAAATTGGTGTGATAATAATAATAATAATAATAATAATAATAATAATAATAATAATAATAATAATAATAATAATAATAATAATAATAATAATAATAATAATAATAATATCGTGTGGCTATTTCTAGCCGAGTGCAGCCCTTGTAAGGCAGACCTTCCGATGAGGGTGGGCGGCATCTGGCATGTGTACGTAACTGCGTGTTATCGTGGTGGAGGATAGTGTCATTTGTGGTGTGTGAGTTGCAGGGATGTTGGGGACAGCACAAACACCCAGCCCCCGAGCCATTTGAATTAACCAATGAAGGTTAAAATCCCCGACCCGGCCGGTAATCGAACCCGGGACCCTCTGGACCAAAAGCAAGCACGCTAACCATTAGGTATGGAGTCGGGCATTGGTATGATGAGAAACGGGGTTAAAACTAGGTTGAGAGTTTCACTAATAGGAAAAGTCCTCTCAGATTTTATTACTGCGTTGATGAGGTGAAAGTTCCTTATGGGAATCACTGTAAGTACCTAGGTTTTAATATAAGAAAAGATCTTTATTGGGGTAATCACATAATTAAGGGTACAAATCTCTGTATGTGGTTATGAGAGTATTTAGGAGCTGTAGTAAGGATGTAAAGGAGAGGGCATATTGGTCTCTGGTAAGACCCCAGTTAGTGTATGGTTCCAGTGTGTGGGTTCCACTGGAGGATTACTTGATTCGAGAACTGGAAAAAATCCGAAGCTAGATTTGTTCTGGGTGATTTCCGACAAAAGAGTAGCGTTACAAAAATGTTGCAAAGTTTGGGCTGGGAAGACTTGGGAGAAAGGAGACGAGCTGCTCGACTAAGCGGTATGTTCCGAGCTGTCAGTGGAGAGATGACATTAAGAGACACATAAGTTTGAGTGGTGCTTTTAAGAGTAGGTAATATCATATATGAAGATAAAGATGGAATTCAAGAGAGTAGAAATTGGGGCAAATATTCGTTTTTAGTAAGAGGAGTTAGTGATTGGAATAAACTATCAAGGGTGATGTTAAATAAATTTCCACATTCTTTGCAATTATTTAAGAAAAGACTAGGTAAACAACAGATGGGGAATCTGCATTTATTCTTGATCTTGTGTGGCTGCGGATCGCTGTGAACAACTCTGTGGGACAGATTTAATTCTCTTCCTGGAGATCGCTTACTCCTATCCCAGAGAATAGTTCTAAAAATGTTCCGCTCAAGAACAAGAGACTTCTTGCGGAAGAATATTGCGTGGCTGTGAGTACACCTTTAAAGTTCCATTAGCTAACTTTATGGTAGGAACTCGGACCATAAAATTCAAACATCCATTACGGCGTGGGACGTTGTTGACAATTAACAAGTAATACAAGGGCACATTTGATAACTAAAGTCACGTCCATCTGGCAGTCTTGTGCAAGTGTTACCCGTGTTTAGACTTTCCATTCGTTGCGAGGTATTATTACCAGGTTAAACCGATACATATAGGATCGTTAGAGGTTATTGTATTCATATATCAAAAACAACGCTTAAACGATCCATCATCTTCAAGTTCCTCATATAATGTACTAGTAAATTACTATTTACTTTGCCGTACTGGTAAATTACTATTTACTTTGCCAGGAAAAAACCATTATATCATATTTACGGAATCAGTAAACTACGTCGCCTACATATATAAAGTGCACCATGCTGAATTTCCTTCCAACTTCACCGGAATTAGTAGCATCATCTACGTATATTTTCTGTCGCTCACGACAAAAAAAAAAAGAAATTAAAAATTAGTGGTACATGAGAAAAAAAATATCGCGTTATTCACTGAGCTATTAAGAAGAAAAGCCCTTCATGTCTGTTGGTCTTAGGAGGTACAGCAACAACTGTTTCATACACGTCAGCTCAGCTTTTTAGCAGTGAGGACATCACACATTTCTTTACATTATCCACCTTCTGCCGAATACGTTAGATGTCGATATTGTTAGATGACTTTCTTCATCGACACAATCATTTTTCTGAGTATCATCTTCGCTGGAGGTTCACGAAGTAATGCATCATCTTCTCTTATTTTATTTTTTTACACTATTTGACGGTTAAAGCTCCCTTCACGCTCGTGATGGTGGTGATTATTGTTTTAAGAGGAAGTACAACTAGGCAACCATCCTCTATATAACACTAATCAGAGGGAAAAATTGGAAGGGATGCGACACTTCGAAAAATGAAGATATCGGCCAAAAGAAGACAAGGGCCACGAAGGGCATGAAAATGAAAGACTCCCTAGGTCTCAATACGTAATACCGTCGGGGTCTGAAAAGAACAAGAGTTGGCTAAGGGAGGTCAGATAGGATAGATGAAAGTGAGGAGTCGGTCACAAGTAAGTGGAAGCAATGCCAGGACTCAGCTGAGTGCCCCGTGGTCGCCAACCCGCCCTCCAAAGTTCAGAGCTCCTGAGGCCCCTTTTAGTCGCCTCTTACAACAGGCAGGGGATACCGTGGGTGTTATTCTACCGCCCCAATCCACACGGGGTTCACGCTCGTGATTATGTTCTGAATTAATTTAGGTAAGTCAGCGTTAAAGTCTGATTCGCCATGCATACAGTAACAGTTTTTCTTTGTACACCAACCACATTTACCTTTATGTTTTCAGAGTGGGTTGAATTTCCACTCTTGACCATCCCAGACGTGGTTTTTCTTTCTTTCTTTCTTTCTTTCTTTCTTTCTTTCTTTCTTTCTATCTATCTATCTATCTATCTATCTATCTATCTTCATCCATTTAAATTCAGGGTTGGTTTTCACTCAGACTCAGCGGGGGATCCCACCTCTACCGCCTCAAGGGCAGTGTCCTGTACCGTGAGACTTTGGGTTGGGGATACAACTTGGGAGTAGGACCAGTACTTCGTCCGGGTGGCCTCACCTGCTATGTTGAACAGGAGCCTTGTGGGGGGATGGGGAGATCGGAAGGGATAGATAAGAAAGAGGGGAAGAAAGCGGCGTGGACTGAAGTTGGTTACCATCCCAGCATTTTCCTGGAGGAGAAGTGGAAAACCACGGAAAACCACTTCGAGGATGGCTGAGGTGGGAATCGAACCCCCTCTGCTCAGTTGACCTCCCGAGGCTGAGTGAACCCCGTTCCAGCCCTCGTACCACTTTTCAAATTTCGTGGCAGAGCCGGGAATCGAACCTGGGCCTCCGAGGGGTGGCAGCTAATCACACTAATCACTGCACCAGAAAGGAGGACGAAGTGGTTGTTAATGATGATAATAATAATTTTGTGTAATTCTGACTGCCGATTGCAAGTTGACACCACCTGGACGACTTGCGTGTCGATTTCGAAGTTCTTGTCTCAGTAACTAAAAGGACTACTGTAATTAATTTTACTTGGCGCTCCGAGTGGTGAATCAAAGAACTCTACGTCAAGAGTTTAGAATCTCCATAATTTTCCCGTCATGGCATTCTAAGATTTTCCCATCTCTGTAGATCCACTGACCATCAACATTCGTAAAATTTAAGAAACGAGATTTCCACTTCCGGAGGTGCACATGGTCCTAAGGTTCACTCAGCCTACACCAAAAGTGAGTACCGTAAAGCGGGGTAACTTCGGCCATACAGGGTAACTTCAGCCACTGACGAATAGCAACACTTATTTTCTCCTGCCTCCTAAACTGAAAAAGATAAACCACTTGCAACAACTGAAATGCACGTATGATAGAATGCTCTATCAACACTCAGTAGTCCAAAAAACATTGGTGGGCTCATTTTTGAGTCAATCCATTTTTTTCGCAGCCCCGACTATTGTCTTGTCTGGTAACAGCAGAAAACAAACTGTTCTCTAGCCCCAGCATTCGATTCTCCATTCCAGTGGTTTATGGGGTCCAAATGTAAGTACGTCTGGTAACTGATCAACCTAATTTGATGCATTTTATTCAAATAGGTTCTTCAGGGAATAGTTTTGTGATGAAAGTTGTCCACTTCCGGGGTAACTTCGGCCATGCCAAGAACGTACAGGAAAACATTACGCGGCCGCGAGTTTTGTAATTACGAGCCTGTTTACTTCAATAATGCTTTAGAAGAGATTAATAAAGCCACAATAACAATAAACGGAGAAGTTTATCCCGACAGGGAGGAGAAAGACGGTTCCTATTTTCAATGATAAATAGACGGAAATCAGTTGACATGGACGAGGCGCAATTAAGAACTTGATTTACGACCCAGATATTTTCTAATTTAGAAGACAGTGTGTTATGAGAACAGTCTATAAGATTGCTTCTTTTCCGATCCCCTTTTCCCTCCATACTATTGAGCTTTGTGATTTTCGTACTTTTTATTTATTATCTTTTGTACCATTACGAATAATTACGCAATGCAACACGTAATTTGTAATATCATACAATGCTTGTATACTTAGGCTAAATAAAATAGTTTCTTCTTTGTGAAAAATGTGAATTTGATCACTATACATCTTTTTCAGCATAAATAGTTTTAATTTGTTTGTGATTGTTGATATGGGGCGTTTTGCAGGTTTTTAAAAAACATTCACGGTGGCCGAAGTAACACTACATCGAAGAAAACTTCGTTTTAAGAGATATTTTTATGGCGGCCGAAGTTACCCCAAAACATGGGGTAACTCCGGCCACTCTTTCGATAATTATAATTCATTACTGAATAACAATTTGAATTATGTTCATATTTAGAAATGAAGAACAAACATGGCAGAACTTATATTATATTTTTCAGAAAATTAGAGGGAATATTTCACATTTTAATTTAAAAAATATACGAGAAAGTGGCCGAAGTTACCCTGTTTTACGGTATACTTGGGGGACAAAACACGATGGCCTCAGTTCGTGGATGCGAGCTGGAAGCCGGCAGTCAATCACACCCTGCACCCTGCTGAGTTAATGAGTTCTGATGATGTTTGTTGTTTCAAGGGGCCTAACAGCTAGGTCATCGGTCCCTAATGATACGAAGTGAACGAAACGAAAATTAAAATTTCAAAATGTAACCACTTACTAGAATCTAAGACGAATGACGATGAAAAAATGTTCGTGAAACGAAAACAAACAGCGGATCCAATTCACAATACCTTAATTATTGGGGTGATACGCACTATCCAGGTCACCGGCCCCTTATTAATCACTGGTAAAGCAGAACCATGGTGTTTCTGCTATAGTGCTACTAAACAAATGACGTATGGCTTTTAGTGCCGGGAGTGTCCGAGGACAAGTTCGGCTCGCCAGGTGCAGGTCTTTTTTTATTTGACTCCCGTAGGCGACCTGCAGGTCATGATGAGGATGAAATGATGATGAAGACGACACATACACCCAACCCCCGCGCCAGCGAAATTAACTAATTTTGGTTAAAATACCCGACCCTGTCGGGAATCGAACCCGGGACCCCTGTGACCAAAGGCCAGCACGCTAACCATTTACCCATGGAGCCGGACTATAGTGCTACTAATCACAGGTAATGTAGACCCATGGTATGTCACACACAATGGCACCACTCACAGGTAACACAGATCCATGGTGTTTCTCACTTAGTGGCACTAATCACACGGTGTTTCCCATAAAGTGGTACTACTCGTAGGTAATGCAGACCCATTTTGAACACACTGGAACCGACCGGTGGAATACACACGACGACCATTATCATAAACAACCGAACGCCCACACTCGTAGTGTTCTCACGTTATGTTACTGCTCCTAAGTAACGTAGACTCATGGTTTTCCCAGCAAGCTGGTACTATTCACAAATAACGTTGTAACCGTCCAGGCTTCTCCAGCCCTACTAATTTAATATAATATCATTTTACGCGATATCATTTGATATCAAGTTTATCCGCCATCGGCAATTATTTGTAATAACATATTTATTCAACGTCAATCATTTGTAATCAAGGCATTTTGGAATCATATTGTATATATGATAACATCGTTTTATTATTTAAATTATTATATTATGTAGGATAAGAATTCATTATGTTGTAAATACGGTTAATATGTTGAGACATAGTTGTTTTCATTTCATCTCATGTTTGTGTATACGGAGGGTTTTTCTTGAAGCTTGGGATTTTGCGTGCGTCATGGGTTTATCTCATGAACAAGGCTAGTAAACAGCGACCCGTGCGCGAGGCTTGCGAGCTGGTCAGCCATATCATCGCCACGCCTTCTGGACTTGTCGAGGAAGAAGGGAAGGGGAGTTGATGCTTCGATCTATCGAATCAGATACTTCATTGTATATGAGTTTTGAGATTGAACTGTTACCAAGAGTGGGGGTGAGCCCGGATATATACTGATTCTCAACACGAGAACGAGACATAGCCCCTTGCATCTAAGGCTTGGCTCCAATTCCCCCCTCTCCAAAAGGAGACTTGGCACCAGGGGCTGCTGGCTGCTGGACAATGGGACGAACCTGTGGCCCAAAGCCCAGACGCTAGCAGACCCGAGCCGACCCGGCAGTGACAAGAAGGACTGATCCCCATAATAACAAAAATTGCAAGGAAATGGTTATGATTGCATGGCACCTATTCCTAACTAACACAACCTCTGGACTTTATCCAGCCCACATCCTTGCATGTGCTATCACAAGATGTCAGGTTTTACATGTAGGCTCTTTCTTCTTTCTGCCTATGTGGTTTTTCCCTGACCCATCAATACCATACTTCAACACCATATACCTAACACAAACTCTTGCCGTGGTAGCGAGTCTGACTCGGAAACCGGCAGATACTCCTTGTATCACCTCCCACTCCTCCCTGCTATCTCTTTCTTCTTCTTAGAAATAATAGCATGTCGGAGGCCATGTAGATTGAGTCGATGGTCACGCGGGGGGAGCGGGCTTCGGGGTCCCCCCGAAAAAAAAAAGAGAACGAGACTTTACGACCTTACAACCTTACAACCTAACTACGTGTACTCCATCACTAGTACTTCTACTGTGAACATCTACTTTGTACGACGTAATTTGATTTTTGAAACAGTGTGTGGTCGCTCCGCGACATAGTATTTTTGTACAATGTGTTATCGCTTTGATACAGTACTTAGTTGCGGTAATGTTATCGGATCTGCGTGAGACGAAACAAGCTTATGGCTTGTGTGATATTCAGTAAATATTGTGGACGAAAAACTATGTTTAGTTCAAGTCTACGGAATTTTGGTACAAGTCTGTACCGTATAAATAGTATAGCTCAGTTGGATTGAGATTTCTACTAATATGGAAAAATTCATATCTCTGAATTTTCTCCTCTTACGATCAAAGCTGATCAGTTTTTACAAATATAGGGCCAATGTCTAATTTAAAGACTAGGCATGTAGGGAGTGTTAGTCCAGATAGCCCGTACCATATCAGAGAAGGAAGGAAGGATGTCCATGGAGCAAAGTCTACATCGAGAAGAAGAGAACGAGTAACCACGGAAACCAGATGACGTCAACGAAAGCTGCAATTGGTGAGCTTCAATTAGATAAAGCAAGCAATTGTAAATTCAGTAAATTATAAATTCCTCCACGCTTTAAGGAAACTTTTCCGATTCATCTCATTTTTTTGTATAATAAATTCATTTGTATTTTATATTGCGTTAATTTTCTTTCTTAAGCGATACTTAATGGTTAATTATTTAAAATCCTACCCCTGTGATTTAAGTATAAGTCTCTATGCTAGTAAATATAAATTTTGGTTTACAGTTTTATTTAAAACTGTAACCATGGCGCCCAAACATTACATAGAGAAATGGGGAACCATGGAATGTTTATTGTTTCTATTTGAGTGGCAATTTGCGGGCAAGCCACAAATAGTTTATTTAATATTCATGTGTCCCAAGATAATAACTTTCATCCCGTCAAGTGTTATGACGAGGTGGAACAGTTACAACGTCGACCCATAGTGTTCTGCACGTAATGGTACTGATCACAAGTATTCTCATGGTTCTAATTTTATCATCCCTTGATCGCCCCTTATAGTCGCCTGTTACGACAGGCAGGGGATACCGTCAATGTATTCTACGTCTGTGTCACTCACCCACAGGGGGTTTAACGAGTTCTAAGTGGTCCTTGTTTGGTGTGGAGAGGTTGCCAAACCACTTTCTTCCACACTCTCTTCAGTCTTTACCCTATCTTCGTATCGAGTGCAGTAGACTAGAGGTGTGACAAACGGTTATTTTTGTGTAACTGCTACATCTGTCACTGATGCAATAAAGTAGCTGTGAAAAGTAACAGTTAAAAATAACGTCCAACGTTACTCACCTTTTATGGTCACGACTTGAAGCTTCTCTGCTTACAGCTGTGTTGCGAAGTCCCATCCATTCACTCGCACATGCGCGCACGCATCACTACACTGTTGAAAGTCGGTGCAGCAAATCACCCATTCCTATTTGCTATAAAGTTAACGAGACGCAGACAACGGATGAAATGAGAAGACAACATAGCGTCTTTTGTGAAATCTAGGGGAGTGAGTCTGACAATGCCCCGATCAAGGATAGAAGACAAGAAAACATGATAATCTGTCTGCCAAACCTCGACACAAACCGGTACAAGAGGATTGATTAAGTAAAATGAAGTAGGCCTAATGTTATGTTATCTATAATATCAATATGGAAAGTTAGCATTCTAATTTATTTATGCACAAGAAAAATTATACATATAATAATATTATAATGTAGGTAGCCCTGCGCGATATCTGTCAACGATTACCCCTGAGTAGTTGAATGTTTACACTTTAGTTACCAGATGACAGCAGCAACTTAAATACACTATAGTGTACTTGACTTTAAAGCAATCTCCCACAAAAGCGCTCTTACTTGGAAGACATGCTTACTATCTGAACGCTGAAGGCCACATTATGTGTCTGTAAGCTGCTACTAGTGACAGTTCCCATTTCCCAGTTACTGTTTCACTAGCACGTTATTCTGTTGTCGTTACTCGGTAACCTGTTATTTTTTTTGTCTTCCTCACATTTGTAACAGTGACAGGTATGTAACTGTGACAAAGTAACTGCTACGTTATTTTTCAGCCATCTCTACAGTAGACGATTTGGCAACTCGAGCTACAATAGACGTAGTAAATCCTATAAGACGCTAATAGACACCGGGCTGCCGCTGGAGGGTAGTGGTGTGAGGCGAGGTCGTCATGTTTTCTTCCCCAAGTATACCAGGTTAATTCCTGCGGTGGAGGCAAAGGCGGCCGGGCGTAGAGCTAACCACTCTATTACACCAAGTGCTTAGGTTACGGATGGTGGAAGCCCTTACCTTCAAGGGCCTTCGTGGCCTGTACGATAACTTTGCTATAAGATCACTGATCTTGGCCAGGATCGAACACACGAACTTCTGTGTAAGAAGCTATCACGCTTACCACTCCAGAACCTGCACTATTTCCAACAGAAGCTTTTAGTCAGGGTCGACCGACGGAGTTGGGTGGGGGTGGGGTATAGTCACAAAATGACAGAACACAATGAAAGTGCGCGTGTGTGTGTGTGTGTGTGTGTGTGTGTGTGTGTGTTGCGCCTTAACGACACTGACACAAGTGAATTATGTTGATATTCTGATTGCAGTATCGGTACCTTGCAAAATGAAATGAAAATCCACAGCCTGTTTCCAGTCATGCGACCGGGTCAGAAATGGAATGAATGAAGCCCCCATCTAGCGGCGAGGATAGGAAATGTGCTGGCTGCCCAAGCCTGTCGCACTCCTCTGGGGCAATGATTGATGACTGACAGATTAAATGAAATTATATTGGAAAGTGTTGCTGGAATGAAATATGATAGGGAAAACCGGAGTACCCGATGAAAAACCTGTCCCGCCTCCGCATTGTCCAGCACAAATCTCACATGGAGTGACCAGGATTTGAAGCACGGAACTCAGCGGTGAGAGGCCGGTGCGCTGCCGCCTGAGCCACGGAGGCTCTACCTTACAAAATCTTACGTTAAAATACAGAACAAGAACAGTATGATCAAAGTGAATAATTTTGCGGCGAATGGTATTTTCAGATTACAATCTAAAATCCAACTTTCGAGGCTTTTTAGAAAATAGATTCAAGAAATCCGTTGGTTTTACAACTTTTTCTCTGCGAATATTCAAAAGAGACAACACTTTGAGTCGACTTTCTCTTGTTATTTGTAAGTCTCTGTTTATTTTCTTTTGTAAAATTTCCATGGGGGAGGGATTCTAACCCCGGGTATAGTGCGCATTCGTATGCCTGAAATATCACTATAAAATTTGTCACAAATGGAACATAATAATTGCTTTTACACATATCAAGTGAAAAATCTGCGGCAAATTAAGAAATATTTGATTTTTGGAGAATATTATGTATACGTACTTTACCACTTTACAAGTACATTTGGTGTTACGCTCACAGAGACACACGTATGTCTTTTGTCTTATACTTTCAACAATTTCGTTGTGATGTCTGTGTTCACTGAAGTTCTTTGCTTTCGTTTCATTGTTTCACTTGTCAATGACATAATTTCCTGAATTGTATCGCGATATGCAATATTTAATAGGCGACAGAATGGTATGGCCAATGTACATAAGAATAATTCTGTGGACTAGTGTTTTATTGGTGTTTTCGTTCGAACAAAAATAAAAAATATTTATTGGTCCAGGGATCATGCTATTTTTCTGTTGACCTGCATTTTGCTGTTTGAACTGCCCGCTCTAGTCATATGGACAAAGATAATGATAATCTACAGACATAGCACTCCCATTCCACGGTGCTAGCCCTGGACCTGAAGAAAGTAACAAAAGACGGCACCAGCAGCGGAGTACGACATAAACCAGTCCTGTCTACAAGCCTTAAGTATGTTTTCATATTTCTCAAATAACGACGGTATTTCTTAATTTGCCGCAGATTTTTCACTTGATATGTGCAAAAGCAATTATTATGTTCCATTTGTGACAAGATATTTCAGGGATACGAATGCGCATCGTACCCCAAACCCCCCCTCCTTGGCTACGCCCCTGATTTCCAGTATATAAAAAAGGAAAGGCCTATCTGTATTCTTAAACTGCATTTCTTATCGCTTAGCTGATGAACTACTTGAGCAGTTTGATTGCTGTTCTCATTTGCCATGATCCATAAAAGTAGTTAGTGGGACGTAAAGTCAATAACATGGGCGACCTCAGGATCTTTTCCAATGGGAAGGAGGGGGCACATTAAAATTTTCTTGAATATAAAAACCAATATAACGTCAGCAACATTAAATTGTTTACAGGAATTTCCGGGCGCCCATGGCCGATAACATTCATACCGAACAAAATTACAGCGTCAGACTTTTTTTTTTTTTTGCTAGGGGCTTTACGTCGCATCGACACAGATAGGTCTTATGGCGACGATGGGATAGGAAAGGCCTAGGAGTTGGAAGGAAGCGGCCGTGGCCTTAATTCAGCGTCAGACTGAACTCAGAAGTGGAGAAGAGCGCACTGCTTCAAATCCGAGTTAACTCATGTTCGGGATGAAAAATTATTAGTGTTGAATAGTTCGTTCACAGTGCAGTCCGCATTGTATATTAATATAAGATCCACTGAGGATGCGACCGAAAAGGCAAACAGAGACGGATAAAATATGGAACTGCCTCATCACTGAAGAGCCGATGTCATCACACAATCTCCACCATAACAGAAGCAAAATCTTGTAATTTATGTATTACTCTATACCAGGGGTTTCCAATTGGTAAGAACTCAAGGGCCACATTGGAAACCTGAAGCATGACGGCGGGCCGCACTTTAAGAATAAGCGAATTTTCGTAAAATTCCGCAAATAGGACAAAGGTACCAGTATACAAAATAATATGAAATTGAAAGGAAGGTTTAATAACTTCAATTGCTTAAAACACTACTTTAAAATTGCATAAAAGAGTGAAATTAACAATAATCAGTATTATACCCAGGACGATTGAATTTGGAAGAAGAGCACCTAACAATGTCAGTTCATTTGAAATAATATTTGACAAGTGAAAAAAAAACTAAAACGAAAGACAAACTAAAATTAATAATGTAGTTAAAACAAAAAGGATAATGTAGTGGAAGTACTGTGAAGGGCACAATGCTACACATTTGTAAGAGCCTAAAATCCCAACAATGTACTTCCCTGAAAATGTTCACTGTGTACTAGCCAATACTGCCAATGAGAGAAGAACGAAGAAGTGAAACCGCTTCTTACACCAATGGCTTTTAAAGTATTTCTTACCGAGCTCGATAGCTGCAGTCGCTTAAGTGCGGCCAGTATCCAGTAATCGGGAGATAGTGGGTTCGAGCCCCACTGTCGGCAGCCCTGAAGATGGTTTTCCGTGGTTTCCCATTTTCACACCAGGCAAATGCTGGGGCTGTACCTTAATTAAGGCCACAGCCGCTTCCTTCCACTTCCTAGGCCTTTCCTATCTCATCGTCGCCATAAGACATACCTGTGTCGGTGCGACGTAAAGCAAATAGCCTTTCAAAGTATTTCTTGGTATTCACTGCATGGTACGTTGAATAAAAAGGCCACAGTGAGGTTGGCATGCAGTTCAAGAATTGGTATGGATCCCATAGCCATTTTTATAATAGTTAAGATCTAGAACTGATATCTGTGAGGGGCTCATTTTCCGGCGAATCTTAGATTTTCATTTTACTAAATCAAAGAATCCATTCAGCACAAGTGAATACTAAAAAACAGGAGATATTAAAGAATGAATTAGTTCTGACTTTGGTCTATACAGGATATAAAAATGAATACATTTTTGAACGAGTTATCAAATATTTTTCGTAAATTTTCTTCACCTTTCTTAAAATACATTTTTTAAAGTCCTCGCGGGCCGCAAGAAAGCTTCGCGGGCCGCCATTTGGAAACCCCTGCGCTATACTGTGTAACATCATCTGCAAATAGCCTTATCTCTAATTGAAAGTGTCATAGTTCGTGAAAATGGTTTGTTTTATGGAAGAAAATTGTTGTTTTATGACTGGTGAATGGTTAGGTTTACAGTCGTAAATTATATTGATCGCAGATTCATTCATTTTATCTCCAAGAGACTAAGAGAGTTGACTTTAATGCCACCGGTTTACTTATGTTACGCGATTCTATGCCAGTCTAGTCTGTCGGCAAGTTGACACTCCCTGAGTACAAAAAGTGAATCAATATGCAGCCGACAGACACGTTCCACATTTCCATCCACAGAAGAGGAAACATAATCTCTCACAAGATATTTGAAATGTGATTGACGACAACTGGAAACAATTCCGTGAGCGTTAATCACTTCCTTGAAGCTAATAATGAAACGGAAAGCGAGTCGCTCTTGCACACTTTGAGTTTAATTTATTTTGCAAAGGCTTACGGCTGGTGAATGGTTTGCAAGGAAGTGTTCTGTTTAGCAACTGCATGTAATTGTTATGACTCGTCAAGACTCTTTGATCTTATGGCTGGTTTACACGTGGACAGTGTTTAGTACAGTTGTACATGGCAGTTTGTCACTCAAGCCACGTGATTCAGTCGTTCCTGTGTCGTCAACTAGATCAGAGATAAGATGGACGGCCATCAATAACGTGTAAAACTTGTTAATGACGTTATTCGCTGCGTGTTGGATAACATTTTAGAGGAAATTGAGGATGAGGTGACCAAAGTTAGGAGAAAAACAGAATGGGAGCGAAAATGGATTACCGGAAGGAATAATCTCGGGGCAAGTACAATTCTCTTTAAAGAATTAGCCGAGGAGGATCGACAGGAATATATGTTATCCTTGCGAATGTCAGAAGTAACATTTAATGAGTTACTGCATAAAGTTTGAACCAATGATACAAAAGACACATACCATCATGCGTAGTGCATTATCAGCAAAGCTGATACTGCATATCGTGCTGTACATGCTCGCGACGGGAAATAATGACCGAAGCCTTCATCATTTCTTCAGAGTTTCCAAAGCCAGTAAATCTTTAATGATTCCGGAAGTACTGTATATGAAGCTATATATATATACTGCTCTGAAAGATTTCATACAGGCAAGGAAAAATACAAATACATATTGGTTACAATATTATATATAAGCAATTGTTTAGCAAAACGACTATTATCAAAGGTTTATTGCTTTTAAATTTCAGTGAATACACATCGAAAACCTATGACAATAATTAGTATTGTTTCAATTCTGCATTGACTTAAAAGCTCCTGTCCATCTAGCCATTGTTCTCGGCAATTAGAATGAACGATCAAAAGAAAAAAGGAACTCACAACGATGATCAGCTCCGTAGCTTTACCCACAACTTATGAACTTGACTAGTGATGGGTAGCTCGTGAATGAGTCGTTCAAAATGAACGCTTCACTCTTATGAAGTGTGAAGTAAGCACTCAATTTCAATGAACTGGTAGTTCAAACACTTCACAGTTCGCACACTTCATATCACTCACAGTTCTCAAACTTCATATCATTCACAACTCATTCGATTTGTCTGTCGCTCGCTCATTCTCTCTCTTCCGTCCTCTGACTAGCTACGTCATTCATTTCGTCCTTTACTCCCAGTCCCATCCTACCTGTCAACTGTGTTATTACACCATTAAAGATATATACGAAGACACTGACAATCCGTCAGAATGAGCACAGCAGACATGCAAATAAAATGCTTGCCTTGTGAATCTGGAAGTAAAAAGTGCGCTGAATCCACAGCCGAAAGAGTATCTTCCTTGCAGGAGTGTTCATCTCATACACAACACTTAATTAATTAAACAAACTGCACTTGGGGAATAGACTAATTAAATGAAATGAAATGGCGTATGGCTTTTAGTGCCGGGAGTGTCCGAGGACAAGTTCGGCTCGCCAGATGCAGGTCTTTTGATTTGACACCCTAGGTGACCTGCGCGTCGTAATGAGGATGAAATGATGATGAAGACGACACATACACCCAGTCCCCGTGCCAGGGAAATTAACCAATTAAGGTTAAAATTCCCGACCCTGCCGGGAATCGAACCCGGGACTCCTGTGGCCAAAGGCCAGCACGCTAACCATTTAGCCATGGAGCCGGACACTAATTAAATAATAAATCAAAATGAACGGACTTTATATCATTTTTAAAGACCTGAAGCTGGAATCGTCTCTCCTAGAGTGCTTTAAGTACGACGATTTAGCTCTTCCACTAGCTTCTCGGCCATCTGTTTCACATCACCACGAATTTCAGAGTTATTGGCAAATCTGCAACACCATCTTTTCAATGACCGAATGAGGAGTATAACTTTTGACGCAGTGAGCAGTCCTTCACTGGCCATTTTCTCAGTACAATCTTTGAAAACTTTAAACACTTCGCAGGCTTGTGTTATGATTGCAATGTCGTCTGCAGAAGCGGTTGTATTGACAATGGATGGGTGGACTTCAATTAAAAATGAGAGCTACTTGTTAGTGACATCACACTATATGAAAGGTGATGGTGGTGGTGATTATTGTTTTAAGAGGAAGTACAACTAGGCAATCATCCTCTATTAAAACTAATCAGAGAGAAAAAACTGAAGTGATCCGACACTTCGAAAAGTGAAGGTATCGGCCAAAGGAAGACAAAAGGCCACGAAGGGCGTGAAAATGAAGAACTCCCTATGCCTCGAGTGCTTTAATAACGTCGGGATCGGAAAAGAACACGAGTTGACCAAGGGAGGTCGGATAGGGTAGATGAAAGTGAGGAGCCTGGCACAAGTAAGTGGAAGCAATGCCAGGGCTCAGTTAAGGGCCCCATAGTCGCTAACCCACGCTACAAAGTTCAGAGCCCCTGGGGCCCCTTCTAGTCACCTCTTACGACAGGCAGGGGGATACCTTCGGGGTTATTCTACCGCTCCCGCCCACAGAAGGATAACTTAATGAAAGATTCATCAAGGTAGATAAATAGATATTTATGGCAGTGGTAGGTAGTCATATTCATTCTATTTCGGACTGAATTTTAAGAGGAAAAAATATTACCTATGTTATGATGAATAACGTTCGTAACCCTGGTGTCTTCTGCCAGAGTACAGCTAAAACAGGTATCACATGGCAGATAAAGACACTGTTGAGTGCATCATGTGAATAAGATGACCCTAGATTAAATGTATTTCCTTCTTTCGTTATATCTTTATCTTTTCCCTGTCCCTATCAACCATCATCTAGATGCTGTAAGCAAGCAAGCTATTTGGTCCATAATTACATAGCTCTGCCATCTGTTGGTAATGTTATTAAGTATTATGAAGCTTTATTGAGCGAGTAAGATACTGTGAACGAAGTCGCTGCTGAACGACATACTCATCAGCTTCATCAGGCTTGATTACTTCATGAACTACTTCATGAACGAACTACTTCATTTGAACGGTTCACAGTAAAGAGTGTGCATGAGTGAAGTAGTTCACAGGAATGAACTGGTTCGACCCATCGCTAAACTTGACTAAATCGCGCCTGTTCGCAAGTGGTAAGTTGCAAGTACAGTGCTCCCCCACTACTCCAATGGGTGCGCGCGCAGCTGGTGAGAAGTGTATAGTAATTTCCACGTAAGGAAATACCCCAGAAAGTAAATATCGCCACCCGATGCTCTTCTTTTCTCATTTTTGTAATGGCTGATCACTGCTGCCAACCTGCCTGGTTACATATTAAAATCACCAGACATAACCATAACAAACTAACCTCAATGTAGGAAACACCGATAATCAATGTTTCCCTACCCTAGTAAATGATAGAAGATAAGATCAAATAAATCAAGATAATTATGAATATCTCGTAGATTTCCACGCTCAATGAGGAATTAAGGAAATAAACACACTTTCTCACTCAAATTATCCGTCTTTATTTTGATATACACTAGGCGTACTATAACCATATTCTTGACAAGAGGGGCGTGTTAAACTATGCAATTTATTTAATAAGTCTTTGCAGTGTGATTTTAGAAAGTTCCAGACATCCAATGACTTCCCTTTCTTTTGCGCGAACATTTCCTTCTCTCTTCAACACCGGTAACCAGTAAGGAGAGAAATTATTGGGCATATTTTCAGCCTGCAGGCTGGTTATATCTTCAAGCTTATCAGGTAACATATAGGAATACTAATGTGCCAAGCTCCGTGAACGGAAATTAGGTCAGGTTTCAAGTTCACTGCGGATTTGAAAATAATGTTATAAGTTCTACTGCCAAAATTTCGTCCCGCAAGAGTTATTTCGTGTACCGGTAGATCTAGACATGAGACTGACGTACTTGAGCACTTTAATCATTTCACGCAAACAATGTTAATAAATGCATTATCCGAACATGCCACAATTCTACTTACTTGGTATTAGCCAAATAGATTTACAATCCCACAGAAAAAGAAAATATGCTTTAAATATTCTCGCAAATGTATCACTAGTGACTTTAACGGCAATGCGGTGGCAACACACAATTCACGCTAGAACAGTGACTGAACGTTGCCAACGTGCCAGATTAACGGTTAATGTAAGACGTCGTATCGGCAAGTAGGGTCCCTAAATTGTATGGTTACCGACACTGAAAAAGACCTGCAAAATACCCAACAGCAAGAAAAGTAACTATAAATCGATACCTTAATATTACAGGGGAGAAAGGGTAAGGTTGCACCCTTAGGGTACGTCCTTACACGGAGAGGACTATACTTGAAAGGAAAAATAGACTGGATTCTATTCCACTTGACTAAATTGTTACTTAATCGTTTACTTACCACTTACCACTAAAGTCACAGTTCACGCACTGCAAGTCACTTAAAATTAAGTTAAAAATGTAGTTACCACTAAATTACTGTCCGCATGTAAACAGGCCATTAAGTACAGTCAGTATTTCAGTCCAGTATTTATCCGCCTCCATAGCGTAGCGGTTAGCTCTGTTAGCTGGCGTCCTCAGAGGCCCGGGATTATTTCTCTGTACTAATAGAAATTAAACATTGGCAGGAAGACTGGTATATGTTTTGTTTCCGCGGGACAAATGTATGTGGCCTCTTAGGAAAGTTAAAGCCACAATACGGCCTGTACGAGACAAAGGCAACACTCTGAATAACTGAAAATAATTACAATTCTGTTTCTGGTTTTCAGCAAGCATGAAACGTCGGAACGTTTCTAAGGAAACGTACCAACCTATTACCGCCAATGATTTTATTATTGCGTGGTGGTGATTATTGTTTTAAGAGGAAGTATAACTGGGCATTATTGTGTAGGTAAACGAAATTTGTAGTACTTGCTATACATTGGAAGCATGGTTCATTGAGTATGATGCATCATCTACATGACTGCGATAGTAACTCTGATGCAGTAAGATATTATGGAATAATGTATATATCAGCGATGGAATGCCAAAGGAGAGAACTTTACTGCCCAAATCGATAATCCCCTGATATAGAACAATACTAGAGAAGTTCTGTTATTGGTTCTCACATTTTAATCCTAAGAATAGCCTAATATTAAGGTCTGGTTGGAAATAATAGCGCAAAAGTCACAATTCCATTTTCAGCATTAATACAAGACAGAAATTTACGGTACTCGGAGACGCCGAGGTGCCGCAATTTGGCCCGCAGGAGTTCTTTCACGTGCCAGTAAATCTGCCGACACGAGGCTGACGTATTTGAGCACCTTCAAATATCACCGACCTGAGCCAGGATCGAACTTTGCAATTTGAGGCAAGAAGGCCAGCGGCTCAACCGACTGAGCCACTCAGACCGGATAATTTTGTTCAGAAGACGGACGACGGGCGATTAATATATCGACTTACCGTAATTTGACGATAAATAGGCCTATGTGTCTTGTATTTTTCTTTCACATCTGTTTTACGAGATGAAGCCTCCGTGGGTCAGGCGGCAGCGCGCCAGTCTCCCACCGCTGGGTTCCGTGGCTCAAATCTCTATGTGAATTTTGTGCTGGAAAAACTGGAAGCGGGACAGGATTTTCTCTGCGTTTTCCCTGTCATCGTTCATTCCACCAACACGAAGTACGTGAAAATGAAATACTCCCTTCGCATCGGAAGCCGTCGCGGTCGGAAAAGAACAAGAGTTGACCAAGGGATGTCGAATAGTACAGATGAAAGTGGGTGGAGGCGGTAGAATAACACACACGGTATCCCCTGCCTGTCGTAAGAGCCGACTAAAATGAGTCCCAGGGGCCAGCTTTCTACTCAACCCCAGCCATGACTACCGGAGTGACTACCTTCGCAAATCCGTGCAAGAGAACTGCTATCCACGGATTCCATTGCAGAATGTGCCTGCGACAAGATCAGCAGAACGTGGATCTTCTCTACCTTTCTTCACTATGCGGGCAGCACTGCTCTCTGTGTCACCTGCTGGACTTAACAAAAAATATTGCCCCTGAGTTTTTATGGAAGCGACGAAAATTTTGTGTACATATTTAATGTTTAAAAGGTGGGGACCTAGCTTAACATGGGGGAAAACAGGCCAATATTCATTCGATTGTTATATATGCTACAAATGTTGTTGACAAATGCTGCACATATCCCAGTATTGGCATGCTTCAGAGCAATCAGAAGCAACTTCAATAATGTCAAAATTCTAATTATAACATTTTCAAATAAAATGTTCAAAATTTCTTGCCTTTTTAACAATATATATTACGGTTTCCTTCATAACCCTCTTACTGATTCACGGATAATTCTGAATTTTTCAGAGTTTCCTCCCATAGTGTTGTACTACAATCTGTACCTCGTTCAGATCAATAGGACTTAAATTAGATTTTATATAACATTTTTATTTAAAAAACTATAAATATTTTCTGGTGCTCGAAATAAAAACGCGACAGAAATCCAAATCACAGTCTATGTTAATGATTGAGGTTCATTTTGTAGCTGGAGTTTTGATACACACTTTCAAAAAGGAAAAATACGAAAATTCTTATAAACTTGGAATTTATAAGGGAAACAGTGATATATTATTAAAAAGGCGGGAAATTTTGAACATTTTATTTTAAAATATTAAAATTATTAAAATTCTGACATTATTAAAGTTGCTTCTGGTTGCCAGGAAGTATTCCAATACTGGGATACGTGCAGCAAATGTCAACAACAATTGTAGCA
The DNA here is from genome assembly GCF_040414725.1 of Anabrus simplex. Taxonomy (NCBI): domain Eukaryota; kingdom Metazoa; phylum Arthropoda; class Insecta; order Orthoptera; family Tettigoniidae; genus Anabrus; species Anabrus simplex. The sequence goes on along the minus strand of NC_090272.1, from coordinate 88,426,627 downwards.
CATTTAACAATCGAAAGAATATTAACCTTTTTTTCCTTTGTTAAGCTGGGTCTCCCCCCTTACTTTCTTTTCTTGTACACAGTATGTATAATAAAGCTATTCATTCAAAGGGGCCAAGGGAGTCTCAGATTAAGAGCGTGGGTTGGTGACCACGGTTCCCCTACATGTGTCTGATATTGCTTCCAGTTGTGTCAGGCTCGTAACATATTTCTTCCCTATCGACCAATTTTGGTCAATTCTTGTTCTTCTCCGACCCCAATGCTAGTAGGTTTTCGAGGCGTAGGGAGTCTTTCACTTTCAGGCCTTTCGAGGCTCTACTGTTCCCTTTACCGCCCGATCCTTCATTTTTCGAAGTGTCGGACAATTTCCACTCCCCTTATGATTATTCTTTAGATAGAATCAGAGTCTCGTAGCACTTCCTCCTAAAACAATAGTCACCAACACCACCTCAGTAAGTACGCGTCCGAAAGGATTCCGGGGGCGATAAAGCGTACTGTCTCCTGGATGATCGCCACGGGTGACGGCGGGGTGGGGCCGTCACTTCTACGAAAGTTTCCTGCGTTAGTTAACAAGGTTAAGGCAGCAGGAATCCCTCGCTGTACTCGGTAATATCCTCGAGGTGACAGCCGAGCCCGGGACAACGTCAAGGACTGATCATCAAGATGGGGTTTACCGGGTTTCCTCTGTTTTGAGGTTCAATCTGCGACCGAGTCTCGGGAACGACTGAATCTTCGAAGATGTTAGCATATACATGAGGTAAAGTGCAAGGTACGCCTCCGAAAGGATTCCGAGGACAGCAAAGCGCAACAACTGTTTGGATGGGAAAGCTTCCTGCGTTAGTTAATAAGGTTGAGACAGCAACAAGCCCCCGCTGTACTTGGTAATATCCTCAAGGTCACAGCCGAGCCCGGGACAACGTCAAGGACTGATCATCAAGACAGGGCATACCAAGTTCCCTCTTTTTGAGGTTCAATCTGCGACCGAGTCCCGGGAACGACTGAATCTTCGGAGATGTTAGCATATACTGTACTCAAGGTAAGGTGTAAGGTGCACGTCCGAAAGAATTCCGGGGGCGGCAGAGCGCACCAACTCTTTGAATGGTTGCCACGGGTGACGGCAGGGAGGGGCCGTCACTTCTACGAAAGCTTCCTGCGTTAGTTAATAAGATTAAGGCAGCAGGAAGTCCTCGCTGTACTCGGTAATATCCTCGAGGTGACAGCCGAATTCGGGACAAGGTCATGGACTGTTCTTCAAGATGGGGTTTACTAGGTTCCCTCTCTTCTGAGGTTCAATCTGCGACCGAGTCTCGGGAACGACTGAATCTTCGTAGATGTTAGCATATACTGTACACGAGGTAAGGTGCGAGGTGCGCGTCCGAAAGGATTCCTGGGGCGGCAGAGCGCACCAACTCTTTGGATGGTCGCCACGGGTGATGGCGGGGAGGGGCCGTCACGTCTATAGGACCTTGCTGCATTAGTCAATTAGATTAAGACTGAACTGCTATTCCTTGGCTGATTTCAGGTAAAAGCCCTGTCGGTAAAGTTTTAATCTCCCAATTGTGGACTTTCTCGGGCTGCGATACCACTGTTATCATCTAACTCCTCCCTCTGTGTGTGGGGAAGTGGAATGACATCCACGGTATCCCCTTCCTGTCGTAAAAGATAATTAAAATTGGGACCAGTTGCTGTCAACTTGAGAGTATAGATTGGCGGCCATGGTGGTGGTGATGATTATTGTTTTACGTGTAGGTACTGTTGGCAACTATTCTCTATTAACACTAATCAGAGGTGAAATATTCGAAGGTTAAGGATACATCGAAGGTATGGCCCCGTGATTTCCAACCCAAACCCCCAAGTTTAAAGCCCCTGGGACACATTTTAGTCGCCTCTTACGACAAACAGGGGATACCGTGTGTGTTATTATACCACCCCCATCCACTAACGTCACTCTCTTCACTTTCATCTGTACTATTCGACGTCCCTTGGTCAATTCTTGTTCTTTTTGTTCTGAGGACGAACGACGGGCGATTAATATATCGTAAAACAGATGTGAAAGAAAAATACAATGCACGTAGGCCTATCGTCAAAATACGATAAGGCGACTAGCCAGGCTGAGTGGCTCAGACGGTTGAGCCGCTGCCCTTCTTACCTCAAATTGGCAGGTTCGATCCTGGCTCAGTCCGGTGATATTTGAAGGTGCTCAGATATGTCAGCCTCGTGTCGGCATATTTAATAGCACGTAAAGAACTCCTGCGGGCCAAATTCCGGCAACTCGTCGTCTCCGAAAACCGTAAAAGTAGTTAGTGGGACGTAAAGCCAATAACATTAATACTGAACAATTTACAGCTTTAGACTGGACTCGGAAGTGGAGAAGAGAGCATTGCTTGAAATCCGAGTTAACTCGTTTTTGGATGGAAAAGGTTAAATGAATTAACTTATTTTGGAAACTATTTTCGTCAGGAGGGAATCAGCATTGTTGAACTAGGGAATTCTCGGCATGTCCGGCTCCATGGCTAAATGGTTAGCGTGCTGGCCTTTGGTCACAGGAGTCACGGGTTCGATTCCCGGCAGGGTCGGGAATTTTAACCTTAATTGGTTAATTTCGCTGGCACGGGGGCTGGGTGTATGTGTCGTCTTCATCATCAGTTTATCCTCATCACAACGCGCAGGTCGCCTACGGGTGTCAACTCAAAAGACCTGCATCTGGCGAGCCGAACATGTCCTCGGACACTCCCGGCACTAAAAGCCATACGCCATTTCATTTCATTCTCGGCATATACATTTATTCCGTGGCACTACTGGACTTTTCACTACCTGATTGTAGGTGTTCAGAGTAGAATGGATTTTGTTTTCGAGTTCATCAACTGTCATTCCATCCATACCGCTACCTTCCAGAATAGAATCAGTACCAGTAGTGTATTCGACTTCAATTTTAGAATAACATCGTTAAAATCCCATAAACACGTCTGGACTACGAACAAGTCAAGACATTTCACTAGTTCTTCACGTGCCCACTTCATTTTGCAAGCTAGGCAACGGTTCAAAACGTTTATAACCTGGAAATTACCAGTTTAGTTTCACGAAAAGTTGGAGGTAGCTGGAAGTTGCTGGTGTCATAATATACAGTGTAAAAATAGCAATTCACGCATGCGTATTTAAATAAAAACCAGTTGCGAAGCCTAGTGTCATCGTATAAACCAGCCTATAGATAAATACTGGTTGCCATTGTTACAATGGTGTCGGGAAGTGGTAGTTGTGGTGGTGGTGATTATTGTTTAAAGAGGAAGTATAACTTGGCAACCATTCTCTATTAACGCTAATCAGAGGGAAAAAATGAAAGGGACCCAATAATTCAAAAATAAAAATATCGGCCAAAGAAAGACAAGGGCGACGAAGTGCTGCACGTGAAAATGAAATACTATGAGGCCTTGGAAAATGTCGGGGTCGGAAATTCACCAAAATGACCAAAATTTCGAATTTTTATCTCTGGAGTGTCGCCTTAAGTGTAAGCACTGCTGTTAATTGCTTTACGTCGCACCGACACAGATAGGTCTTATGGCGACGATGGGACAGGGAAGGGCTAGGAGTGGGGAGGAAGCGGCCGTGGCCTTAATTAAGGTACAGCCCCAGCATTTGCCTGGTGTGAAAATGGGAAACCACGGAAAACCATTTTCAGGGCTGCCGACAGTGGGGTTCGAACCTACTATCTCCCGAATACTGGATACTGGCCGCACTTAAAACACATAATTTAATAAAATGGCCGGCTCATCAAGAATTGTTAACGCCTTTGTTAATAGCTGTGTATTTAAATTAACATGGCAGCAGTCCTATGTTAAAGCTCTTTAACAGCTGTGAAAGGTAGCATGCAGAAGTCGTAAATTTGAAGCTTTACCGCTATTTGAAGACTCATAACCTGAAGAAGGCAAAGTACGACCCATACTGAGAGAAACTGATTGTTTAGAGTTGTCAGAAGAAAGTTTTTACAACGATACCGAATTACGAAAGCTATAATGAACAAGGTGCTGGAAGAAATTGAAAATAGTTTCCCACAGACTGAAACTTATCAGTGTCTCCGGTGCAGCACTTGCTTTAGTTCTTATATACAGAACGCCCCGAGAAATGTACTTACTCTTCGACTGTCAGTAACTCGTGTACTTTTTATTGACAACAAATACAATGTCCTTTAGGATATATGGAATGATTTCAATTGAAGAAAACAAATTTACTGCACCGTTCTTCTTCGCAAATGTTCAAACTGACCACCGCCATTATGCAGACATAGCTGATTACAAGCAGGAATGGAATCACAAACTGTTTGAAACAATTCATTTGGAATTTGGAGATTTTGTCTTTCAATTTCCTGTTGTAACGCACGGACTGTTGCTAGTTTTGTGACATAAACCTCGTCTTTGTCGTACCCCCATAAGAGGGCGTCAAGTCGGGTGGACGCGGGGAGTATTCAACACTGCCTCTTCGTCCAATCCATCTTTCCGTAAAAGTTGCGTTGAGATAGGCCGATACTTCATTACGATAGTGAGAGGTGTTCTATCTTGTTAGAGTTACTGACAGTTGAAGAGTGACTACATTTTTTTTGGGACACCCTATATTATTGCTCTTTCCATGTAATTGTAGGCGACTATGTTTATTAGTGCAAGACAAGAGTGTGTAGAATTCTGCAAAGAATTCCTGCTTCCATGGCAGTATTAACAAGGCATTTCATTATTTTCCCAACAGTAAAAGCAGGGGGGTGACACTTCATAGGGAGCGTCCGAAGCAGTTCTGAGATGGGCCATACGATCTCCGCCAACTAATGAAAACTAAAATTCTCTTTTAGAGGGTTAGAAGGCAGAGGTTGGCATTACACATTCAGTTGCGTGGTACAGCAAATTCAAAACACAACACCGTTTCTCTTATATGATCCTTGACCGTTATCGTTGCGTGCGAAGGGACCTTGGTCGTAAGGTATGTAATAGTGCTTGTTAGGACGAAAATTTGTTGAGATTCTTTCGCATTGAACGAGATTTTTGATCCAGTTTTTTGAGAGTATGGTGTGAAATTATAATTATGCGCGTTCTTAGTGTGAAGAAATAGTATTATGATCATGAACGTACTTCACATTGAACTACCTAGCTGTTGCGAGTAAACGTATGTGTGATTGTACTTCTTACCTGCTGTGTGGAATAAATAAATTCAAAATATAAACTGTGTGCATTATGCTGTGTTTTACTTTCATCCTTTCCTTCTCGTGTTTTCCATGCCCATACATAAAAGTCGTGGGAAGGGTTCAACGAACGAACGAAAGAATGAGGTTATGTTAGATAGTGATTTAGGCAAGTATGGGCGTTTTGGGGTTTTATATGAATTGCATTAACATTTTCAGTAATCAATGTTGCATTTATCACTTAATAGATGCAAATTTACATTAAAATGCGAACGGTGAAACAACGATACAAGCTAGCGTTATAACAGTATTGCCAACATACAAATACGGTAATTGCAATTTACTTTTCAAGTAAAAGACACGAGAGAAACTTTAGATAAAACTTTCCTACCGAAATACAATCATTATCTCTATCACAATTAAAATTTTAACAAAGTAACAACTATCATCATCCTGTTTACTACGAGGTACTATCGTGGGATTTATTCCTTATGTTGGCAGAGAGAAAGTGGCCACTGTAGCTTCCATGACCTGTTTTCTCAGCCAACTTTATTATACAGGAGTGACGGATCTATTTCTCTTATATGATCCTTGAGTAAAAGAATGCCCGATAGTCATTCACATTTTCCCGCAAGGCCCCACACCGCTGGCTGCGCAGAAGCGTGTGACTAGGGAAGATGTCCATGCGCGTACCGCCATCTTGCGGGCACTCCACAGCTCGCCGAGGAGACCGTAGTATGGAATTCATGCATTAACTTACATTTCGCACCACCTGCTCTGGTAAATTAATGCCAGCCTACACAGACTACCATGTACAGACGCAATAAATATACATAATATCAAGACCTTGGTAAAATTAAAAAATACTTGTGTATATGAACTGAACACATTTTGGATTGTACTGAACAATCTACACAAATCCTTTGGATAGCGTATATGTGGGGCACATAAAATAAAATGTAAAAGTAAGAAAACCTTTAGCAGACTGAATAAGAAGACTGGAAAATACACTACTAACAAAAATAAATATACATACCTCCTATTTGAAATTCAGTCCCCGAAAACAGAAAAAAAAAAACAGTATATAGGCCTAGCGGTACTTAAACGTAATCATGTCGCTCATTTTGATATAAGGGTCATGTTTGTAACTGATGTGTTTGAACATTCGGAACAGGTACATGTAATTGAAACCTAGGCTCTACACTTTAGCTTTATTGAAAATACGAATACATGTTCAAATGACAGCGGTCTACAACTTAAGTACGATTACATATCGCGAGAGAAAAATTGCCCGTCTCTCAGCAGACTGGAGAACAAATTAGTTAAGTATTTACAAACTCCTGTACCGATAACAATAATCTTCAGTATCAACAAAAAGGAAACCTGTGAAAAAAAATATTTCTATGAACGGTACATAGCTTATCATTCCTCTCTCATAAGTCATTGCAGCAAATTTTACTCAAGTCTCTGAACAGTTTGTTTAAAAAGCGCATAACTGCGAAAATCTTTCTAAAATATCAGATACATTTATCATTTTCTGAATATGAAATACCGGCTCCGCGGTATAGGGGTAGCGTGCCTACCACTTACTCGGAGGCCCCGGGTTCAGTCCCCGCCCAGGTTAGGGAATTTTACCTGGATGTTAGGGGTAGTTTGAGGTCCACTCAGCCTACGTGATTACAACTGTGGAGCTATCTGCGGGTGAAATAGCGGCCCCGGTCTAGAAAGCCAAGAATAACGGCTGAGAAGATTCGTCGTGCTGACCACATGACGCCTCGTAATCTGCAGGCCTTCAGGCTGAGTAGCTCTCGCTTGGTAGGCCATGGCCTTTCGGTTTGGTTTGGTTTATATATGACATAACGTAATGGTATGAGTAGAACTTAAATGATCATTTCTGTGTGATTTGGATTTAGGAGAACTTAAGAGATAAGTTACGATACCAATAAATCATTTTTCAGATACCGGTAATTGATAATAATTTGAAGCAATACCTTACCCTAATATTAAAAGAGTTTCATCAAGCTTTATCAGTCATATCTTACGGATTCTAGGCCCAAGTTTATCAAATTTGTAATACCGGTACACAGTCTGTACGAAAAATACCGTATGTATGCTTTTTCAGAACAGCTGTTTGGTTCTAAAAACGTATCCCCGATGAATTGGAAAGAGGCAAAGAGGGAAAAGAAGAAGCCTAAAAATTCTAAATTTAATGTCCATTCATTGTCTGAATCAACCACCTTGTAACCTGTTTAGTTTTCGATTATGGTCATTGAAAGTCATTTTTTTTAACAGTTCAATTTCTACTCACATGTGTAAAGGAATATCAGTCCCATCTGATAACGATATGTACAAATGAAGGTTGCACATGAATTCACCCTGGTGAATACGGTACCTTTCCATTCCACACGTAAGGCCTAACTTACTTCCCTTTAATATTGCCGAAAAATTTAACTAGCGTATCGTACAAGCTCTCACATTCCTTGAAGATATTTGACAATATAGTATCACTCTGTCACATATAATACCACAACAGATCCACTAACAGACATGATTCAAATCGAAAACGTGCAAGGGACTGTAAACATTACCACGTGCTAAGCATGCATTCAAAGCTGAAGCGCCCGCAACATGGCGATGCGCGAAAGTGTTCAATATTCCGCATAGCATCAGCGCGCTCTGTGAGTCTAGATAAGTAATATTAAAGTCTTCGTTTTCCCGGTGACATAGGAGCCTTAGATTGCACTCACATAAGAGTATATTGCATGCTATGATATAACAGTCTATTATTTCATTTTTCAAGCAAACTTGCATACTTTCGAAATAATTCTATAACAACATTTGTCTCGCATTCATCACATTAACGCTTTTGTTGCCTCTTACTTGACATGTTTACGTCTTAGCGGTCTCCGTTAACCATAACCTATAATAATGTCAACCATGTGTGACAAACTACTATTCCAACGTACCACTAGGAGCGCTTTATGTAAAGAAACAAAAGTCGCTCTACTGCCAAACGCGTTCAGAAATCTCACGGAAACGTGTCTGTTGGAAATGCGTTCGTGAAACAGGGTACTTTTAACTGAAATGTTAAATTAATAACAATTGTTAGGTAAGATTTCTTTTCAGTAAAAATTAACACAAAGTTAAGGAAACCGGGCCAAGCTTCAAAAAAAATATCCTTGAATCTATGCTTTTCCGTGTAATAGAGAAAAAGTACTCGGGCTACTTAAGTCGGTTAACAAACATTTTTGATCTGCAAAACACCCACACAGGCCGACGTACTTCCACCACGATCTGCAGCCTTCATAGCAATAAACTTATGTTCTTGTTACGTTCATGTAACCATAGTACCTGGGCTAGGAGTACTGTAATCTCCTACCTTACGAAATGTTTCGCTCTATTGTAGAAGCAAATATTGAGATTATTGTTAATTTTAAAAAAATGACTGAACCAATTTTTACGAAATTTTAATGGGACCAAATCGAGAGTATCTTCTTTCCGTTAGAAACAGAATCACGCAAATTGATCGCGAAATCTCGGAGTAATCGTTCTACATAAATTAAAAAATGCATACGCCCCGAACTGAGAACCCCTCCGTTTTGTTGAAGTTATTCAAACCAGGACGTCGAAATCGACAGGAAGGCAGCCTAAATAGCTTCAGTATTATTTTAAAATCCTGCCCATGGTAGCTGATGCCATTTTTTTAAAAGTTGCTTTACGTCGCACCAACACAAATACGTCTTATGGCGACGATGGGACACGAAATAACTAGGAGTGGGAAGGAAGCAATCGTGGCTTTAATTAAGGTGCAGACCCAGCATTTGCCTGGCGTGAAAATGGGAAACCACGAAAAGCCATCTTCACGGCTGCCGACAGTGGGGTTCGAACCCACTATCTTCCGAATACTGGATACTGGCCGCACTTAAACGACTGCAGCTATTGAGTTCGGTGAGATACCCTATTATTATTATTATTATTATTATTATTATTATTATTATTATTATTATTATTATTATTATTATTATTATCTTTCTTTCTTTCTTTCTTTCTTTCTTTCTTTCTTTCTTTCTTTCTTTCTTTCTTTCTTAAACTGTTTACCCTTCAGGGTTGGTTTCTTCGTCGGACTCGGCGAGTTATCCCACCTATACCGCCTCAAGGGTAGTGTCCTGGAGCGTGAGACTTTGGGTCGGTGTGATAAAACTGAGGAGGAGGACCAATACCTCGCCCAGACGGCCTCACCTGCCATGCTGATCAGGGACCTTGTGGGGAGGGGGCGAGGGGATGGCAACATTGGAAGGGATAGGCAAGAAAGAGGGAAGGAAGCGGTGTGGTCTTAAGTTAGGTATCATCCCGGCATTTGCCTTTTCAAATTTCGTGGCAGAGCCGGGAATGGAACCCAGGCCTCCGGGGGTGGCAGCTAATCACACTAACTACTACATGACAGAGGCAGACATTATTATTAGCGAATGAGCCCACTAGGACTACGCAAAGTACTTAAAGGCCTCTTGCCTTCCTTTGTGCCCATTTTTATTTCATTCTTTTACTGTGGGCCTCCTTTCTGTCTACACGGATGGTTCAAGGACAGATACGAAGGTGGGCTGTGCGTTCGTTGTCGACAATGATAGGTTTCTTTATGCTCTTCCGGAAACCTGTAGTGTGTAGACGGCAGAGCTCTATGCTATCTGTGGAGCTCTGCGGTACGCACTGTCCGATGAGCGCCGACACTTTCTTGTGTGTACTGACTCCTTGAGTTCGCTCCAGTCTATTGATACCTGTTTCCCTCGGCACCCTCTGGTGCAGCTAATCCAGGACCTGCTGGCTGGGTGTTCGGATGCCGGCACCAGAATCACGTTTCTTTGGCTCCCAAGCCACATGGGCATAGAGGCAAACGAGTTAGCAGATCAGGCTGCCATGGAACCAGTTACACTGCCCCCGTTGCCTTTCAAGGTTCCAGCAAGCGATATTCGCTTTCAGCTGAGACATCTGGTTATGTCCCATTGGGAGATGGAGTGGCAGGCCATTCCACTTCCCAATAAGCTGTCTTAAGACCAGGCTGTTCCAATCTTCTTTTTTTTGTCTTTCCTCTTGGTCAACTTGCCGATTGTGAATGTTGGATCTGAAGATTACCCTGTTTTGGACACCTGCTTGTGTCTGTTTTGGCTTTACTGCTGTTTCCGTAGAATTCGATTATTTGTTTTGTTAGTCTGTCTGGGTCCATTCCTTTAATGCGCTTGTACCGGGAGGTACACCTCAACCCCGCACACTTAAAAGAAGCGCCTTAAGGAACACTATCTATCGAACAAACTTGAAACTGCTCATGCATGAAGTTGGGACATTGATCTGAAGATGTCACTACTGAATAACTGAGTAATATGTTATTTTAAAGTTTCCTAAACGGCTTGTTTTGGTGTACATCAAGAAGTTCCCACTTTTCTCCATAGATGTCTCCACAAAAAACTGAGGTCACGCGTTCTGGTGCAAAGTGGAATAATTAGTGTTTTGAAAAAGTTTTGTCCTTAAGTTTTCGCAACTAAATTGACCTTCATTAATTTTGATATTTCAAGGTTTGCAACACTTCCTTCTAATCCCTCCAGCTTTGAAGTCTGGCCAATCAGAAATTTTCTGTATTTATTTTTCAGCCAATCATAGACTTCTCGTAGCTTTTTATTCTGCCAATAAAAATTAGAGGGTGTGTCTGGATTTAGTCCAGAGCCTTCTCGAACCCTCCTCTTGGGTATATAAGCTGCGGCTTTTTCAAGCTACTTTGTCTTATCAGGTAATGACCACCAGTTTTCTGTCTCTGTAGCAATCTCTGCAAACTTACCCGAGCGGAAGATTCTGATCTTTAATTATGTAACCACCTGTTTTCTAAAGTGTAAACTTTCTTTCGGCTAATGTAAAATTTCATAAAAGACTTAAATGTAAATCGGGGATAGAGAGTGTGTTACCCTCTCGAGTTGCCCTTCAATTTATCTTGAGGTGACTATGATTTTGTAACCGTTTTTCTCCTGTAAATTACCAAGTAAATTGTTCTAGTAATTTCAGTAGTGTGGGATTAGCCTCTGCATCATCGGGCCACAAGCCCAAGTAGGGTTTTAAAACTTGGTTTTCAAGGAGCGCGAGTGTCCGCCTCCAGACATTTTGAGTTTGGGCCAGTAATATTAATCTGTTCTTTCTTTTCACGAAGGCCCAGTAGCATGGGTACTAGATACCCCTGTGTAAACCACATGGTATTTATAAATTGCAGGTGGTGCCTAGAGAGGCAGAGTTATGTAATTCTATCCTTTATGTAAACTTAAGAGTAGAGCATGCAAGCTCTTTCGTTGTTTTGTAAGAAATCTCTGTGTACCATTGAGTGGAGCCTTTGGAAGGCTGATTTGTAACCGTTGGAGCAAAGTGATCTTGAATTGTGTCTTGGGAGATTTCTCTCCTTATCTAACTAAACGCAACATTTGCGACGCTGTAAGCTTTTAAATTGGAGCTGGAAGCTCATAACTTGTATATCCAGCACTTGGGTTTCAATTCTTGTTTGCTATTTTGTACCTGACATTTTGTTCCTTCACAAAGTGAAGAATTTTGTTAAGTTCGTGATCTGAAAAGAAATATAACCTTTATTTTAAAGTTTTAAACTAATCTTCGATATTGCAGATAGACACATTCAAGCTCACACCTTCTTTCACCTCTCTGCGTTCCACGGATAAGCCCGGAACAATGCCCATAGAATCCTTACCTGCGTTTTCTAATGTCACAGTGAATATTTGTGTAGTGTTTGATTTCCGGTTTGCCTCGGAGTCGGTATTGTCCATCTGCGAGTTTTAGGCCTAGAATTTTCCTTGTCTTTTGCGTTCCTTTTTTCCCCCCTAGTGTTTTCAATGTCTGCTTTATTATTCAAAATTAGCGTTTATGACCGATAAAGTCATTCTAGTTTAATGACTGTATCCTAATGTCTTAGTTTCATGTACTTGGAGATACATCTTTTGTTGTATATATTTTATTATTTTTTATTATTATTTGCTTTACGTTACAGCGACACATATAGGTTTTATGGCGACGATGGGATGGAATAGGAGAGGCCTAGGATTGAGAAGGACGCGGCCGTGGCCTTATTTAAGGTACAGCATTTTCCTGGTGTGAAAATAGGAAACCACGGAAAACCATCTTTAGGGCTTGCCAACGAATCCACTATCTGCCGGATGCGAGCTCACACCGCACGGCCATAGTCGCTATGTAGTTTCCATCTTTTGGTATCTAATTTCGAGTCCGTTTTCCTCAATTGTTTCATCAAGATATTATTATTATTATTATTATTATTATTATTATTATTTCTACCGCGGTAGCGTAACGGTTAGCATTATTAGCTGCCGTCCTCGGAGGTCCAGTTCAATTCCCGGTTCTGCTAGAGATTTGATTATGAGGATGCTTGTTGTTTAAAGGAGCCTAATATCTAAGGTCATCGGCTCTGAGATTTAAGAATGGCAGGAGAGCTGGCATGTGGTTGAAATGGTACATACAGCTCACCTCCAATGGGGGTGTGCCTGAAAAGAGCTGCTCCTCCTCGGGATGAGGACACGAGTTTACATTTAATGACCCGATTCGTGGCCAGCATTGATATTATGTGGACAAACCTATTACTGTGATTTCCGCCCGTCTCCGTCGAAAGCTTTTGTTGGTTCTTCGGTGCATCTTAGCGATGTTGGAAGGTAAAACCATTGAAGGTTAGAATGCATGCGAAACAAATATGCGTGACAAAAGCTAAAGGTTTCTTGTTCGCCGGCTTAGGTTAACGTCCTGCAGTTTCTCAACACTGCACAAGATGATGACTACCGTAGCTTAACATGAAACCCATCATCGAGTTATCACATGATCACGGACAGGAACGGAAATAAGACAGCGTACCAGAATCTTAGTAGCGATCGTATCTTGCAGAAAATGAACTTTAATTGAAGTATCTCCTGCCTGTCGTAAGAGGCACCTAAAGTATGCATGTTCAAGAAACTGAAAGAGTCCAAAAAATACTTTGCAAGATACCTTCAATGTAAGACACACACATGTTATTTATTTATAATACACACTTATGTAACTTTGGTATATCTAACTTAGAAAATCGGAGAAAAATAATTGACCTATTAAATTGTTACGTAAGATTATTAATGGCGACTTTGTACATACTTTTTTTCTAAATCCCTTATTAACCTAAAAGTTTCTTGCGTTAACTCTCGACGTTCTCTTGTATTTAGAAACACAGTATCACGGACTGCTTGACACACCTACTCACCACTTAACTGGATCTTAAAGATATTTAACACTGCTCCGAGAATAATTGCCGCTGTAGGGATTCATGGCCAAAGTTTATCAAATTTGTAATACGGGTACACAGTCGGAATGAAAAATATGTGGGCCTGTGCTTTATCGGAACTGCTGTTTAGTTCTAAAGAATTATCCCAGATGAATTAGACAAAGTCCAATAATAAAACGAAGAAGAAGCCTAAACATTCTAAATGTCATGGCCCTACGCCCTTCACCCTCGTGAATACGGTATCTTTCCAGTCCACACGTAAGGCATAACTTACTTCCCTTTAATATTACCGATCAATTTAACTACCGCAATGTATAAGCTCCCAGATTCCCTGAAAATGTTTGACTACATATTATACAACAGACATGATTTAATTCGAAAACATGCAAGGATCTGTGCACATTACCATGCGCTAGCCATTCATTCGAAGCTGAAGCGCCCATAACATGGCGCTGCGCGAAAGTGTTCAATATTCGGCATAACATCAGCGCGCTCTGTGAGTCTAGATAAATAATATTAAAGTATTTGTTAGAGACATATAGAGTAGAAATATATATAGAAAGAGATATAGACTTAAGAAATTAGTATATCTTTTTCTATCTATATAAATAAAGTTGTAGGGGGTCCGCTGTCTGTAATTTCGTTTGTTTTGACAATTTTTCAGATATTTATCCATTTTAGGTCAACTCAAGACTGAATCGGTGGTTTTTATTTTTCGTGTCTGTTTTTCTGTTTGTTCCACCATCACGGCGAAGCGGCTGGATAGATCTCGACCAAACGTCATATTTAGTGTATACTCATCCCGAGGAAGGTTTTGATATGCATATCATTTTAAGATCTTTGAATAGACGGGGAGGTTTATAGGAAAACCAGAACGGTTTTCCTCCATTTTCTCTTATACTATTGATTTATGTAAATTCCGTGGACTGTGTGTGAAACATCTCTTCATTATAAACAACTTTTGTTATGTTCATAATTTACCTTACCCTTCAAATGACGGAGAAAATAACTGTTTTCTGCTGGTATCATGCTCTGTATTGAGTGACCGACACACCGACAACGAACCTGCACGTTACCATGGCAACGTCTCTGACTGCTTGCCAGCAGGGAGGTAACGTACTGCCATTTTCGTCATCATTCCTGTAAATTCGTGGTTGTTCCTTGGGTAGAAAGCAAGAGAGACGGCAATCGGCCATTCTGCGGTATATTGGCGGAATATCGTTGGAGCTCATAACCGTCCTCGAATAGCTTAAGTAATAACACCATTAGTCTTCTTCTTATCTATTTGCCTAAGAATCACTGCGCCTAAACTGCTCCTCTATTTCGACTTTCTTATATCCATGATTCATGTTATCATAGTTTATTGAGGGACGTTTGATTTTCCAATACATCCACTTGGCATTTACGTATTTGTCGTATCCGTCTGTCCTCAGTTATAATCCTATTTTTTATTAATTTCAGCTTTCTCAACTGTATTACTTTATTCCTTAATTGCTCCGTATGTATGCAAGTGCTAATCCCGTAACCTGGACAATCTTTTCTTTGAGGAAATGCAACTTCCAAGCTATGCAAATGTATAAATTTTGGCCCCGGAAAATATCGGAATATGGATGCAATTTTAACGACGGTGCAGACCTCCCTTTCAGAATAATTGGTGGCTAAACCGTAAGTCGTATCCCAAAAGATCGCGTTTCAATTCTGAGACATCTACAACTTTTAGGCCTCTGACTTTTTGTCGTATATCCCTTATTTGTTAAATAGAACTGCATTTCTCGAATTCAGGTTAATTTTGTAGTTTTTTACACGTATATGTTATCGTTTGGCACACTTATAGGAAAGATGCAATCATGACATTGGACACGCACATTGACATGTCTAGTGGCCATATGTTCGCCAAATTTTATGATTCTAGCTGTCACATGAATATCAAAAAAAAAAAGTAGTATGTGAAACCTGTACCAAATTTCACCCCATTCAATGACTAACTGAATCTTACCCATAAATATAGGAGTTACTAGAAAATGTCGTAGGACCAACCATGTAGAACACTGAACGAGGCGTCTGATGAAGTCCGTTTGTAGGTGCAATCCGTATACAATGTAGAATACCGTTGCGAAGCACGGGTCATTTGCTAGTAATATAATATTTATTTATACTAACTCTCAGAAATTCACCTTTCTATCATTATCATCATTATCCAGGTATTCTGCCTTATTTAAGTTTAATTTCATAATGATGTGTAATTAGGAACCTTAAAACAGTGTAGTTTGTACAATGTAGCACATATACGATAGTTCGGCATAACAGCAGACTTTATAGCCTGAGCCACGCCATATAAAATAAGACAATTTAAAAAAATGGACAAACGTACAGTACCTTAGAACAGATGTTTGAAATGTCTCTCTGCAACTTGGCGGCACAATTCTCATCGACACAACAATCATTCGCGTATTTCTTGAAAAATTTCCGGCGTTTCTCGGACACGGTGTGCAGGGTGCGCAAAACTCACCGTGGTATATTGTAATATAACCGCAAAAATTCAGTACCGCAAATGAATGTGACAAATTGATCACACAGTAAAAGTGACTGCATGGCCTTAAGCTCTAACTATGGCATATAAATCGTTTGTAAAAAGGAAGATTGAGTCTATCATACATTTACCAGGCCGTATTTTAATTTCCGAATTTAAGAACACGCCCATTGTGTACTGGTGTGGCAGCATTGATGAATAATATTACTGCTGAACAGTAGGTATTACCGATGTAACAGTATACGTGGACGTTCTTCAGAGTCAGTACTAGTGCCAGCATGGAGCTTGTGAAAACAGTGACCAACCGTGGAGTGCATTGCTAAATGGTTAGCATGCTGACCTTTAGCCCAAACGGTCCCGGGTTCGATTCCCAGCCGGGTTGGGGATTTTACCCTTCATTGGTTAATTCCGTTGGTTCGGGGGCTGGGTGTGTGTGCCATCTTCAGAATTAGAATTCGTCACAGGTAGGGCCCCATTCTCACAGATGCGCAGATCACCTATAAGACCTGCACCAAGTCTATTCGGAGGTCATAGGCCATACAAACAAATTCCCATTATCTGTGACTGAGCGGGGGGGGGGGGGCTTCTTGGTCTTCGTGCATTCATGTGTAGTTGGATGTTTGATTTCCTAAAAATAACAACATTAGTGGCATTATGACCTGAAAGCTGTAAGACTACATCCTGACATGGCCCGTGACCGAATTAAATGGAGACAACGAATCCACACAGCGGACCCTGCCACCAGGTGAGACAAACGCTAAAGAAGAAGAATAAGAAGAAGAACATTAGTGGCATGTGATCGTGATGATTACAGTGGACAGGTGCTCTCTTCCACGGTTGATGGTCATCCGTGACTAGGAGAAAAGTGTATTCATTCATCCAAATCCTTATTATTATTATTATTATTATTATTATTATTATTATTATTATTATTATTAATAGTAGTAGTAGTAGCAGTAGTAGTAGTAGCCTCCGTGGCCCAGACGGCAGCGCGCCGGCCTCTCACCGCTGGGTTCCGTGGTTCAAATCCCGGTCACTCCATTTGAGACAAAGCGGAGGCGGGATAGGTTTTTCTCCGGGTACTCCGACTTTTCCTGTCATATTTCATTCCTATCAACACTCTCCAATATCTTTTCATTTCATCTGTCATTCATTAATCATGGCCCCAGAAGAGTGCGACAGGCTTCGGCAGCCGGCACAATTCCTATCCTCGCCGCTAGATGGGGGCTTCATTCATTCCATCCCTGACCCGGTCACTGACTGGAAAACAGGTTGTAGGTTTTCATTTTCAGTAGTAGTAGTACTGACAAAAATTTGTCGAAAATTTGTGTAATGGAAATAGTATATGTAACAAACTGTGTGATGAAAGTGTAACCTAGCAAACGCGCAGACCGTGATGTAAAATAGGGTTGGATGGCCAGACAAAATTACCTAAGGTCGTAATACTGAAAGAAGGATTCTGACATTTCTTACAGGGAGGTTCGTTTACTACCTGGCTGGGTGGGAATAACGGAGTAGGGGGCATGGTTGCCATGGAAACGTGGGCGGATCTACTGCGGTTGCCATGGAGATAAGCCTGCTGGCCAGCTCGTGTTGCTTGGAGTTGCCAAACCTCTCACTTCTGAGTTGTGTACAACAGAACACAGCGGTCTGAACGAACGAACAAGTGAGCCGCAAGTGAGGGGAAGGAGAAAGGAATGCAGGAATGTGGCAACACTTAGCAATGCTCCTCCCTCCAGCCCTATCTGTCAGAGTGCTTCTTTCAAAATTACGGGTATAGTAACCGTGCAAGCTATGTCTCACGGCTGACGGCCATTTGAAATTACTAACCGTTGATGGATGGCCATGAGCGAGAGACATGGCACTTTTATGATCATTTTATTTTCTCATATGCATTGGGGGATAGTGAGTTCGAAACCAACTGTCGGCAGCCCTGAGGATGTTTTTCCGTGTTTTCCATTTTCATACCAGGCAACTGCTGGGACTGTACCTTAATTAAGGCCACGGTCGCTTACTTTCCCATCGTCGCCATGAGACCCATCTGTGCTGGTGCGACGGAAAGCAAATTGAAAAAAAAAAAACCAGGGAAATTTGACTCCATTTTATTATTAGTAGTAAGTAATCTTTCTTTCTTTCTTTCTTTCTTTCTTTCTTTCTTTCTTTCTTTCTTATTTCTCAATCTGTTTACCCTCCACGGTTGATTTTCCCTCTGACTCAGCGAGGGATCCCACCTCTACTACCTAAGGGTCGGGGATAAAACTGGGGAGGAGGACCAGTACCTCGCCCAGGTGGCCTCACCTGCTTTGCTGAACAGGGGCTTTGGGAGAGATGGGAAGACTGGAAGGGATAGACAAGGAAGCGGTACCATTCCAGCATTTGCCTAGAGGAGAAGTGGGAAGTGGGAATAGAACTCACCTCTGCTCATTTGACTTCCCGAGGCTGAGTGGACTCCGTTCCAGCCCTCGTACCACTTTTCAAATTTCGTGGCAGAGCCGGAAATCGAGTCCGGGTCTCCGGTGGTGGCAGCTAATCACACTAACCAATGCGCCACACAGGCGGACATTATTAAGTAATCATGTAGGCAAACTAAGTCAAGAAGTTTACTCACCTGTGTGTCCGATATGCCTCTGCTTCCATTATCTGGAACTGTGGAGTGGGCTCGTGAGATTTCCTTTCTAAATAGGTCTAGAGAAAGTTGCTTCTTTGGTTTATTGCTCCTTAGTGTCTTTCTTAGAATACTCTGGAGGTTTCGTTATTTTCTTCCTTTCGTCAACACCGCTTCGGGAAATAACCATCCATACAGTTTTTCTCTTCACGGCGTTTTACATGACCTTATGGAAATATACCCTCGACGAAAGGATTATTGAAAAAAAGAGATTATGCATGGTTGATGCCAATAGAGATATGCAATTGACGTCATCCACAAAGGGAGTTACGAACTAAATAAACATGTTTTTCTCTCTTACTGATGTAATAATGAAGGTTTTTTTTTTTTTTTTTTGCTAGTTGCTTTACGTCGCACCGACACAGATAGGTCTTATGGCGACGATGGGGTGTGAAAGGGCTAGGAGTGGGAAGGAAGCGGCCGTGGCCTTAATTAAGGTACAGCCCCAGCATTTGCCTGGTGTGAAAATGGGGAAGCCACGGAAAATCATTTTCAGGGCTGCCGACAGTGGGGTTCGAACCTACTATCTCCCGAATACTGGATACTGGCGGCACTTAAGCGACTGCAACTATCGAGCTCGATGTGAAGGTTAATAATAGTCTGATTTCTGGTAGGCCTCTAACCCATTCTATTCACTATTCGTTACGATGCACATAATCGTCTTCTTCTGCTTCTTCTACGAGCAACATTTTCACACCATTCATAACAGAGACTAGCTGCATTTCTGAAATGGCGAGATTATGGTTCATGGCTGGTGCATGGTACCTTTTTCTCAACTAACACAAACACTTGGACCAATCCAGAAACCACATCCTTTTGCATGTGCTATCAAAATTTGTCAGGTTTTTCATGTAGGCTCTTTCTCTTTCTGCCTATGTTGGTTTCCCTGACCCTTTTGTACATAATGTATTATTTATTTATTTATTTATTTATTTATTTATTTATTTATTTATTTATTTATTTTTACTGTACTATACCATTACTTATGTGTTATAGCTATATTTATTTTACTGTGCCTAGCTATAAGTTCTTCTCTTCGTTTACCGTTCAATCTACATTTGTCCTCATCGTTTATTTTGCCTTTATGTTTTGTAGTTAATTGTTGTGTCTCTACAGTTATTTTGTTTTGTTAGTTTTAAACTTTTTCCTCTAGTTTTGTCATCAGATGTTTTTTCCTCATTGTTCTTCCACTTATTTTTTAATGTTTGCACTGTGCTACTCCATTGTAAATACATTTTTCATTGCGGAACCCTGTAATTCGGCTTCTCGCTATTTTGGTTTCCGAAATAAATAAATAAATAAATAAATAAATAAATAAATAAATAAATAAATAAATAAATAAATAAATAAATAAATAAATATTACGCCATTAAAACGCATCAGCGTATTGAGTGGCTCAGACGGTTGAGGCGCTGGCATTCTGACTCCAACTTGGAAGGTTCGATCCTGGCACAGTCCGGTGGTATTTGAAGGTGCTCAAATATGTCAGCCTCGCGTCGCGACGCGTCCGTAGATTTATTGGCCACGTAAAAGAACTCCAGCGGGACAAAATTCCAGCACCTTGGCGTCTCCGAAAACCATCATAACGAAGGTAGTGGGAAGTAAAAACAATAAGGTGACTGGACGTGGTGATTATCGTTTCTTCTTCTACTACTACTACCGGTTTCCCACACATGTGGGTGCGAACTGTGTCGTACATGTGAATTTGGTTCTGTTTCGCGTCTTGATGCCAAGCCTTCATAGAGGGATGAAATCTTTATTGCGTGTTTCTGTAGTAGTTGATAGTGTAGTGTGTTGTCTGAATATAAATAGGAAAGTGTTGGAACAAACACAAACTCCCAGTCCCCGACCCGGAATAATTAATAAGACGCGATTAAAATCCCCTACCCAACCGGGAATAGAACCCGGGACCCTCCAAACCGAAGGTCTCAACGCTGACCATTCAGCCAAGGAGTCAGGCAAAACTTTCTCAGCTTATCCCAGCTATTTCTGGGGTCGCTGGAGCCTCCCGGGCTCAGTTTGGTTTTGGCCGGATGGCCTCACTGACGCCAAGTTATTTTTTGAGATGAAAATCTCAACCCGGGATCGGTCGGGATTTGAACTTCCGTCTTCTGGGTAGGAAACTAAGCCATAGAGATAATCGCGCCCTCCACTAGTAGGCAACCACCACTTTTTAATACCAGGGGCGGTATTGTTGCAATGTTGCACAACTCCCAATAATTGTACACTTCATTTATCGTCTTTTCTCCTAATTTTTTTGTTTAATAAACCTAAAATATATTCTAAAATATCTTAAAATCAACTATGGTCATTCGACGTACTAATGCTTCTAATGGACCAATAAACGCTCCCGACTTCCAATCAAGCTCTGGGAGATTGCTTTCCTACGGCAACTCCGAAGCGGATAGCGAAATGAAACCCTGACACACTAACGTAGTAGCCATCTGGCCTGCTCACAGGTAAAGAAGCGCGGACAACGCCATTCGGTTACAAGGAGCTGACGTGAACACTTCCGTAGCAACTAGCGAAGAACGTTCCTTCGCTCTCGCCCACGCTGCGGCACATGGTCTCGCCCGCATACAAAACTCATTTAGTGCCCAACTAAGGTTTTGTACCATCTGATTGTAGTCGCGCGCTATTTTACTCTGAACATTAGCGATGTCCGCGAATGACGCTTGGAATCGCGAGAATCCGTTCCTACGAATCCGAGGCCGCACTCAATGTCGCATGCGAAGAATCGGTTCGGCGATGACGTCACCAGAGTGTGCTGGGTGCACTTACTAGAGTGACTCGTCCGTATATAAATGAGGAAAATTCGAACGTGCAATATTTACTATTTCTTTTATATATAGTATAATATACCACTCACCGGGCGAGTAGGCCGTGCGGTTAGGGCGCGCGGCTGTCAGCTAGCATCCGGGAGATATTGGGTTGGAACCCCACTGTCGGCAGCCCTGAAGATGGTTTTCCGTGATTTACCATTTTCACACCAGGGAAATGCTGGGGCTGTACCTTACTGCAGGCCACGGCCGCTTCCCTCCCACTTCTAGGCTTTTCCTATCCCATCGTCGCCATAAGACCTACCTGTGTCGGCGCGACGCAAAGCAAATAGCAAATATATAACACCCATTTAAATGAAATCTCTTATTGGTTGTTTTGACTGAATTATGCCAAATAATAATGAAATAACAATTTAACCTTGTAGTCTATAAATAACATTACACATTTCGACACTGGGTGTAGCAATCGACGTTGTTATTTATGCTTATATTATTGTATTCTGCTTCAAATGTGATTTTC
This sequence comes from Anabrus simplex, assembly GCF_040414725.1. Lineage (NCBI taxonomy): Eukaryota > Metazoa > Arthropoda > Insecta > Orthoptera > Tettigoniidae > Anabrus > Anabrus simplex. The sequence goes on along the minus strand of NC_090272.1, from coordinate 88,404,676 downwards.
AAATATCGCTAGTATAAATGTATAATGTGTGTGGAATCACATTTCTAGTAATTACACAACTTGTTTGGTAGCGTACCTGCGTTACATTTAATTTGCGATGAACATTCCATACCTTATTGACAATCCATACAATTTGATTAGTTTCAAGTAGAGAAACATATATTCCGATGAAATTACAGTCGTATAAGAGTATGTAACTCCAGGGTACTATAATGAGAGCGGACATGGCTTGTAGAGTGACCTGGTTATAAAATAAAACGAACTCACATTACAGAACACATTCGTGCTGCACATGTATCTGCATCATAGATGGTGCTACTAGTCCCTCGGAATCGATTCCGGAATCGGGTACCTGATTCACCAGGCATACGAAATCGACTCTTCGCGATTCCAGTTGCAGCCCATCACTACTGAACATTATAACTACTAAATTGACGTTTTCGCCGATTTTGGCTCTATCTGGTGGTTGCGCAAGGAAACACAGACATGCAACCAATAGCAAGCTCCCATTATCGATTGAGCGAGCGCGATCTCGAACCTAGTTGCCAACTGTACTGTGAACATTTACAACGTAGTTATGTTTGCTCGCTCGGCGTGTATGGTATTCGGTATGGTTCGCGAACTTCTTCATTTTCTTCGGTAATTTGCGTTTTTCATATTGTTATTTGTATTCATTCTTTATCTCTCTAGTATAGCATAGTTTACAGTTTAGCGTAGCATAAATTAGTAAAAACGCAAAGTCATCTCCGTACAGGCCATGAAAGTCCTTGAAGGGGTGGAAGGTAAAGGCTTCCACTATCCATAACCTCGGCACTTGGTGGGGTAGAGTGGTTAGCTCTACGTCCGGCCGCCTTTGCCCCGAGGAATTAACCTGATACTTATTTTTTGTGTAGGCTGAGTGAACCTCAGGGCCATGTGCACCCCCGGAAGAGGAAATCTCGTTTCTTAAATTTTTCGAATTCCTGACGGGGAATCGAACCTACGTCCTTCCGGATGAACCGAACACGCCTTTACTGCCTCGGCTAGGCAGCCCCTAGCATAAGTTAGTGCAATCGTTTCTTGTTTGTTTAATAGTTCAGTACAGCGGTAGTTGTATGTACATCCGTGTGTTGGTTATTGTATCTAGTTCGTCTGTGCATACCATGTCTCACTGTACTTCGGGAAAGATAAGTGGCAAGAAAGTGACTCTGAGATATTAATAATAATAGCTTTACGTCCCACTAACTACTTTTACGGTTTTCAGAGATGCCGAGGTGCGGGAATTTATTCCCGCAGGAGTTCTTCCATCAGTCAGTGACCACTGATCTGCATTTAGGGCAATCGTCCAAGTGACAGACTCCCTGTTTGTTGTTTACTTAGGATTTTCTTAAGTAACTGACAAGAATTTGGAAATTTATCTAAACCGAGCTCGATAGCTGCAGTCGCTTAAGTGCGGCCAGTATCCAGTATTCGGGAGATAGTAGGTTCCACCGAGCTCGATAGCTGCAGTCGCTTAAGTGCGGCCAGTATCCAGTAATCGGGAGATAGTGGGTTCGAGTCCCACTGTCGGCAGCCTTGAAGATGGTTTTCCGTGGTTTCCATTTTCACACCAGGCAAATGCCGGGGCTGTACCATAATTAAGGCCACGGCCGCTTCCTTCCCATTCTTTTTTTTTTTTTTTTTTTTTTTTTTTTTTTTGCTAGGGGCTTTACGTCGCACCGACACAGATAGGTCTTATGGCGACGATGGGATAGGAAAGGCCTAGGAGTTGGAAGGAAGCGGCCGTGGCCTTAATTAAGGTACAGCCCCAGCATTTGCCTGGTGTGAAAATGGGAAACCACGGAAAACCATCTTCAGGGCTGCCGATAGTGGGATTCGAACCTACTATCTCCCGGATGCAAGCTCACAGCCGCGCGCCTCTACGCGCACGGCCAACTCGCCCGGTCTTCCCATTCCTAGGCTTTTCCTGTCCCATCGTCGCCATAAGACCTATCTGTGTCGGTGCGACGTAAAGCAAAATAGCAAAAAAAAAAAAAAATCTTTTATTCTCGTCTTAGTGTTGGATGTTGTTAGTAAGTGAATTTGTTTTCACTAGTCATTGATTACATTACATTTTACGAGGGCTGTGTGCGGCGATCGTATTGCATCAGCTGTTCTCGCAACTGTAGATCGCTGCCAAGATGCAGTAGGTAAGGCAATGCGAACTGTCAATTTAGAAGTAAAGCCTTGCGGAGCATAGGTTTGCGAGGCCTAGAAAGTCTGTCATGTTTACGCCTTTCGTGATCCTTCTCTTTCTTTTACCGATATCTTCATTCTTCAACAGGTTGAACGTCTTCCACTTCTTTCCTCCGATTATTGTTAAAAGAGGACGGTTGCCCCGTTGTACTTCCTCTTGAAACAATAATCACCCCCTGAAATAATTCCGAGTCCTCGAACAACGAGGGTATTGGCTGAAGGAAGAAAAGGATCAGGAAGGGGGGTGGGGGGAATGAAAAATCTATCTACACAAGTTTTCATTCCGTCGTTGAAAGGGACGGCGGGCCTTCTAGATGATGACACCGTCTCTCAGCCCGAGAGATTTGTGGTGTTCGGAGAATGTGAAGGGGTTGGCGGCCGTGGCCTAACTGTCCCGGCATTCGCCTTACAAAGTGTAGGAGAATGGAAAACCACGGAAAAACCATTCTCAGGAAAGCAGATGGCGGAGACCAGCCCCTCTCCGTCTCCCGAATACAATTGCGTTGAGCTACGGTAGAGCCGTGGCCACCTTTCCTCCGTTCGGTTGGTCGGTCGGAGTGCAGGGCTGTCGGCCCATACACCCACATCCATCTTCATGACTTACAGTGGCAGAGCCACAGGGCCGTGAAGCTTTTGGCTCGTCGACCGGTACCAGTCTTGAATGCCGTACCTTAATGAATTTATTCCCTAACACAATGGGTTTGGTTGCGGGTTAGAATATGGACTTAGTCATGGCTGGCCAGTTTGTGATCTAGCGCTAGGCGCTGTTTCGTTCAGGATGACCCTTGGCCTCTGATATTTGAGGCCTAGGGCATCATATTACCCTAGGGTGTTAGTCAGAGGGTTACCCGCTTGGGGTAACTTTCTATATAGTTTGGCAGCCATGTTCCGCCTTCTTTCCCTTAGTGGTTATATGGTCCTCTTGGTGGATGTCCACATCACGTGCGAACCAATAGGCGGCAATGCGCCGTATAGGGCAGACATACTCCAATAATGGTCTCACAAGTGAAATGTACAGTTGAAGCTTGTTTTCTGTCGAGAGGTTGTTTTCAGCTTTCAATAGCGGGAATAACCGTGGACCAGCCGTGGCCACTTACTTGTAGGCAACCGCCGACCAATGAAAGATTTCATCCTTGCAAATGTGGAAGCAAAACCATACTCAACTTAGGTCCGTGATTGTCTCACACGGTAAACCTTGAAATTAAACTTCAGTCAATGAACCAATCTTTTCGCGGAAGCCATTCACAACATTTGCAGTCTGCTGCTTATCGATACTTGGCGCATTGTCAACCAGCTCACGTGCTCGCCTGACCCAATTCATGCAATGTTTTCAAGTTTCTCCGGAGAGATGGAGTCGAATATACGTAAGATACCATATCTATGCGGAATTGCAAAACTGATTGAAATTGCAACGTTTGTGTAAAAATCATACGATTAAAACACCCACGAAAGTCATTTGGAAATTTTTCAATTTGCTTTACGTCGCATCGACACAGATAGCTCTAAAGGCGACGATGGGGTAGGAAAGTAGGCTACTAGGAGTGGGAAGGAAGCGGCCGTGGCTTTAATTAAGGTACAGCCCTAGTCTGGTGTGAAAATAGGAAACCACGGAAAACCATCTTCAGGGCTGCCGACAGTGGAGTTCGAACCCACTATCTTCAGAATACTAGATACTGCATGCACTTAAGCGGCAGTAGTGGAAATACTGGGCAACTTCGCGGTTCGATTCACGGTTCACTGGTTCAAAGCCCTCTCGTGTAGAAAATGTTCTCACACGTCATATTGTTTACTATGCCATATAAACGTGACCATTGTGGGCGGGGCAGAGGAAAGGGAATATAAAAATGGCGGTAGGCTGTCACTATTCTAACAGCCACAGAGTTTTGAGGGTTTCGAAGACTTACTTATTAAATTTATTATTCTCTACAGTTGACCACGATGTATTCACGACAGCTCACCTCCAACTGAACGCGCGATTTTTTAATTTGCGGTCCCCAAAGCCGCTGCCCCCGCGTGGCGATTGACACTAATCTACTTTGCCTCCGACATACTATTAATTCTAAGGAGAAACAGATAGCATGGAGGAGTGCGAAATTATACTACAGCAGTATCAGCCTGTTTGCACGTCAGGCGCGTTACCAGGCGTGGGATTAAGGATTAGGACAAACCCCCATAGGCGGAAAAATAGCAGGCCTACATATAAAACCTGACTGAGCGTGCGAGTCAACACAGCGCCATCGTATAACAGAGTATACGTGTGACGTCACATATTTAGCACAAAATTTGCCTTAATGTTAGAAGCGCTATCACATAAAAACGATGTTTCACATTTTCAGTTTTATTTTAATCGGTCAATTGAGACATTAAACATAATCGTTAAACACACTAGGCGAAATACGCGTGCTACCCAAACACTGAAAGTGGCTTAAAATTTTTCTTTCCATGTACCAGTTGTCGAGAAACGTAAATCTACGTTAAAAACCGTTTGATAACCTGGCCTTTCTCCCTGAAGGAAGTTCGCCTGCGCTGTATAGTTCATTAGATAATAGTTGCATATGTTCAGCGCAGCGGAGCCGACTACTACCTCTGTTGATGTGCAGGGAAAGTTCTCACATTCCGGCGTGAATTAAGACCTACAGTTCGCCCTATAGTAGAACAGAGGAAGGATTATTTATATATATATATTATTCGTTCGAGCCATCTAGGACCACGTTAAATCTTGTTACATTTGGCAGTTTGCTTCGGCCAGAATTCCCTCATTCCCTGTGAGTGGGCCAGCTTACGTTCCTCTGTCCAGGTGGTACTTTGTCTTCTTTTCGGTTGCTTGTCTCGGTTTAGCCCATTCGTCAGTATCTTTTTGCGGAAGAGATCTCTATCGAAGGCGTCTTCGGGTTTTGTATGCAGCATTTGGAGGTCTTCTTTGGTGTTCGTAAACCAGGGCATGGTGGTTTTGGGTTTGGAGTTAAAAAACTGAAAGATGTATTTAGTCAGCCTGTTTCCGTCCATTCGTTTGAGATGACCGTAATATCGTGCCCGTCTCTTACGGATTGTTTCTGTTATTTTCTCTATTTTACTGTACACGTCTCTTTTGGATTTTGTTATAATGAGTGCCTTTCTTGTAATTGGATCCCATGATACTTCTGATGATTTTGCGCTCTTTTTTCTCCAGTTCCTCGAGGAGTCCTTTATTAACATTTAGGGATAGGGTTTCGGCTGCATTATTGGCTCCAGAACAGGTTCATAATGACGTAGTTTTGTATTTTGGGACAGGCATTTTTTTGTTGTAGATTGAGCGCGACGTTTGATAGGCTATTTCAAGTTTGTGCACTCGTTCCTTACGTGCTTCTTTGTTTAGTCCAATTTTTCACCAGTATGATCTCACTTTCATTAATTTAAATACATAAATTTCATTATGATCCACTTGGTTGATCTTCCCGTATTTTGTCTGAAGTTTTGTTGGGGCATCTTTGATGTTAGTCATTACTTTTTTTTTTAAATGCATTATCTCCAAGCCAGTTTGTTCAGGGATTTCTTTTAGAAGGTCGATTTGCATCCTAGCAGTTTCTACATCCTTTGACAGAACAGCGATGTCATCAGCAAACACTAGACAGTCGAGCATGATCCCCTTAGATTTTGTGCCCATTCTCAGAGGACTATCCAGTAATCAGCTTCTAATCATTTTGTTCGCCAGGTCCTGATGATCTTTCGAGCACGCAGTTGAAAAGCATCGGAGAGAGTCCATCACCTTGTCTGACTCCTGTTTTGACCTCGAAGGAATCTGATAGGCATCCTAGGAACTTTGCTTTGGATTTTGTGTCAGTCAGGGTGGCTCTAATCAATGCCAGTAGTTTTAGGTCAACCCCGAATTCGTTGAGGACGATTAGCAGAACCTCGCGGTCCATCGAATCGTAGGCCTTCTTAAAGTCCACAAAGACTATTATTATTATTATTAATATTATTATTATTATTATTATTATTATTATTATTATTATTATTATTATTATTATTATTATTATTATTATTATTATTATTATTGCCGGTGCTATTAATATTACTTTTATTATTCATAACATTATTTTTCTTTCTTAATCGGTTTACCTTCCAGGGTTGGTTTTCCCCTCGGAATCAGCGAGGATCCCACCTCTACCGCCTCAAGGGCAGTGTCCTGGAGCTTCAGACTCTGGGTCGGGGGATACAACTGGGGAGGATGACAGTACCTCGCCCAGGCGGCCTCAACTGTTATGCTGAACAGGGGCCTTGCGGGGGGTTGGGAAGATTGGAAGGGATAGACAATGAATAGGGAAGGAAGCGGCCGTGGCCTTAAGTTAGGTACCATCCCGGCATTTGCCTAAAGGAGAAGTAGGAAACCACGGAAAACCACTTCCAGGATGGCTGAGGTGAGAATCAAACCCACCTCTACTCAGTTGACCTCCCGAGGCTGAGTGAACCCCGTTCCAGCCCTCGTACCTACCACTTTTCAAATTTCGTGGTAGAGCCGGGAATCGAACCCGGGCCTCCGGGGGTGGCAGCTAATCACACTAACCGCTTCACCACAGAGGCGGACAATAGGCCTATTATTATTATTATTATTATTATTATTATTATTATTATTATTATTATTATTATTATAAATACACTTCTCGACAGGAGATATAGGTAGTAACAGGGCACGGGATAATAATAATAATAATAATAATAATAATAATAATAATAATAATAATAATAATACTTAGAATACACGAGACGGCAACATCATGTCTCGGGAATTATACACCAGGTACTTGCACAGAAAAGCCAATTAAGACCAATTTATGTCGGTGCGACGTAAAGTAAATTGTAAAAATACGCGTATATTTTTTCTTCTTCTACTTCTTAGTATTATAAGACCAGTTATACCGATCTATACCATAAAGAGCCTTACGTCGGAAAGACGTCCTGTCCCGCCACCATCTCGTTATTACTGTACTATATAATTCATTAAAATGTCTTACAATAATTCCCCGGCAGCGTGGGATCGTCCCGAGAGACAAAGAAGAGAGAAGAATGGCCGACAATGGAATTAGAAAAAAAGTCTTCCGAGTCCACAAATAATCGCATCACCTGCCGAGCTCTCGTGTGCAGGTCGCTTAAAACTCTTTTTAAGTTGTGCGGTTGATAGTGGGCACTCTTACACCAGTCCAGTGTCGAGTGCTCGTTAGAACAAGCTCGTTACAACTGTTAATGTGCCCGAGTGGCTGGAGTCAGGGTCAGTCCACTTCATGATGCATCAATCAATTTATACTGATCTGCATTTAGGGCAGTCGCCCAGGTGGCAGATTCCCTATCTGTTGTTTTCCTAGCCTTTTCTTAAATGATTTCAATGGCATTGGAAATTCATTGAACATCTCCCTCGGTAAGTTATTCCAATCCCTAACTCCCCTTCCTATAAATGAATATTTGTCCTCTTGTATTCCAACTTTATCTTCATATTGTGATCTTTCCTACTTTTAAAGACGCCACTCAAACTTATTCGTCTACTAATGACATTCCACGCCATTTCTCCGCCGACAGCTCGGAACATACAACTCAGTCGAGCAGCTCGTCTCCTTTCTCCCAAGTCTTCCCAGCCCAAACGTTGCAATATTTTTGTAACGCTACTCTTTAGTCGGAAATCACCCAGAACAAATAGAGCTGCTTTCTTTGGATTTTTTCCAGTCCTTGAATCAAGTAATCCTGGCGAGGGTCCCGTACACTGGAACCATACTCTAGTTGGGGTCTTACCATAGACGTATATGCCCTCTCCTTTACATCCTCACTACAACCCCTAAACACCCTCATGACCATGTGCAGAGATCTTTATCCTTTATTTACAATCCCATTTATGTGATTACCCCAATGAACATCTTTTCTTATATTAACACCCAGATACTTACAATCATCCCCAAAAGGAACTTTCACCCCATCAACGCAGTAATTAAAAATCAGAGGACTTTTCCTATTTTTGAAACTTACAACCTGACTTTTAACCCGGTTTATTATCATACCATTGCCTACTGTCCATCTCACAACATTATCGAGGTCATTTAGCAGTTGCTCACTATCTTGTAATTTATTTATTTCTCTATACAGAATAACATCATCCGCAAAAAACCTTACCTCTGATTCCACTCCTTTACTCATATCTATATATATAAAATAAGAGTTTTGTCTGTACATTGCTCAGAATTTGAAAAAAATTGTATTTCTGTATCGTTCATGTCCACAGTAACAAGGAACGCACTCTTTTCTTTTCCGTAATTTCTGTATGTATGTATGTATGTATGTATGTATGTATGTATGTATGTATGTATGTATGTATGTATGTATGTATGTATGTATGTACACGCATCACTTGAAAACGGCTGAAGAGAATTTAATGAAAATCGGTATGTAAAGTCGGTGGATGGGCCACTACAATCTAGGCTATAAATCATTTTATTCACGCTGAGTGAAATGGTAGTTTAGGGGAAGGCCTAAAATTCAATTCTCAAATATTTATATTTTAAGTGGTCCTGTCGATAAATACTACATAACTAAAGTTACATAGAATTAAATTTCCGATCATTTATGTCTTATGCAATTTTACCGTACCGGCTATGATAGCACTGATATTCATGAATTTCAATTTTTGTTGCTAAGTCCACATCAACGCCGAGCCACGAGAAAATGGGTGAACAGAATTTAATGAAAATCGGTATATAGAGTCGGGGAAGAAAGAGCTGTAGTCTAAGCTATAAGCAATTTTACTGAACCTGGGTGAAATGGTAGTTTAGGGGTAGGCACCTAAAATTTAATTTTTAAATACCTTCGTTATTGCTCTTATAGAAAAGTACTACATAACAAAAGTTATAGAGAATCAATTTCCGATCATTTATGTTTTATTCAGTTTTACCGTACCGACTGTGATAAGAGTGGTATTTCAGAGTCGGAAGAAAACTAAATGTGAAGGCCTACAATATCGAAAGCGTATAACATCGATCAACAATAACATTACATTGACCATTGTTTGTTGTGATGTTCTTTGCCTCTTATCTTGCCCTCAACTCCGATAGATGGGATTACTGTTGCGTACCGAGTATAACAGCCTGACTCAATATTGGCGGGAAAGAGCTGGGGAGTTAAAAAACTGTTTTCTTTAGCATGCCATTCCTCTGGTTCATACATTGTCTGATACTGCTTGTACGTAACACACTGGTTCATCAGTATTCCAGCTATTCACTCCCTACTCTGACGCTCTGTTTTGAATGAGCAGTGTTCAGATTTGGCAGAGGCTCACTTAGTAATAGTAGTATGAACTGGTCTAGAATTACAATTTAAGCCTATTCCAAATTACAGCACTACAATTCATTAATAATTCAAAATTCAACCCTGAAAAGAGACGTTACTTAAGAAAAGCGTCTTCCTCTTCACTTTTATTAAATTCTACATTCATTTTGTTCGAAATTAGCAGTGAAGAAGGGTTTTCTCCTGTGGCTTGGAGGAAAAATTTGCCTCCAAGTCAGATAGATTTTTCCGCCACCAGTGTATTGAAATGAGATTTTCCGACTTATCGGGTACTCCTAGGAAAGAGATTAGTAAAAGGGCATAGATTTGTCCTCCTGGGACACCCCGCTATTTGACCCCCCCCCCCCTCCTGAATGAAAAAAGACGAAGAGTGTTCACGGATCAAGGCTGTGCGGCTTGGCCATTCTAGCTCTGGAATTTTGGACTGTTAGATCGGCAGCGTAGTACTGTTCGTTAAAAGTGAGAAAAATGTGTTGTTTTTCATTTGATAGAGTATTTCATATTGCTTTTAATCGCGCCATTCCTACTGACGTCATTGTAATGACCTATGTTCATTTCACTTGGGAAAACCACTAAGGCAGTCTTTCTGAGAATGTAAAAAAGCAGGTGGAGAGTGAGTGTCTGCCATTATAATGAGAACTCCCCAACCTGATTGTGACAGAGTAGGCAAGCAGACCTACCATCTCAATGAAAATTCCCTAACCCAGTCTTCATATGAGAAAAGACGTTTCGTGACTTCGCGTTTCTAGGGTAACGTTGCTATGCAATATAATACAATCTTGCTCACAAGGTGTACACTACTTAACATAGAATTCTGCATACAATGTAGAATTCCGTAGCGAAGCACGGGTACATCAGCTAGTCATCTATATATATATAAAATAGCTTGTCCTGACTGACTGACTGATTCATCATCGCCGAGCCAAAACTACTGGACATAAAGAAATGAAATTTTGGGGATATATTCATATTATGATGTAGGTGCTCGCTAAGAGAGGATTTTTTGATATTCCTTCCGTAAGGGGGTGAAAATGGGGGTGAAATTTTAAAATGAGTGTACCTATATCTCAACACTTTAAAAGTTTACAGATGTAAAAATTGGTATTTAGAATCTTCTTTAAAAATAAGGAAACACGTATTTTTTTGTTTTCAGAAAATCCCAATATGAGGGATGAAAAAGGGTGAAAATGGAGGAAAATGGGTTGAATGCCTTTAATCAGGATACCGGTACTTATATCTCAGAAACTGAAGATATTACAGACCTGAAAATTGGTACTTTTGATCTCTTTTAAAAATAAAAAAGCACGCATTTTTTTGTTTTTGTAAAATCCAATTAATGGGAGGGTGAAAGGGGGGTGAATTTTTAAAATGAGTGAATCTATATCTCCAAACTTTTAAAGTTTGCAGATGTAAAAATTGGTATTTAGAATCTTCATTAAAAATGAAGAAACACGCATTTCTTTGTTTTCGGAAAATCGCAATAGGAGGAGTGAAAAGGGGTGAAAAATGGGTTGAATGCCTTTAATGAGGCTACTTATATCTCAGAAACTGAAGATATTATAGACCTGAAAATTGGTGTTTGGGATCTCTTTTAAAAATAAAGAAACAAGTATTTTTTGTTTTTCTGGAAAATCCAATTAAGAGGGTGAAAAGGGGGTAATATTTAAAAATGACTGTATCTATATCTCAAAACTTTTAAAGGTTATAGATGTAAAAAATGGTATTTAGAATCTCCATTAAAAATAAAGAAACACGTATATTTTGTTTTCGGAAAATCGTAATAGGAAGGGTGGTAAAGGTTGAAAAAGGGGTAGAATGCATTTCATGAGTCTACTTATATTTCAGAACCTGAAGATATTACAGACCTGAAAATTGGTGTTTGGGATCTCCTTTAAAAATAAAGAAACACGTATTTTTCTTTCTGTGGAAAATCCAATTAATGGGGGGGTGAAAAGGGGGTGATTTTTTAAAATGAGTGTATCTATATCTCAAAACTTCTAAAGTTTATAGATGTAAAATTTGGTATGTAGAATCTCCTTTAAAAATAAAGAAACACGTATTCTTTCGTTTTCGGAAAATCCCAATAGGAAGGGTGTAAAAGGGTGAATAATGGGTTGAATGCCTTTCATGAGGCTACTTATATTTCAGAACCTGAAGATATTACAGACCTCAAAATTGGTATTTTTGGATCTACTTTAAAAATAAAGAAACACGTATTTTTTCGTTTTGGGAAAATCCAAATATTGGGGGGTGAAAAGGGGGGGTGAATTTTTTAAAATGAGCGTGTCTACATCTTAAAACTTTAAAATTTACAGATGTACAAATTGGTAGTTAGAATCTCCTCTAAAAATAAAGGAACACGTTTTTTTTTTGTTTCCTGTAAATCCTAATAGGAGGGGTGTAAAAGGGTGAAAAATGGGTTGAATGCCTTAATTGAGGATACACATATCTCAGAAACGAAAGATATTACAGAACTGATAATTTGCATATGGGATCTCCTTTAAAAATTAAGAAACACGTATTTTTTAGTTTTTGGAAAAGCCAATTAATGGCGGTTAAACAGGAGTGACAAATTGGGGTGAATTTTTTGAAAGACTATACCTCCAGAATATCTTGGAAACGTAAAATGTTACAGACGTAAAAAGCGGGTGTATATCTCCTGTAAATGTAAAGAAATATAGGTGATTTGTTTTTGGAAACTCCACTTAAGGGGAACTCAAATGGGGTGAAATTTTAAAATGAGAATTTTTACAGTGTATCTAAAAAAACATGTTACAGAAGTGAAAAATGGTATTTTTTATCTCTATTAAACATAAAGAAACGTGTGCTTTTAGTTTTCGAAAAACCACTTGGGTGACTGAAAATGGTGATGAATTCTTTTAATTAGGCTACTGATATCTCAAAAATGAAGATGTTACAGACGTGAAATTTGATATTTGCAATCTGCTTTAAAAGTAAAGAAACACGTATTCTCGGAAAATCCAATGAAGGGTGGGCGGGGGGGGGGGGGTGAAAGAATTGAAAAATTAATTGACTTAATTTATGAGAATACATACATCTAATAAAAACTAAAGTTGTTACAGACGTGGAAATTCTTATTTGGACCTCCTTTAAAAACAAAGAAGAACGCGTTTTGGTGGGGAAGCCATCTTGGAGGGCGAGAGTGTAAAGGAGTTGAATTCCTTTCATGAGGACACATAAATCGAAAACTGAAGAAGTTAGAGTCGTGATAATTGGTATTTAGAAGATCCTTTACTATTAAATAAACAAGTATTATTTGCGGGAAAATACACTTAAGGGGGGGGGGGGATTATTGTGAAATGAAGTGAAAAAAAGTGAATTATTTTTATGGGGATACTTATATCTCAAAACTGAAGGTAATAGACGTGAACATTGGTGTTTGGAATCTCCCTTAAACATAAAGAAACAAGCATTCTTTTAATTTTTATGGTGGGGGGGGGGGGGGTTTGGCGGTAAATAAACTTAACTTCGGTGGGGTGTAGAAGGAGGTGAGACCAATTGATTTTACTGTTATTAATGTAGGCCTACTTATAAGGATCCTCCGTTGCTCAGGCGGCAGCGCGCCGGCCTCTCACAGCTGGGTTCCGTGGTTCAAATCCCGGTCACTCCATGTGGCATTCATGCTGGACAAAACGGAGGCGGGACAGGTTTTTCTCCGGATACTCCGGTTTTCCCTGTTATCAGCCATTCCAGCAACACATAATAATAATAATAATAATAATAATATTCCGGACCGTCGTCAAATGTGCGGACCGCGCTGGAAACGGCTCCTGGACGGGTAATGACTAAGAATGCAGTCCGGCCGCGGGTTCAGTGCCGCCAAGGCACCCAATATGACACCACGCCGAATCTCCTGAAGGATTTTATCCATATTAAAAATATTATAGGAAAAGATGGCAAAGATTTACGGGCCCAACTGACCGGGAGGAATACCTGAGCCTAACCCGGGAAGTACGAAAAAGATTGCTGGAAAGGAAGATTTAAAAATGGGAGGAAACGTGCCGTAAAATAATAGAAAACCAGTCAGATCGGGAATTTTGGTGGATTCTCTCAGAAAACGAGTCAGATCGCGAATTTCGGCGGATTATATATCTAAAACAATAAGCATTCAATTATAAATTTCAGTATAATACCGTAGCGAAGCACGGGTATCTTGCTAGTTTATATATATAGGAAAACATAAAGGTCCAATAATACTACCTTGAGGAATTCGCCTCTTAATTATTACAGGGTCAGACAAAGCTTCGCCTACTCTACTCGTAATTCTCTGAGATCTATTTTCTAGGAATATAGCAACCCATTCAGTCACTCTTTTGTCTAATCCAATTTCACTCAATTTTGCTAGTAGTCTCCCATAATCCACCCTATCAAATGCTTTAGACAGATCAATCGCGATACAGTCCATTTGACCTCCAGAATCCAAAATATTTGCTATATCTTGCTGGAATCCTACAAGTTGAGCTTCAGTGGAATAACCTTTCCTAAAACCGAATTGCCTTCTATCGAACCAGTTATTAATTTCACAAACATGTCTAAAGTAATCAGAAAGAATGCCTTCCCAAAGCTTACATACAACGCATGTTAAACTTACTGGCCTGTAATTTTCAGCTTTATGTCTTATCACCCTTTCCTTTATACACAGGGGCTACTATAGCAACTCTCCATTCATTTGGTATCGCTCCTTCAACCAAACAATAATCAAATATACTTCAGATGTGGTACTATATCCCAACCCACTGTCTATACGATACGAGTCGTGAAGCTGTGCTTTTGCATTCGTCAGATAGCGAGTTCCAGCCCTCGTACCACATTTCAAATTTCGTGGCAGAGTCGGGAATCGAACCCGGGCCTCCAGGAGTGACAGCTAATCACACTAACCTCTGCACCACAGAGGCGGACTCTAATTCCTATATCGATGTTCGAAATGAGCACAATTATTTTCTTAAGACAGAACTAAAAGGCTACATCAGGTTAGGAACAGGCAGACCAAATTACAGTATACTTATCTTGTTCACAAACAATTTAAGTTTGTAAAAAGAGATAAGTTGAAAATATCATAGAAATCTGCCGCATAAGGAAAGGATCTGCACAGCTTACCTTGTGTAATCTCCGGCTCAAAAATCCTCCTTGGAGCAACTTCGGCTTAGCTGGAACATCACTTGACATGGTTGTTATTCTATTCTAACACTCAGTGATCATTGATTTTTTTTTGACGTTAATAAGATACAGATGATGGAGGGAGAGATCACATGCATCTCGTATGATGACCGCTCATTAATGCTGACAGTGTATGGTCCCACCGTAGTGCCTCTGAGACAGCTGGATACAGCACCACACTGTTGATAACGCTTCATCAGCTCCTTCCGAATCGATTAGCCTTCTTCTTATCTGTATTATGGTTTTGATTCCCCTGTGATCTAACAAGCGCGGAAATACTACAGAATAAACTAAAACTAGTCCTTCGGAGGTCGGCAAAACGGCGATCACGACACTAAGTTCGGGCCCACAAGATTGCGTGTAATATTCAATATTGTGGGGGAAAAAAGAAAGAAAATGAAATGGCGTAATGCTTTTAGTGCCGGGAGTGTCCAAGGACAATTACGGCTCGCGAGATGCAGGTCTTTTGATTTGACGCCCGTAGGCGACCCACGCGTCGTCGTGATGAGGATGAAATGATGATGAAGACGACACATACACCCAGCCCCACCTAGTGCCAGCGGAATTAACCAGTTATGGTTAAAATTCCCGACCCTGCTGGGAATCGAACCCGGGACTCCTGTGGCCAAAGGCCAGCACGCTAACCATTTAGGCATGGAGCCAGACAATATTTTGGAAAATTACCTTGACAGCTTATTTTTTGTAACTGCAACAGTAGTGACATCTGGGGGAGACTAGTGGCAGCAGAAGTAACGGAGCACTCCACAGCTAACAACAATATTCAGTCAAGGTGAAGTGGATCAATGGTAGAGTGTTTGCCTCCGGAACCAAAGATACTGGGTTCAAACTCGGCAGAGGTGTTCGGATCGTTTAAGAGCAGAAAAAAGTCCGATATCGGCATGTAAAAGATTTCTGGTGACACATTTTTTGTTATTTGAGTCATCAGTCCATAGACTGGTTAGATGCAGCTGTCCATGTCACCCAATTCTGTGCTAACCTTTTCATTTCTACATAACTTTTTTTTTTGTTAGTTGTTTTACGTCGCACCGACACAGATAGGTCTTATGGCGACGATGGGACAGGGAAGGGCTAGGAGTGGGAAGGAAGCGGCCGTGGCCTTAATTAAGGTACAGCCTGGTGTGAAAATGGGAAGCCACGGAAAACCATTTTCAGGGCTGCCGACAGTGGGGTTCGAACCTACTATCTCCCGAATACTTGACACTGGCCGTACTTAAGCGACTGCAGCTATCGAGCTCGGTTTTCTACATAACTGCTGCATCTTACATCTGCTCTAATCTGCTTTTCATACTCACACCTGGTCTACCCCTCCAATTCTTACCGCTTCCCTCAAAACCCAACCGAACAAGTCCTGGGTGTCTTAAGATGTGTCCTATCATTCTCTCTCTTCTTCTCGTGAAATTTAGCCAAATCGATCTCCCAGTTCGATTCAGTATCTCTCCATTCGTGATTTGATCTATTCATCTCACCTTCAGCATTCTTCTGTAACACCACATTTTAAAAGCTTCTATCCTCTTTCTTTCTGCGCTAGTTACCGTACATGTACATACAATGCCACGCTCTAGACGAAAGTCTTCAAAAACATCTTTCTAATTCCTACAGTATCAATGTTCGAAGTGAGAAAGGCCTTCCTTGCTTGTGCTAGTCTGCATTTTATGTCCTCCTTCCTTACATCTGCCATCGTTAGTTATTTTACTATGTAAGTAACAATGTTCATCTACTTCCTTTAAGACTTCATTTTCTAATTTAATTTTACCTGCATTACCTAACTTCGTTCGACTGCACTTCATTAGTTTGTTTTGGACTTACTAGTTTTCATCGTGTACGGTACTTCTTATCCGAGACTCCGCCCATACCATTCAGCATTTTTCTAGATCTTCCAGCCATAGATTCCCAAGAGGAATTTGGTTTACTCTGACATCGAGTAGGCCTGGTGTAACACGTCAAAATTGACAAGCAGACAGCCATATGGCGGCAAATTAAAATGTCTGCACGCGGTAACTGAGGGCGTACGATTATCAGTTTTTTTCTATTTGCTTTACGTCGCACCGACACAGATAGGTCTTATGGCGACGATGGGACAGGAAAGGCCTAGGAATAGGAAAGAAGCGACCGTGGCCTTAATTAAGGTACAGCCCCAGCATTTGCCTGGTGTGAAAATGGGAAACCACGGAAAACCATTTTCAGGGCTGCCGACAATGGGATTCGAACCCAGTGTCTCCCGGATGCGAGATCACAGCTGCGCGCCCCTAACCGCACGACCAACTCGCCCGGTGGTAATGTTATTGCCCGGTTGACTAGCTCAGGCGGTAGAGTGCAGGACTCCTCGGCTCAAGTTGACGGGCTCGATCCCGGCTCAGTCCGCTGGTAATTGAAGATGCTCAAATATGTCAGCCTCGTGTAGGTAATTTTACCACCTTAAGAAGGTATTCTCTCTCTTCATTTCCATAGCTATGTAAAGGTCGTCTTTTTTTCATACTTCAGCTATTACTTTCTCTGTGCTTAGGAGAAAGTCATTAACGAAGTACACGCAACTGTTTGAGTCACCACCAGCCTAAGAGTGTAATATTAATTCTGTACACGAGCTTATTAGCGTAGGCTGTATTGTACTTGTCCTCGTGTAACAACTTGTGTCCCATAGCGTCCATTGTACGTATACATCCATAATGTCATCTCCCTGTCGTAAGGACAAATCATCCTGTAGCTCTCAACGTATAACCGTAGGCTGGTGGGAATACGAGTGCTGTACCTGAGTCTCACCTTGTTTCCTTTTATTTGTATCTGGCTCCTCACTATCAGCTTCCCCGTCTCACCTCCCTTGGTCAACTTTTGGTCTCTTCCGACCCCCCCCCCCCCCCTCCCCACGTATTAGATTTTCGAGTCTAGGTAGTCGTTCATGCCATTCCCGCTTCTCTCCTTTATTTCCCTCTATCATCATTCATCACCATTTGAAGGATAGAACCCCTTCTATTTTTCCCTCTGATTAGTGTTAAGAACAATAACAGCTACTGCCACGATCTCTACAATTCCCTGTGGATGGGGACAATAGAATACATCTACCGGTTCCCTTGCCTGTCGTAGAGGTAATTAAAAGGGAAAATTCTCCAGGGCCTCTCTACTTGAAAGCTTGAGTTGGTGACCACAGGTAGACTCGCATTGTTTCCTCGAATGGAAATATTTACTTTATTTTTATAAGCGTGGTGATTTACAATTTGGAGAGAACCCTTGAGACTATTAGAGGCAATTTCTTCTACAGTAGTTCCAACATACTAATTCCAAAACTCCGAAAGAAGTTCACGCAGAAATCACTCCTCAGTCCCATGACCTCCCATTTCGGAACGGGATGTTGTATTTTTCATCTTGATATTTAACCCCTTTTAAATAAATATTTAACCACCCTATAGGCCCATATTTTGCTTTTACTGGCTACAGATTGCGCTGAATGGCGCATCTGTACTCATGAATCAAGGCTCTGAATGTGTATAGTTGGGCCCATGAGAGTTGAAAACTGACGTTTAGTGCCACCGGCGAGAAAAAGTTGACTAACGCTGCTTGAAAATGGTCTGTTGCTATGGCAACGATAACAGCGATGTCACATTTAAGGATATTATCGCCACGTGGGTTGGCTTGCTCTCAGTCGCTTTTGTGATATTATTCGGAGTAGTACTGTGTTAGCTGCGTTAGTTGTTGCTGGTTTGTGTAATAATTTAAGTGTTTGTTTTCTGAATATTATTTTCGTTGTTAGTGTATTTTTTGTGAGTTAATCAGTGGCAAGTTGTACAGTTCTATTCTCTATTTAACATGTGCATTTGTTGAAGTTATTGCCAGTTTAGTGAATATGAAATCTCATATTTATCGGCAACGACGTGTTCTGTCTTAAATGCCGGAATTACTAACACGAGCTTAGGACCGGGTCAAAGTTTATTGAATTGCATTAGGCCAACATAGTTGATTAAATATTCAGCCTGTATGAAAGAGTGATATGCCGCAGATTGAGGTAACTATGACAACGCAGCGTACTTCGTAGTTACTGCTTTCGCCACTCAAATGTCAGACTTTAACTCTCGTGGGTCGAACTATAGTGAGAATGTTAGAAGACAATAAGATTGAGAAGGTTGTGGCTAATCGGTAGGTAAGTATGAAGATCAAGGTGGCTAAAGATGTAGCCGACATCCGTTTAAGGTCTATTGTTTAAAATCAAAGTGCATTTTCTTCACTACAATAGTTTTGAATCTGTTCCTTTGCTGGATGAGTCTGAATTGTTGAGCTGTATTTACGTGTGTATTATCGTCCAACATTCATCCAACATCTAAAGTCATAAATAAGCTAATTTACTGCATATTTATCATTATATTGAAATATTTATTAGATCTTACATTGATCAGTTCTATGTTTTCATTTATTTCATTTAGTGTAACGGGGTAAGTCCCGAATATTTTTGAATTTGCTCTCGGGCAAATAATAAGGTACTAATTGGTGAATGAACCTTGATGTGTTTCTGAAATGGTATTTGAACCGCTTAGATGATATTTTTGGTAATAATACTGCTACTCTGATTGCGGAACATAACCTCACATTTGCTTTTCGCGGTATTTTCATCTTTCGCGCTCAAATTAAGTTTAACAATATACAGTACCGGTCAAACTTTAGGACCACATTAACAAATAATGAAATGTCATCTAGGACCTAAAATTGTGCTACTAGACCTCTGTGGGTTTTTTCCTGAGCTCTCGCATCTAATATGATATACGTCACCTGATTTTATTGAGTTCAGCCAAGTATTGGAGAAGTTATACATTTTTAACTGTTGGAAAGTCACATCAGAAAGTAAATTTTTGGAAATATTATGTACTATATACTCTTATTGGTTTCTATTATCACCACCAAGATTCCTTTGCAGACTTAGTAATAGGTGGGGGGGGGGGATTTTTTCAGCACGTACTAAACGTACGGAACACGACCTAATAGGTTGGAAGTCGGTTTCGATAAATATGAACATTCCGAAAAAATGCGGCACCGATTTTTGTGCGTTTATTTATTTGTTTTCAAACCAGTGCTAAGATGGTCACATTTTTCCTTGTTCTTGTCATAGGTCTCAATGTGAGCTATCGGTATCAGAATTGTGTTCTTGGATGCCATCAGCAGAGTGCAAATGAAACTATCAGGGCAGATAAGTCTGATGCCGATAGCTCGCCCCGAGCCATACATGACAAAGAAAAATCAAAGAAAAGAAAAATATTTTCAAAATTCTTGATTTTTTGTGCGACCTTCCAAGAGTTAAAAATTAATAACTTCTACAGTACTTGGGCTAACTCAATGAAACCAGGCGACGTATATCCTATTTCAGGTGGGAGCTCAGAACGAAAATTACAGAGGACTAGTGGCACAATTTTAGGTTCTAGATGACATTTCGTGATTTCTTTATGTAGTCCTAAACATTTGACCGATACTATAGGTAAGCATATGCCTGTGAGAGGTAGTAACTCGCTCTCTGCTTAGAGTGGCACGAAAAACACCGCAAAGCGATCAAGTCTTTTCTCTCCAAAGTGTGATGTCACTCTCAGGAGTGCTCTGTGCCATTCGAGACAAATTGAGATTGTATTGTTTGTGATACTGAAACAGTGAAAATTCTATTTTTAATTTTGTTGTATTGCAAAAACAAAGCACCTAATACTCTGCAATTGTAATGGTGACTGAATAAATATCCACCATCTGCATGCAAGGTACAGTGCGCTGGAGTGTATGGTTTCCAAACATTTAGCCACCCTTCTAATAGCTTATTTTAATAAAACTAACATGTAATTCATTCCAAAAAATATTACCAATCTACTTATACGTCACCTTCGAATCTGAAAACTCTTAAGAATAGTTTTAAGATTAAGAAAAATCTTGCCTTAAAAAGGGTTAAAGCACGGTTTGTAGTATCTTCTCTTCTGCTTGTGTTTCCTACTCCAAACTTCACAGTTCCGTGTATTATGAAGCCAGTTTTTTTTTCTTTCTATCGATTGCTGTGTCAGTATGCTTATGGGAGCCTTCAGATAAAATACAAGACGATTCTTCGAATACTTGAAAGTTATTCTACTTTTTGAGACATCTAGCAATACAAATCCGGGTTAAATTCTCGTTGCAGTGACGGCAACGGGTTTCTTGGCTTCTACCAGGAGCACTGTGGACTGCGACGACTGCTTGTCTTAGAAAATACACAGAAACATACATTAACGACGAAACATATTTCCGATAACATTTTATGAGATATTATTTTCCTAGAAAGATTAGGCCCTATCTCCCATCAAGTCCTTAATTCTTAAATGCGCAATTTATTATTTCTTTCAAACATTATGTGTTTCCATTCCAGAAGTAATACATTATTATCAGAAACATATTTTTTTAATTTGTCAAAATAATGATTTTTTATTTATTTGGTTCAGTCAAAATTGTTAAGAGTTTTGAATGTTTTACAAACCGATATATGCAAAGCTGTATGATTACTGCATCTACTGACACACTTCAGTCTTAGGGATGTACTTGCTTACGAATTATCTGAACTAAACAGCTTTGTATTAGTTTTACCTTAACTATTTAAATTATACACTTCACTCCAGCCAATTAGCAAGAAAAATCATAAAATAAAAAAGATTTTTCCTATTTTAATACAGTAGTGTCACCTAGCGAGTTCGTGTGTAAGGTAGAAATAAATGCACACTTTTAAAATCGTAAAGCAGATACAACACGCAAGTAAATTCTCCTTTGCACATATGCAATGCTGTGCATTTAAGGGTTAATAATTACTTATTGTATGTTGCTCTCAGAAAATAGTCTTATCTACTCATTACGCAATTCAGCAAACATTATTCAGCAAAGGTGAGCCATTTGGGTATTTTAAGGATCGGACGATGAAGGCTTCCACTGTGCGAAACCAAGGCATTATGTGGGACAGATTGGCTAGTTCTATACCCGGCAGTTTTTGTCTCCAGGAATAAATATGGTACACATTTTTGGTGTATGATTAGTGAAACGCAGGGCCACTTTGTGCCACTCCAGAAGTTAGGACCTCGTTTCTAAAGTTTTCGATTGCTTAATTAATGAAAAAACCGAAAGGCAAGTTTCATAACAGGTCGTAGTCAGAAGTTTCTCAGGGGAAAAGTAGACGACTTTCTTCAGTGTTTAGCTAACAGAACAAAGAACTGTAAGTAAATCAAATGGAGGTATACAAGTTTATTAGCAATTACAAGAAACTCAACAATCTTCGTACAAGCCATTAAAGGTTCGTGTAAGAGTGAGAGGTGGATGTTTCCACTATCCCTAACAAGAAGAAGAAGAAGAAGAAGAGGATGTGTGTAGACATTTTGATTTGATGTCATTTAAGTTGCCTGCGTGGTTCACTTCCTGACTGACAGAGAAACCTTGCCAACGTATCGCCACCGATTTGATCCATTTTCAAAATATGTGGTCTACAGTAAAATTCCAAGGTGCAACTAACTCCCAATTCCTATAAAACTGAATATTTCCAGAGAACTTCACATTTTCACAACGAAAGTGCAGCGCAACAAGTAAGCTTTACGCTTCACAAGCTCATGATCCACGGTTCGGATCTCACCTCCGTGGTGCTTGTTTTTTGCTGGCCCGCAGTATTACCAACTCTGAACTTTGGGATCACATGAATATGAACAAAATGTGCTTTGCGATGGACGACGACTTGTGGAAACTCTTTGTGGATGCGAAAAGGCAGCGTTTGTTCGGTATGCTAGATGTCGTTAGGTGTATATAATATTGAACGAATCAACGACCTTCCACAATTACGGTTGCCACAATTTACAAAGTATAGCGTATCAGGATACAGATTTGTTCTTATAGAAATATTATGACAGTCGTCTTCTTCTTCTTCTCTTCTCGTTTCCAGTCTTCTGAGTCGAGTTGCAAAGCAAGGACCTCCATAGTTTTCTATTTCTCCACCACTCCCTTCCCTCCTCCAATATTTCTTCTATTTTTACCCCTCTCTTCTTTATACTCTTCTTCACCGTATCCATCCACGTCTTTCTGGGCCTTCCCCGTTGTCTTTCTCCTATTATTTTCTCCATAAATACTCGTTTTGGAATTCTATCCTCTTCTATTTTCATCACGTATCCATGCCATTTCAGCTTACTGGTCTCTATCTTGTCTTGCAGTTTAGGAAATCTAATTCTCTCGCTGATTTCTATGGTTCTAATTTTATACCTTCGTGTCTTCCCAATTATTACTAAAGACATTTCATCTCCGCTGATTGGATTCTGCTTTCATCATGTTTTGTTGTTGTCCATGACGTGCTCGCCACGTATGTGAACATTGGTGTGTAATACATTGAGTACAGGCTTTTCTTGCTTTTCTCGGGGACGTCCCGACTCGACACTATACCTCTCACACACACATTGGTAAAACCTATTGGCTTGTTTGATTCTCTTCCCAATTTCTTCATTTATTTTCCCGTCTTCTACAAGTACACTCCCCAAATATTTGAAGCTTTTCACAACTTCTAATGGTCCTCCATTTACTTCAATATTGCCTCTTCCTTCTCTATTACCTCTCGTCATCACTACTATCTTACCCTCATTCACACTTATTTCCATTCCATATTCCTCTATCTGCTGATTTCACACAGTAAATTGTTCTTGTAGTATGGTTTTTAAATTATGGAGGTCCGAACAAGTGAGATCTCAGAATGTTTACAGATTCACGTATGGTGGCGGTAACTATGCTTTCGATCTGTTCATAGGCAGCTCGAGTTTCTTCAGATGCAGAAAGACGTGATAGCCACAAGGTGCAAGATTATGGTATAGGGAGAATAGTCGAATTGCTGCCAGCCAAAAGACTGGATGAGTGCTTGTGTTTGAACAGCACTTAGTAACTATCATCTCTTTCTGCATCTGAAGAAATTCCTCAGCAGCAAACGTTTTCTCATCGACGATTTAGGAAAGGTTTTCCTCGCAGGCAGCAGACTTCTACGACAAGGGTCTTCAAAAACTTGGCTTACTCTACGACAAATGTTTCAAAAAGCGTGAAATGATGAGGAAACCTAGCTTAAGATATGCAAAAAGGCATGAAAAGAGAATTAACCAATAATATGTACCGGCTCTTCTTTTATTGACAAACGGTCATTCATTTAAAAAACACCTTCATAAGTTCAATTTGAATTACACAGGAAAGGATGGACTGAAGACACGGAGGTGTAGAAATAACTATGTAAATGCAAGATACAAGCATTAACTGTTAAAAATGAGATTCTAAATGTGCCTCTAACACTTTGCAGAGCTGAATTAATACAAACTTCAGAGCGAAAATTAATTTCACATCGACTGAATTTCCCGAGTCAGGTCTAATCTCTACAACACATAACGTTCAGTACTTCCGCCATTCTACAAGAATATTACTGACGTGCGTACAACCATAAATGCTATAGAGACTGAAAGTAATACGTCTAAAAGGTTTATTGTCTTACACGATAAACATAATAATAATAATTATTATTCTCTTCATGTGCTACGATTATTTAATACGTCTCAAGTGATGCAATTTTAACAGACGGACCTTTTCAATACTCTGGAATTTTTAAATAATCTTCTATGCTAGTAGAAGTTGGTGTAAGTTCTTTGTGTAGTGCAGTGTTGCAGTTCACAATATTTCTCTGAGAGAAAGTGAATATAACTCTAGGAGTTTACTACCCCCTAAACGTCAAAAACTAAATAAAAACAAACCATACGGCACTACAGCCTTGAAGGACCTGGGCCTACCAAGCGACCGCTGCTCAGCCCGAAGGCCTGCATACTACGAGGTGACGCATGTCCAACGTCACGAATCCTCTCGGCCGTTATTCATGGTTTCCCTAACCTAACTTTTTCGGACAAGTGAACATCGCTAACCTCAGTGCTGCCATCTTGACACTGCCTAACCTCATTGTTGCCACCTTAAGCATGTAGAGGCTCGGAATTTGAAACCCACGTGCTTTTGACAGCTGTCATCTTGACAGGTCCTAACCACGTGCGCACGGAATTTAAACAAGTAAACGTTGCTAACCTCAGTGCTACCATCTTAACCGAGGTCATCACCTCACTGACATATAGCATCTCAATTGTAATCACGTAGGCTGAGTAGACTTCGAACCAACCCTCAGATCCAGGTAAAAATTCCTGACCTGGCTGGGAATCGAAGCCGGGGCCTCCGGTTGAGAGGCAGGCACGCTACTCCTACACCGCGGGACCGGCTTTCTCTAAAGGTCACCAAATACAGTTTTCTAATAGTTTGCATAGTAATTTTGTAGAAGTTTACAAAATTTCTAGGAGTCTACCAACCCCGTCTCGGATGGGTGGTTATTTGAACAATGTCGTGAGTTAGTTCTTACACTATGGCGACATGACCAGCCTGGAGCACCTGGGTACAACTGAGAATAACAAACAAATAGATGTTGTGGTTAAGTCATCAAGGATTGTTTAAAACATATCGACTGCGGTATTTTGAGAATACGTGACCTTGGGGGATTTTTGTAATTATGTAAAGCTATGTCCAGTGGTCCTTAGTAATAGAGGATTGTATCAAGCCACTCCCGTGTTATTATTGATGAGTGGAAGTAATGGGGTGTTAGTAGTACTAG